>NC_080425.1:91551113-92259238 GCF_029873635.1 Malania oleifera
TAATACAAATCAATAATATCCATTCACTAAGCGATGATACAAATTATTAGTATCCATCTTCTTAAGAGGTAAACACCAAGGAAGAAAAAAAAACCTCAACTGTAGGGGGTAACTTTAACCATATGAGCCAGCAAGGACTAGGAGTTGTGTCAAATCTCCTCCACAAGTATAGGAAACTAGAAAGCAAGACATGGAACTCACGAACAATACTAACCAGGCACCAAGAACATCCATATCTATACTATATATTAATGTACAAAAAACAAAAATAAACCAACATTTTCTAAAGCAGTTGTAAGTGGTTAGTATCATTCACAAGAACAATAACGTGACTTCTAAAAGATTGTTTTCAATAGAAAAAGAATAAATTCATTAAGAGAGAAGCAAGTACGAAGAGGATGAGAAATACTCGCATCACAAAAAAAAAAAAAAAACTAAAGATAAAAAACAAAAAATAAAGTAAAGAGTTAAGACAAAAAGAGACAGAAAACTGAACTAATAAGCGCGACAAATCATGCTGAATGTCAGAGAACGCATCCAATAGGAAACCCACAAGGAAGCTAAAAACACAATCCTGTCTCAAGTCATATCTACAGATGAAGCAACAGTATGGAAAACCTGAGCATTCCTCTCCAACCAGATTACCTAAATAGCTAGCAGCAAATACTGCATACCACCACAAAATCTTGCCTTCTTCTATTTCTCAAACCCAACAATATCATTCAACAAGACATCATTCAAAAAAAAACAGGACATATCCAACACTCCCCAATAAACAAAAAAGAACTTATCAGAAGCACTCAGCCATAGCACAATGATGAAATAAATCACAATGATCCTCATTACTAAAATAACACACACCAGCAGAAAGGGCCATAAATGGTCTACAAAGATGCAAAAAAATTGTTGGTGTTAAACTCTACTAGGAATAACAGGGCAAACAAAAGTCTTATCTTTGAGGGGATTTTAGCTCTCCACAAAAGATTAGCGACAAGAAAAGAATGGAAAATATAAGAATACATAATTTACAAGAAAAAACACCAGACTCTAATATCCTCAATGTGAGAATACTCTAAGGATTCCAACTAACTTAGGTGAGCAAAAATCTCATCATTCTTTGTATCATTAAGGTCTGTACCAAATTTAAAACCCTATGAAACCCTCCTGTCATGAATATTGAACACATGGGAAGGTGAAAGATGGAAAGAAATGCAACCAAAAAACATAATTCACCTACCCAGAGTTCATTCCAAGACTGAAACCTATAGCCATCTCTCGCTATGTAATTGAAGAAAAAATGAAAATGATAAGTGAAAAATGAATTTCCAAGGGCTTTCATGAGTAACTCTAAATATAAAATTTGCATCCCACCCATTACCCAGTGGACCAAATTTACTTTTAATAACCCTATGGGATAGAGAATCAGTTTCCAAAGGAAAATGTCGAAGCCACCAACCAACCAAAACAATGTTCTCAAACACCAACTTGCCAAGATCCAACACGCCCCCCCCCCCCCTTTTTTTTTCCTCTTTGGACCTAAAAACTACCTCCTCACTGAAAAGAAGAGCCCTCCTCTCACCAACGCCTAACCAAAGAAAAACTCCCTCTCCAGCCACATAGCAACCCTCAACAGAATCTTAAATGGAGACAGAAGACATGGAAATCAAAGAGAGAGACAACCAGAATAAACTTTAAAGTAATGCAACCTCCCAAAAGGAAAAGCATACCCTTCCACCCACCAAGGCATCTAGAGATCTTTGCAGTCCTTGATTCCAAAACCCCTCAGACCTAATATTCCCATCTAACGAGACTCATAAATAAGGAAAAAAAAAAAAACCCCATTGCAAAGCCCCTAAACCTACAAGATCTGCAAATATAAATCTCCTCTGGATTCAGATTAATTGCAGCTAGCCCACACTTAGCTAAATTAATCTTAAACCAGAAACTAACTAAAACACTTGTAAAATGGTGAGAATGTTAAAAGAAGACATCCAACAATCTGACAGAAACAAAATGGTATCATCAACAAACTGCAGATGAGAGACAACCACTTCATCCCTACCTACAGCGATACCCTGGACAAAACCCCTATCAATGGCCCCATAAATCATTGTACTCAACACATCAGCTACCAAAATGAAAAGGGATAATGGACCCCCTTGCCTTACACTCTAGATGCAGAAAACCAAGCCTTAGGCTGACCATTAATAATCACATAAATCAGGGCAGAAGAAAGACAACCTCAAATCCAACAACACAACTAAGATCTAAATCCTTCCTATCCAAGACCCTCCCCAATAAAGAGTAATGAACCCATCATAAGCCTTTTCTCAAAGTCCAGCTTAAAAATTAACATGGTTTCGCTCCTCTTAACTTGCTCCACCACCTGGGTAGCCACAAGAACAGCATCCAAAATATATCTACCCCCCACAAAAGCCGCCAAGTTAATCCACTAGACTAGGATCTTCTCAATGATCTTATAAACACATGCAATCAAACTAATAAGAAGCAAATAAACACCTGACAGTCTTTTGGAATAAAAGTGATCAAAGTCGAATTCATACTTCTAGGAATCACCCCATTGCTTTGAAACTCATGAAATACCATTGATCAGGTCATCCATACCTACATCCCAACAACTCCAAAAATGTTTAACCATCTGACCCATGAGATTTCTCCCCATCATATTAAACACTTCCTGCCTAGCCTCATCCTCCTCAAAAAGCCTCTCCAAGTAACCAGTCACCTCACTAGAAATGGGACACCAATTCAACCCCTCAATCATAGGACGACAACTACCATCCTCCTAAAAATGATTACTAAGAAGCCTAGAGATCACCATTTTTTTCCATAAAAATAAGAAGCTATATGAAGAGAGGGAGAGGGAGAGGGAGAGAGAGAGAGAGAGAGAGAGAATTACAGCGTAGGTGATGAAAAGAAATCCTCAAAAATAAAGAAATAATTAAATAATAAATAAAATGAAAATAAAAGTAAACCTACACAAAAATTAACCACGAAACCCCCCCCCCCACTTTAATCACTACCCCAATTCACTAAACACCTTAAATTTGCTAATTCACCTTGACCCTTCTTAACCTTCAATTAAATCCTCAAAAAATAAATAAATAATAAAATAATAAATAAAATGAAAATAAAATAAACCTACACAAAAACTAACCACAAAAGCCCCTCTTTATTAACTTCCCATCGATTCACTGAACATCTCAAATTTGCTAAATCCCCTTGACCCTTCTTAACCTTCGATTTACCACCATCTATCCAAAAGTAATTTCCTCCACAAACTGACATGTATAAACCCAAGTCATCCACTAAATGCCGAGGTTCAAGATTTTCCCTAGAGAGAACTCATCCAAAGAAGAAGGAAAAATTCCATCCTTATCCAATTTCTTTTCATCCATATCATCATTATCAAAAAGACAAATTCCCTCCAAACCTTCCAAAGGGGAAGGTGGCACATACATCAAATCCGCAAGCATATATGAATTAGAAACATAACCATATTGTACACAAATCTCATCCAAGAGCAAACCCCCTATCACAATAAAAATCACTGATGTCAACCCTATCATTATGCGAAAAATCCCTCTAGTTCTTTGTTTTCCTCACAACCACCTCCTCATTGGTCCCCACCCCTCTGCAAAAGTAGTTCTTCCGTTACACTTAAAATACCACCAGCATCTCTCCATAAAACTTTTCTTGTCATCTCTGTAGAACTAACTTGTTTTCTTCAAACTTTTTCTTCATTTCAACACCCAACTACCTTATATTTCAACAAATGTACACCTTTTGACCCATGAGCTTATCAGATTTACCATTTGATTCCCCCACCCACCCCCCCCAAAAAAAAAACAATATTCCCCTAACTCCCAACTTCACAAGAATTGTGATTTTTCATTCAACACTTTCCTTTTTTGACCACTTTAGAAGACCACTATAAATCCTTTATTGTAATCTCTTGCTCCAGCACACAATCATTGACCAAAACTTCAAAATTGTTTGAAACAAGACCTTCTTTCACCGCCTCTTTCCCATTAATCCTTATAGTACTGTTGCTTCTTTCCATTGAAGATGGCAAACCCTCTTGGTCATCAAGAGTCTTTGTAGAAATTAAACAATTGCAAGGTAGGGTTTGTACCTAGAATCTGCTTGGAAGACAATATACTTATTAAGTCCCTTGTCTATCTACACCAATTAATGAGAGAATTTTGGGTTTGAAATGCAGGAATCTTCTAAACTTCCTCAATTTGACCTTCGACTACTGGTAGTTGCTGCTCCAAATAATAAGATTCTTCCAAAACAGCTTCACGCAAGTGCTCTCTATTTAATTCATCACTCGCAGGCAAACATCCTTGGTCATTAGAAACTCCATTCGAAGGATCTTTCTGGACTTATTTGAGATCTAAGCAGTTCCTTGAATGCTTACACGGGCCTATTGGGCCCTGTCCGCATAATTCAAACAATGAGCCTGCTTAAACAATAGCCCATTTCACTTTTGCCAATACTATGGGCATGTTCAATAAGTTAGCCCAACTTAGTTAAAAAGGAAACTGCTCCTTTTCCAATTACCAAGCCTAGGTCCAAGACGAAAACAAAACTTCTCGGCCCAATATTCTTTGCCTCATCTTCCCCAAGCACAACCCTAGCCACCTCTACAAGCTTCCAAGCTCCTCTCGAAACCCTAGATACCTAAACTCTATGGACATTCTTCTCCGATCGAATAGCGGTGGTTCCCAACAATGAAGCCTTAGGCTTCTTCAATTGCGACTCACCCCCATTGATAATCTTCTCTTCCATCACCACCTGTCTTTGTGACCAAGGAGCCAAAAGACTTGCTTCGCCTTTGCCTCCAGATTAGTCTGAATTTCCTTAGCTAACTCACGAAAATCATCAGTTAAGCTTTGCCATCCACCACTTTTAGCACCACCAAGGGTGAACATGAAGAAGTTCTTACCTTTCCCCACCCCAATCCTAACTACAGAAACTTCCCCACCTTTGTCCACCTAATCGACAACCAATATTGCATGTTCCCAAATGAACACTTCAATATCCCTTTTCCATCCGACTAAAAATTGATAAATCTTCAGCTAGCCAAACTAAAATCTCTTTGGCAAGTCACACCCACCTATTCCGAGAAATAATGTTCTCCAACATGAACAAATAAGGGGTCAAATCTAAGATCAAAGGCCTTTCCTTCGATATGAATCGAACGGGTTTTTGTTGTTGACTTCTATCAAGGCCATAAGTTCAATCCATGAGAGAAAGAGAAGAGTTTCGTGAGAGGCTATCTTTTTCCCTAAAGAAAGATTATTAATTCACCTAGAGATCACCATAGCAATATTAGTTTGATCCCAAACAACAACACCCCTAGAAGATTCAATTCATTAATCACACTCCACTTACATCTGCTAGAACCTATTCTATGAAAAAATCTAGCATTACAATTGGTGTTATAAATATATTTAAGAGTATTCATTATCTATAGTCAAATCAATATTTTTAGCAAGGCTATAATTTTTAACAAAAATTTATGTCTTAGCCCAACACAATTAGTCAATCAACTCATCAAGTTGCAAATAATGTGTGAACAGAACAGTGGCTGTTCTAAATTTTTCTTAAGTCTAATCTCACCCTCTTTCTAGCAAATCCTGGATCCACTACTGCTCCGTAGAAAGAACAATGCATGAAAAGGTGAGAAGTAGATCCGAAGTGTCAAGGCATAGAGAACTAAAATCCGAAAATAAAGCCTTAGAAAGGATTCCTACTTTACAACAGATTGCTCATGTTAAATCTACTAAAAATAACCAACCAAAAAAAATTCCTAATATTACTTTGGCCTTCCAAATACCATGATGAGTAGGAAATGGCATGTTTTCATGAATCAAATACCCAAAGAACAATTTAAAATCCCCTGATGAAGCTAAATGACTAGATCCCACTACCAGGCATCCTTCCTATTGGAAAGACAGCAACCCTCCACAAAAAAATAGAGTTCCTCCACCTCCCTGTCATTAAGAGACCTACAAAAATTGAAATATCAATCAAAATAATCCCCATTAGCAATCAAAAAAGAGGAAATAACACTATTGTGCAATGAGAAAGCTGATACAAACTCTATCCATCTCCGACATAGATACAAACGTACAAAACCTAGTGTATATGAGGAATTAACCTCACCAAGGATATGTCCAAAATCAGGCCCTATATCTGTCTCCAGTATAATCTAGTGCGACAAGCAATATCCGACTAACTATGAGGAATTGCTTTCCTAGAGCTCCAATGGGAAACTTATGTAGCAATAATGGCATCCCAACTATAAATAATTCTCCTAGAATACATATTTATCTTTGCGGAAGAAGTGACAGAAAAAATTTTGCTCTAGGCTCCAAACTAGATTGATCTTCTTTTTTCAATGACTTGCTATTAAAAAGCACTTGTATAAATAAATGCATTAGGGGCATAAAGTTAATTTTGCTTAAAGTAGTGCTTTTTTGAAGTGCAACTGTCAGAATTAAGTTGCAAAAGTGATTTCTAACATGAGATGACTCCGGTTTTGAAAAATAGACCCCAAAAAAAATTTTCAAGCACATGTGTGATGATGTATCAACTAAGGAAATCCTGATTATTTATTTTGTGTTTGAATTGTTAGAGCAGATTGCAGAAGCACTTTATGCATATTGCTGAGCAATGGACCAATGGTTGTTAAATCAAAAGAACATTTTTTAGGTCATACATTATTTGATACCATGCCAAATACAATCTGTTATAAGTTCTTTTATGTCATGCAAAGCACAATCTAAGTGCATGATCCATCAGCCTTGCTAGACACGACAAGTAACGTTCCTCAATATTGATTCCAATGACAGAACATCTGAACATAACTCTTTTAAGACTTAAGTTCCTTCAAAGAGCATGAGAATGAATATGACGCTGATATTTTTACTTCAACATTTGCAATATTTATGTATGCGGGTGTAATAGCACCAAATTAAATGGGAGAAAAGCCAAATGTATACCTGCCACCCTCAAAGATTTCAAAAGCATCAAGGGATCAATACTAAGGTATTGAAATGTTTGGCAGATTTAACAGAAAGTCAATTTTCCTTTTAAAAAGATAATGGACTCTTAGACCTACACTAATCTACGTCCAACAAGTTTTTGATGCATAAGCTATTGAACTAAACACAAAAAAAAAAATTACTGAATCAAACAATGTATTATTTTTCAAATACAGATATAGGGTGCTCAACAAAGGAAAAAAATATGAAAATAGGAAAATTCCTAAATATAAATACATAATCCTCACCTAAATAAGTTTTGAGTTATTTCATATTAACACATTTTGTGACCTAGTTTAAATTTTTCAAAAGCTGAAAAAATTTTTGAATCTCTTTCGAGTAGTTTGCCATGTTCGAGTAATATTTCATAAATATTAAATAAAAGGAAACAGTTTGCCAAGTGTTTAAATCATGTTCACACTTCACACCTGAAATCAAGAAGTTCATCCAACTCACTTGCTGATTGAACTCCTCGTGATAAGCAATACAGATTCAAAACAGCGCCCAGAATGCATCAGACAAATTACTTGAGACATCCACCTACTTTACTTGAATGCTTAAAAAAAAAAATTTCTTAATGCAGAAAGCATGGTTTAGTTTACAACAATGTTCATTTGAAAATGTAATAAACTACCTTCCAATGTTCCCCTTGAAGCATCTTACTTTTATGAAAGGGAAAATAGTCAAAAACACAAACACTAAATGTTCCAAATCATTTTCGTTGTTGGTATTTTTCTTTTAAAAAACACCCAGTCCTGAAAAATATCATAAAACTGCTCGAGCATTTCAATCTCCATTTACAGTCAACTTTTTCAAAAATATTGCCAACTCCAAAACAGATTTTTGAAACTCGGAACAAAAGGAGCCTCTCACAGTAACGACAAAATTGATTCAGAACCTAAAACTATTTTCCGTATTCAGAAGCAGGGAAGGGGAGTGAACATGTCACACAGATCACACTTGGCACATGGCAGCTGTTCCAGGTAACCATTTATCGCAAGTTTCTCCACAAAATGGCGCATTCTCCAGACATTAAAGAGAAATAAAATTAGGTCTTCAGTCTATTTATTTCCAGTTTCTACTATTTCCTTTCCGAAAAATAAGAAGGATTCTGAAAAGCAAGTTTCCTGAAAACGAACAAGAGGAACCCGTCCTTCAATTTTTTCCCCTTCGCCCACATTTTCTCAGCGACCGAACGAAACCTTGCAGCCAATATTACTGGTTTTACATTCTCTAGAAAAACCCACGAACAAGAACATAAAACCACCAAAAATAAAAATAGAACACCTCGGTTTGAATTCCAACCTCAACAAACTTGCTGTCCATTTGGATCAGTAGATAAAAGAGAAGAAGGGAAATTCTAGAAAATTGCTTGAAAACGGATTTCATTTCCTAAGAATTTATCAACATTTACCTCTTCCTTCTCCTCGCCACTTCCGCTATCCAAACAGAAACATAAAAAAGAAAAAACTCAAGCCAGCGCTCCACTGGTTTCAACTTTCTCCAGTTAGCCCAAATTCCGACACCTAAACTTAAAATGCGCGCGCTGCTCCGAGGCTGCGAGGTTGATTCTCTGCAATGGCACGCCGTTAAATACCACCTACACGCAGACAAGGACCAGATAGAAAGAGAGAGGGACCCATCAAAATCAATCACTGAGCTTAAGAACCAACCAAAGGAAGAGAGACACTATTAACACCCATTTCACCAAAAATAAGCAAGAGAGAGAATGAGAAACAGAGAGAATAAGAGAAACGGCACCGGGGGGCCTTTCCTCTGCTCAACACCCTCCGGCCAGGGGAATGCGACCAAGGCCAAAACCCTAAAAATTCGCCGTGCAGAAGACAAATTGCTCACAAAACTAGAGAGAGTCGTTGTCCGAGAGGGTGGAGGCTAGAGAGAGAAATGGAGAGGAGACTCTGCTTGATTCTAGAGAGAGGGGCTTTGATCCTCCCTTCCCTGCAGAGTACAGACTGCATGCACTAAGAGTGGCGGTGCGGTCAATTCTAAGCCTTTTTTAGCTTCCTCGGGGTTTTAACTTTAGAGAACCGTACTGGTTAAGAGCTGCCCAGGCGGGGCTGGATGTAAAATGACGAAACTGACCTCACTGGTTGAGGGAGTTACCGCGGAGCAACCGGAGGTTTTGTGGCAACCTTGGAATTTCAACCCTCCCTCCTCGAACTCAATTTAACCCTGGCCCCGGCCAAGCGGCAAATCCCTCAATTAAGGGACTGTTTGGTTGGCAATTCCTTTTTTCTTTTTTTTGACTTTTATTTCTGTTTGAAATTTAGAAAATATTAATATACATAAATATATATATATATATATATATATATGAATAACATTTTTTATATTTAATTATTAAGAGAAAAAAATGTAAATAAAATATATTATAAATTAATGAACAAATTTTTACTCGACAGCATGATATATAAAAAAATTATTACATAAATAACTTTTTATTTTCTTTTCTTAATAAATTCTTAACTTAAAAGGAGTTTTAAATGTTAAGGAAAAAACAAAAATATATAAAACAATTTATGTTACCACGAATTGTAGTGGACATCTATTAGGCGAGTTAGACAATTAATTTTTTTTGTGGTCCTGCAATTTTAAATATTTAATTAAATATTTTTTGAAATGTTTGTCTTTTATAATATTATAATTTTGTCTTTGCGTTTTTAAGCTTCTCCTGCATTGAGAGTTTGCGAAAAAGGAAAAAAAAAAAAGTAATAAAGTCAATTTTCTTCATCGTATTGTTCATATTTTATGTTCACTCCAAAAAAAATACAAATTGAAAATTTTTAAAATAAAGTAAAGTTAATGGTGCATAAATAAATTTAATTTACTGCATATTTTATTTCTTTCTTATTTTTCTTAATGACAACAAAAAATTATAAATAAATTGGTTTATATTTCTTTTCTTTTCCTTTCGTGTTTTCATCCAAATCAAACAAAATCTTCAAACGAAAAATAGTTGAGTTAGGAAATTTAGATGACGGAAACAAATTATAATTAAAAGGAGAAGTATAATAAATTCACTTTCTACTATAGTTATATAATCAAAACAAACCCCTTTATTTTGTCATTCATTTGTATATGAATAAAATCATAATTAATTGAATGGATGAAGCACATTGACCTCTCCTTAGATTTGGTAAAAAAATAATAACTTTCCATAAATTTTTGAAAATTTCAATTACCTCCCCTAAAGTTTTTAAAATCTAAAAGACCTCCCCGAGGTTCGGCAAAAGACATAAATCTCCCTTTGTAGTTTGCAAAAAGACACATTTTTTTTAGGAAATGTTTGTGTTTTTTCTTTTTTAAATAAAAATCTTAAAGAAGGGTTGTAACATTTTTTAAATCTCATATAATATTTTGTAGAATTTTTAAAATTTTATGAAAAGTTTTTATCTTTTTGCCAAAGATCAAAAGATATGAGCATTTTTTCCCTAATTAAATTTATATAATTGGGTGATATTCATCTCGCAAAAAAAAAAATTCTCATCCCATGATTTTATATATCGAGTTAAATAAATATATAAAACCTCTTCATTATTAAAATAATGTGTACGAAGAACGGGATGAACAACTAAAAACCTAATCAACTATCAACAAATGATATCATGTCATATTAGGTATTTAAACTTTATCTTTTTTTCTTTCAAAAATAATGGATTTGAAATTGAATTTGGATTCTAATAATGTCGATTTCCAATAGACAATTAGTTCAAAATTTGTTCGTTTTATCTTTTAAAACAAAATTTTGTTCCATTCATTTTATTTTTATCATTAATTTTTAAAATTTGTTGCATTAACATAGTTATGTTAATGATTAAGCCTTTGAAACAAACTAAAATAAAGATCTTGGTTGTACCATTTCATATTTAGTTGCATTCATTAAACCATAATTTTGGCTTATTTTTATGTGCACTTTGGTATTTATATGCCACACAAGAAAATTAATAATAGCATTTTTTTTTTTTTTTTGGCTATGACCATAATTATGTGTTTTCCTCTAATGGCAACCAAAAAAGTTTTTTTATGTTTTTATTTTTATGCTTGTTTGAAAATTTTAAAAGTATTTGAATAAAAACATTTTAAAGAATTTATTTTTTATACTTGACCATCCAAAAATTTTAAAAATGCGACTAAAATATATTATAAATCAAATAATTTTTATTTCACACACCATTAAATTTTAGTTTTTAAAAATTGTAGATACCCGATTTTAACCGGGCTCCTTCTCAATGGGGCCTCTATTATTTGTTCCCTCATTTCCTGAAAAATGAAATAAGTCTATGGGGTACTTTGTAACCATTGTTATAACATTTTTTTTTTCATTCCATAAATGTAAGGGCCCTTGATAACATTTTACCTCATCTAACATTATTTTGTCACAGGTCCTTGTTAATTATATTTCTTAGGTCCATTATTTTTATTTTTCTTAGGTCCCTTATTTTGATTGAGTCCATGTCTAACTATCCCTTTTTGCATGTTATCTAATCGGGTTTTGATGACAATCAAATGTAACCAATCCTCGGTATTTGGGAAACTTTCTTTTATTCATTGTTTATACGAATATACATGAAAATACAAGAAAGTACGAACGCAACGAGATACATGAGGAATACAAAATACATTGGGGGAATTACGGGGAGTAACAGATACACAAAACATAGGGGTCAAAAGGAAAATCTTCAATAGCTTCAAGGAATATTCGATGAATCTATATGAACCCCATGACTAGCATCTGCACACCAATTCAAAAAAAAAAATTAGCCATTAGAGAAAAAAATTTTAAGAAAATAATCAGGAAGATTGATACTATGATTCTATGAATTAATTTGGAAAAAAAATTGCAAGATTTGATCGAAATAATTCTCTTAATTAATTTGAGGATTCGTGAGATTAATTTGTTTCTTATACAGTCTGAGACCCCCAACCCTATAAATAGGGAGGAACCTTCGTAGATCAAAGCACAGAGACAACATAGTGTGTGAGAAATGCAGTGCGAGGATCATAGAGAGTGTGTTTTGACAATATTCACATAGCAAACATAGTGTGTGAATTATTGTGAGAAGTTCAATAAGAATATCACATTGAGGGAGGCACAAAGGTGTTCGAATAGTGGTAAGGACCTTTGGTGGTGCATTCACACGGTGAAGGAGTTCATACAGGGGAGCAGTTAATAAGAAAGCTCAGAGATCAAAGTGTTATAGCTGGAGCCAAGAGACGGCTAGGAGGAGCTGAGTTGGAAAACGCGATGCAATTAATCTCACGCGGTGCAATTTATCTCTATTTACCTCATGATTGTAACTTCCTATGTTTTGATTGATTATGTTTAAATTGTAATTAAATAGTGATTGGAAGATTAGCCCTATAAATAGAGGGCTAAGGAATGACACAAATATAGTGAGAACCTCAGAGAGAGCAGAGAGGAAGAAAGGAGGAAGAGAGGGAGAGAGAGAGAGAATTGTAATTTTTTTGGCGATAGTGAATATTTGGTGTGTGCTCCATGGACGTAGGTCGATATTGACCAAACCACGTTAAATCTTTAGTGTCACTTTGATCTGGATGCTCACAGGTTCCTAACAAGTGGTATGAGAGAGCGGTTGGAGCAGAAAAGCCAGATCGGAAGTGATCCCGAAATTAGAGCTCTATCCAGTGAATCAAAACTACGTTTTGAGTCCACCATCGCATTCAGCTCGCCGAGATAAAGAGAACCGTGCAAGCTGGAGCTCAAATAGAGTTCATACAGAGGCTCACGCGCCTTGCCAGAGCAAGACGCCTTGCCACGCGCCAGTGACCAGCTCCCTCACGCGCCGCACGCGTTGTACGCATCGTCCTCACCCGGTCAGCCTCGACCTGACCCGGAGGGAACCCGACCCTACCCGGACTCTGACTCATACCGGATCAACCTAAGACCTGATATGCGAGAACCGAATCCAACCTGCAGGCATAGACTCGGCCACGTCAACATCACTGAGTCAGTCGCCCTCAGAGTGCCACGTCATCCAACCAGGTGCCATGTCAGCGAGTGGGCCCCACTACCACGTTAGCGGGTGGACCCACTGCCACATCAGCAAGTGAGCCCCACTACCACGTCATCGTGACACGGCATCCCGCCACATCAGCGGAGTTGACAAAGTTTGACCAAACTTTGACTGAGCTTTTTGGAGTTATTTTTGGTCTGTTTTTTCGAGCGACTTGAACCATTCATAGGGTTTTCAATCGTTCCGAATCCAACCGCGCTATCCATTTGAGCTAACTCCTTCTCAAAAAATCAGTGAATTGAGATGTCAAATGAAAACAGTTCAAAAATCGAAATGTTCAATGAAAATAATTTCGGTTTCTGGAAGATGCAAATAGAAGATTATTTGTTTGGGAAGGAATTGCACTTACCGTTAAAGGGTAAGCTAGCATCCATGAACGAGGACGAGTGGGAGTTGCTTGATCGAAAAGCCTCGGAACCATCAGAATGACGTTGTCGAAATCTGTGACATTCAATAATAAGCATATAACATCCACAAAGTCTCTAATGGATGCGCTTTCTAATATGTACGAGCAGCCTTCAGCCGCAAACAAGGTACATCTCATGAAAAGACTATTTACGATGAGCATGTTTGCAGGTGAAAGTTTCAGTAGGCATTTGAATAACTTCAATGAGTTGTCTGATCAACTCACCTCAGTCGGCATAACATTTGATGATGAGATTCGGGCCTTACTGATTCTCAGTCAGTTGCCTAAAAGTTAGAATGGTGTCGTTACTGCCAGCAGTAGCTCCGCAAGAAAATCGAAGCTTGTATACGATGAAGTCATCAACATGATTTTGATGGAGGAATTAAGAATGCAGTCGAACCATGGCTCTACTTCGAGTTCAACCTTGAACATGGAGAGTCGAGGCAGAGGAAACAGGCATGGACAATCAAACAACTGCAGTAGATATAAACCCAGGCGGTCTATATCCAGAAATCCCAAAGGTACTCAAGACACAAGTTCCCATAGCACAAAATTTATTGAGTGCTGGAACTGTGGAAAAGTTGGTCCTTACAAGAACCAATGCAGGAATTAGAAGAAAGAATATGTGACAATGGCAAAAACAGAAGCAAATATTGCTTCTATAAATGATGTGATGTTGATCTGCTATTTGGAAAGCAAGTAGGAGTCTTGGGTCATAGACTCCGGGGCCTCATTTCATGTCACATGCTACAGAGATTGCGTAAAGGAGTACACACCAGGTAATTTTGGTAAGGTGTACCTTGGCAACGATCAACCTTGCGACGTAACCGGTAAGGGAGTTGTGAAGATCAAAATAAACGGGTCAGTATGGAAGCTGAAGGATGTCAGGTATATTCCAGACCTGAGAATGAATTTGATCTCAGTTGGTCAGTTGGCAGATGAGAGATACACGATAAAATTCATTGGCGATGAATGGAAAGTTTCAAAGGGTGTACTAGAGTTTGCGCGAGGTAAGAAAAGCGGAACACTTTTTCTAACCTCCAATACCTCCATGTCTATTTCAGTTACTGCAAGAAATGACGACAGCAACATCTGTCGTCAATGACTTGGTCACATGAGCAAGAAGGGACTTAGGGTGATGCACTTAAAAGAAAAATTGAGTGGTCTATAGTCAGTGCAGATTGACATATGTGAGGATTGTATAGTCAGGAAATAGAAGAGGGTCAGTTTCCAGATAAACACTCGTGCCCCAAAGAAGTATGTTAGGACACAACAGTAGAATGCCGAGAATCCTCAGGTGGAGGAACCAGTGGAGCAGATCGTCGCACCACTGTCTCCTACTCCAACTCCAGAGCTTAGGAGATATACTCGGTCTCATATACCAAACAAAAGGTATATTGATTACTTACTTCCTACAAATGGAGGAGAGCCCGATGCTACGATGAAGCATGTCAGGTGGCAGATACGAGCAAGTGGGAGCTTACGATGAAGGATGAGATGAAGTCCCTCGCCTCCAACAGAACATGGAAGTTGCCCAAAGGCCTTCACAACAAGTGGGTGTACAGAATCGAAGAGGAGCATGACGGCTCCAGAAGGTACAAATCTCGGTTGGTATTCAAAGACTTCGAACAAAAGGAAGGGATTGACTACACTAGCATTTTTACACCAATTGTGAAGATGACAGCCATCAGATTAGTCCGCAGGATCGAGTAGACAAGAAGATGGTAACTACAGAGAAGCTGAAGTTGTGTTCAACTTCAGTTGGTTTTCATGTCTGAAGACATATTTTGAGCACATCACTTATTAATGATACTGATTGAGAAGGCGTCTCTATCTCCAAGTGGGAGATTGTTATAGCTGGAGCCAGGAGACAGCTAGGAGGAGCTGAGTTGGAAAACGCGGAGCAATTAATCTCACACAGTGTAATTTATCTCTATTTACCTCATTATTGTAATTTCCCATGTTTTGATTGATTATGTTTAATTGTAATTAAATAGTGATTGGAATATCAGCCCTATAAATAGAGGGCTGAGGAATGACACAAATATAGTGTGAAGCTCGGAGAGAGCAGAGAGGAAGAAGGGAGGAAGAGAGGGAGAGAAAGAGAATTGTAATTTTTCTGGTGATAGTGAATATTTGGTGTGTGCTCCATAGACGTAGGTCGATATTGACCGAACCATGTTAAAATTTTGGTGTCACATTTTTTTGGTTGCTCACAGGTTCCTAACATAGAGTTCGTGTCTCAAAGTCAAAAGGGAACTTAGAGGTGAAGGAGTTTAAAGATCAGAGGTAAGTGACGAATTTATAAGGGCTTTCTATGTTCAATATTGCATGTATGATCCAATCCAGTAACCCGATTCAGTGACCAAATCCAAATCGGATCCAATTCACAGATCTGATCCACCAACCTTGACCCGTGGACTAACCCGTAACCCGAACCAGACCCGTTGACTTGACCGAAACTTTTAGGGACTTGGTCCATTTGAAACTGGGTCCCTGGACCTTATCCACTAAATAAACAAAAGGGCTCGGGCCCAAACTTTTAAAAAGACCTCAGCCCATTTTCTAAATAACCTAAAACTCCCCTGCTTGTTTCAAAAGTAACACTAGTGGGCTCAGGCCCAAACTTAAAAAAAAAAATCCCATTTTCTAAATAATAAAAAACCCCTGGTCTGTTTTAAAAATAACATTAGTGGGCTCAGACCCAAACTTTTAAAAAACCCCGACCCATTTAAATAACCCAAAACCCCCCGGCTCGTTTAAAAATAACATCAGTGGGCTCAGGCCCAAACTTTTAAAAAAACTTCATCCCAGTTTCTAAATAACCCAAAACCCACTGGCCCGTTTTAAAAGGTAACATCAGTGGGCTCAACTTATACACATATATATATATATAAAACCAGGCTTAACTCTTTCTTTAAAAACCCAAGGCCCAACCATTTTTGTAACACATCCCCAATTTTCAAAACGGGTTGGGGGCTCAAAAAATTTTCAAAAAAAAAACCACCAAGATCACTAAGCCCATCTTGACCTAACCACCTTTTTACCCAGATCCAAACCAAACTCAACCTGACCCCAACTATGGTCAATCGACCCAAAAGTCATGTTTAGACGAGCAGAAAATGCACAAGAAAATCTATAGAGATCCCAAAAAATAAACACAAAAGAACAAGGAGTAGGGATACTTATCTCAATTGGCCGAATGATCAAACGATTCCACGTGGCCCTTCCCTTTATTCGGTTTCTAACCTGCAAGAAACCTAAAGCCATTAGATTGAAAAAATTAAAAAAAATGAGGGGAAGTAGATTGGGGGAATAAGGATTGGGAAACTTGGAGGAAAATAGAAGACGAAGAAGAGAGATGAGAGAGTGAGAACCCAAGGAAGGATTGTAGACCAGAGAGGGACAGAACCCAAATGAGGGATTGGAGACCAGAGAGTGAAGAAGAAGAATAAAAGGTTGCAGATCTGAGAGGTTACAAACCAAAGAGGGTGAGAGAGACAGAGAGAGAGGAGAAAGTTCGGAGAGAAGAGAGAGGGAGGGAAGTGAAAAGTTGAAGAAAGGGGAAAAAATTGGTTTTTATATTTAGAAGGTAGTGCGTCACGTGTCACCATCGCACAGTGAAACGTGGCAAAATCAGAGTCAGGCATCCTAAGGGCGAGGTGGCATCTCTGGGCTGTCCGATTAGTGTTTTCTTAGGACGATCCAGATCACGCCACTTCGGTGATCCATGGATCATTAGTTAAGGCCATCCGGTAGGTGACATATGGTTGGGGCGACGTCAGCATGACATCATCCGTACTTTTAAAAAATAAAAAGGAAGAGTCGCTCGGGCGTTGACAGGTGTCCAGGGGCGACGTCAGCATGACATCACCCCATTTTCCATAATATATATATATATATATATATATATATATATATATATGTATTTAATACCTATACAGCCACGTGTCCTTATCACAAGCTGATACATGACTCTGTTTCGACCACCTCTCCCAAATCGGTTGACCTAGTTCAGACCTGTCAAAGCAATTCTCTATTTTATTATTTATTTATTTAGTTTTAAAAATTAAGAAAAATAGGAAAAATTATGAAAATATCGATAAAAAATCAAAGGAAAATATTTTGAAAGTCATAAAATATAAGAAAAATATTTTGGGGTCATTTTGTTACCCATAAAAATAAGGAAAATGCTTCGAAAATCCCAAGAATTTTTTTTAAAAAAAAGCTTAAAAATGAATTTTTAGTGTAAGACACAATGTATAAAAAATAATATTGTAAAAAATTATTTTATTTCATTTTTCTTAAAATGAAATATTAATTCAAAGCAAGTCTTAAATTTTGCGAAAGAAAACAAAAAATATTAAAAGGAATTTATGTTATGACAAGTCTTAGAGCGCGTCCACTAGGCGAGCTAGACAATAAACTTTTTGATGTGGTCCCGTAATATGTTTGATTGAACGGTTTTAAAATGTTTTAATATACATTTTTAAAGTTTTTTTGCATCGAGAGTTTGTTAAAAGAGAAGGAAAAATAAAGTGTGTGCATCCATTATGCGAGACAGATAATAAACTTTTTGTTGTGGCCCTGTAATACATTTTTTAAATTTTAGTTACATGCCTGGTTAAAATTAAAAAGAAATTAAAATAAAAGAACTCATAGAGTTTATTTTTTTATATTTTTTTTTAAATAGAAAATGTGGAAAAAGTATATTTAAAAGTAAAAGAATTTTTATTTAATACACAATTAAATTTTTATTTATTTAAAATTATTAATTATATTAAAATTATTTTTTAGTGTGAGACGCAATGTATAAAAAATTATATTTAACAAAATTATTTTCTTTCATTTTTTAAAATGAAATTTTAATTAAAAGAAAGTCTTAAATTTTTTGGAAGAAAACAAAAATATTAAAGGGAATTTATGTAATGACAAACTTTTTGCTGTGGTCTCGTAATATATTTGATTGAACGGTTTTAAAATGTTTGAGTATATATTTTTTAAGTTTATTTGCATGGAGTGTTTGTTAAAAGAGAGAAAAAAGTTGTGTACGTCCATTAGGAGAGAGAGATAATCAACTTTTTATTGTGGTCCCATAATACATTTTTTAATATTACTTTCATGCCTGTTTGAAATTTTAAAAAATATTTAAAATAAAAGAACTTAAAGAATTAACTTTTTAAAATTTTTATAAAAAAATAAAAATGTGGAAATGGTATATTAAAAATTCAAAGAATCTTTATTCTACACACAATTTATTTTTAATTTTTTAAAATTCTTAATTATATGAAAATGAATATTTAGTGAAAGACACAATGTATAAAAAATTATATTGTACAAAATTATTTTCTTTCATTTTGTTTAAATGAAATCTTAATTAAAATTAATTCTTAAAATTTGTGGAAGAAAACAAAAATATTAAAAGGAATTCATGTTATAACAAATCTTAGATCGCATCCACTAGACGAGTCAAACAATAAACTTTTTGTTGTGATCCCATAGCATATATTTGATTGAACAATATATATTTTTTAAGCTTTCTTTGCATTGTGAGTTTGTTAAAAGAGAGAGAAAAATAAATTGTGTGCATTTATTAGACGAGACTGACAATAAATTTTTTATTGTGGTCCTGCAATACATTTTTTTTTTTTAATTTTACTCTCATCCCTGTTTGAAATAAAAAAAACAAAAAAAAAAACTTAAAGAATTTATTTTTTAATTATTTTTGTAATATAATATATTTTAAAAGTATATTAAAAAGTAAAAGAATTTTTATTTTACACACAATTAAATTTTAGAAATTTTTAATTCTTAACTATATGAAAATGAATTTTTAGTCTAAGACGCAATGTATAAAAAATCATATTATAAAAATTATTTTCTTTTGTTTTGTGTTTTTTTAAATGAAATCTTAATTTAAAGCAAGTCTTAAATTTTGTGGAAGAAAACAAAAAACATTAAAAAAAATTTATGTTATGACAAATCTTAGAACGCATCCACGAGGTGAGCCAGACAATAATTTTTTTGTTGTGGTCCTGTAATATATTTGAATGAACGGTTTTTAAAATGTTTCAATATATATTTTTTAAGCTTCTTTGCATCAAGAGTTTTTTAAAAGAGAGAGAAAAATAAATTTTGTGCAACCATTAGGCAAGACAAACAATAAACTTTTTGTTGTGATCCCGTAATACATTTTTTTAATTTTACTTTCATGCCTGTTTGAAATTAAATATATATATTTAAAACAAAAAAACTAAAGGATTTTTTTTAATTTTTTTATCAAAAATTATAAAAAGTGCAAATATTATATTAAAAAGTCAAAGAATTTTTATTTTACATGCAGTTAAATTTAATTTTTAAAAATTATTAATCATATGAAAATGAATTTTTAGTGTGAGACACAATGTATAAAAAATTATATTGTAAAAAAATATTTTCTATTATTTTATTTTTTAAAATGAAATATTAATTTAAGGCAAGTCATAAATTTTGTGGAAGAAAAAAAAATATTAAAAGAAATTTAGGCTATGACAAATCTTAAAGCGTATCCACTGGGCAGACAATAAACTGTTTGCCATGGTCCCGTAATATAATGATTTTTAAAATTTTTGAATATATATTTTTCAAGTTTCTTTGCATCGAGAGTTTGTTAAAAGAGAAAGAAAAATAAATTGTGTGCATCAATTAGGTGAGACAGACAATAAACAATTTGTTGTGGTCCCGTAACACATTTTTTTAATTTTAATTTCATGTCTATTTGAAATTTTTAAAAAAATTATTTAAAATAAAAAGAACTTAAAGAATTTATTTTTTAATATTTTTTATCAAAAAAATAAAAAATGTGGAAAAAGTATATTAAAAAGTCAAAAGAATCTTTATTTTACACACAATTAAATTTTTTTTTTTGTAATTCTTAAGTATATGAAAATGAATTTTTAGTGTGAGACGCAATGTATAAAAAATTATATTGTACAAAATTATTTCCTTTCTTTTTTTATTTTATATTTTCAATGAAATCTTAATTAAAAGCAAATCTTAAATTTTGTGGAAGAAAAATAAAATATAAAAAAGAATTTAAGTTATGACAAATCTTAGAGTGCATCCACTAGTTCAGTGAGACAATTAACTTTTCATTGTGACCTATTTTTAAAATTTTTGAATATATATTTTTTAAGCATCATGAGTTTGTTAAAAGAGAAAGAAAATAAATTATGTGCATCTATTAGTCAAGATCGATCATAAACTTTTTGTTGTGGTACAGTAATACATTTTTAAAAAATTGTATTGTCATGCCTGTTTGAAATTTTAAAAAAAATATTTAAAAATAAAAACTTAAAATAATTTAGTTTTTATATTTTATATCAAAAAATAAAAAAAATGTGGAAAAAAGTATATTAAAAAGTCAAAGAATTTTTATTTTATACACAATTAAAAATTATTATTTTCATTTTCTTTTTTTTTTTCAAATGAAATCTTGATTTAAAGCAAGTCTTAAATTTTGTGAAAGAAAACAAAAATATTAGAAGAAATTTATGTTATGACAAATCTCGTAGCGCATCCAGGCGGGACAATAAACCTTTTGCCATGGTCCCGTGGTATATTTGAATAAACGGTTTTTAAAATGTTTGAATACATAGTTTTTAAGCTTTCTTTGCATCGAGAGTTTGTTAAAAGAGAAAGAAAAATAAATTGTTTGCATCCATTAGGCGAGATAGACAATAAACAATTTGTTGTGATGCGTAATAATTTTTTTAATTTTACTTTCATGCTTGTTTAAAATTTAAAAAAAATATATTTAAAATAAAAGAACTTAAAGAATTTATTTATTTTTATATTTTTATGAAAAAAAATAAAAAATATGGAAGAAGTATGTTAAAATGTCAAAAGAATCTTTATTTTACACACAATTAAATTTTAATTTTTAAAAAATCTTAATTATATGGAAATGATTTTTTAGTGTGCGACACAATAAATTTTTTGTTGTGGTCCTGTAGTATATTTGATTGAATGGTGTTTAAAATGTTTGAATATATATTTTTTAAGTTTTCTTTACATTGTGAGTTTGTTAAAAGAGAAAGAAAAATAATTTGTGTGCATCCATTAGGCAAGACTGAGAATAAACTTTTTGTTGTGGTCACGTAATTCATTTTTTTTTAATTTTACTCTTATGCCTGCTCAAAATTTTAAAAAAAAAAATAAAAAGTGGAAAAAGTAAATTAAAAATTCAAAGAATTTTCATTTTACACACAATTAAAATTAAACTTTTTTTAATTCTTAATTACATGAAAATGATTTTTTTTGTCTAAGACGCAATGTATAAAAAATCATATTTCAAAAATTATCTTCTTTCATTTTCTTTTTCTTTTTTTAAATGAAATCTTAATTTAAAGCAAGTCTTAAATTTTGTGAAAGAAAACAATAATATTAAAAAGAATTTATGTTATGACAAATCTTATAGAGCATCTCGAGGCAAGTTAGACAATAAACTTTTTACAGTGATCATGTAAATCTGTAATATATTTTATTGAATGGTATTTAAAATGTTTAAATATATTTTTTTAAGCTTTATTTGCAACGAGAGTTTGTTAAAAGAGAAATAAAAATAAATTGTGTGCATCCATTAGGCAAGATAGACAATAAACTTTTTGTTGTGGTCCCGTAGTACATTTTTTTTTTAAAAAATTTTACTTTCATGCTGGTTTGAAATTAAAAAATATATTTAAAAACAAAAAAATTTAGAGAATTTTTGTTTCAATTTTTTTTAAATGAGGAAAAAGTGTATTAAAAAGTCGAAGAATTTTTATTTTGCACACAATTAATTTTTTTTTAAAAAGTATTAATTATATGAAAATGAATTTTTAGTGTGAGATGCAATATATAAAAAAATATATTGTAAAAAAATATTTTCTTTCATTTTATTTTTTTAAAATGAAATATTAATTTAAAACAAGTCTAAAATTTTGTTGAAGAAAACGGAAAATATTAAAAAGAATTTATGTTATGACAAATCTTAGAGCACATCCACCAGGCGAGCCGGACAACAAACTTTTTGCTGTGGTCCCTTAATATATTTGATTGAACAGTTTTTAAAATGTTTGAATATATATATTTCAAGTTTCTTTGCATCGAGAGTTTGTTAAAAGAGAAAGAAAAATAAATTGTGTGCATCCATTAAGCGAGACAAACAATACACAATTTATTGTGGTCTCGTAATACATTTTTTTAAATTTTAATTTCATGCCTGTTTGAAATTTAAAAAAAATATTAAAACTAAAAGAACTTAAAGAAATTATTTTTTATATTTTTCATAAAAAAAAACGTGGAAAATGTTTATTTAAAAGTCAAAAGAATCTTTATTTTACACACAATTAAATTTTAATTTTTTAAAATTCATAATTATGTGAAAATGAATGTTTAGTGTGAGACGCAATGTATAAAAAATTATATTGTACAAAATTATTTTCCTTCATTTTTTTTTAATGAAGTCTTAATTAAAAGCAAGTCTTAAATTTTGTTCAAGAAAACAAAAATATTAAAAATAATTTATGTAACACCCCGAACCCGAAACTAGGGTCCGGAGTGTTATTTGAATATATCATTGATACCACCTTGTGACGCCCCGAACCCGCCAAGTGGGACTCAAGTGTCTACGTATTGTTTTTGTCTTGTTAGGACTGGCAGTTCGGGTCGGATGGTTGTCCCTTCTTCTCAACAAAATCCGACTGACAAGAAAGAATCGAAAGCAATCCTTTGCGCATTGTCTTATTAATTGCATTGGCTGCCTTTCTCCCCTACCCCAATCCTAGCTAGCTGCAATCCAAACCTCACCTGTCCTATGGTGGGAATCATCTTACTCTACGGATTATAAGAAGGCATTTAATGCCTTGTGAACATTTACTTGCCTTTGCCTTTCCTTCCTACCTTAAGAAAGAAAACCCAAATCTGGAAAAGCAGCTATCGGCTTCATGCCATCTTCATTCATTTGTCACCTGCCTGAAGCGTTGAAGATAGAGAATGTTGGTTGCTTGTTGATTGATTCGGCGTAACGAGTGATAGAAATACCTTACGAGGGGCGTAGCTTCTTGACTATTGCCCGACCCCAATAGTAGGATCGCTATAACAATTACGCCGCAAAAATAATAACAAGTCCTCAATAATATACCAGTGTATCTACATCTATATACATCTCAAAAATATAACCCAACATCCAGTATTCACAACTCTAAAAACATAAATATATTATAACCCCAAATATTATAACCAACGTTTATACCCTCTATCTCAAAAACGCTACAACAGCCTGAGTTCTCTAAGCTCGATCCCACGAGGTCCTGGAAAGATGAAATTCAACTATCAGGTGAGACACATTTCAGTAAAGATGAAATACATTAAATCAGTGTGTAGCTATCATGAGGTTTATGTACAACATATATATATATATATATATATCAACATATATATATTTTTATTAATTTAAAAAGAAACCACAATTATTAAATCATTCTCTGCTCCTATTCAAACACATGTAAGGTATTTTACCAACAAGAGTTCCCAAGGATTGGGGTGGTTACCCGCCCATACAAGTAGTACCCCTTTGCTCTAATGCCTTAAGTAACTTACAGTCACAATTGAAGCATATAAGGGCATTTACCTTACTTAGTAAGCTCTCAGGTGGATGATTTATCTCGTACTCACACATTCACACACAGGTTTATTGGCAAAAGTTTCCGAGAGTAAGGAAGATTACCTGCCCATACAAGTAACTTCCTTCTGTCCTAATACGTTATGCTGCCCACAACTACATCTGATACCTATCAGGGCACTCACCTTTCTTGGCAAGCCCTCGGACAAAGAGTATACCCCAAATACATGTAATACTACTATATTTAATACTAATAATACTTTACTACATTACTTGTTAGCTTTGGTGTATTCCTAAGAGGGGGGTGAATTAAAATTTTAAAACTTATTCTTAGGTTAAACCAAATATTAGCAAAATATTACAACCTAAGGTCTTTCTATACAATCCCAAATGCGCAAATAAATATAATATGCGGAAATTTAAATCATGTGCATCATTCACACTATAACATACACGTGCAGTAAATATAAAGTACAAAAATATAAACAAACACATGATATGTTATCGGGGTTCGGCCAATACTACCTGCGTCTCCGCCTCTAGCTCGTAAGTATGAGGATTTCACTAATGCTCACTTAAAGGGTGGAGCGACACCGGTTACAACCAGGTCAATTCATGGGGCTGACCTCAACCAACACGCCTTACCAGGATGGTGCACCTAACTTTCCTAATCGGGTCTAAGCCAATTCGGGACTATTCAACAGGGCTAGTCTCCCTCTTCAGACCCACGCCTGGAATACAATCAATATGAATTTACGTACACGGAAATGTGCTTCTCAACTAAGCAGGTATGTACTACAATACGCACAATAAAATCAATGCACCTTAAGTATGCATGAACTATAAGTTCGGTGCTCTACGTGTGCAATCAACATTCAATAAAATGTATAATCTCAAATATGCGCAGAGTGTTCTAATAAGCTAATATTTGAAACAAGTTAAATCAAATCTCAATAACAAATCATGGTTTCAAAGATGCTAATCAAATATTCAAACTAACTCAAAATATTTTCCTTCAATGAAATAGGAACAAGAGTTGTTTGAAAATATTATAACTTTGTAAAAATATTTTTGCACACAAAATATAAGCTTTAATGAGTCTTGCAATGACAATGCAAAAGACCCACTTAGCTATAAGATTTTTTCCACACAAAGATTTATCAAATAAAATCGGGAAAAAATCAAGTTAAACCCTCAATATGAAAATCACAAGCACAAGAGCAAGTGAGGGTTTTTAGCAAAATGGAATAATCAATAAAACACTCACAAAGCAATATTTCTCAAAGGAATAAGGGTATTATGAGTGCATGGGGTTGGAATGAACAAACATGGTTTAGGAAATTTGAGAGAATTTTTGACTAATCCTATTTGCTAATCTTGCCTTAATTTTGCAAATGAAGAGATATATATAGGCATAGGTAAAATAATGACCGTTGGGGACACCAAGGGTATTCTTAAAATTATTTTAAAATGATTTAGGAAAATTAACCATGTTTAATTAAATTTAACCCCAGCAAAAATTAATTTAACTCGAGAGATTCGGGTGCCCAAATAGGTTCTGTCAGAAATTCAATTTTTAAAGGTTCGGGTGCCATAAGTCAGGGTTGGTTGGTTGAACCAAAGATAGAAACATTCTGTCTGTGGTTCGGGTGCCCAAAGCTAAGTTCGGTTAATTGAACCAGCAAGTTCGGTCACCCAAGGCCTTTTTGAACGCGAAGGTTCGGGTGCCCAGGTTAGTGAAAAACATTCTAACATGGGTTCGGTCGCCTAAGGGCGATGCAGTCATTTTTGGTTTGATCGCCTGAAACCTAGTCAACCAGTTGACTTCTCAACGGTTCAGGTGCCTAAGGTGTTTTGAATGCGACGGGTTTGGTTGCCCGACCTCTCACAAATTTTGCCTATTTAGTCCATTTTAAGCCAATTGATTCCCAGATATTATAAGTGATATTGGAAAATTTCTTATATGCAAGTGTTGGGACCTAGGGTATTTTCTAAGGTCTTACTACGTACTCCAAAAACCTGGCATCGGTCGACCGATCCCTAAGGTCAGACTACGGTCTTGAGCTTTAGTTCCTACATACATGTCATGCATTAATTATTACAGACCGTTCCTATATTACTATTACAGACCCAAATTACGCAAAATATAAATTACAATGAGTCTTCAGGGTCTTTAGTCTTCAAGTCTTTTCATGTGCCAACATATGATCTGATAATATAAACCTGCACACAAACTTGACAGACATTAAATACTAAGGTATTTGTCATGATCAAAACGGAATATGACCAATAGGGTCAACATTACTTTTTATGCTGTTATCTCTGTGTTATTCATTACATTCGCATTCATATTCTACATTTCTCATTTGCGACACTCATACCATAAAGTGTCTCGTAAGGTGTCATATTGATGCTGGTCTAATAGCTGTTATTGTAGGAAAATTCAACTAGCGCCAATTATTGGGTCCAGCTACCCCCAAAGCCCAATACACAAGCTCGCAGCATATCCTCAAGTACATGAATCGTTCTCTCTGTCTGACCATCTGTATGAGGATAAAAAGCGGTGCTGAATGCTAACTGAGACCCCAAAGCCTTTTGCAAACTCTTCCAAAATCGTGATGTAAAACGTGAATCACGGTTCGAGACTATAGACACTAGCACTCCATGGGGTCGAAAAATCTTCTGAATGTAAATCTCTGCCAATCTGTTCATAAGGTAGCTAACTTTAATAGGTAGAAAAATAGTTGTCTTCATTAGCCGTCAATAACTACTCAGATGGCATTCTGACCATGTGGTGCTAGTGGTAGCCTAGTGACGAAGTCCATGGATATGTGATCCCACTTCCACTTAGGGATGAAAAGTGGTTGTAACTGCCCTGTCCGCCTCTGGTGCTCAGCCTTAACCTGCTGGCACGTCAAACACTGCTGCACAAATTCAGCAATTTCCCTCTTCATGCCACTCCACTAGAAATACTCTTGCAGATCCCTATATATTTTAGTATTACAATGATGAACTGTGTATAGAGATCTATGAGCCTCCTCTAGAATCGTTCTCCTAATACCATCATCTACATAGACACACAACCTAATTCAAAACCTCAGAGCTCAGTCATCAGAGATACTGAACTCCTCTCTTTGACCATCCTGTACTTTGACTATTACCTCTGCTAGTTCTACGTCATCTCCTTGAGCGACTATGATCTTTTCATATAGCGTAGGCTGCATAACCAGGCTGACAATAAATGCTTGAGGATTACTCTCTACCAACTCTGTACCAAGTTTCTCTAGATCCATGAGGATCGGATGCTGAACCTCCATAGCTGCCAATGCTGGTCCCACTGATTTTCTGCTCAGAGCATCTGCTACCACATTCGTTTTCCTTGGGTGATAATTAATAGTGCAGTCATAATCTTTAATGAGTTCCAACCACCTTCTTTGCCTCATATTCAGCTTATTCTGGGTAAAGAAATACTTTAAACTTTTGTGGTCCATTAAGATTTCGCATTTCCCGCCATATAGATAATGCCTCCAGATTTTTAAAGCATAAACCACTGCAGCTAATTCTAAATCATGCACAGGATAGTTCTTCTCATATTCTTTAAACTGTCTAAATGTATAGACAATGACTCTTCCATGCTGCATTAACACACATCCAAGACCCTTCAAAGATGCATCATTGTATATCACAAAACCCCCCTCCTCTAATGGAATAGCCAGTACCGGTGCTGAAACCAATCGCCGCTTTAGCTCTTGGAAGCTTCGCTCACAATCATTGGTCCAATCAAACTTCACATTTTTCCTGGCGAGTCATGTTAGTGGACTCGATAATATGGAGAAATCATCTATGAAGCATTGGTAGTAGCCTGCCAAACCTAGAAAACTCCTGACCTCCTAGACATTTCCTGGCCTTACCCAACCCACCACTACCTTTATCTTACTCGGGTCAACCGATACACCATCCTCGGAGATCACATGCTTGAGGAAAGTAACATGCCTCAATCAGAATTCACATTTCTTGAATTTTGCATACAACTTTCTTTCTTTCAATATCTGCAACACCAGCCTCAGATGATGTTTGTGCTCCTCAAAATTTATCGAGTAGACTAGTATATCATCAATGAAAATCACAACAAATTGGTCCAGGTAATGATGGAACACCCGATTCATTAAATTCATAAATATTGTTGGTGCATTAGTCAACCCAAACGACATTACTAAAAATTCATAATGCCCATATCTAATTCAGAATGCTGTTTTCGAAATATCTTCTGCTCTAACTTTCACCTAATGATAACCCGACCGCAGGTCAATTTTAGAGTAGACCAGGGTCCCCTGAAGCTGATCAAATAATTTATCAATCCTGGGAAGAGGATATTTATTCTTGACAGTCAATTTGTTTATCTCTCTATAATCTATGCACAACCTCATGGTCCTATATTTCTTTTTCACAAATAGGACTGGGGCCCCCCACGGCGATACTCTGGGCCTAATAAATCCTTTATCCAGCAACTCTTGCAACTGATATTTCAATTCCTTCAATTCGATTGGAGCTATACAGTATGGTGCTTTAGATACCAGTGCCGATCCTGGTAGTAGATCCACGGTAAATTCAATCTCCCAATTTGGTGGTAAGCCAAGTAATTCTTTTGAAAAAACATCTGGAAATTCTCTAACTACTGAAATATCAGCCTGTTTTGGTTCTTCTTTTGGCAATTCCTTTATATAGGCAACATGCCCCTAGCAACCACCCTGTAGCAGTCTCATAACCTCAATAACTGTCACTAGCTGTGGCGAGGCATGCACTCGTGAACCCACAAATCTGTATTCTTGCTCACCTAGGAGTCTGAAAATCACTTCTTTTTTTATAGCAATCTATGTCGGCGTGATTAGCTGCCAGTCAATCCATACCCAGTATTACATCAAACCCCTGCATATCTAGTACCACGAGATCAGCTGGTAGTACTTTCTTCTGAATACTTACTGGAAAGTTCCAAAGTACCTTCTTACACCTCACCATAGATCCCGTCGGCGTGACTACAGACAGCTTAACATCTAATAACTGTGCCTCTACCCTAGTTACTTTAACATACCCCGCCGATATAAAGGAATGGGTGGCACCTATGTCAAAAAAATAATAACTTTATACGATAATACAGTAAGTGCACCTGTGACAATGTCTTCAGCAGTCTCGGCGTCTCCTGGCGTCAATGAATAGACTCTCGCCGGTGCTATATTCCTCTACTGGCCTCCATGGGGCGCCTGATGACCACCCCAGTTTAGTTTGGGAGTTGGTGCATAAATCGGCAGTCCCAGATATGTTGGCTCCCAGATATGTTCAAGCCATATGGCCGGGTCTCCCACAACGGTAGCAGACATTCTCCCCCAACCAACAGTCACTTGGATGTCTTCGTTCACATCTGGGACATATGAGATAAGACTACTTACCCTGAAATCCACTGTGCTCTGTCGCCTGCCTTTGACCCCCACAGGATCTACCTCATCTCCAAGGGCCTCGGCTGGAACCCGTCAGAGAACTCGAAGGTGCGGCCCTCTTCTTCTAGCTCTGTATCTCAGTCTCTCTCAACAAAGCCTCCTCTACTATTATAGCCATGTCAACCAGTTCTGAGAAATCCTACATCTTCAATATTGCCACCTGTCTATAAATGTCCTACTTCAAATTCCTATTGAACATCCTGACCTTCTTAACTTCATTTGGAACAATATAAGGGCGGAAACACGACAACTCGATGAATTTCGCCGCGTACTACTGGACTGTCATCGATCCCTGGGACAAACTCAGAAACTCCTGTACTCTAGCCTCTCTGACTGAGGCAGGATAGTATATGTCAAAGAATATATCCCTAAATTGGGCCTAGGTCATCAACACTGGAATTGATCTCTGCTCCTCTAGTGATCTAGTTGTCATCCACCATCTCTCGCCCTCCCTTGTCAGCTTATACGTGACATAAAGAACCCTTTGCTCATTGGTGCAGTGAAACACCGTCAAAATATTCTCTATCTCCTACATCCAGTTCTCCGCAATTGCAGGATCAGCCGCTCCTAAAAATGCTGGTGGGTTCATCTTCGTAAATTTTTCTATCATGCACCCCTGAGTTGTAGATGGACCTTCTTTCTCCCTGGAGCTTCGTGCTGTATTAGCGATGACCTGCTGAGCTACACTATGCAATACCACATCTGAATCCCCACCTCCCACTCCAAAAGGTCCTATTCCGTCATTTCCATTAGCGTAGGCGCTACTGCCTCCTAGATCCATTCTAAAATAACACCAGATTATCCTGAGAATCCAAACTGCATAATGTTATTCTAATTAAATATATCTATACCTCATATTTCTAATTTAAGGTCTAGTTCTACCGTATAGAAATAGAAACCAATAATAGTTTACTATGGTTTTCCTGGAATCATCATCCTAGGAAAAACATAGGAACCCCGAAGTTCTTGCTTCCAGACTGTAGAATAGAACCCTAAATTTTTAGTCTAATTCCCCAACATTAACTCACTGTTATCCTGTTCCACTCTTTTTAAGATTCCATTCCTATATTCTGGTATTATTTTTTGTTGTACTCTAAAGTCTACAGAACCTAGCAACCTAGGCTCTGATACCAAACTGTAACGACCCAAAAACTACACCATTTTTTTTATATATAATTTACTCTGATACTCCTGTAATACCTACTATAACATATCAGGGTCCAGATGGCACTGAGTTATCCCTGTACATAAACCGACACACCTATGCAGCGGAAAACATAAAGTCATACATCCATATTTAGATTACCAGAATTCAGTGTTTCCAAACTGTACATACATATTTACACATCACCCCATTTTTATCTACTCCAAAAATACATTCTCATGAACACACTTACCCTTTAAAAAAGGGAAGTACAAAAGATCTCTTTATCTGTGAGCCTGATCTGCGAGCCTAACTGGATCACCTGAAAAAATGTTAAATCACTGGGATGAGACAACGCTTAGTAAGAGGAAATATGCTATTACTAGTGTGTGGTAAATGAGTTTACATAAATAATTTACTGATAAATAACTGTACTGAGATACCATGTAAAATATAACACTGTGTAACTCACACCTACGTGACTTAAAATACACTTGTAATATTTGAGTTTTCTATTTAATCATACTACTAGTATTATAATATATCTACTAATATTCTATAAATCTATAATAAATAATTTTGAAAACTACCATGGAAATCTGAACGTCATGATTAAACCCCTCATGACAGGGTTGTCCGACCCATAGGCGGTACTTAATCCTGGTTAGCCTACCAGGTAAGTCAACTGTACTCTACCAATCCTCAGTCCGGTTAGAATGCAACCTCTCATAGGCTCGAAACTGGTAACTACCTTGTCAAATCGGCCTCCTCAACTCAGAATACCAGGGAGATTGCAATCTTTCTGTGCTCTGCTAACTGAACATAACTTGATTCATCAGGGTCTGATACTGTACATAATATTTCTATAGATATCCTACTGTTTTCATCATGATGCCAAAATAACCATAACATCATAAATCTGATATGAAAATACTATAATATATGACTAAAATAACTATGATATTTGACTGTAATAACTATAATATTTGATTGTAATAACTGTAATATCTTACTGTAATATCTGATTGGATAATCTGTAATGTCTGAGTGTTATGGTTTTGGAAAACATGACATTCTGTAAATACTGTAAAATACTCGTCTGTATAATATTTGTAAAATATCTGTCTGGTAAATATCTGTCTATAAAATATATTTGTCTATATATACACTGTAAATCATGATATTCTAAAAAACTATATAAATTTTGTATTAAGCAAATATCTACTCAGGCCACACAATTAATAAAACTCACGTTTTGAAATCTGTAAAACTGTATAAGTTATATACCTTGTACCTCAATGAACAAATACTATAATTTACTAATAATATTTTTTAATTTACCAGCATAGCATATTTTCCTTACCTAACTGGCTGAGAGGCTCGCCTTTAACTTTATCCTCATGCTCACGGCGTACTATCCCCCAAATCTTGAAATAATATATATATACATATTTCCAATAAATCAATTGTATTTCCTCGAACCTACATACTCATAAATTTTCTAAACTATAATTTACCTGAGCTCCTGAAAATATTCACTAGGTCCTCAACCCATGCCTGCAAGGTCCCAAAAACACCCTAGTCCTGAAATTATAACATCATAATTTTATTCCACAAAACTCCAGTATATTCCCATATAACTTAAAATCTAAACTCAAATAAGTCTGATAAAATTGAAAATACCCAAATATTCAACTTACCCAAATTTTTGGATGGTGCTCAAGTTGGCCTAACCAATGATCTACTCCAGCAAACTTGAAGAGAATCTTCCCGGGAGTAGTGTGACGGCTTTCGATCGTCAAATCGACAAACAACGAAGCCGAAATCGTAGAGAAAATAGGAGAGGGTCGGTTTTTAAAGAGAGAAGGTGTTTGCTGCATGATTTCTCGCTAAAAACCCCGGATTAGGCATATTTATAATCCTGGATTCGTCGACGAGACACGTCACTTTGTCTATGAGTCCATGTAGGGAGTTCGTCACCGAACTCGAATCCCTCATCGACGAACTTCAGGCTTCTGCTAAACCTCCTCTCGATAAATTCTCATCGATGAGACACGTGTCCACGTTGACAAGCCCAAGAAGGATGCTCATCGACGAGAACCCTGTGTTCATTGACGAGACCCTATGAGTCCCTTTTTGGAATTTTCCTTTTTCTTTTACTATTTAATTACTATAATTCTTCTGGTCTCTACATTGGGTCCTTACACTTACACGTAGATAGTCCCCAATATCACATATATTATTAGGGGAGTCAATTAAATTAAGTCAGGACACAAACAGCCAAACTTGTGAGGTTTCAGGCTACCGAAGCCCCGGTGTTCAAAACACCTCGGGCGACCAATCAGAAAGTTGATTTAGCTTCAGGAGACCGAACCAAAAATGACTGTAGCATCCTTGGGCGACCGAACCACCATTCTAACTTTTCCCAACAACTGGACAGCCCGAACTCCTACGTTCAAATATGCCTTAGGCGACCGAAAGTTCAAGTTTGGCATATCGAACTTTAGACCGGGTGACCGAATTGCAGTCTTTTGGAGAATCGCCTCAATTTAGAAAATCGAACTAAAATTCACGCACTCGAACCTTAAAAATCACTTTTCCTATTGTGTCTGTTCGGGCGGCTGAATTCTAGGTTAGGCACCCGAAACTCTCGGGTTGGTCCAATTCTTGACTGAGGTAAATTGGTTTAAATGGGGTTAATTTTATTAAACACTTTAAAAACATTTTTAATATTCCCCATTGTGTCCCAATGGTTACTTTTTAAGTCCCACCTATATATAGCACTTCATTTGGCTTAATTAGCAACAAGATTAGCAAAAGTGATTAAGATTTTTTCTCTCAAATTTTTCATACTCTTTTGTTATATTCTTTTCATTCATACTTTTTTATAAACATCTTTTTTGAAAGTGAGAGAAAGTGTTAGTTGTTCCCATTTCTTGCAAATCAATTGCAAGATTAAAGGGAAGTGATTGTGGTTAGTGTATATACTCTTACATATCATTTCCTTGGCAAATACTCTCTCATAAACATACGGTTTTGAAAATCCATTTTGAGATTTCTTTCTTATTTGATCTTTCCCATAGTATTTTATTTCATAAATATTGTATTGGGAAGATCTTGATTTTTGCTTGCTAGTCTTGACACTTATATTGCAAAACTTGAAAGCTTGCACATGATCTTTGATATTGGTTTTGCAAATCCAAGATATCTATTGTGCTTTTCATTTACAAAAACTTTAAGATATTAATCTTGGATTGTGTTTAACTTCCTTTTGATTAATTTTTTGTTGAATATCATAGCTTGAATCAAAGGTTTTAACTCTCACATTTACATTCACACACATTTTTTGGAGAGTTTACACATTGGATCTCACCTGAGCATTAAATGTATATCATCTGAGAGTGCATATTTATCTGGATTGTATTGTAGTACATATTTTCTTGGGTAAAAGCACTTAAATTGTACGCAAAATTTCGTATTCATTGATTGTATTCCAGGCGTGGCTTGAGGGGGTTTGATCAAGCCTGTAAGGATTGTTAGGGCCTTCTCCGCCCTGCAATGAGAGTTTGTAAAGGTTGAGGTCAGTCCTTGGAATTTGACCTGGTTGTATCCGGTGCCACTCCACCCATTAAGTGAGTATTAGTGGAATCCTTGTGATTGTGAGCCAAGGTGAGGACACAGGCAGGATTGGCCGAATCTCAATATCATATTCGGTGTCACCTTTACATTTCCTGCATTATATTCTCATTTGTGCTTGACTTAATTTCCCTGCTGAATATTATGCATATTTGATTGACACATTATCGAATGTGATTGAGAGATATTGGAATTGTGTTGTATATACTGAAATTGATTAATATATCATATCTGAAGCATCATACATACTTAGACTGCCCCTAGGTTGCGTAATACTGCTGTTAGATTAGTTGAACCTAGGAGGAAATTTGTAAATCTCCAATTCACCCCCCTTTTGGGATCGCACCAAAGCTAACATTGATGAAACCAAGAAGGACATTCGTCGACGAAGACAATGGGTTCATCGAAGAGTCCCTGCTGATGCCCCCTTATAAAATTTATTTCTCTTTTATTTCCTTCTACCTTTTTCCTTTATCATTTTCATTTATTATATTTACGGGTCTCTACATCCTCCTCTCCTTATAAAAATTTCGTCCTCAAAATTTGCTATCTCTCACATGTATCACTTTTTTTGGAAAAACCTACTGTAATTTTATTAATTACCCTCACTTATGGCAGAGGAATACCGTGGTTACACTTACGGTCCTAGGAGATTAAAATAACCATACAAAACTCTCCCAAAACCATCAAAACAGAAAACTATTACGTACTACTAATTAACCTGCACAAAAACCTACCTATTTATATGATTTCTTACCTAAACATTTCCTTCCTCTAGCTGATTCTGAATCCCACTAAAACATATGTGGGTACTTCTGACGCATTTCCTCCTCTAATTCCCACAAAACTTCCTTAACTATGTGATTTCTCCAGAGCACTTTCACTAGTGGGATTTTCTTGGTACGTAGTTCCTACTCTTTATAATCTAAGACCTGAACTAGTTTTTATTCATAAGACAAGGTCTCACCAATTTCCAATGTTTCATAACTTATGATGTGAGATGGATCTAGGATGTATTTATTCAACATAGAGACATGAAATACATCGTGAATTTTGGATAGCGTCAGGGGTAACGCTAACATGTAGGCAACTGGGCCAACTCTTTCCAATATCTCAAACGGCCCAATATACCTAGGGCTAAGTTTACTCCTCTTCCCGAACCTCATTATTCCTTTCATTGGAGAAATCTTTAAAAACACATTATCACCCACATCGAATTCCTGCTCGCATCGACGGATATCTACATAGCTTTTCTGCTCAGAAGCCCGCTATACCATCTCTGGCCCCAATATATGTTTTTTTTTCCAATTTCATCCCAATATAACAGAGATCAACACATCCGTCTACACAATGCCTGGTACAGAGCCATCCCAATATTAGCCTAGTAGTTGTTGTTGTAAGCGAACTCCACTAATGGTAGGTATTGAATCCAATTGCCTCCAAAATCAAATCCATCGGTCGGAGGATGAAAGGTCGGGCTAAAAGCCAACTGGGATCCCAAAGCTCTCTATAAGATTTTCCAAAATTGAGACGTAAAATGTGGATCCCGATCATAAACAATTGACATAGACACTCCATGCAATCTGACTATCTCCTATACATACATCTATGTCAATCTACCCATGGAGTAGTTTACTCGGATGGGAAAAAAATGGGTGGTCTTCATCAATCTATCAACGACCACCCAGATGGCGTCCTATCCATGCTGTGCCAGCGGTAACCCTAATACAAAATCCGTAGAAATATGCTCTCACTTCCATTCAGGAATATGAAGTGGTTGCAGTGGCCCTGCCGGTCTCTGATACTTAGCTTTCACCTGCTGGCATGTCAAACACTGCTCTACGTATTCTGCAATCTTTCTCTTCATATTGCTCCACCAAAAGGATAATCTCAAATCCCTGTACATTTTCGTACTCCCTGGATGTACTGTATACAGGAAACGGTGCACCTCTTCTAGAAAGGTTTGTTTAATCTCAACATCTGCAGGTACACAAAGTCTGGTACGGAACCTCAAAGCTCCGTCATATGAAATACTGAACTCTGCTCGCAATCATCATCTCATTCAAACTTAGTATTCTTCTTGATTAGTTATGTTAGAGGCCCTGATAGCCTAGAAAATCCCTTTACAAACCGACGGTAATATCCTACCAAACCCAAGAAACTTCTAATCTCCTGGACATTCCTCGGTCTCACCCAATTCACCACTGCCTCTATCTTGCTAGGATCTACTGAGATTCCATCCCTGAATACTACATGCCCAAGGAATGCAACTTCCTCTAACTAGAATTCACACTTCTTAAATTTAGTGTACAACTTCCTTTTTCTGAGCATCCGAAGTACTAGCCTTAAGTGTGTCTTATGCTCCTCAAAACTCCTCGAATATACCAATATATCATCAAGGAAAACCACTACGAACTGGTCCAAGTACTAATGGAAAAATCTGTTCATCAACTCCATAAATATAGTAGGAGCATTCGTAAATCTGAATGGCATGACCAAAAACTCAAAGTGGTCATACCAAGTTCGGAACACTGTCTTAGAGATATCCTCTGCTTTGACTTTCACTTGATGGTATCTAGATCGTAGATCAATCTTTGAATAGACATGTGTCCCCTAGAGCTGATCAAACAAATAATCAATATGGGGAAGAGGATGTTTGTTCTTAATTGTTACTTTATTGATTTTCTCGTAGTCTATACACATCCTCATCGACCCATCTTTTTTCTTCACAAACAGAATTGGGGCTCCTCAGAGAGATACACTGGGTCTAATAAAACCTTTATCTAGCAATTCCTACAACTGATCTTTTAACTCTCTCAACTCTGCTGGATCCAAATTTTAAGGAGCTTTAGAAATTGGTGCCATCCCTGGAAGTAACTAAATGGAAAATTCAATCTCACGGTCAGGAGGCAATTCGGGTAGCTTCTCTGGAAAAACATCAGAAAATTCCTTCACCATTGGAATATTGGTAGGCTTCAATTATTTCTCTATCACTTCCTTTACGCAAGCTATATACCCTTGACATTCGTCCAGGAGTAGCCTCCTCGCTTGAATGGCTAACACTAGCTGTGGTAAGGAATGCACACGCGACCCCACAAATCTGAACTCTTGCTTTCCAAGAGGTCTAAATATCACCTCTTTCCGATGATAGTTGATGTTAGCATAATTAACAGCTAACCAATCTATTCCCAAAATCATATCAAATCCATGCATGTCTAACACTACTAGGTCAGCTGGTAATATTTTCCCCTGAATATCTACTAAATAGCCCTTAATTACCCTTCGACACCTCACCACTAACCCTGTTAGTGTGGCTACTGCTAACTCAATATCTAAGAACTGTGTTTCTTCCTCATTTAACTCGACGTATCCCGTAGAAATGAACGAGTGTGTGGCCCCTAAATCAAATAGAACAATAAATTTAACTTAAAGCATATTAATCATACCTGTCACTATGTCGCCAGCTGCCTCAGCATCTCCTAGTGTCAGTATGTAGACCCGCGCCTGTGCAGTATTTCTATGCTGGCCTCCTCGGGGTGCCTGGATGTTTCCTCGGAACGGTCTGGGAGCAGGACCGATGCTATGCTGTGCATGACAGTATCGTGCTAAAGGACCCAAACTACCACACCAATAGCAGACATTTTTTACCGCTCGACACTCTCCTCTGTGTCTCTTACTACATGTAGGACAAAATGGATAAGCCTGCTCTACTTGAACCTATTGACTCGCAGTCTCTTTCCTCCATCCTCCGTTGTATCCACCTCTCCTCCATGAACCTTGACTAGAACCCGCTTGAAACCCAGAAGGTGTGGGTCTCTTCCTCTGGCCTTGCACCTCAGCACCCCTCTACCTGCTCGCCTCAACCACGGCGGCCCTATCTACCAGTTCTACAAAATCCTGTACTTTCAACATCGCCACCTGTTCATAAATTTCTTGCCTCAGAACTCTCTCAAATTTTCTTGCTTTCTTTGCCACATTGAGAACTATGTATGGGGCAAAACGGGACAGTTCAATAAATTTCGCTGCATACTGCTAGATTGTTCGATGCCCCTGGGTCAGGTTCAAGAATTCCTCCACCTTTGCTTCTCTAGTGGTGGTAGCAAAATATCGATCGTAGAATATCTCCTTAAATCGACTCCAGGTCAGAGCTGTTGGTATCAATCTTTGCTTCTCTAGGAGTCTCACTGCCGACCACCAATGTTCAACCTCCCATGTCAGTTTGAAGGTGGCATATAACACTCTCTACTTATCAGTGCAGTGTAGTATAGTTTGTATCTTTTCCATTTCCTGTACCCAGTTCCCTGCTATAATCGGGTCCGCACTTCCTAAAAAGCCAGAGACTTCCTTTTGGTGAACTACTCTATAGTGCAACCCTGATTTGCTGATGGACCTCTCTGCTCCCTAGAGCTTCATGCAATCTCAGTCATAACCTTTTGAGCTACACTATGCAGAACTACGTCTGAATCACCGCCGCCCGTACTAGAGGGCCCTGCGCCATCATCACCACTGGCGTGAGCACTACTACTCCCAAGGTCTATCTTGAAAAGACAATAAACATAGTCTGAGGACCCTATCTTCATAATATGATTGATATATTTTATATATCTAAAATCTTATATCATCAATTAACCTAACGTCCTTATTCTCAATTTAAGATTCAGTCTTGTAATTTAAAAACAAAACCCGACAATAGTTTATTACGGTTTTCCTGAAATCGTCACCCCAAGAAAGACACAGAAACTACTACAAAAATTTTGATTCCAGATTGTGAAACAAAACCCTAAATTCTCATCTTAACTTCCAACATTGACTCACTAAAATCCTCATCTACCCATTTCCTGTCCTCTTCCACTAGAGTTTACAAAACTTAGCAACCTAGACTCTGATACCAAACTGTCAGGACCCCAAATCATGCAACCATTTTTTTCCCACATAATAATAATTATTATTATAATAACTCTGATACCATACTATACTATCAAAGTCAAAGTCAACCCAGATCCACCTGTTTATACATACATGCCAACTAAGCAGCGGAAACCATAAAGTACTTAAACTTATACACAATACCAGAGTTTTACTGTTTCCATATACATATATGCCTCCCAAAAAGGACCGTAAAACCTAAGGTCATAACCCCAAAAAACCATCATGTACTCATTCCAACTACTTACCCTTCGACCAGGGTAGCACTATCAGCCTCCTCTATCTCGGAGCTCGATCCGCTTGTCTAACTGGGTTTTCTGAAATGTTTGTATTGCTGGGGTGAGACACTTATCAGTAAGGGAAATAGACTATCTATGTATGGCAATATGAGTATTAGTGTGATATAAACATTTACTGTACATGATAAACTGTATCTAATAAAACTGTTCTATTTAAATCTGAATAAATCATATTTTAAGACAACATATAATTCATCTGCTATATCTGTATATTACTGAATTTATACCCTGGATGGAATATTGAGTCATGATTTAACCCCGCATGATCGGGTTGTGTGGCCCGAAGACTGGACTTAACCATGGCTGGCCAACGAGGTTAAGTCAAACATAACATAACATGACTACGCACATTGCCTACCCAACCTGATCCACCCATCCTACTCTCTGCAACACTTCTCGGGTTGGTGCACAATGGGTATCCTACTCTCCGCTATACTTCGGGCTAATCGACCTTCGACCCACACTTTCTTAATAGTGTGGTTGCACTGTCAGCTATACACCAACCTGGTTTGTCTATTCTACTCTTCGCTATACTTCTTGGGTCGGTACATAGGGTTTGCTTTGCCTGATCTAGCTACTTGGTACGCCCATCCTACTCTACGCAACACTACTCGGGTCGGCACATAAGGCTCTGGCTAGCTAGTTACGATACCATGCTTATAACATACACAATCCATCCGGGTTTTGTTATTATACAATACATTTCACATAATATTTCTGTATAAAAACTTGTCATTTCATAATTTCTGAATAAATTGTCATATTAAAACTTATCACGACATCTGCGCCGGCTAAATTATCATAATATACTGAAAATATCATAATTTATGTTCTATTTATCATCTTTCTAAAACTGCTATCAAATCATGTTTATTCTGTGAAATCATAAGATATTCTAATGTGCTAAAAGTCTACAATATAATTATTTATACTCATGCCACACAAGTGAGTACTACTACATTATATTATCTGTCATGAAAAGTGTATTTCTGCTGAAAAATAGTATTTAACCTGTTTCTAGGGTTTTATTAGATCAAACACCAGTATTCCCAAAACTACATCAATTCATAAATAAATTTATGAATCAAATACTGTATATTAAACGATTAAATTTCTGAAAATACATGACTTAATCTATCCCTTATCTGTTTCTTGAGAAGCTTGTTGAAAAATCCTAAATCACGCCTACGGCGTCCAGAACTCCAAACCCTGAAATCGCATTAACCCTAGTTAAATCAACTCAAACCCCAGTATATTTATCATCTAACACATTTTTTGGGTCCACATATGCGAAATGATCACATAAACCCTAAAATAACATACTTACCTTGATTTTAGAATGGTGCCCCTATCACTCCCCGAACCCAAAAATGGAATCCAAGGGTGAAAATATAATCTAACTTGTCCCTGTATCAAACAAATACAACCAAAATACAAGACAATGGATGAGGGTTCGATCCCATGGGATTCCTAGGCACCCTAAACACATCCATACATAATAGAATATACGCAATGGAAAAAGGTCATTCTATACAAACATGGTACCATACCAGAGTTTATACACAAACAGAGTCAAGGCTCCATCATACAATGTACAACTGGGTGCCCAACATATCTCAAAACTGCAACCCGTGAAACAAAAGTCCTAGCACTTACCCAAGCACTGCCCGTAATACACCGACTACTACGTTCCCAACACAAGGACACTAGTTTGATTACTTGAAGGACCTGAAAAATATGTACATACACCAGGGGTGAGACACCTCTCAGTAAGGAAGAATACATGTTATATCGGTGTGTGGCATTTGAGTGTTATCATGACGCAACACATGAACAGTTAAATGCTGTTCCAGTACTAATTTCACAACAGTGCACACACGCACACACGCATGATTAAGCAATCCCGACGTCGTCACACCCTTCAACCCGAAGTTGGCCCGGGACATATGGCGTTGGCCCGTAGCCAACCTGGGAAACACGGCACCACCGACATATGGCTAGTCCTAGACTCCCATAGCATCGTACCGGCGCTAAACTGGTGGATCCACACCCTTCGGTGATCAGCCGGTAAGGCTCATGCCCTCAGATATAGAGCCTGACACTCTTGCCAAACATGGCCTAACAATTTCATATGCCCACGGATATAGAGTCAGACACTCTCAGTACCTGGAACAAATTCGGAACCACGTTCCTACTCGCATTTCAACCAATCACACACACATGCATGCTCATATAACCAAACAAACCACACCCATTTGGTAATATAAAATCATGGTTTTCCAAACACATATAGTTTAAACAAGTCAAGGCACGACCATCCCTATTACACAGTATAAATCAGCATATATATACAGTTTTTAACAAAACCAGGGATGCAACCCATCGCCCCCTTTTTCCCAAAACTGTAATCATGAAAAAACCCATAGTTTTCCCTATTAGATTTTTCCAAATGAGTAGCCAAAACACACACAGGACCGTGATCCACAGTTATACCAAGTCCGATTTTAAAAATAATCGACATAAACATAATTCCCCTTACCTTTCCCCCAATAACAAATCCTAAATTCCAAGGCGCCTAAACAATGAACCGAGTTCCAAAACCTATAGATCCTAGTATAGAAAATACTCACAACAATGTTCTCTACAAAACTATCAGATCAGAATTGAGAACTGAGCCTTACCTCGATTTTACGCCAAAACCCGAAAACAGTCAAACCGAAAATTCAATCTGTAGAACTTGTAGAGAATCCTTCCACGATCCTCATGGTAACTTCAGATTGACGATTCTCGCGATGAACAACGAAGAAATCTATAGAGATGGAGAATAGGAAAAGTTTATAGAGAGATAGAGAGAGAAAATGAGATTTCTTAGTTGAGAAGTAATAAAAATATCTATTTATAGTACCTTTGACTCAATTGTTCTCGTCGACGAATTGCGTCCTCATCAATGAGGCCTTATAGTTTGCTCATTGACGAGATGATGGCCTCATTGACGAGCCTGAAATTTCTGATTTTCGAAAACCCCTTGGCTTCTCCTCATCAACAAGCCTCTAAACTTCATTGACGAGAAATGTACGACCTTCATCGATGAAGCCTGTTTAATTACCATCTTCCCCCTCTCTTAATTAATTAAACCCACCTATTACGGTTCGGATTCTTACAACCTAAGGACCCCAAATCAACAATCCACTCTAGTTACCTTGCAGAGAATCACCCCAAGATTATCGTGGTAACCTCCGATCGTCGAAACGGGGTAAAACAGAGTCAAATCTGAAGAGAGAAGGAGGGAGAGTCGAAGTATAGAGAGAGAGAAAGAGAGAGAGAGAGAAGAGAAGGCAGAATTCTTGCTAAATAATGATCTTGAGCCCTTATATAGAGAGTTGTCCATGTGGCCTCGTCGACGAAGATAATGGGTTTGTTGACGAACCTTTAATGGACTGAACTTCTCTACTCTCGGTATCTTCTCGTCGGCGAGGCACGTGTACTCGTCGATGAAACCAAGAAGGAAGTTCGTCAATGAAGACAATGGGTTCGTCGACAAGTCCCTGCTGATGCCTCCTTTTAAATTTTTTTTTCTCTTTCCTTTCCTTCTCCCTTTTTCCTTTATCATTTTCATCTATTATATTTCCGGGTCTTTACAACAATATTATTACTCAAGGCCAATTCAAACTTGCTAAATGGACTTTAATTTCAATAGGCCAAGCCTGAGTATCATTTTTTCTGCAGCCCCAAAGGAAAAGATATGAGATTAGAGGAGATATGCCTTTATAGGTGGGAAGGTTCCGCCAAAGTAGTTGCTAGCTGATGTGGGACGTGGGAACCAAGGGTGAGGGCTGGAGCTAGGCAATGGCTGGGCTTGGGGGCAGGGGGGTGTGTGAGAGTGAGAGTGAGGGTGCAGTGTGTGTCTCTCTGCATGTTACCGTGATCACCGCTTGAGGTTAGGCAATGGCTGGGCTTGTGAGTCGCCAAGGGGATGAGAGTGAGAGTTGTTGGGGTTATCCCACAATGGAAAATGTGGATGGGGTTGGGTCAGTTATTAAGTGTGAGGAAAAACCTCATCCTATGAGCTAGTTTTTGGGCAAATTTTTTAGATAAATATATATATTTCACTTTTTTTGGGTTTTTTGGTTCAACTTTTTTTGTATAATTGAAATTGAAGCCGAAAATTGATTTTTTAAAATTGAAGAATCAAAACCAAATACCGAAACCAAAAAAGCAAACTAAAATATTAAATGGTTCAGTTTCAGCCCTTGTTGATGCTCACTCATGTAGTAATTCTTGTGAAAACTACATAACACTTAACTTAATTTTTTGTGTATTAAATCACTATTCACTTTTTTTTTTATATATTACATAGGAACTCTAACCACCAACCAGCCTTTCGGACCCCTTGGTGCGGCACCAAACCTACGAATCAGCGTCCTCCGCCCCTAGGTCTCGCTAATCAGGGCAAAGTCTGGATGCGGATACGACTTTCGTGCGTCAATTGGACGTTCGGCCAACCCGACCCCCGGAACACATCTCCATTACTATCCACGGTCCCTGCTGGCGTATAGAGAACTTTCACCATCCACGGTCCCCTCTAACTCACAAAGCGAACTCTCACCATCCACGGTCCCTGCTAACTCCGTAGGTGTATTTACTTGGAATTGAACCCCCGATGCTCCTTCTTACATGCTAATGCCTTTCCACCGCATCATGCCTGTGGGAGCATTAAAACAAATCCAATGGCAAATTTCAATGTTATCACGTTCCCTAGTGAATAGTTATTTGAATAGGGTATATGTATTAGTACATAAATAACTTGTCAAATTAGTCATGAGAAATGAGTTAATTATGTTATTTGACTAGCTTAATTGTAATTAATATATTGACTTTTCTTTTATATTTTTTGCAAACGATGAGATGTTATTTTTAGTGGTGAATTACAATAAGTACATGTTTATTGTTTCTAAGAGAGAACATAAATTAGAAACAAATGCTTGGTGTTCTCTTTTCAAAAAGTAGCAAATGCCATTTTATTTTCTTTCCAAAAATAGACAGATAGATCTCTTTCGAAATCAAATTAGAGATGAATGAATGGTTGAACACGTGTTTTTCTTAATATAAAAATGATAATCCTTGAAAATTGAAGTAATAAATTTTATTAGAATGAAAGTTGACAATAATGATAATAATCAAAATTTAAGTCCCTTTAATGATATGAGAGTTTACATCAAAATTTAATATTACCAAATTATATTTTAACAGTTCATCATAAATTGAAAAATAATATATATTCAAATATTCAATACGATACAATTTTTTTAAAAAAATTCATTACTTAGATTCAATCCCCACTTCAAGTTTAAATTTTAAAATTAAATTATACTTAGTAGTTATGAGAAATTAGCTCTTTTTGTGTAGACTACAATTTTTTTAAATAATAGCAAAAGTCTCAATGAGCCAAACTAACAAACTCAAACCTGCATGAATATAAATAAAAAATTTGTATTTATCCAAAAATGTAAAAACACCCATCAAGTTGAAAAAAAATGCAGAGAGAGAGAGAGAGAGAGAGAGAGAAAGAGAGAGAGAACCAAACTCACTATTAACACATGTCATAGATGTTTAGCTTTCTTGTTTAAAATCATACCAAATTGAAATAACAACGCATTAGTTGAAACACATCTTAAATTTAAAATAAGACATCTAATTGATTAATGTATATCCAATTGAACTTCTTATTGAAGATAATCTCAAAATTAGGTTTTAGAAGTTAAAAAATGTAGGCACCTAGGCAATATTTTTGAAAAAGATACTTATAATAAGTAATTTCAGATTACTCTGAAATAAATACATTTTTTTAGATAAGTACCTTTTATAAGTGATTTCATATATGATAATTCAAAATTGAGAATATGTGTCTCGCGTAATTTTTTTCCCTTGGTTTTGAATTTTAATCCCATGACTATACTACAAACTTTCATTAAATAGGGTTTTTGATGAAAGAACATCAAACATATTAACATGTTAAAAACATGAGTAACGGAAAAATTTGTACCCCCGTCCATTGTGCTTGACTTGTAAATATACTACTAAGAGTTACTTCAATCTCTAGAAAAATGAACTAGAATTTTATGAAGTGCCTTATAGTTTTTACCTTAGACTTTATGGGATAGATTGATGGAATACACAGGCCCTTTTATAGGCAATACTAAAGACCCTTCACATAACTCGTATGACTTTTGAGCTCCCTCATTAGTTCCATCCATCAAGGAACAAATATGAAGAGTTTGTAACTTTATCACTAATAAGACTATTAATTCATGCACTCATTGGATAAATAACCACCAAGTGCACTTAATGTGGAATGTAAACAATCACAACTATCACTTAATGTGGTTATTGGAACCATAAAATAAAGGTGAAATGTGAATCATTTTAAAGGAATATTTATAAAATAATATAAATATTTCTTACATTGTCCCACTTGGTTCACATAACACAGATTCTTTATCAAAATGAGTCATGATATAACTTTAATTGCATGCACATAATCTTTATTGTGATTGCTCCCACTCACTTAAGTCATACTACACAAGGAACCATAGCGGTAGCGCAAGCATTCTCTTCTATGTGTTACAATGCATAATACTTCATAAATACTTTAGGAAAAACTTTATGAATAATCAACGTCATTCGGGTCCAACCTTAATATCCTGATGGATATGATGAATTTATCTTTATACACGTGATACTGAATAATTTATCAAAATAACTCTCTCTATGACAAAATGTTAACAAGTACAAGAAAAGAAAAACTAAATGCCACAAAAGCCCATATTATCCACATAACCCTTAAACTGCATAATTGGTAAACCATTGGTCATTAGATCCGCAATCATCAAGTCTGTAGTGGTATGTTCAACTGTAACCAATTTTTTTCTTGATATACTTTCTCACACTAAGACACTTTATGCTGATATGCTTGCTTCTGCTTCCACTTTTATTATTTTTAGAAAAGAACACTGCAACATAATTATCACAGAGAATCTTTATCGGTCTTTCTCTAGAATCAACAATTTCGAGACCATTGATAAAATTCTTTAACCATAAGGCCTGTGTTGATATTTCATAACAGGTGTCGTGACGTTCCCGGATGCGAACTTGGGACGACTCAAATGATGTGTGTGTGATTTTGAAAATGTGATTTTCATGGAAATCATGGTGTATTGAGTTGCCACTAACCTTTTAGTGTGGTTAGAACACTTGATTACTACCCAATTAAGGGTAGAATTAGTCTGCATTACCAGAGTTGAACTCAGGAGTTCGGTTACACGAGGGGAATGTATTAGCACCCCCTACATGCCCGTTCTTACGAACGGTACCTAATTAATAAAAAATTATCCCAAAATAAATTTAATAAGTCTTAGAAAATTACTTCTTTCAAAAATTATAAATAAATACCTAAAATAAAATATTATATAAGTATTCCTTCATAATCGGGGCATACCATACTCCGAAGAGCTCATGCATCCCTTTTAAATCATCGGGATTGGAAAATTGAGAAAATACTTTATAGAATACACTCCCAAATTTTAGAAATCTTGTAGGATTTCTCTAAGTATGAAAATACTAATTTTGGGAGGTTTTCTTGGACTCATTCAGGATGAAAATAATTTTCTAGACCTTGAAAATATTTTTCTAATTTTTTTTTTTATTTTTGGTGATTTTTACAAGTACAAACCATTTTTTTTTAAGCCTCAAAATTCATTTTTGTAATTTTTTTTAATTTTAAATAATGCAAAGGCAGTTAAGAAAAATGGGGAAAATCATTTATCCCTAAAACTTTTTCCTGAGTTTTCTATAAAATTTTATGATTTTTTTTATAGAAATTTATAGGATTTTTCCAAGTACAAAAAGTGATTTTCTAACCTAAGGAAATTTTTTGAATTTTTGGTGGGTTTTTTCTAATTCTTATGATTTTCAAGTGCCAAAATGATTTTCTAACTCTCAAAATATTTTTATGGGTTTTCTTTAAATTTTTCTAATGGTGAAAACAAATTTTTATTTCAAAATCATTTTTGAGAATTTTTTGTAAATTTTTTGAACCTTTATTGTATTTTTCTAAGATTTTTTAGGTGCAAAATAATTTTTAACTTTCAAAATTTTTTTTTTTGGATTTTTCTAGATTTTTATGTGATTTTTGTTGAATTATTATTATTATTATTCTAAATTTCTATGAATTATTTAAATGTGTAAATAATAATAATGTAAACAAAGCGCCTAAACCGGTTTCATACCGGGTCAGGGGACCCAACCGGTCTAGGGGAGGTCAACCAGTTTTAGGTTTTGGTCAAGACCATGACGTGTCATGCTGCAAGAGGAGCTCAGGTAGACGTCCGAATTGACCATGTGGCCTCATCGTGGTCACTAAAGTGGAGAGAATCCAACGGCTATAAGGTAAGCACGCATGCTCCTGCCTGCGTGGGGAACTAGCAACCACGTGTCACCTAGTGTGTGGATGTGGCGGGACTCGAAAAGTCACTGTCTCCGGGGCAATCTAGCTCGTTCCTGGAGAACCAGATCCAACGGTGGGGACTAGTGGGTGCAAGGATCCGTGACGTGTCCTCAATATGATGCATTAGCTAAAAACACACATCCAACGGTTCCCAAGAGGCCACATGGACTTTTGATCTAACGATTGGAGAAGAGCCACGTGTTATAATCCTACGGCTTTTAAGCAAAACATATAAAAATTAAATTTTATCTCCTCCCATTTTTCCACTTCCACTTAACCCCCTCTCTTTCCTCTCACCGTCCCTCCCTCTTTTCTCTTTTCTACAAAGCAAGCCCAGAAAGCCTAGTGTTTCTGTTGTCTTCTGCATTCTCTTCAGGCACTCACCCTCTGCAGCTCACCTTTCCCATCATCCATCTCAGTCTCTCTTAATCTCTCTCCATCTCCTTCACTGTTGTTTGAGACACCCAGAAACCTTCCTCTCGGATAGCTCACTCTCCTATCTCTTTATCTCCCCTATAAATCACCTAGATCTCAATTTGGGAAACCTTAGCCCCCCTATACTCACCTCAAAGCTCTATCCCTACTCTCTACTCATTCCCTGTTACCTCAGATCCTTCTCTCGAACACGAAATCCGGGTTTTATAACCTATCCCGTGGTCGGATCTCGTGGTAAGATCTCAGGCAGACATGGAACCACGGTGAACATATCTCAGGGGACTTAGAGAGAAATACACAACATAGATCTCAGAGACGTACTGTAACGCCTCGACCCTCTAAGTGGGTTCGGAATGCTACTAATCCATTCATTTACCTGCTAACCGACATTCTAATGTCATTTATGTAGCGGAAAACGTAAATATAATCTTCCAACAATATAATACAAGAGTTTTCTACTTCTATCTATATACCAAACTCAACTTTTCATCCACACGTATTTAACATATTTACATATCTCCAACAATCAGTATTCACAACCATCCATCTCTCAGAAGACTTCAAAACATAAAGTATAAAACATAAAACATAAACTTTATACATCCCAAAATATCATCAACATTATGCCCTTTCTTTCTATAACTCAAAAATGTTATAATAAACTCGAGCTCTTTAAGCTCGATCTCGTGGAGGTCCTAAAAAAAATAGATTTACATTTGGGTGAGACACATCTCAATAAGAGAAAAAACAATATATTAAAACAATGTATGACCAACATGAAGTTTGTATATAACATATTATTCATCATTTTCAAATCATTAACATAATTTATGAAATCATTTCCTGAACCTAATCAAACACATCCAAGGTATTTTACCCACGAGATTACCTAAGGATAGGGGTGATTACCCGTCCATACAAGTAACACCCTTCTGCTCTGATACTTTAGGTAACCAAAAGTCACAACTAAAGCATACCAGGGCACTCACCTTACTCAGTAAGCCCTCAGGTGAAGAAGTATTCTTGTTCTCACACAGTTCATGTAAAAGTTTACCAGGGAAGGCTCCGGAGAATAGGGAAATCTACCTGCTCATACTAGTAGTTTCCCTCTGTCCTAGTACGATATGCAGTCTGCTGCTATATCTGATACTCATCAGAGCACTTGCCTTTCTCAGCAAGCCCTCGGGCGAAGAATTTGCCCTGCCCAATATGTAACATGTTCTACTAGCATAAATACTAATAATGTAATGACCCGAAAATTAAAACTATTAAAATAATTAGGAAGTATAATAAATGAAACGGATTAACGGATAATAGGAAAAAAAGGAAAGATTTTTTTTAGGGAAAAATTGCAGGCCTCATCAAAGAATGTTCTATTTTCGTCGACGAGTGTCCTTCTAGAGATCGTGGATGAACTCCCGTTCCTCATCGACGAAGGAATCCTGAGAGAGTAATTTCAAACTCTGAATTTCGTCGACGAAGTCTCTTTAGTAGTTCGTCAACGAGCCCACGTGTCTCGTCGATGAAGCCCTGCCTATAATAGAATTTCTTTCATTTTCAGCGAGAAACTTTGGGATTTCACTCTCTCTATCTCTCTAAAAAAATGGATCTCGAACCTTCTCTCTTCGATTTCGGGCTAGATTTGATCTGGTTTGATGATCTGGAACCACCATGAGGTTCGTGGGATCATTCTCTGCAAGGTTGTAGGAGTTGATCGTTGGTTTAAGAGGTTTGGGAAACATCCCAAAATCAGGGTAAGTGAGTTATTTTGTAAATTTTCTTAATGAATATTGTTATTTGGAGCCTAGGAAGTATTAAATAAGTATTTTTCATAATATTTGAGTCAGTTAGGGTTTATTTAATTAAACTAGGATTTTTTATTTAGGATCCAAGTGAACACCGTGGGTATCGGTTCGGGGATCCTGCCTGCGTAGTTCAGAAGTCATGTAAGAGGAAATTTTATATTAAATCATATTTTTATGAATTAAATAAAAATGGACTATATTTTCTGAGCTTAGGGCTACTTATTTAGCTATGTATATGTGAAAATGAACCAATGAAAGTGAATAATATTTTCAGGATAATTATATAAGAAATGAAAGGTATATTTTCAGTATATGAACATTGAAAGTTGATTGGCCTATTTTATAGGAATATGTATGAATTTTATTGCTAAATTGTGTGGCATGAGTACATGTAAGTTCTGTGCAAATATATGTTAAATGTATGAGATGCGGGTTAAGTAAGTAAAACATTAAGAATGAAGTATGATATGCACCATGCTGCTTGTGTATGTTAACGCAACCATGCAAATGTATAACAATTGAAAGTCGTGTTAGCAGATTCTAACGCAATTCTATGTGGACTAACTGATGACAGCTAAAAGGAGCTATGTTAGCAGATTCTAACTCATTTCTATGTGGACTAACTGATGACGGCTAAAGAGCGGCTGTTGTACGAATGAATGAAATGAAAATGAAATGAAATGACAATGGAATGAAATATGAAATGTGAACAATGTAAATGGGAAAGAGTCACTTAAAGTGAAATACAATGTAAAGTTTAAGCTAAGAACATGAACTGATGTGAATGGTTGAATAATGACAGAAAGAATAATGTATTATGACATTAGAAGTATCTATGCTCGTAGAGCATATTACGATTGGGCGAGGTGTACTCTTTGCCCAAGGGCTTGCTGAGAAAGACGAGTGCGCTAATAACTTCAGATGTGGCAGTAGCTGCATAACGTACTAGGGCAGAGGGAACCTACTTGTATGAGCGAGTAGATTTCCCTATCCTTAGGGCCTTCGCTGGTAAACCTTTGTTTTTAACTATGCGAGTACGAGATCAATCTAATACTTGAGGGCTTACTGAGTAAGGTGAGTGCCCTGGTATGCTTCAGCAGCGACCTTAGGGTTGCCTAAGTATCAGAGCAGAGAGGTGCTACTTGTATGGGCGGGTAATCACCCCTATCCTTAGGTAATATCGATGGGTTAAATCTTTTGAATGTGATTGATTAGGTTCAAAGAATGGTTTCAGTGTTTATGATAAAGTTTTGCAAATGTTATTAAAATGATATTTATAAATCTCATGTTAGTCGCACACTGTTTTTAATATATTGTTTCTTCCCTTACTGAGACGTGTCTCACCCGAATATGAATATTTCTTTTTTAGGACATCCTCGAGGTCGAGTTTAGGGAGCTCGAGGGTTTATAGCATTTTTGAGAATTATAAAGAGAAAGGGTCTATTTTTTATAATATTTTAGTTTAATAATATTTAATTATTTAATTTTATATATATATATATATATATATTTGGGATCACTACACGTCCATTCATCACCCAAGAAAAGATAAGTTTTTCTTTCTTTTTTTCTTGATTTTTTTTTTTTCCTGTGGCTTGATGTGGATATGGTTTTGAGTGGAGTGTGAATACTGTTGTTTCGTGTGTTGAGTTGCAGGTCTCTGTGGTGAAGACAAGTCAACTCGTCTTCACCCGATGAGTGAGTGAGTGAGTGATGGGTTGACTCGTGCGAGTCAACCCGGTTGAGTGATAGACTCGGGTAAATCCGAGTTGGCGCGTAGGAGGTTAATACGTGGGGGATTTTGGCTGAGTGAAGCTGAAATTAGGCTTGGGGTTTAGTTAGAAAGCTGGACTTGGTTTTAAGTTAGGAAGCTGTGGTTTTGGGTTTTAGTCAAGAAGTTGGGTTTGGTAGTTTTCAAAAATAATGGGCCTCAGGTGAGGTTTTGAAACGGGCCATGGGAGATTAAAATAAGATGTGGGCTTTGGGTAAATGTTCAAATGGGCTTTGAGTAAATTTGAAAATAGGTTATGGGTTAGGGGGTTTTTGAAAGCAGACCTGGTGGTTTTGAAAATGGGTTATGGGCCAGGGGTTTTTTGGAAATAGGTATGGTTAACTTTTAAAGCCAGTGGACTTTTTTGGTTTTGAAAAATGGGCCTGGGGGTTGATTTTAAAACAGGGCTTTAAGGCAATTTAAAGGGGCTTGGTTTAAAACATGAGTTGGCTTTTGGGGGTAAGACCTTGAATGGGCCAGGGTAAGTTTTAAAAGCAAACTGGCTTGTTTTAAAAAGTCAGGATGGGCCGAGCTAAGGGTTAAAAGTGGGATGAGAGTTAAGAGTGGTATTGGGCCTCAGGGTGAGTTCAAAAATAGGCTTTGGGTACTTAGGTGATTTTAAAGACAGGTACGGGTCTGAGCTAGGTTTAAGGTTAAAAAGGGGTTAGGCTTCAAGAGTCTGTTCTAGGTCCAGGGGATCCGAATCTCAATTTAGATCTGGGAGTTTGGGGAGTGATCTAATTTCGAACCTGGGTTCGGGTTCAGGTTAAGTGCTCGGGTCTGAGCTCAGGTTCGAAACTTGAGAGGGGGGAGGGTACTTGCACTCAGCTTTATGCATTTTAACAATTAAGGATTGGGATAGAAAGGGGAGTTATCTACAGTCTTGTACTCCTTTTGTCCTCCTTCTTCTTCCTCCAAGCATTTGTTTGTGTGTGAACTGGTGCCTGGTCTGGGTAGGTCTCCAAGCTCTAATTCTCCCTCTTCTACTCCTTTGGTCTCAACTCTCTGAATGTGTCTCTCTCAATTTCACAAAAAATAATTATGCTCTCTGCTCTTTTTTTTCAAACTTGCAAAACCTCCCCTCTTTTTCAAATCTCTTTCTTTCCCAATTCTTGCAGGGTTTCTATGCTCTCTGAAGGGGTGTCAGCTACAATGTGAGACTCCCTAGGTATAGGGAGTCTTGAGGATCATTTTGGCGCAAAAATTCCTCTACTAAGCAATTTCCTCATTAACAAACCTGGCAGGGAATAATTCCCTTTTGTTGTGTGAATTTAATTTTATTTTTATTTGGTGAATTTCTTCTAACAAACTTGTTCCAATTCTCGTGCGCAGTGATTTAGGAAGTCCAAGTGGTAGCCCCAGAGTGGAGGGCTTGGCATCAACATTTATTTTTTATTATTTTTTCATTATTCTGTTTGTAGTACATGTACCCCCGGTTGCTTCCTCCTACAACTATTCTTTGTACAAACTTGTGTAGTCTCATTTTCCATGTATGTGTGTATGTATGTAGCCCTAGGCTTTCTTGTACTGTGACTGTTATTTGTACCGTGTTTCTTTTTTTTTTGCATGTTATTTTATTTGCTGTTTGTGCGAGTCTCTTGGCCACGTCCCCTTTTGTACTCCCATGCTATACACGTGCACATCCTTTGAAATTTGTGGCCTTAGGCTTTTTAATTTGGACCATCCTGACGTCCAATTTGACTAGTCCTGCCCAAAGAAGACCTGGGACCTTAAGCTTGTCCAGTTTTGGAACTCACTTAAAAAAACTTAATTAAAAATTGAAAGACTCAATTAAAATTAAAATTAAAAGGGCTCAATTTTGAAAACATAGGATTTTATTCCATAAAACCCGTCCTAAAAGAATTTGACTTGAAAAAATGGGACATTAGAAAAGAAAACTCTTTTTAAAATAGAAATTAAAAAGACTTCATATTTTCTTAGACTAAAAGGACTCAAACTTGCAATAGGGAGACTTTATGACCGGAACTTCAAAACGGGACCCTAAATTTGAAAAGCAAAATTTGACATTGCCTGAGCTCGATTAATAACGAACGGTACCAAGACGCGCCTTGTTTCACAATCCTTAAGAAGTGAGATTGATTTTGCGACTAAAATCCATTCTAACAATTTGGTTTGATGCTAAAACAAGAAGAATTTCGGACACACGGGTTTAATGGCAAAAATTACTTTTGAAAACGAAAGCTTGACCGACCGTACCTGGTATCAATACCCAATTTGAGAACTCCAGACTTTTGATCTCGAGGTCATTCTGAACTCAAAGTCAAACTTTATTGTGTTAGGTTTTCTTGGGGTGACCTGATTAAAATTGAGGTGTCTACAGCAAGTTATAAATTTCGCCTCCATAGTAGACGTAGCACTAATTTCCTGTTTCACACTCCTCCATGATATAGCTCCTTCAACAAGAAGAAAGATATAACCAGAGGTATACTTTTTGCTGTCTACACAACCGGAAAAACCTGAATCTGAATGCCTGATTACTTCCAAAAAATCAGTGTTGGAATCTTGGGTTACTCTGGTAGCGACCCAACAATCCAACGGCAAAACTTATGTCAGGTCTAGTGCAAACTTAAGCATACATTAAACTTCCCACATCAGATGCATAAGGAATGCCTTTCATTTGCTCCATTTTCTTTAATAAATATGACAAAGAGTTACCCATTATCCTAAGGGCATTAGGGCAACCTCACTATATTAATAAATTTACTTTCTTATGCAAACTAAATTATAAAATCAACAACTTCCCTATAGGGCCAGGTCACTGACTTCATAACTTAATTATAATTTTAATATCAATAATCATATTGTGGCACAAACTTTTAAAATTGATTTGCTTTATTGGGATACTATGGCTACTCCCGAAATTTTAAATCAAGCCACATGACATTTATATTGACTTCCAAGATTGATTAGGAATTATTGGGTGAAAAAACTTTAGGCCCAAAACATCTCTAAATAGAGTTAATATTACAAATCAAGCATAGGCCTAAGAGGCTTAGCTTTGATACCAAAAGAAAGAATAACAGACAGAATAACATGTTAAAAACATGAGCAGTGGAAAAATTTGTACCTCCGTTCATTGTGTTTGACTTGTATATATACTACTAAGAGCTATTTCAATCTCTAGAAAAGTGAACTATAATTTTATGAAATGTCTTCTAGTATTTACCTTAAACTTGATGGGATAAATTGATGGAATACACATACCCTTTTATTGGTAAGACTAGGAATCCTTCACATAACTCTTATGACTTTGAGCTTTCTCATTAGTTCCATCAATCAAAAAACAAATATGAAGAGTTAATAACTTTATCACTACTAGACTATTAATTCATGCACTCATTGGATAAATAACCACCAAGTGCACACTGTGTACTTAATGTGTAATGTAAACAATCGCAACTATCACTTAATGTGATTATTGGAACCATAAAATAAATGTGAAATGTGAATTATTTTAATGAAATATTTATAAAATAATATAAATATTTATTACATTTGATTCATTAAATTTTGATTTATTTCCCTTTTACTTTTTGCGTCAACTGTATAATTAATATAAGATTTTTTCGTCAAGTGTCTATTTTCAATTTTTTTAATTAAATTGTCCAGATCACTATTCCCCATAGTTCGATGACATATGTAATAATAAATGTTGGTTTTATTTATTTTTTGTCTTGCCCTATTTTTTGAATTGGTAACAAATTTCTTCGATTTTTCTATTCCCGCTCCATCACTTTTGTGTCCCTCCTTTTGTTTGATGCTTTTTCTTCTCCTACACGATTCCTCTTTGACCTTTATATTGTCCCTATAATTATCAAGGACCTAAATTTTATATTTTTGTATATTGTTTCCTATGTGCATGTTGAGTAGAGCGGGTCCAATCAATACTATGACGTAAAAGTTATATAAAATATTTTATATGTTGTCATTGTCCACGTAATGTTTGCTTTTTAATAGTTTTTCATGTGCGTTGTACCTTGTGTGGGTAACATCAAAATATAACAAGCCCAAAGAAAATGATCTAATCTTTTTGGTGCTAGGTAAAAGGGAATAACAATAGCTCACCAACTCATCAATTCTTACAAACTAATCAAATACATAAACAAATTCTCCTAAAGGAAAAATTTATTAGTAAAGAAAGAGAAATGAGAAACAATATAATTTATGTAAAACAACACCTTCTACCACGTTATCTGAAAAATATTTTTTGGATAGATAGGTGAGGTCTCGTTTTCGTTCGTCGTTAGTTCAACTTTAGAATTTTATTTGGTGAATTTTGATTTGTTTTTTGTTGTATTTTTATTTTTATTGTCTTTGTTAAATATGTTTAGTTTTGTTGTCCTAATTTAGTTAGTTGCTGGTATTGTTTTTTGGGATGATTTTTTTTGTAATCTCCCTTTTGCTTATCTTGTAATTACAGTATTTTTCCGCCAAAAGTGTGGGTATATTAATAAATAAATAGAAGTGTCGCCATCTTTTAGTAAAAAAAATGTAAATAATAATAATAATAAAATAAAATAAAAAATTCTCCTGAAGGAAAAAATGTTGGGATCTAGAAGCAACAATTACACTACAAGTAAAATAAACAAACAAAAATGAACACCAAGACTTAACGTGGTTCGGCCCAAACTGATTTACATCCATGGAGCACACTAATCTTCACTAAAATTTGGGAGAAAACACAATAAGAGGAGGAGACATCTGCACTCCACTCAACTCAACTCTCTCTCTCTCTCCCTCTCTCTCTCTCTCTCTCTCTCATGTCACTAACACTTACATTATATTTCACACACACATGTACACATCTCCATTTATATAAATGGATGTGGATGAATATAAATGGAAGATGGTGATAAGATTAAATAAGGCGATTCAATAAAATGAGTAGGGATTAGCACCTGCACCACATTAAAACTGACATTTTACAACTCATTAAAGCTGGCTGTCCACAGATCATCAAGGTTGTCTCTCTACAGCTCATCAAATCTCCATTTCCATTACAGCTCAACAAAAAACCACAATCAAATTAAGGTAAATAATATAATATATCAACAATGAGATTACATGTACAAATCTTTATAATCAATTAATAAAATATATAATCATCAAGACTATATAACCTCTCAGAGAATAACAATGTTCTTCACCTTAACATGTATCTCAATCCCCCCCCCCCTCCAAAAAACACACACGCACACACACCAAGAAAATGTCTTATGAAGAGGGGATTTGCAACTGACTAATGAAGTGTTGATGGATGATCAAGATCGAAATGATTTTCATGTCATTGAGTGCAGGTGGGTAGCATTCAAAAATTTTATCAAAATCAAACTAATGGCCGTCCATTATTAGTTTCGAAAAAGAAAAAATGGTGAAAAAAAACTCTCTTCTCTGGTTCACAATGTACGTACACATGACCCTTTAATTCTATCACCCAAGAGAATATGCAACCAACTACCAAGAACAATTACATGCCAAGTCGTCGAGCAATCCTACTAACCAAGCCTTTGACACCTCCCTCTCTTTCTCTCTCTCTCTCTCCAACAAATCCTCCCCCACTTCAAACCCATGTGGGGTCTCCCATCAATCCCACTACCTTTATACAAGACACAAGAGTTCCCATAAGTAAATCTGATCCAATTTCACTTGTATAGATTATTTTTATCTCTAACTTCTTCATCTTTTAAGTATCTTAAATTCACCTTTAGTCAGTATGCTTCAATTACGAAAGAAATATTAGGTTCTTGTTGATAATTATGACATTTTGACTATCATTGAAAACACACACACACACAATTTTTCTAACTTCGAACTCAATTCATATAAGAAGCTTTCGGCCAAATAGAGTTCTTTACAAGCTTTTTGAATAGTAACATGCCCAACCTTAGTTTGCAATTAAATAATACATTTTAGTAGTCTAATTTGTCATAATACTACTTGCTCTAAAAAAGTCATAGAGTATCCCAACTATGGACTTTCTAGTGTTGGGAATAAAGAACAAATTCCTGAAACCTGTAAGAAACAAAATAGAAGAAAAATAACGCCAAAGAAAAATCAATCACATGCACAAGACAATATTTACGTGGTTCGGCAATTTTACCTACGTCCACGGAGTTGTAGGGATTTCAATATTATCAGGAAGAAAACACAGAGAGTGCGGCGATACAATGCTCTCCCTCTCGCTCTCTCGCAGGTACAACCACACGAACCCTAATCACCCAAGAGCAATCCTTTCATATGTTGCGCCTAGGGTTCCGTTCTGAATGGGCTCCAAAATTTTCGGCCCAAGCCGCAGCGCTCATGGACTAAGCCTTATGATAGAAATCTCTAATTAAATAGGGGTCGGGTCGGCATCCAAATTAAAACACAATTAGGCTCCACAAAAGCCCAACATCTAGTATCAATGTACTAGTTATATATGTATCTACAAAACCATCCATTATAGGTTTATCATCACTAAAGCATAAACATTGCGGTTATTCAAGAGATACCTAAGAATCCATTTTACTTCAACCTAATCCTTGACTTTGAATCCCTTCCATATAAGATTTTTCATCCAAGTCATTATGAATAAAGTTGTTACTCTCCAAATTCATGCTTGTTGTCAAAGCAAGAACAACTCAGATTATGTAGCAAACATATATGTAAAAATATAAATACCAATTTCATTCCATGGCAATCCACTCTTAGGTAACAAATATTAGGTTAATTTAGTATACATGTATGCATTACGCTCTCCATACTAGACTTTCTTAATTCCCTTGTTTGTTTTTAATGCGAATTTGCATGATTTCTTTAATTCCCTAAACCAAGATAAAATTTAAAAGGTTCAACAAAATAAAATGTACATACATAGCATAGATATACAACAAATTTCCTTAAACATTCATTTGTTTCGCACAATCCTTTAAAATTCCTAAAAATGTGATCCTTTAAAATTTCTGTTGACCTTATAGGTCACATCTAGTTTTAATAATGACAAATACTCTTAGTATTTTATGTCTATCAAGTTTGTATGTAGGTTCATATTAACTTAATCATTTGATGGCATGTGAAAACTTGAAGACTGAAAACCCAGAAGATCTATTTTGTATTGTAATTCATGTTATATTATGGATCTATAATAGTAACTAGGGGTTTGGTCCGTAATAATCTCTACATGTCATGCATGTAGGATTTGTAAGCTTAAAAATGTCATAGACTGACCATAGAGATTGAATGACCTTAGGTTTCGGTCGACCGATGTCAGGTTTTTTGGCGTACTTGAAAAGACCGTAGGTTCCTACACACTGTGCATAAAGTCCCCATAATCACTTAACATATCAAGGGAATTAATTGAAGTAAAATTGGGCAAAATTGCAAAAATATATGAGAGGTTAGGCGACCAAACCCTAGGAATTCAAAATTCCTCGGGCGCCCGAACTACCAGAAAGTCAGCAGTTTGACTTGGGTTCGGGTTACCGAACCAAGAATAAATGTATCGCCCTCGGGCGACTGAACCTCTATCAGGTTGCTCTTCACCAACTCGGGTTGCCAAACTTTTCAGTTCAAAAAGGGCTCGGGTGACCGAACTTTGTTTCGGGCACCCGAACCGCGCGAGAAATGTTTTTGACTTTTATTCAGACAACCGAACCTAGACTTGGGCGACCAAACTGTTTGAAAATGCTTTTGTTAATTGAGTCTATTCGGGCACCTGAACCTCAGATCAAGCACCCGAACTTCTCAGGTTCAATTAATTTTTACAAGGGTTCAAATTAAGTAAATTGGGTTAATATTCCTTATTGGTTTTAAAACAAATTTAATAATACCCATAAAGTCCCCAACAGTTATATTTTGGTATTGGCCTATATATAGGGTTTCATTTGTGTGGATCAAAGAGACATTAGCAAAAACAATTTGCAAAAATCCTCTATATCTCAAAAATCTCATTTCGCCCAAATACTCTCAAACTTCTATTCCCTTGGTACATTTCGATATTGTGAGAGTATATTGATTGTGCTAATGTATAGTAGTATTGCTCATACTCCCATTGCTTTGCTTGATTGGTTGATATTATTTTTGCGGAGTCAAGCAAGAGTTTTCCTATATATTTTTATTTGATAAATCTAGTGTTGGGAAAAAAACTCATTAGCTTAAGGATCTTTGCATCGTTATTGCAAAAATTCTTATAGCTTGATCTTGTTGTGCAAAAACATTTTATACAAGCTATAATATTTTTCAAAACTACTCTTGAACATATTATATTGAAGAAAATATATCGAATTGTTTTTAATATTTGTAGCATCTTTGAAACCTTTATTATTATTGAGATTTGATATATACTGTTTTAAAGAAATAGCTTGATTAGAATACTCTTAAGCATATTAACGATCATATCTTGTTGAGTGTAACTTGCACAAAAATACACATCATTGAGCTTACATTTACCTACATTGTTGATATGTGGTTGATTGATTATACTGCTGCGTGTAATTGGGTACATGTATGCTTTACATGAAAGCATAATCACTGTACCAATTGATTGTAATATTGTTGTACTTCGAGGCATGGCCTGAGGGGGTTTGATCTAACTCGAAAGGATTAGGTTGGGGTCAGCTCTGTGAATTTGACCTAAGGCCTTCTCCGCCCCGCAAGGAAAGTTTGTAAAGGTTGAGGTCAACCCTGTACTAATTGACCTGATTGTATTAGATGCTGCTCCATCCATTAAATGAATCATTAGTGGAATCCTTGTGCTGGTGTGGCAAAGGCGGGGACGTAGGCACAGTTGGCTGAACCCCAATAACATATCGTGCGTATACTTTATATTCTCCGCATTTTACATTTCTGCACGTGTATGTTTTAGCGCATTATTTAATTTCCAAATATTATCTGCGCATTTGGGTGTGTGTATATAGAAAAACCCTAAGTTGTGAAACACTGTTACTAAACTAGTTTAACTTAAGAGGAAAAGTTTTAAATTCTAATTCACCCCCCTTTTGGGAATACACCAAAACTATCAATTTAAAAAAATGTGATACTCATAACATCTCATTCTCGTGTTTATTTTAGGATTTAAAAAATGACAAAATCATAATATCACATTTTTTTGGGATCTAATGATAGAAATCAGTATATATTGTTGTTGCTTGAAAATCGAACAATTTTCGGGAATTGCTTATTGATCATAACTACTTGAAAAAGACAAAGCAAGAATGACTTTGAGGACCCAGAGTGTACTCTCGGGGATCACTCCGATGCCTAAGTATTGGATTGAAGAGAGACTTTGAATTGCAATAAAAGAAAGAGTATAAGTGAGATGCTTACCTCTTCTCCAAGTCCATTTTTTATAGTAGTGGTGGAAGATCATTATTGTGTTGAATTATTGTGCTTTTGAGGATTGATTAATTCAACATCATTGTGTTGAATTATTGTGCTGGCAGGGTTGATTAATTCAGCATCTATTCAGCGTTACTGTGCTGGTGGGGGTTGATTTTAAGTATAATTTTGAAGATATTACGAGGTATATCATATACATACACGCGCGCGCGCACACACACACACACACATATACATATATATTTATTTCCATTAAATAAATATATCATTCTTAGAAATAAAAATCCTACAATATCTCTTTTTCAGAAATAAAATTCCTTGAAATAATAATGCATTATATTGAATTTTTTTCTCAATTCCCAACATTTTTTAGACTAGCTGACAAACAAAAAACCAATTTGAGAACTTTAAATCTTATTTTCATAATTTATTTACGAAATTGCACTCTCGATTTATTTTTTGCGAACATACTCAAATAATATTAATAATAAGGTAGTGTTTAGGAGCATGAGTTTCGGAAATTAGATTTAAATTTGTGTAAATTTGGGAATAAGTTAAAATAATTACATATTATTATGTTTATCTAAATTCACACAAATTTAAATTTATTTAAAGTTTCAATTTCATGCTTCAAAATACAAGGTAAAGAAAAATATTAATAAAATGATTAACATTTTTATTAATAATAATAATAAAAATATTTTTTAAAATCCCAATTTCCAGCCATTTGATTGGCCGTAGTGCATAAATCCAACAATTTTTGCCATATAATGTTTGAGGCAACCTTCTTCGGCCCTAAGTTTGGTCATACTGGGCTGAGTTTGGGCCGAGCTGCGGCCCATAGCCATTATGTTTTGAGCAGAGGATTTTGGGCCACCACTAAGGATTATATTTGAAAAAAGAAAATTCAAATTATTTTTTCTCTATTAAAAGTAGTTTTTATTCTAATATAATTGAAAATAAAAAAATTCAAATTTTGATGACTTCTAAATTATATTTTTTTTTTGTTCTTCCTTATTTATTTATTTTTAAATTTTTTTTAATAACCAAACATTAAATTTGGGGATTTGTCCATATGGGCCCATCTAGAGTTGAACTCCAAGCACATGCAGCATGCTCCCCTAGGGTGGATAATTCCAATAAGTACTTTATTTAAGTCGTGTTTGGAAACACAAATTACGGCTATTTAATTTGGATTTGTGTGGTTTAGTAATATGGTTCAAAACATATCTTGAATTTCGTTCAAATTTAAATAAATTCAAATTCAAAAAGTAGAATCCATGCTTATATATATATATATATATATATATATATATATATATATTAAAAGAGAGCGGTACATTCATTTATTTATTAATAAACTCTCACTTTTAATGGATGAATACCGTGATTATAAGATAAATAAAAGAGAGATTATAGAAAAATAAAATAAAACTCTCCCAGAAATAATATCAACAACCAACCAAATCAGGATAATAAAACTAAACAAAGTTAATAAAGAAGATAAAGACACAAAAATAATCATAAAAAAAAAAATTAAAATTCTCCAAACAAAACTCGAGGGTTGAATTAATAATGAACGAAAGTGAAACCCAATCTATTTATCCGAAAAATACCTTTCAGATAACATGATAAAATATGTTGTTGTTCGTAATTACATTGTTTTCCATTTCTCATTCTTTAGGAAAACAATCAGCTACACTATTACCTTCCTTATATTGATGTGTCACCATGACGTTCACTCCTTCTAACTCCACCATGAGCTCTTCCCAAAAATTCTAAAGATACCATAAAATATATTTATCTTTCCGAAGCCAATCAACTACAATTCATGAATCACTTTTAATAATCACATTAAAATAATGCAATCGTTTGTACAAACGAATTCCTTTCCCGTTTGCTTTTAATTTCGCACTATTATTCGTACTATTGCCAAAATATCTTGAAAAAACTGCTTTTGCTACGCCATGGTAATTTCGAATAATTTCTCCACCTCCTGAAATACCCGAATTGCCTTTACAGTTCTAATCACAATTAAGTTTTTATATATATATATATATGGATGTATGTGTGTATGTATGTATGTATAAATCTCATAGTAAATGATTTTTGGGTTGCGTTTAAGAGGAAAAAAAATCTTTATTTTATTTTAAACTAGTTAGCTTAAATCTAAGGGAGAGCATGGTCTAGCAAGACTTCAATCCCTTAAGAATGTTTTTGTTTCAAAAGCTAAAAATTTGTCACATTAGGCAAATTAATGCTGTGGAGCATAAATTTTGGATTTTGAATATAGACTTATGTCGATTTTAAAAATATTTAATAAATTTTATATTACATTTTATTCAGACTCAATACCTCTCAAAACATGAGGTAAATAGTATTATTTTGAATTACACATAATAAGTTTTCCATTGTCTCTTTAATTTGCAATCTTTAAGAATTCAATGAGAAAAATTAATCTTGTTTTTCAACTTTTCAATTTCTTTGTCTTGTAACCTCGTTAGCTTGAGCTGATTCTAACTCATGTGAGAAGATTAATAATAATCTTCGTCCAACCTATTCCACTCTTCAATTATGTTATTCTAAACATAGATTAAAAGTATTTACTTAAGACTAAGAGTTCTCATCGTATCTTGCTCTATGTCTTCTAAATAATAATCGTATGAGTTCATGATTGCATCAACTAGTTGTTTTTCTGGTAAAACAAAAAATAAAAATAGTGATTTTGAAGACAAAGGATAATACATCTCTTAAGACTTCAAAATCTAATATAATTGATTGAGTTTGGAATTTTTTTTTTGTTTTAATATCTCAAGCAAGACCATCTCATCAGTCGACCTTTTTTGTGGGTAAATAATCAAATAAAAAAATGAAATGATTAATGAGTTTTCACTTTTCACTTAGATTAAGAATAATGTCAGAAAAAAAAAAGAACAAAAATATATTTTATTTTATTTTATCTCCATTAAATATTATTAAAAATATTTTTTATTTTGCTATAGTTGAAAATTTTAAAATGTCAAATTCTAAGGACTTGTGAAATTAAATTTTTGTCATTTATTTATTCCCCGCTTTTCTCAATAACCAAAAAATTAAATATTTGTCATATAGGGCATATTGGGTTGGGCTATTTGGGACTCATAGCACATGAAATAGTTCGAATAGTAGCTTTATTTTAGTTATGTTTGGGAATATAAATTTTGGTCATTCAATTTAGATTTGTGTGGATCTATGTAAGACATGGTTTAAAACATGTGTTGAATTTCGTACGAATTTTTTTAAAAAATTATTTTTAAAATTTAAACAAATTAACATACGAAGTCCATACTCATATACATAACCTTACGGTAAATGATTTTAAATCACGCCATAAAGGTTTAGAAAAAAACACTTTACTTTAAATTAGTAAGTTTAAATTTAAGGGAGAGCGTGGTCCCACGAGACTTCAATCCTCTAGAAATGCGACTGTTTCAAAAGCCAAAATTTTATAAGATTAGATAAACTAAATAATATTATATTGAATTAAACACGACAAATTATCCCATCATTTATTTAATTTGTGATCTATAAGGATTTGATGTGACAAAGACGAATTTTCTTTTCAACCATTCGATTTTTTTTTGTGTTTAACTTTGTAACGATGCAGCACCTTCCATATAAGGTTTTTCGTCGAAATCGTCATGAAAGAATGCAGTATTTATATCAAGTTGCTCAATCTCTAAATTCATGCTTGTTATCTTTTTTCAACCCTAAAATATTATGATATATATTCCATGAAATAAATATATCATTCTTAGAAATAAAAATCCTACAATATGTATTTTTTAGAAATAAAATTCCTTGAAATAATAACGCATTTTATTGAATTTTTTCTCAATTCCCAAAATTTTTGTGACGCAAACAAAAACCAAAAATGTAAGTGTTGAAAACTTCAAACCTTATTTTTATAATTTAGTTAAAAGCTTATTATTCATAATTTAATTTAATTTTTTGTGTGAATATGTTTAAATAAAATTAATATTAAAGTAGTGTTTGGAAGCATGAAATATAGGGATTAGATTTAAATTTGTGTATATTTAGGAAAAAAAAGTCAAAACAATTTCGAGCTATGTTTTTTTCTGAATTTGCACGAATTGAAATTTCAAGTCCCAATTTCATGCTCCCAAACATGAAATAAATAAAAATATTAATAAAATATGTTTTATTTTTATTATTGATAATAAAACAAATACTTTAAAATCCCAATTTCCAGCCCATTTGATCGGTTCCTATGGCATAATCCAACAAGCCCACGGAGAAGCCCACTTCAATCCCCAAAATCCTTTAATTTTTTACCTTCTTTGCCCCTAGGTTTGGGTCATATTGGGCCGAGCCGCGGCCCGTACTATTATATTAATTTTTAGCTGAGGATTTTGGGCCTGCCTGACATTTAATATCCCAAGCAAGCCCATCTGACCGGCGGTCCATTTTGTGGGTAAATAATCAAAATCAAGAACGAAATGCCTAATGAGTTTTCACTTGGATTAAGGATTATGTTTGAAAAGAATAATATTTTTTTTTTCAATTTTATTTTATCTCATGTTTTAAAAAAATTAAAATATATTTTCCAAATTTGTTTCATCTCCATTAAGTATTGTTAAATGTAATTTTTGCTTTTTGTTTGTTTGTTTTTTTGTGTCTTATAACATTTGAGGCAACCAACCGATTCTAACTCATGTGAGAATATTAATAATAATCTTTGTCTAACCTATTACATTCTTCAATTATATTATATGTAAATTAAAAGTGATTACTCAAGGCTAAGAGTAACGTCCCAACCTGAGTCTGTCAGGGAGCACTGCATCTTTCCTCCTCCGCCTAAATCAGATAACAGGAGGGGCGGGCCTTATCAGACTAATGACTAGCTCCACAGACCAACACGTGTCATTTTTAGTGTGTTTTGTCCTCACTCACATCATTTTTAAGAAAAATTTCTAAAAAGCCACCCATCTCAAGATTACTCAAAGTCAAGTACGCTTAACCGTGGAGTTTTTATAGGAAGGCTCATGAAAATAAAGGTGTACCTTATTGATATGGGTAATAATATCAAATCCTTTTTAAGGGTATCATACATACTACGAGTTCAAATCTTGTCTTGTTTTGTGTCTTCTTTAAATAATAATCATATGTGTTTATGCTCAGATAAGCTAGTTGATTCATTATTTCCTTTTTTAAAAAGAAAATAAAAAAAGTGATTTTGGGTTGATGTTTGTATCAGCCAGTTGATTCATTCATTTAAAAAAAATAAAAAAATAAAAAAGTGATTTTGAGGACAATGAATCTAGAAAGTCCTCAAAATCTAATAGATTGAATTTGGAAAAAGGATATATATATATTTAATATCCCAAGCAAGCCCGTCGATTGGCAGGCCTTTTTGTGGGTAAATAATCAAACCAAAAATAAAATGCTTAATGCTTAGAAGTATTTTTTATTTTAATATAATTAAAACTTTTAAAAACCAAATTTTAAGGACCTGTAAAATTAAAATTTTGTTCGTAATTTGTTATTTATTTATTTATTTACTTCACACTTTCATCAAGAACAAACATAAAAATTAAATATTTGTCATATGGGGCATCTTTGGTTGAGTCGTTTTAGGACTCATAGCACATGCTACCTACTAGATTTTGTGTGGATGATTTAAAATATATATTGAATTTATTATAAATTTAAACAATATCATTCTTAAAAATTTAAACAAATTTAAATTCAAAGAACGAAATCCATATTCGTATACATAATATTATAGTAAATGATTTTAAATCACGCAATAAAGGTTTAAGAAAAAAACACTACATTTTAGTTTAAATTAGTTAGGGACAATGTAGTGTTCTAAAACTTTAATCCATTAGGAATGCATTTGTTTCGAATGCTAAAAGTATGTAAGATTATACGAACTAAATAGTATAATATTGAATTAGACATACAATTATATATCCCCCATCTTTTCCTTAGTTTGAAACCTATAAGGATATGATATGACAAGGATTTAATTTTTTTTTTCCAACTTTCGATTTTTCTTTTGTCTTTTAACCTCGTTAGCTTGAGCTGGTCGGCTTGTGGGGAGCCAACTAATTCTAACCCATGTGAGAAGATTAATAATGATCATCTCCTAACCTATTTCATCCTCCCATTATGTTGTATTAAATGTAGATTACGAGTAGGGGTGTGCAATAGGTCGGTTCGGTCAATTTGGCCAATTAAACGAATTAATTAAATTTTTTCAGTTAACTCCCTATTATAATTGAATCGACCGAATTACACTCCTTAACCGAACTATACTTGACCAAACCAAATTTTTGGTTAATTCGGTTAACTAAATCAAATTATAATACATTATGAAAAAAAAATGATTGTATAATTTATATGCTTTCAAAATTCAACTTAATAATTTATATTAATTATTAATTAATTACATAATTTGGGAATTTTATGGATTTAGGGAATCATGGGAACCCTAAATTATATAATTTATATTTAATTATTAATTAATTACATAGTTCAGTTAAATCGGTTAACCGAAATTCACTTTCTCCATAACCAAACCAAAAATAGAATAACCGAATTTACTAAATTATAAAACTAAACCAAATTAAAAATTAACCGAACCAACCGAATTTGCTCAATTAATTTGGTTGAAACTAAATTATGCTCACCCCTAAGTATGGGTGTTTACATGAGACTAAAGAGTTTTGATCCTATCATGTCAATTGTTTTCTTTAAATAATAATCGTATGAGTTCATGCTTACATCAGCTCACTGACCCATTCATTTTTTAAAAAATAAAAAGAAAAGTGACTTTGAGGACAACCACAATGAATCTCTTAATTCCTCTCAATCTAATACAATAGATTGAAATTGGAAAAAAAAATAAAAAATTTAGGGGAGAGAGATCTTGGTTGGATTTAAATTGGATGCCATTTGTGTCAAAGGGGGGGTTGGGAGGAGAAGGTGGGTTTTCTTGCCTGGGGTCTGGCAGACAAGGAAGGCATAGGGCACAGAAATTCCTGTGGGAATGTTTTCTTTTAAGAACCCCATAATGTGGAAGGAGAATACAATGGACCTTTTGCTCCTTAATTTTCCTTAATTTTTTTAATAATAAAAATATAATGCTGATATCTAGAGTTCATTCAAAACCTAATGTTATATCAAATTAAAATGATGATGATGACGACGACGACGATGATGATATGAAAATTTTTATAGTTTAACAATTTGCTCAATTTATGATTTTTTTTTTAAATTTTTATTGTATAAAAATTATCTTACCTTAAAGGACAGTCTGGTGCACAAAACTCTCGCATATGTGGGATCGGAGAAATGGGAGACCATAATGGATCTATTGTACGTAGTCTTATCCTGTATTTTTGAAATTGTCTTACCTTGTGTTTGATAAACCTCTTGACAAAATTCCTTACTTAGGCATCGGAACGATCCCCGAGTGTATACTCCGATCCTCCAAGCTTTCCTTGCCTTCTCTCTTTCAGGTGGTCGTGATCGAGAAACGTCTTTAGAGATCGTTCAATTTCATTCAACAACAAATATATATATATATTTTAAATGAAGAATTTATTTAAGCCTTAATTAAAAGCTAAATAACATGAATTAAAATGTAAGTATGGAAGCACATATGATGTGCAGTGGGAAACATATAAAAATGAATGATGTACATATTGAAGGAGGGTTAGATCAATAGGATGATGCAGTGTACCTACTGAAGATTCTTCTAGTGAAGGTGAGAGGAGAGGAGTGGGTATCTATCTTTGTTGCTTACATCTCATGTTACTTGCCTGCCTCTGTGGACCGCCATTTTATTGTGGGTTTTATTTTGCATAGTATGTTATTGGGTTTGACTAAGACCTCAACTTCCACATCCCACTCATATCTTCTTCCCTATATATGTATATACTTTTTTTTCGAGGAAGAATTGAAACTTCACTCCACCCAATATCCATTTCAGACCTAACATAGATTTGAACCTCTTTAAAATTTTTTTGGTGTAAGTGGGAGAGGCGTTAAATTTGAATTTGATTAAGACATAATATACTATTGTATTAAAATTTATCTAAATCCATTTAAATCCAAATTTAAGATCTGAAATCCCTATTTTCAAATGTAGCATTAGAGCTAGTGTTTGAGTGTTTGAGTCCTGTCGCCGTCACCGCTTTTCCCGGCGAAGCGAACGCCAAGACTCAAGGTTTGTTGTTGTTTTTTTTTTTTTTTTTGAGGAGACACACGAGGGGTAACACAGAACAACGATCTGTGCCAAAAACCGTGAGCCGTCGCCGTTGAGGGCAGATCACGGAAACTAAAAGTCATCGCTGCTCAGGGAGTCGCCAAACAATGCAGGTCAGTCTTTTTTCTATTTAGAAAAGTTTGGCTTTAATTCTTAATATTTTGCAATACAGTGTCGTCCCTCGCTGATGGCCGCACCATCGGCGGGGAATGCCGTCCAGGCTAGTCTTGAGGTGCAGTCATATGCGCAAATTGTGAGTAAAAGTGGAGTTGCCTGCGTTCAAAATTCCCATGAGATTACCCGTTAATATCAATGGGGAATTGAGATTTATTTTTTCAGAAGCAGAGATGGTTAAGGTTGAGGAAGAATTTCGTTTTGCATTAGTAATTAAATTTTTGAGGAATCGGCCATCTATTGATAAAATTCAACTTTTGATTGTAAAAACGTGGGGTTTGACGGAAATTCCAAAGGTCAGTGTTATGGATGATTATCACGTGTTAATTCACATGAAAAACGAACATGACTTTCTACATGGTTGGGCAAGGGAAGGTAGAATTATGGAAAACAATTCTTTTCAGATGTTCAAGTGGATGAAGAATTTTGATACCAAAAAAGAATCCTCCTTGGCTCCTAAATGGATTTTCTTACCGGGGTTACCAATGCATCTTTACCGAGCGGATTTTCTCCAAATAATAGCGACTCGTTTTGGTCGTTATCTTGGAACTGATAATGCAACAATTAATTGTATGAGAGCATCAGGGGCACGTATTTGCGTGGAAGTTAACTTAACAATGGAGCCGGTAAAGGGATTTCCTCTTGTTTTATCTTCCAAACAATGTATTTGGCAAGAGACCAAATATGAAAAGATGAGTTTTTCTGCTCTAAATGTTGTAGGCAAGGACATAGCTCGATTGTTTACAGGGTGGGAGAGAAGCGAAGGGAGGAGGAAAAATATAAAGAAAAAAAGATATGGAAACCAAAGACTAATGACTATGTAATAGAAACCAATTCAGACGTGGATAAAGGAGCAAAGAAGGTGGTGCAAAAAGCAGGACCCAGTAATGTGCATATGACGAAGCAGATTAATAATAGGGGTCCTGAAATAGCGGAAACTCCTGTAGTTCAAGAAAATGAGGATCATGCAAGGCAAAACTCTGATATATCGCATAGAGCATTAGAAAATAATGGGAATGAAGATTCAATAGAGAGGAATGAAGGGGAGTGTGAAGAAGTCAGATGTGATGATGATCCTTGAGTTTCAAACGATGAACCTTCATCTCAAGAGGAAGTGGATCACGTGGATAATTCTAAACTGACTAAAGGTCGGGACCAAGATTTGCAACAGGAGGAATTGGCTCAGGGTTATTCGTCTAAGAGGGAGGAAGGTGAAATATCAATTTGAAAGGGCAAAGAAAAAATGTATGAGTTTGATACAGCGCAGGGATGGATTTTCGTAAAAAATTCGGTGAGGAAATCTCAGAGGGTTCTCATCCGACCGTATAAATTAAATTTATGACGAATACAATTCTTTTTTGGAATATTAGGGGGTTGGGCAGGTCTAGAAGCAAGTTAAAGATGCTAACTAAAAAGTTTTATGTTAAGTTGTTTGTTATTTCAGAACCGTTCGCGGCTAAGGAGCGGATGGTAATGCTGGGTAATTTTTTGAATTACCACCATTTTATATCTAATGAAAATCAGGGTGGTAAATTGTGGCTATTTTGGAAGGATATAGATGCCTTTGAGGTGATTTTAATCACGACTCAGAAGATTTCTAGGTGGTTTTTTAAGGATGGACAAAGAATTTTGGTGAGTTTTGTCTATGCCAAATGTTCTTATGTTGAAAGAAGCGAGTTATGGCGGCAACTGGAGGAATGCCAATCAGATTTTCTTTGGTTGGTCATGGGCGATTTTAATGTGATTCGAACGGATACTGAAAGAATTGGTGAAATTCAAGACCACTGTTACCTATGATGGAGTTTAATGACTGCTTACATCATTGTGGTCTCTTTGATTTATCAAACACAAGCTCACAAATGTCGTGGTGCAATGGCCATGAAGGGGTGGCTCGTAGTTGGGCTAAGCTTGATCGTATACTTATTAATAATGGTTTTTCCAACCTATATGGTTATGCTCAATTCAAATATCTGAGTCGGAAATCATCAGATCATAGCCCTATGGTGGTGTGTATACAAATACGTCTTTCTCCCGGTATGGCCCTACCCTATTTCAGTTCTTAAATATGTGGAGCTCGCATGATATGTTTTTATCATACGTTAAAGATGTCTGGGTCAGGAATTACTCGGCCTCGAGTCTTCTAAAACTTGCTATTCGCCTTAAGAGAACTGAAGTAGCATTACGTGCATGGAATAAAAATGTCTTTGGGAGAGTGGAAGAAAATTTAAAAGCTCTTGAGGAAAAGATGGAATATCTAGAAAATCAACTACAAGTAGGTTTTTCTGAGGACGTCGAAGTTGATTACTTGACTACTAAGGTGGAGATTCAGGTGTGGGAGAAGAGCGAAGCAACTCGCTTAGGACAAATTGCGAAAAAAAAAATGGTTGACTGAGGGGGATCAAAACTCTAAATTCTTTCATTCAGTTATCAATCGAAAGCGGAATAAGAGTCGTATAGACCGTATGGTTTTGAACGATGGAAGGATATTGGAGGGTGCGGAAGTAATTCATAATGAGGCAACTGTTTTTTTCCAGAATTTTCTTTCAGAGTCTTCAGCAGTTGAACCATGCGATCTCTCCGAGTTAATTCAAAGGCAAATTTCAGATGTTGATAATAATTTACTCAGCGCTGATCCGACAGAAGAAGAAGTTAAAAGAGCGGTGTTCTCTATTCCCAAAGAAAGTAGTCCGAAACTGGATGGATTTGGATTTGAATTTTATAAATCTGGTTGGGACATTGTAAAAAAAGATCAATTGGATGCGACAATGGATTTTTTTTAGGGCACTAATCTTTCCAATTTTTTTTCCTCTTCATTTATTGTTTTAATTCCGAAGGTGGATAATCCTTCTAGTTTTGATAAATTCCGGCCTATTAATTTATGCTCTGTGGCTTATAAATTTTTTTCCAAGATTCTTATTTTTAGACTAACCGAGGTTGTTGATAAGTTGGTCTCGTATGAACAAGGCACTTTTATTCATAGGCGAAATATTTTTGAAAATATTACACTGGCTTAAGAAATGGTTCAGTCTTTGCACAAAAAAATAGTTGGCGGCAATGTGATGATAAAACTAGATATGACTAAGGCTTACGATAGAGTGAATTGGAATTTTCTTCTGGAGGTACTTAAGGCTTTTGGTTTCTCTGAGAGGTTTTGCAAGCTCATAAAAAATTGTGTGGAGTCTCCATGGTTTTCTGTTTTGATGAACGAAACCTTTAAGGAGTTTTTTCAATCTACGAGAGGCTTGCGGCAAGGGGATCCACTATCTCCTTATTTATTCATCATAATGGAGGAGGTTTTGACAAGGTTGCTTAGGAAAAATTATGAGACTAGTCGGATTGGTAAATTTAATCATCCGATTGAGACACCATTGGTTTCGCATTTGTTATATGCGGATGATATTCTTATTTTTGCGAATGGTGGGAAGAGGTCGATGAAAAATTTAGTTTACGCTCTGGAAAGGTATGAGAAGTGGTCGGGTCCAAAAATCAATAAGACTAAGTCAGTGTTATTCCTCTCAAAATACATCACTCCCGCTAGGAAGCGTGGTTTATTGAGAATCACGGGTTCATGGAAGGTAAATTCCCTGTTTCATATTTGGGTACGCCTTTGGTGTCTGGAAAATTGTCTTCCAGGACATTGGAACCTCTTGTGGAGAAGATTAGAAAGAAAATTGCAGGGTGGAAATCTAAGTTGCTCTCGCAAGGTGGAAGATTGATTTTATTAAAACATGTGTGGTCTAGCATGCCTATTCATTTGATATTTGTTATTAAGATTTCGCAGGTCACATATTCTCGCATTAACTTTCTTCTTTCAAATTTTTTATGGGTAGAGGTGAAAAATAAAAGGAAGATTCATTGGTGCTCTTAGGGGAAAATTTGTAAATCTACCTCGGAAGGGGGTCTGGGCCTGAGAAATCTTAAGGAAGTTCAGAAATCTTTTCTCATGAAATTTGCTTTCAGATTGCTCACTTCTAACAATCTGTGGGCAGATTTTTTCAAAACTAAATATTGTAGAAATAATCATTTATTAATAAGGAAGGGGATACCAAATGACTCTCGGTTTTGGAAATCAATTGTGGCCACCATTCCAGAAGTTATGGATAATGTTAAAATTTTGGTGAGAGGTGGGAACTCTTCTTTTTGGTTCGACAGGTGGCTGTCATCAGATTCGTTATCTGTGAGCACTGAGGATATTTTAAACAAGAAACTGTGTATTAAGGATTGCTGGCTAAATAATAATTGGAACTCTGATTTAGTACGAGAATTGGTTGGTGCTGATAAAATAAGGAAAATTTTGCAACAGGTGCCGGCGGGTAATAGTGGGCAGGATATTTTTGTCTGGAAGCCTGCCCTGCACGGTAATTTTTCTATAAAAACGGCTTGGGAGGTTGTAAGGAGTAGAAGTGAAATTTTTTTGTGGAATGACTGGTTTTGGCATTCTTTATTGCTCAAAAGAATCTCAATGTGTTTATGGAGAGCCTCGTTTAGATGCTTGGCTGTAAATGATAGAATTCAGACTAAAGGAATTTCGATGGCTTTGACTTGTGATTGCTGCGTTGAAAGAAGCCAGGAAAACATTTATCATATTCTTTCTTTAGGAGATGTGGCTTCAGAGGTTTGGCGTCAGGCTATTATGACATTGGGGATTCCTTTCCAACGATCTCTTCCTTGGAAAAATAAAATGGCAAATTGGTTCCACTATGCAAAAAAATCGTCTATTAAATGTATTTTAATTGGGCTGATTCCATGTTTGATTACGTGGTGCCTCTGAAATCGAAGATGTAAAGCGAGAATGGAAAGAGTTTATCAAAGTGCAGATCAGATGTGAAGAAGTGTTCGATTCTGGGTTAGTTTTATTGCTGAGAGCACCATTTCTTTTCAAAAATTGAAGAAGTTGGATATTAAGATTTTAAATGAGTTTCAAATTAAGCATTAGGGAGTTTGTGATAGGTTTGTAAAAATTATTTCATGGGTTAAACCTCTAGTAGGGTGGATAAAACTTAATTGTGATGGGAGTTGTAGGGGCAATCCGAGTACTTCAGGAGGTGGAGGAATTATTCGGAATTGTCATTGCATGGTAAAAGCGGTCTTTTCAAGTTATTTTGGTAATGGTATGAATAATAGTGCGGAATTAAAAGCAATCAGGGAAGGAATTCATTTGTGTAAATGTTTGCGTTATGTTAATGTGATTATTGAAAGTGACTTGCGAATTGTAGTTGATTGGCTTCGGAAAGGTAGATGTACTTTGTGGTATCTTTGGGAATTTTGGGAGGAGCTCGTGGCAGAGTTAGAAGGAGTGAATGTCATGGTGATGTATTAGTATAGGGAAGGCATAGTGCGACTGATTTTCTTACTAAAGAAGGAGAAATGGGAAAAAAAAATGTAAATTACGAATAACAACATCTTCTATCACGTTATCTGAAAGGTATCCTTCGGATGGATAGGTGGGGTTTTGTTTCCGTTCGTCGTTAGTTTATCTCTCGAGTTTTGTTTGGTGTATTTCGTTTTGTTTTTGGTTGTTTTTATGTGTTTATTTCCTTTGTTAGTTATGTTTAATTTTGTTTGTCCCAATTTGGTTGGTTGGTTTTAACTTGTAACCACGGTATTCCTCCGGGAAAAGCGAGGGTTTATTAATAAATAATTGGAGGTGCCGCCCTCTTTTAGCCAAAAAAAAAAAAAAAGTAATTTGAGTGTTTAAGTAATCTTTTATCATATTTCTCTTTTTCGTTCATAATACATATATATCTCAACAAGAGATGTGGGTTTTCAAAATCCAATCAAGTTTTTTCTTTGTTTTGCTTATTTTTCTTATTTTATTATTGTATTGATTTTGAATTTGATTATATATATATATATATGTGTGTGTGTGTGTGTGTGTCACAATGCTTTAGAAAAGGCTCCAAAATTGCTTTTGAATTTGATTATATATATATATATATATATATATATATATATTTGCATGTGTGTATTGCTATGTTCTAAAGTTCAATGGAGTTGCTTTTAACTTGCTATTTTTCATTGTGTAGTTAGTTTACCTAATTACTATTCGTTGATTGTTTCTTGACTAATTTTAAGATCAAGAAACCAGTAATCTCGATCTGCATTTATGAGAGTTGGGATCGAGAGTTTAGTTATACGAGTGGAAGGTACTAGCACCCACTATGCACTTGTTTTGCGAACGGTACCTAATTAAGTGTGAGTTATCCCTAAATTGAATCTAATGGTTTTTAATTAACTCATTTAAAAAAAAAAATATTAAAATTTTAAAAGAAAATATAAAATAAGGTGCGATTTATGAATATTTAATAAAACATTCAAATGAGGGGATCTTATTAGATAAACCCCCTCTTAAAACTAATATAGGTGAATTTTGAAATACCTCTTTATCCTTTATTTAATCATTGAGACGCACAAATATAAAAATAGAATATTTACAGATAATAATAAAAAAATCATCAAATTTAAACAAAAAGAGTCTTTAAAATATTACCAAGTTTTTCATTTTTTAAAAGAATTTTTCTAAAAAAATTTCAATATTTTTTTACAATTCTCTAGATTTTAAAGACTTTTTCTCTATTTTAGTTATTTTTGGTATTTTTATTTTTTCCATTTTTTTTCATCCGAGTCAAAATAACTCAAATAAATTTTTTTTTATTTTTCCTGATATTTTTAAATGTTTTTTTAATAAAATTTTCACTCTTTTTTTATTTTTTAAAAATTAAAATCAATTAAAAATTAATTTTGAAATTAAATAAAAGAACCTATGGTTTGGACGAATTAGACCGATTCAACCGATTCGAACCAGATCAACGAGTCAACTTAGGTTGACTCGGATCAAACCGATTGGACCCAATTGGGTCAAGGTGGCCAACCACATGTCCGCCCATAATGATGATATGTGACACTGCTTATATATTTATTTATTTATGAATTTTCTGCATCAAGGTGACGTTAGCATGACCTACATACAAAGATTTCAATTTTTTTTTTTTTTTGGCAAGTTGGATATATTATCCTATTGTTTTTTTTTTTTAATAATTTATATATATATGCAAAAATTAATGGTTACATCTAAAAATATGTTCAATGTATGTTTGCATATCACACAATCAATTTTAATACAATTGATATGCTTAATAGTTGTAGGATGAATAAAACTTAATTGTGATGGGAGTTGTAGAGGCAATCTGGGTATTTCAAGAGATGAGGGAATTATTCGAGATTGCCATGGCGTGGTAAAAACGAGTTTTTCAAATTATTTTGGTAATGGTACGAATAATAATGCGGAATTAAAAGTAATCAGGAAAGAATTCGTTTGTGCAAACGTTTGCATTATTTTAATGTGATTATTGAAAGTGGCTCGCAAATTGTAGTTGATCGGTTTCGGAAAGGTAGATGTACTTTATAGTATCTTTGGGAATTTTGGGAGGAGCTCGTGGTGGAATTAGAAGAAGTGAACGTCATGGTGATGCTGATTATCTTGCTAAAAAGGAGAAATGGGAAATAATGTAATTTACGAATAACAACACCTTCTACCATGTTATCTGAAAAGTATTTTTCGGATGGATATGTGAGGTCTCATATCCGTTCGTCGTTAGTTCAATTATAGAGTTTCGTTTGGTGTATTTTGATTTGATTTTGGTTGTATTTATGTTTTTATCTTCTTTGTTAGTTATGTTTAATTTTATTGTCCTAATTTTTCTACACTCTTCATTTTGTTTTATCTTGTAATCACGGTATTCCTCCGCCAAAAGTGAGGGTATATTAATAAATAAATGGAGGTGCCACCCTCTTTTAATAAAAAAATATGTTTAATAGTTGAGATGAATAGAAAATATATAGGAAATGAATTTCTTTCTTATTTTCATGTTCTTTTCTTTCCTTTCCGTCGGGCAAAACCCTTAATCTAAACTGACCCTAAAATTAAAATTAAGAGGATCCTCTCCAAGGGGATTGATCTTTGACCTTTTTCAAAGAAGGCTAAGAGATGAAACCTTGGACCAAAAATTTAAGGGGTCTGTTTGGATCAATGATTTTATTTCTAAAAAGAAAAAGAAAGAAAAATAAGTATGAAACTCATTTTTCATTATAATTTCTAGCTGTATCATACAAAGTTTAATCTAATGATAAAAAATAAGAAAAATCAAATATTCATGATTCATAAAATAAAAAAATTGATAATTAGTTTGATATATGCTTTTTTTTATATATTTTTTTCACTTTCTTTGAAATCTAAATATAAAAAAATTAAATTTAAAAAAAAATAATTTTCAAGTTTGGACAAAAAATTAAAAATTGTCACTTACATTATGTTAATAATATGTTTTTTTTGTCATAAAAACTATTAAAATCTTCTGTCATAAATAATGTGACAGCTCATCTAAATATTTCAGTGACAATTGCAAATTTAAACATTGCTTGGGGGGAAAGAAAAAGAGCACGAGGAATCAATTGTGTTTGTGGGCCGGTGAGTGATGCATGTACTAATCCAAAAAAAGGGTGCCAGATATGGTGGGCTCAGGGCCCACTTCTGGTGAGTCACGCCATGGCCCAAATGGGGAAGTGAGCTCATGGGAGGGCCCACCTTGATGGAAGAGCATTTTCTGTTTACCATTACAAGTAGTGTTCAATTTTCTAAAATATATTTTTTAAAAATTTTATATTTAAATATCCCGATGTTGGATTTATCTTTGTGTTTGTTTAAATCAACAATCTTATCGACCTCTAGTTTTTGTGAAAAAAGATAATTTCATAATGATATCATATATTTTTTTTATAAAAATTATAGAAAAATAATATTTTTCAACTATCGATTGGACATCTCAATCCAATCAATCTAAATTAATCCGTGACTTATTTAAATTAATTTAAATTTTAAAATAGCGATCTTCTTTTTTATTGATCCTCTAAAGTTTGATATTGCTACAATTATTGGGTTACTTGTTTTTTTTAGTTTGATTTATTAATAATTTCATCTATCAAAAATGAAGATAATGTTATTAATCTCTATTTGATCTTTTTTCTCATTTAATCGTTGGCAAAAACTTATTTCACTCTGTTTTGGATAGAACTTGAAACCCAAATTTTTTTAAAAAATAAAAATAAATTGTTCCTCTCATTTTCTCTTGGCTTGTTTTGTGTGTGTGTTTTTTTTTTCCTCTTCTCTTGCTTCTCTCCAACTAAATGAGAAAACTATTTTTCCTTGTCTTATTAATACAAATTAAAATATTTGGAGAATTAAGTAGGAAAGAAAGAGAAATATTTGGCTATGGAATTCATTTTTTTATTTTTTTTTATTTTTAGATTTTAAATAAGGACAAAAGTGCCACTATTTATTACCTTAACATTGCATAGGAAATTAAAAAATAAAAAAAAACTTTCATTGATATTGTTTTCTAATTCTCCGAAAAATCTTTAAAAACAAAAAATAATGCCACATTATTAAAATTCTTTAACGAACTCGAAATTGAAAAAATATTTATATTTTATACCACTGAAAAATATTTTTATTATTTTTATAAATTTTGCATAAAGAAAATTAAAAAAATAATAATGTCACACTTTCTAATTGTTCAAAAAATTAGAGAAAATGAATATAGAGACCTTCATTCTTTTTCCCTCTCAAAGTAAGCAGTGGTAAGACAGAGACAACTTTTGATGTGGAAAAAAAGAGAGTAGATTATTTTCCACCCTTTTGGAAAAAAGAGGTGGTGGTGTGTTTGGATGGTACAATTCCAATTAAGGGAATTCTTGTGGACAAAGGGGTGCCACCATGCCCCAAACATTTCCAGCCCTCAAAAGTTGAGTTGGGTTGGGTTGGGTTCAATTCTCCTAGACACCTCCCTTGCTCCCTCCCTCTCAACCCTAGTGGAACCATTATCATCTATCATTTGTTGCAGTAATCCAATCATTAAGTATATTTAATTTAATCACTATGATCAGATTTCCTACACCATCTTTAGTCTTATCTCTCTCTCTCTCTCTCTCGGGTTTTGGATAATGACATGTCCTCAAAATAATTGAACAAAGTTATCTAGGATCAATAATCTCACATTACTACCCCCAGGGTGTGGTTCAGGTGGTAGTGTGGACTGCGAAAGTGCCTCTCATGAGGTCAGGTGTTCAAACCCTCCCGGGTTCGTTTCTGTCTCTGGACTCCTGAATTTACCCTCCCTTTAGAGTTGTGGGATCAACTTCAAGGGGCGCAGAATTAGTCATGTGGACCGTAAAACGGACACGTGGATACCCGGTGCGTAATCCAAAAAATAAAAAAATAATAAAAAAAATAATCTCACATTACCCCCAGGGTGTGGTTTAGGTGGTAGTGCGGGTTGTGGGGGTGCCTCTCACGAGATTAGGTGTTCAAACCCTTCCGGGTTCGTTTTTACCCCTGGATTCCTGAAATTTACCTCCCTTTGGAGTTGTGGGATCGGTTTCAAGGGGCGCGAGATTAGTCACGTGAACCGTAAAACGGACACGTGGAAATCCGGTGCATAATCTAAAAATAAATAAATAAATAAAATAATCTCACATTAAAGTTTGATTATATGGGGAAAAAGTATTAATTATTTATGATATTGATCAATAAAGTATGTGGGTCATATGATTTAAGCAGCAGTATGTTATTAATTAATTAGCTTTTAAATGCATCTTTTAGTTAAAAACATTCCTTTACAAAAAATGTCACTTCTTTTTGGACATTGTCACCTCTTTTTCGACATTTAATATTGAAAAACAAAAGATAAAATGAAAAATTTGCAATTTATTAAAAATGAAAATGTAAAATAAAGATAATTTTTTATGACAAATTAAACAAACCTAATTCTAGTCTAAATTGAGTTTACTCATTAATTAACATATATGGGGTTTTATGTGCTAACAATTGATGAATATAATTTCTTTTATATTGAAGGGATAGTTTAATATGTGGGTGATGACAATAAAGTGTATATACCGTAAAAAAAACCCAACACCATTTATTAAATTTTATTCACATTTCATTATTCCAATTATACTGCAACAACCAACAATTAAAAGTATCCTGGTTCAATTTTCTTAAAAGTGGACTGATTGAGTCAAGAGCTCATGGACGGTTCTAAATGAGGCAACGATCGATCTTTCAGATGATAGAGTTAACAATCAATAAAATATGTGAATTTCTGTTTAATGGTCGGTGACATAAGTTTGATCACAAAGAATGGATTCTTGAATAAGGATCAAATTCCGAAACAACAATAAATTATTTTTATTATTCTTCTCTTACATATTGTTAATCGTGTTATATTTACCTCTGTCTCGAGATAATTGCTAAAAAGTCTAGATTCTTCTTTTTATATGAATCCCCCTTCGAGAAGTCAATAGGGGTTTTTCTAATGAAGCCCCCCTTTTCCAAAGATTAGGGTTTAATGAATTATAAGAAAACTTTCATATTTCGTCACGTGCCCTTAGATATAGAGTTTGAGCCAATGGGTTGACTAACCACATTTAATAATTGGTTAAACTTGTCTTTCATTGTAAAGCTTGCCACCATTTATATTTAATGACGGCCAACACAATTTTTACTTACCGGGTCTTCTAATATATTTAATTAGATTATTGTATATTTAATTTGATAACTAAATTATTTTAGACATTACAATCTTTTTATGTCTACATTGCCCTCATCCATCAAACATTTAACACAAATTCTTAATAAAATTTATTAATTTATTGATATTGAAAGATTTTGTGTGTGTGAAACTAATTGAGTAATGATAAAATGAAGTCAACATTATTGTAATTAAGCCAATATAAGCAACAAATTTGTTAATTTAATTGCCCTTTTTATTACAAGCATGCTCTCATTTTTTTTTTTTTTTTTTGGTTTAAAAAATTGGCATCTTCTCTTTGATTGTTATGTTGTGGGTCAAAATATTAGTGCACCTAAATAAACTAGCATATCAAGACATGTGCACAAAGGTTAATTTAAAAAAAAATTATTAATTTGATAGAGTAAGCATCATTTAGAATTATTAATTACAACGACATTTTTACTGTATGTTTGGTCTAATCACTTTTTATAATTTTTCTTTTCTTCGTGACAATCGTACATCATTAAATTAATTTAATAATCAACCTTTATTACCAAATTTTTTAGATGGATAATCTTACTTTAAAGTTCCATCATGTCGAGATAAAAATATTAACTGTTTATGACATCAATTAATTAATTAATTAATTAAGTTCGAGACTTATTTGGGGTGCAATCGGTTTGGTTTGGTTGGTTTTTGGGTAGGTTTAGCACTTAAATCGATTTTATTCATTTATAAAATTTATGAACCAAAATTAAAAATCAACTTTCTTTAAATTATGTCAATTTAATAAAAAAAAACTTGCCCAATGGAATTTTTATTCAAATAACAACTAAATATGCTTCTTAAATAATGAATTTTTGAATTGAATTTTTAGGACAATATTTTTTTAAAATAAAAATTCTATCAAAGAATTGATATGCATGATCCCGTAATTTGTAATTCGCATTTATAATTCATTAGGAATAATGAATTAATGAATACTTCATACTTGAATTAATGAATCTAATTCGTAACAAATCCATGTCCAATTTTTTTTAAGTCAATTTTTTAAACATTCAAATTAGAGACCGAATCGAAAGTCTTGGTTCTCCCATTCCCAAAACCAAACCAAACTGATTCACCTAAAAACTCGCTTAATTTTGATTTGGTTTGGTTTGGTGTGGTCGGTTTTGGTCAATTTTGTTATACCGCTAATAGTTATATGTTTGATAAGTTCGAATTTTGTTAAAAGTGTGAAGGGATAAGAGATGAGTGATGCGTCACCTCTAATTTTGTAAAGCAATGATATTTACATGGTCAGGGCCTATGCAGCGGCTAGAGACCAATGAGTACAATAAGTAGACCCTAATCTTTCTCACTCTCTCTATTACTATTGCGAGAAATCATACATGAGACTTATCTCTTCATGTGTTGGTGTGCCTATAAAAAAAATAAAGGCTACGAGTCAGTAATGTAGCACTTGGCATTGGAAAGAAGCAATAAAGTTTTGACATTTATATTACTTTTTAAGTTTTTTTCCCCCCTAAAATATTGAAAATCCAAAAATAAAATGAATTTTTTTTTTGCAATTTATTAAAAATGAAAATGTAAAATAAAAATTATTTTTTGACTAAAAAAACCTAATTTTGGTATAAATTGAATTTACTCATTAATACACATACATGGGTTTTATGTGCTAATTATTGATGGGTAGAATCTCCTTTATTTTGAAGGGATTGTTTAAAATGTAGATGATGACATAAAGTGGATGTACCCTAAAAGTCCAACAATATTTATTAAATTTTATTCACATTTTATTATTCTAATCATACTGTAACTTTTTACAACTACATTCTTTACAACTAACAACTAAAAGTATCTTGATTCAATTTTCTTGAGAGTGGATGGGTCGATTCAAGGGCTCATGAACGTGTTTTCAAATGCGACACTAATAGATCTTTCAAATGATAGAATTAACAATCAACAAAATATGTGGATCTATATATGTTTAATGTTCGTTGGCATGAGTCTGGTCACGAAGACGGATGCTTGAATGAAGAACAGATCGCGAAAGAACAGTCAAAAAAATTTATTGTTCTTCTCCTGCATATTGTTAATCATGATATATTTAGCTCTGCTTTAAGATAATTGCCAAAAAGTCTCGATTTTTCTTTTTATATGAATCTTGTTAGGACCCTATGAGTAATAAACAAACACCAGAAAATTGAGAGACATTAGAAATTTACGTGATTCGGTCTAGATCGACTTACGTTCACGCAGCATACCACAATCTATTATACAACCGAGAAAGAATACAATCTCTTAGACAGCTCTCTCCTCTTCTCTCTTCCTCACTCCTCTACACTCTCTCCTTCTTCTCTGTACATTACCTCTCAACAGCTCTTCTCTATTTGTAGATACCTAGAGTAAATTACAATAAATGAAATTGATGAATTATAGTAAATCATCTTCAATCAATAGCCGTGGATTACAGCTATGCCGCAGACGCGTCTCCAGCTTGCAGTTCTGCATATCACAGCTCACATGCGTCTCCTGATTCTAGGTACACAACAAATCCCTCTTTGAGATTAAGTCAGTGAGGGCTTTTCTTATGAAGCCCCCCTTTGCCAAAGACTAGGGTTGGATGAAGTAAAAAACCCTTTCAAGTTTCCTCATGTCATGTGTCGTCATACATAAAGTTTGAGCCAATAGATTGACTAACCATGTTTAATAATGGGTTAAACCCATATTTCATTGTAAAGCTTGGCACCATTTCTATTTAACGAGGCCAAACATAATTTTTACTAATTGGTTCTTTTAATATATTTAATTAAATAATTTTATATTTAATTTGATATTTAAATTATTTTAGACATTATGATTTTTTTTATGTCTACATTGCCCTCATCCATCAAACATTTAACACAAATTCTTAATAAAAATTTATTAATTTATTGAGTAGTAATAAAATGAAATCAACATTAGTATAATTAAGTAAATATAGGCAACAAATTTGTTCATTTAATTGCCCTTTTCATTACAAGGATGCTCTCATTTTTTCTTTTCTTTTTTAATTTTCTATTGGTTTGGTATGTTGTGGGTTAAAATGTTAGTGCACCTAAATAAACTATTTTATATCATGACATGTGCACAACGATTAATATAAAAAAAATTTATTAATTTGATAGAGTAATCAATCATTTAGAATTATTAATCACCACCACATTTTTACTGTATGTTTGGTCTTATCACTTTTTATAATTTTTCTCTTTTTTGTGACAATCTTACATCATTAAATTAATTTAATAATCAATATTCATAACCAAATTATTTAGGAGGGATAATCTTATTTTAAAGTTCCATCATGTCGAGATAAAAATATTAACTGTTTATGACATCAATTAATTAGTTAATTAAGTTTGAGACTTCTTTGGGTGTAATCGGTTTGGTTCGATTGGTTTTTGGGAAGGTTTAACACCTGAATCGATTTTGTTCATCAAAATTTTTATGAACCAAATTGAATCGAAGTTGTCTAAAAATTGAGTAGGTATTGGTTTCTTGGTGTTTTTTTTTTTTTTAATTTTTTATAGGGCCTTAATTACACTTGTCAAAATTAAAAATCAACTTTCTAAAAATTGCGTCAAATAAAAAAGCTTGCCCAATGAAATTTTTATTCAAATAAAAACTAAATATGCTTCTTAAATAATGAAATTTTAAATTAAATTTTTAGGAAAATGTTTTTAAAGTAAAAAAATTTGATCAAAGAATTAATATGCATGATTCTGTCATTTGCAATATGCTTTTATAATTCACTAGAAATAATAAATTAATGAATACTTAATACTTGAATTATTAATGAATCTAGTTCATAAATCATAACAACCCAATTTACAATTATTTTTAATTTTATTTTTTAAGCATAAGTAAGTTAAATAAATAACTAAATATAAAATATTTTCATATATATATATATATATATATATATATATATAGTTCGGTTCGAGTTTGACGTCTTTTTTAATGTTCAAATTAGAGACTAAATCGAAAGTCATTGTTCTCCCATTCCGTAAACTGAACCAAACCTATTCACCTACAAAACCGACTAATTTCAGTTTGGTTCGATTTAGTGTGGTTTGTTTTATCGGTTTCAATTGTTTTTGTTATACCCCTAAGATTTATATGTTTGATGAGCTCAAATTTTGCTAGAAGTGCAAAGGCATAAGGGATGAGTGATTTGTCACCTCTAATTTTGCAAAACAATGATATTTTACATGGTCACAAGCTCCAACCTATGTCACTCTCTATGTTACAACCAATCATACAGAAGACTTCTCTTTTCATATGTCTGTGTGCCTATATTTTAGATGTTAATCATGTGACAAACGAGTCATATTTTCATTAATATCACACACACACACACACACACATATATATAAAGAGGGAACTTCAATTTCAATATTTTCAAAATTTAGGAAATAGACACATGGGTATGTGAAGGAGTAGGTTTCCATATAATTTTCCCTCTATTATTATCGTATGAGTAGGAAAAAGAAAAAGAAAAAGAAAAGTGCACTAGGCAATGATTTAGCAGTTGGCATATTGGAAAGAAGCAATAAAGCTAGCATTTCAAGAATGCTTGTCTTTCTCCTGGAAAATAGAATCATGGATGTTTAGAAGGAACCAAAGAGGATTGGTTCTTGATTGCTATATATCATGTTTGATTCTTCACTACCCATCTCTGAATATAATTAGAGTAATTTTGTCACTTCATGTGAAAAAAAAGTTAAAAAAATTTCCACAGCATCTCATGCAAAGAGAATCAATCTTCAAAGATTAGTGCATTAAACCCTATGATTAGGTTTCATGTTCATGTAATTCAATTGATCCAAACACAACGCTTGTCATTTTTTGGGTACATTGAAGAAACTTTAAACATGTCAATATCAACAAGAGTATCCACATATATTTGTAAAAGTTTTATCATATAGTTAAATTATGAAAAAATATCAGTCGCATAATGTGGCTAAAGTTTTAAAATATATTATTTTAATCGAACATGAGAGAATACTGATAAGTAAATATCTCGCATGCATTGTTTCGTGTTTATACTTTTGCTGACATGTCAGAAGTGTCTTTATTTGTTTATTTATTTCCTAGTTTTCACATACTGGAATACATGTGGTTGATTCTATATGAATCAGACATTGTCTGGGAACCTACATAAACCAAATTAATCGAATTTTTTTCTAGGGGTGTGTAATTGTTCGGTTCGAACAATTCGGTCAATTAACCGAATTAACCGAATTTTTTCGGTTAACTTTCCATTATAACTGATCGACCGAATAACACTCCTTAACCGAACAGTACCCGACCGAACTAAATTTTTGGTTAATCGAATTTAACGTAACCAAATTATAATTAATTATGAAAAAAATATGATTGTATAATTTGTATGCTTTCAAAATTCAACTTACCAATTTATATTTAATTATTAATTAATTACATAATTTGAGAATTTTATGGTATTAGGAATTTTTGGGAACCATAAATTATATAATTTATATTTAATTATTAATTAATTATATAATTTGATTAAATCGGTTAACCAAAATTCACTTTCTCCATAACCGAACCGAAAATTGAATAACAGAATTTACCAAATTATAAAACCGAATCAAACTGAATTAGAAATTAACCAAACCAAATCGATCGAATTTGGTTGATTAATTTGGTAAAATCCAAATTATGCTCACCCCTAAGACTCTATTTCCTTTATCGATATTCGTGTTTGTTAATAAAAGTTGAAAGAGAGAAGTAAGTTTTGTTTGGAAGGTTTAAATTGTAGGAGTAATGAAAAGAGATATGGTATGGAAATGTGGGCCTCAATTGCACTTTGCTATATAGCTGAAGTGTAATATGGGCCTCAATTTCCTAAAACCATTACATTTATAATTGTCTTTATCTTTGTATTTATTTTAAAAAAATTTCCCACTAATAACATTATATGAAGGCTAATCTAAAAAAAATAGTAGTGCTTTTACTACTATTGCTTATACCATTTTAATTAAAAGTGACGGAATATTTAGTAAATATCTGACACACACGGCTTCGTGTCTGCAGATTCTACATACACATCAAAAGTACTATTTCGTGTCTGCAAATTTTGCTTACACGTCAAAAGTATTTTATTTTATTTTTTCAATTTTTAAATATGTTCAGTACATGTGGCTAATTCCTATAGAATACAGGTTTGACTATATATTGATTGAAATAAACAAAACCTGCAGTCACGAAAAGGTACTTTTGACGTGTAAGTAGAATTTGCGGACAGGAGGTAGTGTCCATTTTTATATATTTATATCCATTTTTATTTAGTCCCACCAAAAGTTTCTCAGTCGATTATTCATTGAAAAACAAATATAATTGGATGGCTTTTCCACACTCATCTCATAAATTAGAAGACTTTCCCCACAAATTTAACACCTCTCTCATCGTATTCGTATTTGTTATAAAAGTTGAAAGAGAGAAGTAAGTTTTGTTTGGTAGGTTTGAATTGTAGAAGTAATGAATAAGGATATGGTATGGAAATGTGGGCCTCAATTGCACTTTGCTATAAAACTGAGTGTAATATGGACCCCAATTTCCTAAAACAATTACATTTGTAATTGTTTTTATCCTTGCATTAGTTTTTAAACATTTTCCCACTAATAACATTTTATGAAGGCTAATCTAAAAAAAGTAGTAGAGCTTTTACTTTTTTTTTGTTCGACAATTTCAATTTTTACAGCCATCAAATAAAATGTACTTCACATATGTAAAACAATGTTTATACTATTTTAATTGAAAGCGACGGAATATTTAGTAAATATCAGACACACATGCTTCGTGTCTGCAAATTCTGTTTACACATCAAAAGTACTATTTCGTGTCTGCAGGTTTTGCTTACACGTCAAAAGTGTTTTATTTTTTTTAATTTTTAAATATGTTTAGTACATGTGGCTAGCTAATTCCTATAGATTACACATCTGACTATATGTTGGTTGAAATAAAGAAATTGGTATTTGTCGATTGTCTGTAGACGTAAAAAATATTATTCTTTTGATATCCATAATTGATTTCACCTATTGTAATTTTTACCGAGCTACTTTTATAGTCCAACTTACTTGTTTGAATATGTTAAAAATCACATTCACCAACTTCATGATATTTTAATTGCCTAACTTGTAGACCACTTTGTTTAGTGGTAATTGAAACCCCACATTGGAATATCTATTTAATCATATGTTGGTTATTATTTTCTATGTAATAACTTTTTTGGTATGGAGTATGAGTATGTAAAAACCATGAATGCTTTGGCATGTTAGTGGTAAAGCTTGGGAGTTGCCAAATAGACATTCTTAATTTTTAATTAAAGTTTTTCATTTTTTAAAGAACACAAAAATAAGAAATTGTTCTATATAGTAATCACATAAAATGCATTTCATCAATTTATTTGTTTATTTTATTTTTCCATAAAAGAATTTATAATTATTTTTCATTGGATAAATAATTCATAGGGCATAAAAGTAAGATGCATTTTTAGCCAAATGTCAATATGTATTATTTAATTATTTAAAAAAAAATCCTAAACTCTAAACCTTAAACCCTAAACCCTAAAATATAGATAATAACCAAGGAGGTTCTTATTCCATCTTATTTCACCTTCATTGTAAAGTTTCTCTCTCTCTCTATCTCTCTCTCTCTCTCTCTCTCTCTCTCTCCCTTCTTTACTTTGTTACATCAGTTAAGAAATGAGACAGTCCATTACTTTCTCTTTTAATAGAAAACAAACAACACCTGTACAATCCCTCAATAAATTACAAATATATAAACAGCAATCTTTATTGTCCGTGTAAAATATGGAATTGGTAAGACAAAAATATTCTTCCAAAATGCTCGCAATTATATATAGTCTTCAAGATAATAAAAATAAACAAGTAAATAAATAAATAAAGAGTTTAGCATTCACACTTTTTGAATGAATACAAAGGAGACTCTCCCCTCTCATCTCCATTCAATATTTGAGCAAATTGAGCTTAGGTTTGTCTTCGATTTTTTTCTCTCTAAAACACACATGCATATACTAGCAATAATTTTCCTATTTGGATCTTAGTCTTTATTTTTTTTTCCCTTTGAAACCCTAAGTAAAAAATTCCTTTTACTTCTATCATGTCCTCAACATCTTTTCCCCCCCTCAAAAAATATTTTAATTTTTTAATTATAGTTTTCTTTTATTTTTAATTTTTGAGGGCATATAGTGTTATTGTTTCAAAAAAAATTATTTAAAAATTTAACAAATTATTAATGTTTGAATATATTCACACAAATATACTAGGGATTAGTTATTTTTATTTTTAAATTTACCAACAATATTGCTTTCAATTATTTATGTGATACCAAATTTGCTGTTTGTATAAAATTGTGTTACCACCCATTTCTACGTGATTTTTTCATTTATTGTGGAACTTAGGTGAAATCCTCCACTAAATATTATCGTCCAACTTATTCTTAACTAGCAATTAATGATAGTTGAACAAAAAATGTTAACATCTTTTCTAGATATGCTTATTTTTAAACCATAATTTCTTGTAATCACTTATATATTAATCAAATCTCAAGTGAATTAAAAAAATCAAGGCTATTATGACAAATATAAACCCCATTTTTTTTTTCTCAAACTGGCGCGACAAATTTAGTTTATTTTTCTTTCCTCTGAAATTTATAAATTGAAAATTAAAATAAAAAAGAAGAAAAGAAGAAAAGAAGAAAATTTATCATACTTTCTAATTTAATAGTTTGAGAGAGAGAATTGAAAGGAAACAGGAAAGAAAGAAAAGAAAAAAAAATCCAAATAATCTCTTGCAGATACATTTCCAGCTAAAATTATAGAATTCATATATAGTATAGATATTAGAAAATTGAAAAATAAGGTATCAATTTATAATTATTGTGATACCTTGTGGAAGAAAGACTTAAAAATGATTGATGTTACTATTTATTTCAATAAGGTGCACTTTTCTTTTTGGAAGTCTTCCCATAAGAATTTCACAGTTAAGCGTGCTTGATTTTAAGTAATCTTGGGATGAGTGACTTTCTGGAAAGTTTTCTCATGAAGTGTGTGAGTGAAGACAAAACACACTGAAATGACACATGTTGGTCTGTGGGGCCAGTCATTAGTCCGATAAGGCCCGCCCCCTTTGTTGTCTGGTTTTGGTGAAGGAGGAGAGATCCAATGCTCCCTGACAGACCTAGGTTGGGGGGTTATAAAATGGTATTAGTGCAATTATCCAACCAGAAGTGCGATGAGATTCACATCGCTTAGGTTTGGAAATGTGGGTTCGCAACGAGAACATTGCGTTATGTAAGTGGGGGAGAATGTAATACCTCGTAAAAGAAAGACTTAAAAAGGATTGATGTTACTACCCATATGAATAAGATGCACATTTCTTTTCGGGAGCCTCCCATAAGAACTTCACAGTTAAGCATGTTTGTCTTGAGTAATCTTGGGATGGGTGACATTCTGAGAATTTTTCTTAGGAATGGTGTGAGTGAGGACAAAATACACTGAAAAGGACACATGTTGGTTTGCGGGGACAATCATTAGTCCGATAAGGACCACCCCCCTTATTGTCTGGTCCAGATGGAGGAGGAGAGATACTGTGCTCCCTGACAGACTCATGTTGGGACTTTACAATTATGTAGAAACAAATGTAGAAAAATAACTAATGACATCTCTAGTCTATACGTTCTAATCATCATTCTAAATAACTAGTGAGATCCTTAGTCTATCTGCAATTACAATCATTTGAAAAGTAATATTTACTTTTCTCTCATGCATCTCTTTTATATGTCATCGATTGTCGCAAGATGTAGGTTTTATATGTCTTAATTCTTGAATAAAACATTATCTTTTTTACTTTAAAAACACAAAGTAGAAAACCACTTTCGGAATGTGTGTGGTATGTGTAGGTTTGTGTGTGTGTGTGTGTAAGAGAGAGAGAGAGAGAGAGAGAGAGAGAGAGAGAGAGAGAGAGAGATTAAGGTTTACGCTTTCAAAAAGTAAGAGCGTAAGGTTTATATCTTCTGTGTACAAATAAATACTTTTCTTTCTTATATCTTCTCTTCAATTGATCTTGCAACCTTACACAAGAACGAACTCAAGATAAGGTTTGTCTTCCCTTCTAGATCTCTCTAGTCGATCTTGTAACCTTAAATAAAAGAAAACTTAAGTTAGGTTCGTCCTCTCTCTCTCTCTCTCTCTCTCTCTCTCTCTCTCTCTCTCTCTCTCTCTCTCTCTCTCTCATCTTAATATATTTGTAATTACAATTAATCATTTGGAAAGTAATATTTACTTTTCTCTCTTCTCTTTCATTTGTCACATGTTGTCGCAAAGTGTAGGTTTTATCTTAATTTTTAAATAAAATATTATCTTTTTTTAAATAACGCAAAATAGAAAACCTCTTTCGGAATGTGTGTGGTATGTGTAGGTTTGTGTGTGTGTGTGTGAGAGAGAGAGAGAGAGAGAGAGAGAGAGAGAGAGAGAGAGAGAGAGAGAGAGAGAGATTAGGGTTTACACTTTCAAAAAGCAAGAGCGTAGGGTTTACATTTTCTGTGTACAAATAAATACTATTCCTTCTTATATCTACTCTTCAATTGATCTTGCAGCCTTACATGAGAACGAACTCAAGATAAGGTTTACCTTCCCTTCTAGCTCTCTCCGGTTGATCTTGTAACCTTACACAAGAGCAAACTTAAGTTCAGGTTCGTCCTCTTTCTCTCTCTCTCTCTCAAATACACACATCTACACTAACTCAATTTCCCTATTATAATCTAGTCTTTTTATTCTTGAAAACCTAATTACTAGAGTGCTTTCATTATTATGTATTTTTTATTTTTTAAAATTTCAAAAATAACCTTTCTTGTTGTTCAGTCATAACCTCAACATCCACCCCAAAATATTTTAATTTTCTAATTGTAGTTTCCTTTTATTTTATAACTTCAAGGGTATATAGCGTTGCTGTTTCTACAAAATTTTATTTAAAATTCTAATAAATTATTCATGATTATCAAATATATTCTTTATTTTTAAAAAATAATTATAAATACAAATGCACAAATATGTACGCACAAAGATTTTTGATTAAAAATAAGACGCCATAGATAAGGTACTTTTATTTTTAAATTAACCAATAATATTACTTTAATTATCTGATGTAATATCAAATTTGCTTGTACCTATAAAATCATTTGACCACTCATTTGACATTTTAATTCAAATTTAATAACTCAGGCAAATTTGTCAAAAAAATTGTGCATTTCAAAATTAATTAATTTTCCAAATCAAAGCAATTTAGGGTTTACTTGAAGATACATGTAAGTTTTTTTTTTTTGGAATTAATTATATAAGTTTGGCAATTAGTTTTCCTCTAGAGTTTTTTCCGGTTTTAACCTTTTATTTTTTAAATATATTAAATAATACCTTTTCCAGGAAAATATTTCCCGGAATAACCCTGACGTAATCTCGCTACTTCAAGTAGTGAGATTTAAGCAAATCTAGCTATTTAAAGTAGCGAGATTTGTCACGTGTCATTTCCATAAAAAAATTATTTAATATATTTTTTTAAAAAAATAAAAATTTGGGAAATAAATTATTCTGCGTTATAAATCTGGAAATAATTTATTACGCAGAATAATTTATTTCCCGATTTATCATTTTAAAAAAAAATATTAAAAGAATTTAGTGTATAATAAATTGAAAATTTGAACTTTATTTTAAATTACCAATTTTAATTGTACCTGAAATTAATATATATATATATATATATATATATATATATATATATTGACACAACAAATACTATTTAGAGTTTGACACAACATATATATATATATATATATATATATATATATATATATATATATATATACACTGACAGTTTGTTAAAGGGACAGAAAATAGAACGTTCAAAAATATTTTATTTTTAAAAAATATTAAAAAATAATAATATATATTTAGAGTTTGAAATTTAAATTATAAATATGATTTTTATGTATTTGTACAAAAAAATAAATATTTTTTTTATAATTTTACCCAAATTTAAATTTCACTCTCGAATTCAAATTCCCAAATATAATTTTTTATTTTAATTATTAACTGATTTTTTATGATCGATGAATAGAAAAAATCAAAGTAAAAAGTTGATTCTTTTTAAGAAATAAAAAAAAAAGTATGTTGGCTTTTTTGAGGTTAAATATTCTTAAGTCAAAGATTTGTGTAATTAATGTATTTATTTGTGGATTCTAATTATGTGGGATACTTTTTCTAAGACTACTTCTTAGGTGTTTCTACTTATTGTTTTGTTCAATTAATAAAAAAAAATGAGAGAAGATTAAGATATGATAATTATGTATACATTTATTATTCAAAGTAAAGATGGATTATCTTTATTATAAGAGATGAGAAAAAAAAATGTTAAAGACTTGCTTAGTTGTGGAAGATATTTTTTATTTTCTAATATTTAAAATTTTAAAAAGTTATAAAAATTTAGCTTTTTTTAAAAAATATTTTGAATATACATATAAAAAAGGTATAAAATTGGATGTAAATACCCAGAAAATATAATAAATAAAAGAAATTGGAAAAAATAGATTTTTGGCTGAGAACGGAGAAAAATCGGCGAAGATTTCCTGGAGGGGAGAGAAAACCGATAATAGTTTTGGGGATTTGTCGCGGGACAGTAAATAAAAACTATTTCAAACTCTAAATAATTCTATTTACATTTTGTTAATTTATTATTTATTAAATATAATTCTGCCTAATTATCAACAAGACATTCAAACTAGGATCATTTGTTAGTAATTTTTAAAAATTAAATTGTGGTATCCAAAATAATATGTGAATCGCTTTAATTTAAAATTTTAAACAGAAGATAGTGCTTTTGAGATTTAGTGAAAAATATAAAAATCTAAATTTTAAAATTTTGAGATTTGTTCAAAAAAATATATATTTATCTATATATTTAATATGAAAATATATATTTTAAAAAAATTATTCCGCGTAATAAATTCTTCTGCGTAATAAATCGAGAAATAATTTATTACGCAAAATAATTTATTTCTTGATTTATTATTATTTTTTTTAAAATATATTAAATAATAATTTTTTTATGGAAATGACACGTAGCAAATCTCGCTACTCCAAGTAGCGAGATTACGCTAGAGTTATTTCGGAAAATATTTTCCCGAAAAAAGTATTTTTTAATATATTTAAAAAATAAAAGGTTAAAACCGGGAAAAACTCTTTCCACTATGGATGAGCCCCTTGCCGCCTTAGACTTTCCAAAACTCAAAAGGCGAAAGCTCTTTTATATGGAAGATGTGAGAAATTGAGAAATGACTGCAGAATGTAGGGAAGCTGTCGGCGAGGCAGCACAGTACTCTGATTTGACGTCATTTTCAGTGTGATATTTTTTCTTCAGTGCTCCTGAAAAAGATTTAAACAAGGGTTTGCGAAATATCGGCATGAATTTACAGAGGTATTTTTTTTTGGTGGGAAGTTGGTCGGAGGACCACGGTGGTCCTATGGTGGACCAAATTTAGTTTTTGATTTCTCTATAAAACCCGACCCTCGTTTCGAATTTCCCAATAATCTCTGCACCTTAAATTGTTCGAAGCTTCTCGTATGATGAAATATAGAATTTTAGTTTGAAAGTTGAAAGTTGATACTCTGTTTCATCGTCTTGTCATCATGGACAGCTCTGTAACTCCAGTCATGAACATCAACGAAAATGAAGAACAGAACACGAGCGTACTCAACGGGGTCGCCTCTCCTCCCCGCCATAACCCCAACAAGGGCGGCTGGAAATCCGCCATTTTTATAATCTGTAAACCGCCAATTCCTTACTTCTCCCACCCATTCCGTTTAATTTCTCAATTTCAATTTTCAGTTCTCCGACACATTTAATTTCAAATTTTCTCAAATTTTAAAATTTTCCGTGTTTGTATACGCAGTCGTGGAAATGGCGGAGCGATTCTCGTACTACGGCGTGGCAGGGAACCTCATCACGTACCTCACGACGGGTCTCCACGAGCCACTCGCCACCGCCGCCAAGAACGTCAACACCTGGGTCGGCGTCTCCTCGCTGTTCCCATTGCTTGGAGCCTTCGTCGCCGACTCCTACCTTGGCCGCTTCCGTACCGTCCTCATCTCCTCCGTCATCTACCTCGCGGTACCAAATCTTTCTAATGCTCAAAATTTCGATTTCTAAATTTTTGAAGCTTTGATTTTTATGGTCTGGAAACAGAGTTCGAAGGGACTGATCATTCTAACGCTGAAAACTTTGACTTCGTAGTTTGAAGTTGAAATAAATTTAACCATTTTTTTGATTTTATGGTGTGAAATCGCAATTCGCAGGGGCTGATTCTGCTAACCGTATCGGTCACGGCGGCGGTTCCGGTGGGTTCACGGGCGGCGGTGTTCTACGTGGCGTTGTACATCCTCGCCGTCGGCGAGGGCGGGCACAAGCCGTGCGTGCAGACCTTCGCGGCCGACCAGTTCGACGAGGACCTGCCGGAGGAGAAGAAGGCCAAGAGCTCCTTCTTCAACTGGTGGTACCTGGGGATCGTCATCGGCGCGACGACTGCAGTGCTCGTCGTCGTTTATGTGGAGGATTACGTGGGGTGGGCCGTCGGGTTCGCGATGCCCACGGCGGCGGTGATGATTGCGCTGGTGCTGTTCCTGGTGGGGATCCGCAGGTACCGGCGGCAGCGCCCGGTTGGGAGCCCCTTCACAAGGATGGCACAGGTATTCGTGGCGGCCGCGAGGAAGCGGCGCGTGATAGGAACCCATGACGAGGCGCGTGGGTTAGAGGTAAAGGAAGAAGCAGAGGTTCGGAACCTGGCTCGGACCCATCAATTCAGGTACGGTGGGAGTCAAAAAGGGCATCGTTTGTGTGTGCGGGTCGAGTTGTTCTAGCGTCATAGCGATGACGTGTCTTAAGTCTGACAGCTCGCATCGTAACCGTCTGAGTACAGGCAGAAGTGTCATGTGGACCAGGTGGAACTCACGTTCCGCGTCTATCTGGTCGCAGTCGAACCCGTCACACTGCCGCAAGACTTTCAGATTAATTTATTTAATGAATGAAATAATCAATTAATTATGGATCATATTATTAAGATAATTATAAATACTTTCATAATTTAATAACTAAAATATTTTTATTTCTAATTAGTCAGCTGTTGTTGATTATAATATAGTTAAGAAGCTAACCAAACCAGTAAGGAAGATGTAGAAGACTGCCAATCTTATTATTTAATTAATTTTAATAATAATAATAATAATAATAATAATAATAATAATATAATCCTGTTATTAATAGGAACGTTGTGCATGTTAGTATTAATTGAAATACTAAAATACTAAAATTTTTTATGTTTGTACGGGTTCATATTAATTTTGTATATACTTATTATTTAATTATATTTGATTATGTGAATACAATTTATGGAGTCCTCAATAACTTGAGTTGAATGATTTTATTTAAAGTCAGAGAAATTAATAGTGGAAAATTTTTTTTATTATTACTTTGTTAGGGTTTTTTTATTCTTCTCCAACCCATTGGGTTTATATTTGATCTGACCGCTATTATGGTATTTGTTTTTGCTAAACAAATTAAGGCAATAAAGGTTAATAAAAAGTCAAACATATTGTAGGTAGCTAGCTTGGTTCCATGGCCACCCACTGCCTTATCCACATACACTTTTGCAGTCGACCAATCAACTTAAATACTTCCATTTCTTTTTCACAAAACTCCTCTTGTATAATTTTAATCTGCAAAAAATTGATTAATTAATCAAACTGCATGATCATACATGCATGCAGATTTTTGGACAAGGCAGCGATCCCGGACGACGTCGACAAACCAAGCAAAACCAGAAATCCATGGCGGCTGTGCTCCCAAACCCAGGTGGAAGAAGTGAAGCTGGTCCTCCGCCTCGTCCCCGTCTGGCTCTCCTGCTTCACCTTCGCCATCGCCACCGCCCAGATGAGCACTTTCTTCACCAAGCAAGGCGCCACCCTCCGCCGCTCCATCGGCCATTTCCACCACATCCCCCCCGCCTCCCTCCAAGTCTTCGCCGGTGCCACCATCCTCCTCTCCGTCCCCGCCTACGACAGCCTCCTCGTCCCCTTCCTCCGCTCCCGCGTCACCCGCCACCCCTCCGGTCTCTCCATGCTCCAGCGCATGGGCTTCGGCATGCTCCTATCCGCCGCCACCATGGCCGTCGCCGCCCTCGTCGAGTCCCGCCGCCTCGCCGTCGCCCGCAGTCACGGCCTCCTCGACTCCCCCAAGGCCACCGTCCCCATGGCCGTCTGGTGGCTTGTACCGCAGTACGCGCTGTGCGGCCTCTCCGACATGTTCACCATCGTCGGCATGCAGGAGCTGTTCTACGACCAGGTGCCGGAGGAGATGCGCAGCGTGGGGGCCGCGTTGTACATTAGCACCGTGGGCGTGGGGAACTTCATGAGTAGGGCCGTCATATCGGTGGTGCAGGCGGCCACGGCGGCGTCGCCGGGGGGAAAATGGCTGGGGGACAATCTGAATAGGGCGCATTTGGATGGGTTTTATTGGGTGCTGGCGGTGATGAGCGGCGTGAACTTGTGTGTGTTCGTGGCGGTGGCGAGGGGTTTTGTGTACAAGAAGGTGGCGGCGGAGAAAGAGATGGACCTGGTTAGGGATGAGGTTTGAGGGTTTTGGAAATCAATAAGGTCGTGTTTGGTTTGCTTAATTTGGTTTTGAAAAATATATGGTGTGTTAAACCCCTTTAGAAAAGAATATGTATACATGCTAGAAGTCATCAGTCATGTGTCTTTTACGTTTTGTACTTTATCTCTCTTTCTGAATGTCTCGTTCTGACATGAAAATCGAATTTCTGGATTCTGTATCTTACGGGAATGATTTCTTTGTAAATCGTGTGATAATGCTTTTGTGAAGGTTTGAATTTTCAATCAGCATGTCCACAACAATTTCTTCAGCTATCCGTTTCTTCAAGCAATAATGCTCCCGAGAAGTGATCACTTGCATCAGTTTGTAGGACAAGATTCCTAGTTGATGGGATTGTGAGATGTGGTGGATTTTGTGCAGCCTTTTTGAGATGCTTGACAACATTAGTTTGATCTGTACTATAATGACTTGCTTATTTTTAATACATATTTTTTTTCCCAACATAACAAGCATAATAACCCTGATACTCCACAAAACATGAAATATTCATAATCAATCCGGACCCATGGGTACTGGGGATGTACCTAACATACATCACTAAAACCTAAGTAGCGGAAAACATAAATTACATACATACCATCAAAATAGCCACAATACTAGAGTGCTACTAATCCGTCAAATATATATGTACAAACATCCCAAAAGGATAAAAAAGATAACCTAGGATCATAATTAACCCAAAACTAAACTGATCCTTACTCCACAACTTACCTTTCTGACAGAGTAGCTCGATCAGACTCTATCGCCGCGTAGCCCTGTCCGCCACTCTATCTGGATTTCCTAAAATGTTTGTAATGCTGGGATGAGACACCTCTCAGTGAGGGAAATAAACTAACACTAGTGTGTGACAACATGAGTATTTTCATGTAATGCATGATATCAGTACATAAATCGTATCTGGTACTAAATTTCTGTACATGAAAATCATATTATATAACTATACAATACATGAATAATACCCAGAATTGTTAGCTAGCTGATGTCATGTATTACTCTCACATGATTGGGTTGTGCGGCCCGAAGGCGGGACCTAGAAATGGCTGGTCGACCACGCTAAGTCAAACATGAGTTTGTAAGTACATTGGGTTTGCCCCTCCTGGTCCGGACTGCCAGGGGGACACCTGCACTACCATCAAACCACATCGACTGCCATCTCCCACACTTTACATTAGATGTGTGGTAGCACTAATCATGAACATGAACTTGAACTTGTACTTGTTAGCTACGGTACCGTGCATCGTGAAAACTAAATTAAGCCATCCGGGTTCTGATAACATATAATACGTTTCATAAACTGGTACGTAGCTGTTTCATAATCATAATAATATTTGACATGTTAATATTTCATGAATTCTTACAAATCATACATAATAACGGCATTTGAGCCAACATGAATCATGACATTTGCGCCGGCGTATAATAGTATGAAAATCACGGCATCTGCGCCGACATATCACAACGTACTAAACATGAAATTCTTGCATTGATTTATATAATATTCATAAAAACATGGTTTCTGTACTGTTTATTAGTTTTCCTGAAAATTGTGAATTCATGCTTATTCTGAAAAATCATAATTTCCTAATTTAACATAATTAACATGAAAAATCATACTCATGCCACACAAGTGTAAATAACCTTTTATGCATAAATCCGAACTAAAATCATGTTTCCTGATGATATATATATATATATATATATATATATATATATATATAAAATCCATTTCTTTATTCACCATCAGTATTTCCTAAACACCTCCACCTGATGATATCCAAATCGTAGATTGATTTTAGAGAAAATTTGCGTACCTTGAAACTGATCAAATAGGTCGTTAATTCGGGGTAATGGATACTTGTTCTTCACTGTTACTTTATTAATCTCTCGGTAGTCGATGCACATCCTCATCGACCCATCTTTCTTCTTCACAAATAATACCGGTGCACCCCAGGGCGATACACTCGGTCTGATAAACCCCATGTCTAGAAGCTTCTGTAGTTGCTCCTTTAGCTCCTTTTGTTCAGTTGGAGTCATTCTGTATGTGGCTTTAGAGATTGGTGCTGTCCTTGGGATCAGATCAATTGCAAATTCCACTTGCCGATCATGAGGCAACATGGTAAATCCCCTGAAAAAAATATCAGAGAACTCCCTTAGCACTAGGATATCTTCCAACTTGAGCTCCTCATTCGGTGCTTCCTTCACAATTGCAAAGTAACCCTGACATCCCCCCAAAAGTAACCTCTTTGCCTAGATAGAAGAAAGGATTTGTGGTGCCGAACGCACACACAACCCAACAAATACAAACTCCTGCTTCCCAGGAGGTCTGAATACCACCTCCTTCCCGCGACAGTCAATGCTCGTGTAGCTGGATGCTAGCCAGTCCATGCTTAGAATAATGTTAAAACCATACATGTCAAGGATAATCAAGCTGGCACACAACACTCTCCTCTGAATCTCTACCTGATAATCCCTGATCACATTGCTACATATTAACACTGGCCCTGTCGGTGTGCCCACTACTAACTCAGTCTCTAACAATTGAGCTTCTAACCCACATAATTTAACAAATCCCCGACACACAAACGAGTGAGTGCACCTGAATCAAATAACACAACAGTACTATTTGACAGTATGGAAATAGTACCTGTCACCATATCGTCGGTGTTTTCCACATCACCTGGCGTAAGTGAGTATACTTGCGCCTGAGCCGTACACCGCTGGTGACCACCTCGGGGTGCTTGGTTACCTCCTTGATATTGCCGCTGTAGCGGCACGTGGTTCAACACCGCGCGACAATCTCGGGTTCGATGTCTTGCCTCTCCACATCGATAGCAAACGACTAGTCCTCCCCTGCACTCGCCCCAATGCCTTTGATGGCATCTGGAGCATATAGGATGCTAGGGCCCCCCCGGATGGCCTTGGTATCCCATCTCCTATCGTTGGCCCAAGAAATTATCAGGCCGCTTCTATAAGCCTTGACTAGTGCCGGTTTGAAACCCATGAGGCAAGGGCTTCTTTTCCTGGTCACCACCCTCCCCCTCCTGAATACTGGCCTCAACTACCATAGCCTAGTCCAGCAGCTTAGAAAAGCTCTGAGTCAACAACACCACCACCTATGCGCTTATGCTCTGTCTCAGTCCCCTCTCAAACATCCGGGCCTTCAGTGGCTTGTTCGGATTCATGTGTGGAGCAAAACGGGATAACTCCACAAACTTGGCTACATAATCCTACATAGTCATCAGCCCCCTGAGTTAGCTGCACGAATTCCTCTACCTTAGTTGCGCGGGTGACAGTGGGAAATACCTATCAAAGAAAACCCCCCTGAACCAGCTCCAAGTGATAACCGCCGGCCCTGGGCGCTGCTCCTCCACCATTTTCGCCGATCGCCACCATCTCTTTACTTCCCCCACTAGTTTGTAAGTGACATAATTCACCTTTTGCTCCTTAGTGCACTCCAGCACCCCCAGCGGCTCCTTAATTTCCTAAACCCAATCTTCAGCTGCGATCGGGTTTGGTCCTCCTGCAAATGCCGGTGGGTTCGCCTGGGTGAACTGTTGATATGTGAAACCTCTATCACCCACTGGTTGATTCTTCTTTCTAGAGTCCCTCATGTTCTCCTTTCTAGCTCGCCGCGCTATATTTCATAGCACTGCTAAAGCATCAACATCATCCTCACTAGAGGTATCCCTTTAAATCACAACATCTTTTCCCTTGGAATCCATCCTGTAAATAGGATATAACCTGACTTAGCATTTTCACATTTAGTATAATTATTGCAAATATGGAATAATGGAATTAATATAATATACAGATTCTAATTTAATAATTCATATTCTAATTCTATCACAAAACCATTAAGGTAAAAATCTCCATCCTAACTTTAACTTCACACACATACCCACTCATCCTAACATTCCAAACTAAATTTTCTTAGTCCTAGTCCCTCAACCTAGAAATGAAACCATCGATGGATTTACCATGACTTTTTGAAACTCGGGACTGGTTCAGAAAATCACAGAAGTCCGTCAATAGATTTCTGCCTCCAAGCTTCCAGACCAAAACCCCTCTTAACCTACCCACTCCGATCCCTATCTTATTTCAACCTATACTCTGGTAATTATCAATCCTCAAAGTTTGTAGAATCTAGAAAACTTGGCTCTGATACCACCGGTAACGACCTCTACCCGCCTCGTGGGCCCGGGGTGCTACTTTAGTGACATATGTGTATTTGATACTTTATTCATCAAATATAAAACACATATACGCAGTAGAAATAAAATTGAAAATCCTCAAATTACATTACTAGAGTTCTAACTATATTTATACACAAATATATCAATTTTCACTTAATTACAACTGTCACGCCCCGAACCCTGAAATGGGACCCAGGGGTGAATTAAGTAACCTAACCTGTCTCTGATCAATATAAAACATACATGATACCATATACAAGAGGGTCCGACCCTGTGGGGTAACGGATGCCCTATATACATACATATAATACATGTCCATACTCATCAATATATGCAGCGGAATACGGTCTTTCTTTACATCAAACTGTACCATACCAGAGTCTATACCATACAGGGTTAAACATACCTACAAATACCATACATACCACGGGTGTCTACAAAATCCATCAGGACAACCCGGTTACAAAATTCGTATCTATCAGGTACTAACCGTAGCTAAACACACCCCCTTATTCCGGATGCTAGGATGCTAGTTTCGGCTACCCGAAGGACCAGAAAAACATTTGTATATATTCGGGGTGAGAAAGCTCTCAGTAAGGGAGAAAACAGGTTATATCAGTGTGTGGCATACTAGTGTCATTTTCATACTTCATAACACATACATACGATACAGTTTGAAACACATATGTACAGTTTCAAAACAAGTTCCATACATTCCCATACAATTCCATACAGTTCCAGTATTTTCACAAAACCATTCCAATTCATACCATACTCAAATACATACATACATACATATGGTCAGTGTCGTCACACTACTCATAACTGCACAAGTCACCTAGTCTCACAGCGGTTACGTTCCAACACATTAAACTACGAAGGTTTCCGACTCAGGCCCAATAGTGAATCCATTGCTACATATGCAACTACACAAGGTCACCTGGTCTAACCTCGATTACGTTACCATGTGCAAACTACGCTGCGTCAACCTAGGCCCACTATGGTCAGTTGCTACATTCGATGACCAACCGAATCATACTGGTGATATTCGCACCCTGGATATAGAGTCGGCTACTCTTGCCCATGGTAGTTAGCCGTTACAGGGCACAGCATGCGGTAGTTAGCCGCCCCTAGCTGTTACGGCGTACGGTAGTTAGCCGCCCCTAGCCATTTCGGCGTACAGTAGTTAGCCGCCCCTAGCCATTTCATAAAACCTGGAATCACTTTGAAACTCACGTCCCTATACATTTCAGCGTATGGTAATAAGCCGCCACATAGTTGTTTTTCACAAATACCTGGAACATTTACATACATACACACGTACCACACTTATTTGGTTTATGGCAAATCATATCTTTTATAATTTCAAGTATACAGTTTATGCAAATATGGATTACGGTCACCTCAATAATACAGTTTAAATAACATAAACGGTTTTCCAATCAAATTAGAATGATACCCGAAATCCCTAATTTTCCTGAAAACTATAACCCAAAAATCCCATGTTTTCACTCGATAGATTTCCCCAAATAAGTAGTCAAAACATACATACGATCGTAGCCTACAGGCTTACCGATCCTGATTTCGAAAATGAACTGATATAAACAGAATTCCCTTACCTAAACCCGAAACCAAACCACGAACTCTACGGCCCCCAAAACTACGAACCGAGACTCCGAAATCTACAAACCACAATACTAAACATGCTTATAATCCATACTACTACACATATACCGAATCAGAAATGAAACCGAGCCTTACCTAGATTTTGGCCCGAAACCTGAAAATGCTCGAACTGAGATTCCGATCTACAGAAGTTGTAAAGTATCCTTCCACGATCCTCGTGGTAACCTTGGATTTCCGATCCTATCAACGACCGGCGAGGAAATCTAGAGAGAGAGAGAGAGATTTGAGAGAGAGAGAGTAGAGAGAGAGAGTAGGGAAGCTTAATGAAGAAGAAACCAAATATCCCCTTTTTAAGCCTTTGACCCGCCTGGTTTTCGTCGACAAAAAGTACCTTCATCGACGAAAAGTCAAGGATTTCATTGCGGATGTCGGCAGCCTCGTCGACGAAGTCTGATATTCCAAATTTTCTAGACCTCTCGGCTTCTCTTCGTTGATGAACCTCTGAATTTCGTCGACGAAATCTGGCTTCATCGACAAAATCTGCAGAAATTTCCTTTATATTTTTCGGGTTTTTACAATCTCCCCTCCTTACAAAATTTCGTCCTCGAAATTTGCCATCTCTCATTACAATACATTCATACTACTACATACATACTCACTCTAAAGCGAAACCAAACTGTCATGATAGACACATACGTACTCTAGATGCAAGCTGTTACAATACATACATACTGATACCAAACGGTCACCATCCATATATACATTCTCTAGAGGACACGACGACCATTTATACGCAGCCTCGTTACAATACGTACATACACACTCTAAAGAATACGGCGGCCATGATACCCAGCTGTTACGATACTTTCATACTCTACGAATACAGCGGCCATTTATACGGAACCTTGTTACAATACATACATACATTCCCTCACTTATGGCGGAGGAAAATACCGTGGTCACGTATATACACGGTCTCAGGAGCTCACAATACTACAGGACTCTCCCTGAGACTAACCATTGAATACAATACGATAATAGGGTATTACATACATACATACCCATACTACCCTGCTATCAAAGTACTACTCATACAGTTGTGGATACTTCCGACGTATCTCCGTTTCTAGTTCCCAAGAAGCCTCCTCTACCTCGTGGTTTCGCCACAATACCTTCACTAACGGTATCTCTTTAGTACAGAGCTTCTGAACTTTACGGTCTAGAACCTGAACAGGTATCTCCTCATATACTAAAGTATCCTCAAGCCCCAACTCATCGTAACTGATAACATGTGAAGGATCCAACACGTACCTACTCAGCATAAATACGTGAAACACATCGTGGACCCTCGAAAGTGCTGGAGGTAATGCTACTCTATAGGCTACCGGACCCACTCGCTCATGTACCTCGAACGGTCTGATATACCTCGGGCTCAACTTGCCCTTCCTGTCGAATCTCATCACTCCTTTCATCGGAGCGATACGCAGAAATACTTTACCTCCCACTTCGAACTCTAACTCATAGCGGCGAACATCCACGTAACTCTTCTACCGACTCTGAGCTGATCTAATCCTCTCCCGGATCAAACCCACCTTCTCAGACGCCTGCTACACAAGTTCAGGTCCTAAAACCTGATGTTCACCGACCTCATCCCAATACAAAGGAGATCGACACCTCCGACCATACACAGCCTCAAACGGTGCCATCCCTATACTAGCCTGAAAGCTGTTGTTATAGGCAAACTCCACTAGTGGCAGAAATAGAATCCAACTACCACCGAAGTCCAATACACAAGCCCGTAACATATCCTCCAAGATCTGTATCGTCCTCTCCGACTGTCCATCAGTCTGGGGGTGGAATGCTGTACTGAAAGTAAGCTTCATCCGCAATGCTTCCTACAAGCTCTTCCAAAATCGAGAAGTAAACCTCGGATCCCGATCTGAAACAATGGACACCGAAACTCCGTGCATTCTCACAATCTCATGCATGTACATATCAGCTAGTCTACCCAAAGGGTAGCTAACCTTCATTGGTATAAAGTGAGCAGATTTTGTCAACCTTTCCACAATTACCAAATAGCATTCTGCCCATGAAGCGCTGTCGGTAATTCGGTAACAAAATTCATGGAAATATGCTCCAATTTCCACACCGAAATAGGCAAAGGCTGCAACAGCCCTGCCGGTCTCTGATGTTCAACTTTCACCTGCTGACACGTTAGACACTGCTCCACAAATTGGGCAATATCTCTCTTCATACCACTCCACCAGAAGGACTCGCGCAAATTCCGATACATCTTCGTACTACCCGGATGTACCGTATACAAAGAACGATGCGCTTCCTCTAGAATCGTCTTTCTGATCTCATCGTCATTTGGAACACACAATCTGGTCCCAAACTTCAACACATCTTTGTCAGAGATGTTAAAATCTACAGCCAATCCCTGCAGTACTTTCTCTACTATCTCAGTTAACTCCGTATCACTAGCCTACTCGGCTTTAATACGCTCCAACAAGGTCGGTTGGATTACCAGGCTGGCAATGAAAGCCCGATGATTACCAAACACTAATTCTATGCCAAGGCTTTCCAGATCTCGCCTGACATGATGCTGAGCTACAACTGTAGATACTACTACATATTCTGACTTACGACTCAATGCATCTGCTACCACATTAGCCTTTCCTAGGTGATAGCTGATCGTACAATCGTAGTCCTTAATCAATTCTAGCCACCGCCTCTGCCTCATATTCAGCTCTTTCTGCGTGAAGAAATACCTGAGGCTCTTATGATCAGTGAATATCTCACACTATACACCATACAGGTAGTGTCGCTAGATCTTTAAGGCATAAACAACAGCAGCTAACTCTAAGTCATGCGTAGGGTAATTCCTCTCATACTCCTTAAGTTGCCGAGAAGCATAAGCTACCACCTTACCCTGTTGCATAAGCACACATCCCAAACCTTTCAGAGACGCGTCACTATAAATCACAAAGTCCCCATCCCCTGAAAGAATGGTCAACACCGGAGCAGTAACTAGCCGGTGCTTTAACTCGAGAAAACACTGCTCGCAATCACTAGTCCAGTCATACCTCACCCCCTTCTTAGTCAACTGTGTCAGAGGTCCAGACAATTTAGAAAATCCCTCCACGAACCGACGATAGTAACCCGCCAGTCCGAGAAAACTCCGAACCTCCTGCACATTCTTCGGTCTAGCCCAGTCGACCACAGCTTTGATCTTACTAGGATCAATAGAGATACCGCCCTCAGACACCACATAGCCTAAGAACGCGACCTGATTTAGCCAAAACTCACACTTCTTCAGCTTAGCGTATAACTTCTTCTCTCGCAACCTCTGTACCACTAACCTTAAATGGTACTCATGCTCTTCCGAACTCTTCGAATATACCAGAATGTCATCAATGAACACCACCATGAACCAATCCAAGTACTCATGGAAAACCTTGTTCATCAGATCTATGAACACCGTCGGCGCATTCGTTAACCCAAAAGGCATGACCAAGAACTCATAGTGGCCATATCTGGTTCAGAAAGCAGTTTTTGCTACATCCTTTGCTCTAACCCTCACTTGATGATATCCTAACTGCAAATCGATCTTCGAAAAGACCTGCGTCCCCTACGTCAGGCCTGAAAACTCATCAGCCTTCACACCCCGAGTGGAGACCAAAAAGTATCTCTCGAAGAATACCTCCTTGAAGCGGCCCCACGTCATATCAGATGAACCAGCTCTTTGCCTTTCAAGCAGACTCACCGCTGTCCACCATCGCTCTGCCTCCCTAGCCAGTTGGAAGGTAGCGTACAAGACCTTCTGCTTCTCAGTGCAGTGGAGGACTCCCAAAATACTCTCGGTCTTCTCAATCCAATCTTCCGCCACATTCAAATCTGGTCCTCTCGTAAATGTTGGAGGGTGCATGCGTGTGAACCTCTCGATGGTACACCCTGCACCAGTAGGAGAGCTCTCGTGTCTCCTAACACTCCGCCCAATTTCCTGGATCACCTGTCTTGTCATACTACGAGACACAGAAGGAGGCGCATCACTTGTTGTCTCCTCGGAGCTACTTTCCAAGTTATTATCCTTGGGCTCCATACTGAAAACAGAATAGGAATCGGTTAGAATCCCTAACACCCATACAGTTAACACAATGATCTACACTAATCATGTTAACTACTTCTTGCCAGGTCTAGGTTTGTCCTATCACACCGACACGAAAGTCATCAATGATTTGCCCTGCTTTTACTGGAATCGTCATCCTAGGAAAAACACGGAATACCGTGGACAATTTTCGGTCTGGCAACCGAACAACCCACAACCAAATCTACCCATATCCACATCCTATACTCTGGTATGTACACATCAATACTCCTAACCAAGTCTATAAGACCTAATAACAAGAGGGTCCGACCCCGTGGGGTAACGGATGCCCTATATACATACATACAATACATGTCCATACTTATCAATATACGCAGCGGAGTACGGTCTTTCTTTACATCAAACTGTACCATACCAGAATCTATACCATACAGGGTTAAACATACCTACAAATACCATACATACCACGGGTGTCTACAAAATCCATCAGGACAACCCGGTTACAAAATTTGTACCTATCAGGTACTAACAGTAGCTAAACACACACCCCCGCTTCTGGATGCTAGGATGCTAGTTTCGGCTACCCGAAGGACCTGAAAAACATTTGTATATATTCGGGGTGAGACAGCTCTCAGTAAGGGAGAAAACAGGTTATATCAGTGTGTGGCATACTAGTGTCATTTTCATACTTCATAACACATACATACGATATAGTTTGAAACACATACGTACAGTTTCAAAACAAGTTCCATACATTTCCATACAATTCCATACAGTTCCAGTATTTTTACAAAACCATTCCAATTCATACTATACTCAAATACATACATACATACATATGGTCAGTGTCATCACACTACTCACAACTGCACAAGTTACCTAGTCTCACAGCGGTTACGTTCCAACACATTAAAGTACGAAAGTTTCCGACTCAGGCCCAATAGTGAATCCATTGCTACATATGCAACTACATAAGGTCACCTGGTCTAACCCCAATTACGTTACCATGTGCAAACTACGCTGCGTCAACCTAGGCCCACTGTGGTCCGTTGCTACATTCAGTGACCAACCGAATCATACTAGTGATATTTCGCACCCCGGATATAAAGCCGGCCACTCTTGCCCACGGTAGCTAGCCGTTACAGGGCACAGCGTATGGTAGTTAGCCGCCCCTAGTTGTTACATTGTACGGTTGTTAGCCGCCCCTAGCTGTTAAGGCGTACGGTAGTTAGCTGCCCCTAGCAGTTTCGGCGTACAGTAGTTAGCCGCCCCTAGCTGTTTCACAAAACCTAGAATCACTTTGGAACTCACGTCCCTATACATTTTAGCTTACAGTAATAAGCCGCCACATAGCTGTTTTTCACAAATACCTGGAACATTTACATACATACACACGTACCACACTTATTTGGTTTACGAAAAAACATATCGTTTACAATTTCAAGTATACAGTTTATGCAAATATGGATTACGATCACCTCAATAATACAGTTTAAATAACATAAACGGTTTTCCAATCAAATTAGAGATGATGCCCGAAATCCCCAATTTTCTTGAAAACTATAACCCGAAAATCCCGTGTTTTCACCTGATAGATTTCTCCAAATAAGTAGTCAAAACATACATACGATCGTAGCCTACAGGCTTATTTTATAAATTATTTTTCTTTAAAAACTGATTTGCTCTCTTATGATCTTTACAAAACTTGATTCAATATACTTAAATAGGTCCTTAAGTTTTTATAATCTCTTGGAAAAGCTTCAAAACATATTTCAAACGATATTCTAGCTTTTGAAATACTTACAACATATTTCCTAAGTCTTTGTATGCCAATCTTGATATCCTCCTCAATCTGGCTTTTGAAGTTCTTGGCTTGAGCTGCAAATGTCTTAGATTTTCCTTGGATCATTGATTAGTTGTCCCCCACTTGATTCGTACTTGATCTTTACTTGAAATACATTTGGGCTTTACTTGAACCATACTTGAACTTAACTTGAATCATACTTGATCCATATTTCCTGAAACACAACAACTCAACCTTTCCAAGTTAAATAGTTCTTTGTTTGTTATCACCAAAATTAATTGAAAAACCTTTCTAGGCCAACATCTAGTAGCAGGAGCAGCACCAAGCTGTGTCGGACACTCCCTTATCATATGTCTTAGCTCCCCACACATGTAGCAGACATCTCACCCGGCATGACACTCCCCAGGTGTCTCTTCCGACAAGATGGGCAAGCTAGAGATGGCTGCACACCCTGGAAATCGTGATTCCCGGTCTTCTATCTCTGGTCTCTGTAAAAGCCACCTTTCTTCCATGCAGCATGGCCGACTCCCTTCTGGGAACCAGAAGGTGCGAATCTCTTCTTCTGTTTCTATTCCTCAGCTTCCAACCGCTCACCAATCTCTGCTATAGTGGCTCTATCCACTAGTTCAGCAAAATCATGCAACTTCAGAATCGATATCTGCTTGTATATTTCTCTCCTCAGGCCTCTCTCAAATTGTCGTACCTTCTTCACCTCATTTGGAATAATGTACGAGGTGAAGCGAGATAGCTCGATGAACCTCACTGCGTACTGCGGTATTGATAACTGTCCTTGCTTCAGATTCAGAAACTCCTCGATCTTAGCCTCCCTAGACGAGGTTAGAAAATACCTATTGGAGAATATTTCTTTAAACCGTTCCCACGTCATCTCCACAGGTATAGTCCTCTGCTGTTCTAAAAGTCTCATTGCGGACCACCATCTCTCGGCCTCTCTAGTCAGCCTATAGGTGGCAAACAGTACCTTCTTCTCCTCTGAACACTGCAGCACGACAAATATTTTCTCTATCTCCTTCACCCAGTTTTTAGCAACTACAGGATCTGTCCCTCCTGAGAAAGCCGAAGGACTCATCTTAATAAACTTCTCAATCGAACTACCATGGCTTGACGATGGACCACTCGGTTCCTTCGAACTCCTGACAATTTCTGCCATAACCTGTTATGCCACGCTGCGTAAAACGGCATCTGAATCCCTACCCACAGCACTTGAGGGTCCAGCACCCTCACTCCCACTGGCGTGGGCACTATTACTACCAAGGTCCATCCTGAAAAGCACATAACTTAACTCAAAACCCCTTCACTATACATATCACTCAACTCATATAGTATATTCTCCTAATTAACTCGTCACTCCTGATCTTCAATTCAAGGTTCAATCCTGTAACCTAGATACCCAACCCGACAATAGTTTTCCATGACTTTCCTGAAATCGTAACCCTACGAAAATCACACAAACCACCAAGGAAGTCCTGCATCTAGCCTACAAAACCAGACCTTAAATCCCATTATCCTATACTCTGGTATTATTGCTGCTACACTCTAGAGTCTACAGAATCTAGTGTTTTAGGCTCTGATACCAAATGTAACGTCCCCCTTTCGGGCGTTGTCACTTAAACTTGTGGGCCTTGTGGCCATGGCAACAACGGGTACCTATCAGAGCACTCACTGAGATTGAGGCATTACGTATTGCCGTCGCTCAATTCAGCTAGCTCCCGGGCAGAGAGTCTTACTTTGCCACAATCATTCATAAGCGAGAGTTCCTGGGGATCGGGGTAACGAGCCCTTTGCTCTGATACCAAATGTAACGACCTCAAATTCTTTAACATAAAATGTAACATAAATAAATGAAAACGTCAACTTGAACCCGTGGGTAACTGGGACACCTGTCAATCACAGCGAAAACTTAAGCAGCAGTAAATATAAAATCTCAATCATCCAACCATAGACCATAATACCAGAGTTTACTATACTGCGTTTATATACATCCTCCGAAATCGTCAAAATAACTCTAAAATCAAATACAAAATAATCCTGATCCTAGTACAAAATCTTACCCTCCTAACGGGGTAATATCACTGACTCAACGGCGGCCATGACTCGCCGATCACTCAGGGTCTCCTAAAAAATTAATTAATGTTGGGGGTGAGACACATCTCAGTAAGGGAAAATAAACTAAATATAGTTGTGTGGCAACATGAACATTTAATGCAATTATACATATACAGTACATTTCATATATCTATAGGCATTTATCATAACATACTGAGTAATCATATACTTTCATACTTGCTAAGTTCGTCACGATCCCTAGAATAACTTTCCTTAAAATTCCCCTAAGTTCTGAATACCCTAAATAGCCTAATAAAAGTCTAAATTATTAAACTTACCTTGATTTAGGGTTGGTGCCTTGGAACTCCAATTCGAAAGTCTGCTCCAACTAAATTGTAGAGAATCTTCCCACGAATCTCTTGGTAATTTCCATTCATTAATTGGGCTAAAGATTTAAGAAAAACAAAGGTAAGAGTAAAATTGACCTTACCCCAGGAGATATGCTTACGCCGCTCCTATGACAAATTTGCTTTTGTAGGATTGTCGGTGGCGGTGATAGGAATCCAACGATATCTTCGAATTTATGATCGACCGAATATTGGAAATGAGATTTAGGCGAGTGGGAGAAGGAACGGAGGAGTCAAAGGACTCTCGTGCGCAGAATGAAGAAAAAAAAATAAAAGGAGACGTCTGTTCTTCTTCCTGAAGGATCCTAAGATCCTTAAGATTATAATAATAATAATAATAATAATAATAATAATAATAATAATTTTTTTTTAAAATTTAAAATTAATTTAATTAAAATTTAATTTCTTTTACTTTTTTATTTTTAATTTTTTTAATTTTTTATATTTTTTTGGATTACTACACAACTTACTTCTAAAATGGGTATGACCACCAAAATTAATATACAATCCTAGATGTAAAAATATTAAACATGAAATGAACACAATAATAACAAACACTCCAAATAAATACAACCATGAGTATGAATGATATAATATCTATTGTTAAATATTATAATAATATTCATTATTTAATATGCATAGTAAATACAATAAAAATTTAAACTTAAATGAATATTATGAGAAAAAGAGAAATCCTGCAAAAAAAACCAAAAAAATATGAATATCCACTGTTAAATATAATATCATTAAAAATAATAATATTCATTATTTAATATGCACAGTATATACAATAAAAATTTAAAATTGACTGAATATTATGACAAAAAGAAAAAAAAAATCCTACAAAAAAAACTTGAATATCAATTGTTAACTATTATCACATAAAAAATAATAATATTCATTATTTAATATGCATAGTGTGTACAATAAAAATTTAAACTTGACTGAACATTATGACAAAAGGGAAAAAAAAATCGTGCAAAAAAAACATGAATATCAATTGTTAACTATTATCACATAAAAAATAATAATATTTATTATTTAATATGCATAGTACATTCAATAAATATTTAAACTTTAAACATTAAAACAAGACAAAATAACAAAAAAAAAAAACATATACGTGCAATGTGTGTGTTGGCATGCAGTGTGCGTTTGTTTGTTTATTGTGCCTGCGTGTTTTCTGTGTGTGTATGGTGTGTGTGTGTGTGTATTTGTGTTTGGTGTGTGTGTTTATCGTGTGTGTATGGTGCTTTATGTGTGTGGGTGTTCATATGCAGGAATGTCACAGGGGGGGCTCTGCGTTCGGGAACAGTGGCTGGGTGCACCGTCGAAAAGATGGCCGAAGCAGGGAAGGGTCGTGGCGAAACCGGAGTTGCTGAGGAAGAATTGCGGAGCTGCTCCTATTGTTGTTCTTGCGTGTGGCTGCTGGAATGAGATGGTGTCTGTGTTGGTGCTGCTCTGGTGGTGACAAATGTTGTTGCTATTGTTGGAGAAGGGGTCGCAGGAGGCAGGGCTGCTATGGAGCAAGCCGTGAGGAGGTTGCTAGTATTAGAGGTGACGCCGGTGTGAGGGAGAGGCGGTGTGTGAGTGGCGAGGGTGAAAGAATGGAGAGAGTGAGAGAATGGGGAGATTGAGAAAGAGAGAGTGAGGAGTAGTGTCTGCGGCTTGAAGAAAGTAAGGAGGGTTTCTTTTTTCTGGTGTGTCTCCGCCCCCCTTGGATCCCCTTGTAGCAAGCCTTTTAAGGCTTCTAGCCCTAAATCTAATAATAATAATAATAATAATAATAATAATAATAATAATAACAACAACAACAACAACCCCTTTGTTATATTTGGCTCGGACAAAAATAGGGTGTCTATAGTTGCCCCTCTTTGTAGGCTTTATTGCTTCAATGTAACGGTAGGAACTCTCCTATGTTTTTGCAGCAACAAGCCTACAAAGATAAAAGACACCTACTTTAGCCAGACCATACAACTGCCTATGGCTTTTAGGTTAGTCAAGTGTTGTTTATTTCTGCCAACAAGGGATGATTTGCACTGAATGTAAGAATGCAGGTGGGAGTATACAACGTTGACTTGCACAGAATGTAAGAATCTAGGCCAAGGCAGACACGAGGATTCGAGCCAAGCGACGCAAAGATGACTTGCTGCAAATGTAAGAATCCGAGTCGTAGCGGATATGATGATTTGAGGCATATGACACAATGATGGCTCACTGCGAATATAAGAATCCAAGCCGTAGCGGATACGAGGATCCGAGCTACATGACAAAATGATGGCTGGCTGCGAATGTAAGAATCCGAGCCGTAGCGGATACAATGATCCGAGCCATACGACACAATGGTGGCTTGCTTCGAATGTAAGAATCCATGTTGTAGCAGATACGAGGATCCAAACCATACGACACAATGATGGCTTGCTTTGAATGTAAGAATTCGAGCCATAGAGGATACGATGGTTTGAGCCATACGACACAATGATGGCTTGCTAAGAATGTAAGAATCCGAGTCGTAACGGATACGATGATCCAAGTCATATGACACAGTGATGGCTTGCTACGAATGTAAGAATTTGAGCCGTAGCGGATACGAGAATCCAAGCCACACGACATAATGATGACTTGCTGCAAATGTAAGAATTCGACCCGTAGTAGATACGATGATTCGAGCCATATGACCCAGTGATGGCTTGTTGCAAATGTAAGAATCTGAACCATAGTGGATATGAGGATCCGAGCCACATGACACAATGATGGCTTACTGCGAATGTAAGAATGTGAGTCATAGAGGATAGGATGATCTGAGCCATACGACACAATGATGGCTTGTTGCGAATGTAAGAATTCGAGCCGTAGTGGATACGATGATCCAAGCCATACGACACAATGGCGGCTTGCTGTGAATGTAAGAATCTGAGCTGTAGAAAATACGATGATCCGAGAAATACAACACAATGGTGGCTTGCTTTGAATGTAAGAATCCGAGCTGTAGCGGATACGATGATCTGAGCCACACAACACAATGATGGCTTGCTGCAAATGTAAGAATCCTAACCATAGCGGATGCGATGATCCAAGCCATACGACACAATGGTGGCTTGCTTCAAATGTAAAAATTCGATCTGTAGCGAATACGAGGATCCGAGCCACACGACACAATGATGGCTCGCTACAAATGTAAGAATCCGAGCCGTAGTGGATACGATGATTTGAGTCATACAACACAATGATGGCTTGCTTCGAATGTAATAATATGAGTCATAGAGGATACGATGATTCGAGTCATACGACACAATGGTAGCTTGCTTCAAATGTAAGAATCTGAGTCGTAGTGGATATGATGATCCGAGCCACACGACACAATGATGACTTGCTACGAATGTAAGAATTTGAGCTATAGCGGATATGATGATCATAGCCATAGTATACAATGGTGGCTTACTTCGAATGTAAGAATTTGAGTCGTAGCGAATATGAGGATCCGAGCCACATGACACAATGATGGCTCGCTGCGAATGTAAGAATTCGAGCTATAGAGGATACGATGATCCGAGCCACTTCAATCAGTAATAATGTGTGAAACCAATGTTTGGAAAATGGATACTCCATTGGGGAAATTCACTTGGGTGTAGGGTCCTAATTTCGATGAATGAATTGACTTGTCCCTGGGGTTAGCTGCCCCAGTTTCAAAATAAATCAATATGTTTCTAGGGCCAGTTGCCCTAGTTTCCAAGTAAATCAATGTGTGCTTGGGGTCGGCTACCCTATGTTTCAGATATTAGCACAGCAGGAATTTATTAGTCAAGGATGCCAAATGATCATTCAAAAGCTTATTCAACAAGACAAGTGTGAAGGGTGCTCTATTGCTGCTTGTGATGCCAGAATGTTGTGAGACACCTCTCAGCGGAGCTTTATCCGCTCTCCTATCAAGGGCTCCTAAGAATTTCATGTAATTTGAGGTGAGACAACTCTCTCTAAGGGAAATAAACTAATACTAGTGTGTGGCAACATGAGTATTTATGTGTTCTATATAAAATCATACATAAACATAACAGTATAACTGTTTGTATCGTATCTGGGAAACATATATTCTTATATCATGGCAGAACATACATGATTTTCATAAACATAATTCATCTCATATCATATAATATGAAAACAATCATAGTAGGTTAGTTGGCTGTTGTCATGTATTACCCCCATATGACTGGGTTGTGTGACCCGAAGGCGGGACCTGACAATGGTTGGCCAATCACTGCCAAGTCAAAAGTACAGTTTGTAAGTATGATGGGTCAACCAGACCTAGTTGGTACACTAGGGGCGCTCACACTTCTTAAAACCACATCGACTATTCAACCTCACGCTACTCCGTACTGCAGCGTTAACACAATATTGTGAGGATCATGAACACATAGCAGCGGTACTGTGCAAGTGCTAGCCTAAACGAAGCCAACCAGGTTCTGATAACATATAGCATATAATGAAATTGTGATACATGAATATTTTATACATTTAATTATCAAATCGATATCATCATATCATTTTGCATATATACGTATATCATGAAAATCATTGGCCCATACACCGGCAAATCATATCCATAGCTCGGCTCGTACGTCAGCAAAACATATCCATAGCTTGGCCCGTACAGCGGAAAATCACACACGTAGCTCGGCCTGTATGCTGACAAATCATATCCATAGCACGACCCGTACGCCGACTTTCATTATAAAAATCCACATCATTATCATGTTCCTAGAAAATAGTAATTTATAACAAGTTCTCCTCATGCCACACAAAATGGGTTTTTTGTATATTTAAACATGCCATCATTTTCAGCAGTATTTCCCAGACATAAAACACACACACACACACACACACACACACACACACACACATATATATATATATATATGCGTGTGTGTGCATGTGTGTGCGTGTGTATATTTATTTATTTATTTCCCTGAAACCAGATGCTGTAAGATTATACATATATTTTCATAAAATGCCTAACTTAGTTTATTCTCTTACCTGATTCCTGAAAAGTCTCTAAAACAATCAACTCAACACCCACTAGGTTCCCTGGTCAATACCCTGAAAATGACATTTCCCAAAACTAAACTTCAGTATTTCTACGCGTACTATGCTTTCTACAATTGTCAAGAAGTCAAATATTGAGTAGAAAGCCTTACCCTGAATTTGGGATGGATTTCAAACTAACCCGATCAATGATCCACTCAAACAGACTTGTAGAGAACTTTCCCAAGAGCGTCGTGGTGGCTTCGGATTATCGAACCGGCGAGAATCCGGCCCAAGATCTTAGAGAGAATGAAAGAGGGACAAAAATCTAGAGAGAGAAGTAGTTTCTCGCGTAATTTTTGCTGAAAAATCTGGTTTTAGCATACTTATACACTGGCCTTCATCGACAAGGTCAAGAAGACAGTTCGTCAATGAACTCTCTTCTCGTCGACGAAATTAAGAATCCCCAAAACCTCTCTTTGTATTTTCTTGTCGACGAACCACACCTTCTCCTTTCCTTTTATTATTTAAATATTATAAATTCTCTGGGTCACTACATTCTCCCCTCTTTATAAAATTTTGTCTTCTAAATTTATTGTCCATGTAACTCATCATCCCTTAAAATAAAATGGTCTACTTATTTTATTACTTACCCTCACTTATGGCGAAGGAATACCGTGGTTACATTCCGTGTCCTGGGAGACTACATACACAAAAGAAAATTCCCTCAAAACAAAAATACCACTCTAATTAAACTATTACATGTACTTGTAAAAGAAATACTACCTAACTACTTACATTTTACCCCGTGAAATTTCTTGGAATAATTGTGGGTAATTTTGTTTCATCTGTTCCTCGGACTCCTAAGAAGCCTCTTCCACTGTATGATTCCTCCACAAAACTTTTACCAGAGGAATATTCTTGTTACGCAACTCTTGCACTTTCCTATCCAGAATCTGTACTAGATCCTCCTCACACACTAGTGAATCACTGATCTCTAATTCACCATAACTGATAATATGAGAAGGGTCTGGGACGTATTTCCTCAACATAGATACGTGGAATACGTCGTGAATTCTGGACAACACAGGTGGCAAAGCTAGCCTGTAGGCCACCGACCCCACTTTCTCTAAAATCTCAAATGGAATGATAAACCTAGGGCTAAGTTTATCCCAAAATAAAGGAGAATGACATCTCCTACCATATAAAGCCTCAAACGGTGCCATGCCAATGCTGGTCTGATAACTGTTATTATACGCAAACTTTACCAGCGGTATGAACTAAGTCCAACTAGCCTTAAAATCTAATACGCATGCTTGGAGCATATCCTCTAATATCTGTATCGTCATCTCAGTCTTCCCATCTGGATGAGGATGGAATGCCATGCTAAATGATAACTAAGACCTTAGAGCTTCCTGCAAGCTTCTCCAAAAACGTGATGTAAAGCGTGGGTCTCGATCTGACACAATAGATACTGGCACCCTATGTGAACGAACCATCTCCTGAATGTAAATCTCCACCAACCTATTAAGGGAGTAGCTAATCTTGATAGGTAAAAAGTGGGCAGTCTTAGTCAAACGGTCAACAATCACCCAGATGGCATTTTGGCCTTGCAACACCGTCGGCAGTCTTGACACAAAATCCATAGATATATGAACCCACTTCCACTATGGGATAAATAATGACTGTAACTGTCGTGCTGGCCTTTGGTGCTCAGCTTTTACCTGCTAGCACGTCAAACACTGGGCTACATATTCCGTAATCTTTTTCTTCATGCCACTCCATCAGTATGACTCTCGCAGATCCCTACACGTCTTCGTACTGCCGGGATGGACTGTATACAAAGACTTGTGAGCCTCCTCTAAAATAGTATTCCTAAGCTCAGTATTAGCAAGAACGCATAATCTGGAACGGAACTGTAAAGCTCCATCATATGCAACACTGAATTCCTCCCCTTGACCACTCTACACTCTATGCATCACCTCTACTAACTCTGAGTCTTCTCTCTGAGTAGCTTTAATCCTCTACTGCAGAGTAGGATGCACCACTAAACTAGAAATACGATCCTGGGAACCACTCTCAGCCAACTCTATATCAAATCTCTCCAGATCCATCATGATCGGATACTAGATCTCCATAGCCGCCAACACTGATTCCCTAGATTTTTTGTTCAATGCATCAGCTACCACATTTGCTTTCCCCGAGTGATAACTGATGGTATAATCGAAATCCTTAATTAGCTCCAACCACCTTCTCTGCCTCATGTTCAATTCCTTCTGCATGAAAAAGTATTTCAAACACTTGTGTTCAGAAAAGATCTCACACCGCTCGCCATACAGGTAATGCCTCCAAATCTTTAACGCGTGCATTACTACATCCAATTCAAGATCATGTATAGGGTAGTTCTTTTCATATTCTTTCAACTGTTTGGAAGCATACGCCACTACCCTGCCATTCTGTATCAATACACAGCCAAGTCCTTTCAAAAACGCATCACTGTAAATGACATAACCCTCACCCCCTAACGGGATGATCAATATTGGTGCTGTGACTAGCCTCTGCTTTAATTCCTGAAAACTCTGCTCACAACTATCGTCCCACTCAAATCTAACATTCTTCCTCGTTAGTCGTGTCAGAGGCCCTGACAATGCTAAGAATCCCTTAACGAAATGACGGTAATACCCAACTAGCCCCAAGAAACTCTTGATCTTCTAGACGTTCCTCGGTCTAGGCCAATTCACTACTACCTCAATTTTACTAGGATCCACAGAAATATAGTCTCCAGAAATAACATGCCCCAAAAACCCGACCTTCTCAAGTTAGAAGTCACATTTATTGAACTTAGCGTACAACTTTTTTCCCCATAGCGTCTGTAGAACCTGCCTCTTGTGCGTCTAACGCTCCTTATAGCTCCTTGAATAGACCAGTACATCATCAATAAACACAACAACAAATTGATCTAAATATAGATTGAAAATCCTATTCATTAAATCCATAAATATAGTAGGAGCATTCGTCATACCAAATGGCATAACAAGAAACTCGTAATGCCTATACCGGGTCCTAAAAGCCGTCTTCGAGACATCCTCTGCTTTCACTTTCACCTGATGATAGCCTGATTTGAGGTCAATCTTTGAATACACCCGTGTACCCTAGAGCTGGTTAAACAAATCATCTATACGAGGTAGAAGATATTTTTTCTTGATCGTCACTTTATTAATCTTTTTATAATCTATACACATCCTCATAGACCCGTCTTTCTTCTTCACAAATAGAACTGGAGCTCCCCACAGAGATACATTGGGTCATATGAAGCCCTTATCAAGCAGATCTTGCAATTGATCCTTCAATTCTTCCAATTCTGCTAGCGCCATTCGGTAAGGTACTTTGGAAATCGCGCTGTACCTGGAAGTAGATCAATAGGAAAAACTACCTCGCGATCCGGTGGCAAGCCTAGTAACTCATATGGAAAAACATTTGTAAACTCTTTTACTACAGGCGTGCTAGCAAGTTTCAATTCATTCTCTGACATCTCTTTCACAACTACCATAAGCCCCTGACAACCACTTATCAATAGTCTCCTGGCCTGGATAGCTGAAACTAGCTGAGGCGGGGATCGCACTCGAGACCCTACGAACTTGAATTCTGCTCGTCCCGGAGGTCTGAATATTACTTCTCGTGAATGGCACTCTATGCTAGCAAAGTTAGCTTCTAGCCAATCCATGCCAAAGATCACATTGAATCCATGCATATCCAGCACTATTAGATATGCATACATAATTTTCCCTTGAATATCAATTGAACAACCCCGGAGCACCCTATTACACCTCATTGCTAACCTAGTCTGTGTAGATACCATGTAAGAACCTGAACCGTGATAGGTGGGTTTAATTAATTAAATGAGGGGCAAAAAGATAAATTAAGTAGGCCTCATTGATGAATCCAGAGTTCGTCGACGAAGTCTTAAGGATACTCGGTGACGAGTTTCAGGGGCTCGTCGACGAGGAGAAGCTGAGGGGTTTCAGAAATCCAAAAATTCCAGGCTCGTCAACGAGGTCATGGTCTCGTCGATGAGAAGACTATAAGGCCTCGTCAACGAGGTCTCAATTCGTCGACGAGGACAATTGAGTCAAAGGTACTATAAATAAATATTGTCATTACTTCTCAGCTAAGAAATCTCATTTTCTCTCTCTATCTCTTTAGAAACTCTTCCTACTCTCCATCTCTCCAGATTTCTTCGTCGTTCGTTGCGAGAAACGTTAATCCAAAGTTACCACGAGGATCGTGGAAGGATTCTCTATAATATCTATGGATCTGATCTTAGTTTCAAGTGTTTTTGAGTTTTAGCCCAAAATCGAGGTAAAGCTCGGTTTTCAATTCTGATTTAGTAGTTTTATAGAGAACAATGTTGTGAGTATTATCTGTACTGTACGTTGTAGGTTTTAGAATTCGGTTCACTATTTAGGGGCCTTGGAGTTCGGGATTTACCGATTAGGGAAAGGTAAAGGGAATTATGTTTATGTTGGTTATTTTTGAAATCAAACTCGGTAGAATTGGGGTTCACGCTTCTGTGTGCGTTTTGGTTACTCATTTGGGGAGATCTAACGGGTAAAACTATGAGTTAATCGTGATTACAGTTTTGGGAAAAAGAGGGTATTAGGTTGCATCCGTGGTTTTGTTGGAAAACCGTATATATATATATATATATATATATATATATATATATGATGATTTTTACTATGTAATAGGGATGGCCGTGCCCTGACTTCATTTAAACTGTATATGTTTGGAAAACCATGATTTTAGATTACCAAATGGGTGTGGTATGTTTGGTTACATAAGCATGTATGGTTGTGTTTTTGTGTGAAATGCAATCGGAACTGGATTCTCAGTTGTTCTAGGTATTGAGAGTGTCCGACTTTATATCCATGGGTGTATGGAATCGCTAGGCCATGTTTAGTAAGAGTGTCCGACTCTATATCCGAGGGCGTGAGACTTACCGGTTGATCACCGAAGGGTGTGGATCCATCAGTTTGTATTGGTACGATGCCATGGGAGTCTGGGACTAGCCATGTGTCGGTGACCTCGGATATTGTGGGTCAGCTACGGGCTAGACACCGGGAAAAGATAGAACTCTATTGTGTTAAATGTACGTTTGTATGTGTTATAGGAGTCTTGATAGAACTCTACTGTGTTGCAGTATGGAGCCCAAAGATAACGACCTGGGAAGTGGCTCCGAGGAGACAGCAAGTGATGAGTCTCCTACTGTGCCTCGAGGATTGACGAGGCAGGTTTTGCGGGAGATTGGGCAGAGTGTCAAGAGATGCTAATGCTTGCCTACTACTGCAGGGTGCACCATTGAGAGGTTCACACGCATGTAGCCTCTGACGTTCTCTCAGAGACATGACCTAATGATAGTAGAGGAATGAGTGGAGAAGACTGAGAGAATTCTAGAGGTCCTACACTGCACAGACAGGCATAAAGTCCTCTATGCTACCTTCCAGTTATCTGGGGAGGTGGTTCGATGGTGGACTGCAGTGAATCTACTAGAGAAGCAAAGGGGCGGTCGTGAGGAGATGTCGTGGAGCCGTTTTAAGGAGGTGTTCTTTAACAGATACTTCTTGGCTTCTGTATGTGATGCAAAGGCGGATGAGTTTTTTTCTTTGACTCAGGGGAGTATGAAGGTGCAGGGGTATGCAGCTCGGTATATAGAGCTATCCTAGTTCACACAGTGTTTTATCTCGAGCGAGTATGAGAAGACTCGAAGATTTAAGAAGGGCCTGAGGAAGGACATCTGTAGATTGGTGGGTATGTTTCATATCTGTGAGTTCTCGGTTTTGGTGGGTAAAGCCACTGTGATTGAGATCGATATCCGAGAGGACGAGGTGGATCAGGAGCTAAAGAAGAGGTCAGCACCTTTTGGTTCTCAGTCTGGATCTCGTCAGGGATCGTGGAGGAGGAAGAACAAAAGCTTGGGTTATCGCCAGAATATCGAGCATCAGAGTTCTTAGGCAAGCCAGTCAGGTGATCGTTGTACTAAGTGCCACAGGTGGCATAGCGGTGAATGCTAGTCATTTGGGGGTAACTGCTACAACTGTGGCCTGTCAGGTCATATGGCTCGGGATTGTTATGTTCCAAAGAGGGGAAGCTGCTACCGACGAACCTTGTAGTATACGACATGTGAAGGTTTGATGTCATTCTAGGGATGGATTGGTTATTCTTTAGTTATGCTGTGATAGATGGTCGTAGAAGGGTGGTAGTGTTTAGACCTCCTGGGGAGTAGGAGTATGAGTTTGTGAGATCGTGTGTGCGTTCGACGCCACAGATTCTATCAACATTGTGGGCGAGGAGATTACTCTTGGATGGATGTCAGGGGTACCTAACTTGTGTGAAGGAACCGTCGCGAGATGAGTTGAGACACGAGGATATTCGGGTAATCAGCGAGTTCTCAAATGTGTTTCCAGATGATTTACCCATTTTACCTCTAGATCGTGAGGTGAAGTTTGCTATAGAGGTTCTACTTGGCAAGGCCCCAATCTCTAAGGCTCCGTATCGGATGTCTCTGGCAGAACTTCGGGAGTTGAAGGAGCAGTTGTAGGAATTACTGGACAGAGGATTCATTCGACCTAGTGTTTCACCCTGGGGAGCTGTAGTATGGTTTATGAAGAAAAAGGACGGGTCGATGCGTATGTGCATTGATTGCCGTGAGATTAATAAGGTAACTGTAAAGAATTGCTATCCTTTACATCGTATAGATGATCTCTTTAACCAGTTGCAGGGGATGTGGGTCTTTTTGAAGATCGACTTGCAGTCAAGATATCATTAGGTGAGGGTCAGATCTGAGAATGTAGCAAAGACTGCTTTCTGAACCAGATACGGCCACTACGAATTCTTGGTCATGCCTTTTGGGTTGACGAATGCTCCGGCGGTGTTCATGGATCCGATGAACAGGTTTTTCCATGAGTACTTGGATCGGTTCGTGGTGATATTCATTGATGATATTTTGGTATACTCGAGGGGTTTGGAAGAGCACGAGAATCATCTGAGGTTAGTGTTACAGATTCTGCGGGAAAAGACGTTGTATGCTAAACTGAAGAAGTGTGAATTTTGGTTGGATCAGGTTGCATTCTTAGGCCATGTGGTAATTGGTGATGGTATATTGGTTGATCCTAGGAAGATTGAAGCTGTGGTTGACTAGGTAAGGCCGAAGAATGTGCATGAGGTTCAAAGTTTTCTTAGACTGGCGGGTTATTATCGTCGGTTCGTGAAAGGTTTCTCTAAACTGTCTGGGCCTCTGACTCGATTGACCAGAAAGTGAATGAAGTTTGAGTGGACTAGTGATTGTGAGCAGTGTTTTCAGGAGTTGAAGTACCAGCTGGTTATTGCTCCGATTTTGACCATTCCTTCGGGGGATGGCGAATTTGTGATTTATAATGACGTATCTATGAAAGGTTTGGGATGTGTGCTTATGCAGCAGGGTGAGGTTGTAGTATATGCTTCTCGACAACTAAAAGAATATGAGAAGAATTATCCTACGCATCTGGAGTTAGCTGCTGTTGTTTATGCACTAAAGATCTAGAGACACTATTTGTATGGTGTGCAATACGAGATTTTCACTGACCATAAGAGTCTCAGGTACTTTTTCACGCAAAAGGAGTTGAATATGAGGCAGAGACAGTGGCTTGAGTTGATTAAGGACTACGATTGCCCCATCAGTTATCACCCGGGAAAAGCTAATGTGGTAGCTGATGCATTGAGTCAGAAATCAGATGATGTTGTAGTATTTGCAGTTGTAGCTCAGCATCACATCAGATAGGATCTGAAGAGCATAGGTATAGAGTTTGTGCATGGTGACCATCAGGATTTCCTTGCTATTTTGATGGTCCAGCCGACTTTGTTTGAGCGTATAAAGGCTGTGCAGGCTAGTGATGTGGAGTTGGCAGAGGTTATGGAAAAGGTACAATAAGGATTGATAACAGATTTCAGCATCTTTAAAGGAGGTGTGTTAAGGTTTGGGAACAGGCTGTGTGTTTCGAACGACAATGGCATTAGAAGGACGATTTTGAAGGAAGCGCATCGTTCATTATATACGGTACATCCTGGTAGTACAAAGATGTATCAAGACTTGCGCGAGACCGTCTAGTGGAGTGGTATGAAGAAGCAGGTTGCTCAGTTAGTGGAGTAGTGTCTGACGTGTCAGCAGGTGAAAGCTGAACATCAGAGGCCAGCAGGGTTGTTGCAACCTGAATTCGGGCGGAGTGTCAATAGATGCGAACACTCTCCTACTGCTGCAGAGTGCACCATTGAGAGGTTCATATGCATGCATCTTTTGATGTTCTCTGGGGGATATGACCCAACAATAGTAGAGGACAGGGTGGATAAGACTAAGAGGATTATGGACGTCCTACACTACACTGACAGGCAGAGAGTCTTTTTTGTTACCTTCTAGTTATCTAGGGAGGCGGGTCGATGGTGGACTACAGTGAATCTACTGGAGAAGCAGCGGGGCGGTCCAGAGGAGATGTCGTGGAGCCGTTTCAAGGAGGTGTGCTTTGACAAAAGCTTTTCGGCTTCTGTACGTGATGTGAAGGCGGATGAGTTTTCTGTTTTGACTTAGGGGAATATGACGGTGCAGGGGTATGTGGCTCGGTATATAGAGCTATCTCAGTTCGCACTGTGTTTGATCTCGAGCGAGTGTGAGAAGACTCGGAGATTCAAGAAGAGCCTGAGGAAGGACATCTGCAGATTGGTGGGTATACTTCAGATCCGCGATTTGGTGGATAAAGCCACTGTGATTGAGACCGGTATTTGAGAAGGGTAAGTCGTTGTGCTAGGGTTTGATGAATTTTTGGGTGGTGACCCTAGGGCACTTTTTGGTCTTTTTTTTTAGGATATATATGTATATAATAGTTTTAGTAAAACTTTTGTACTGTGTCGGTTGGATGATTTGATATGTATATGTTTTTACGTTTCCCGCTGCTTAGGTATCAGTTTGTATTTCAAGTATATCCCCGGTACAGTGGGTCAAGGTTGATTATGTTATTTAGTTGTGCAAGATTGTTATTTGGATATTATTATATATAAAAAATTTGTGGTAAAATAGGCAGGTCGTTATAGTTTGGTATCAGAGCTTAGGTTTCTAGGTTCTGTTGACTTTAGAGTGCAGCGGAAACAATACCAAAGTATAGGAATAGGATTTAAGGTTTTGTTCTGCAGTCTAGAGGCAAGACTTCCATGGTGATTTTTGTGTCTTTCCTAGGGTGACAATTTCAGGAAAGTCATAGTAAACTATTGCCGGGTTGTGTTTCTACAGTGTAGGACTGGATCTTGAAATAAGATAAAGATGTCAAGATAAGGGATTTTGGTTAGATGCGTAAGTTATAAGGATAGGGCCCCTAAGTTATGATTGTCTTTTTAGGATGGACCTTGGAGGAGGTAGTGCCCATGCGAAAGGTAGTGACGGTTCAAGGCCCTCGAGTCAGGGCTGACTTTGATGCAGTATTACGTAGTGTGACTTAGCAGGTTATGACTGAGATCGCTATGAGCTCTAGAGAGCAAAGAGGCCCATCAGCAGGCCGTGGGTGCATGATAGTGAAATTTACCAAGTTCAATCCTCCGACATTTCAGTAGGAGTTGATCTTGCAGCCGCCAAGAATTGGATGCAGGAGATCGAGAAAGTTTTGGCGGTATTGCAGTGTACAGAGGAGCAAGGGGTCCTCTTTGCCACCTATAAACTGACAGGGGAGGTTGAGAGGTGGTGGATTGCTATGAGACTTCTGGAGCGGCAGAGAGCGACGCCAATAGCTATGACATGGGACCGATTTAAAGATTTTTTATTTGACAGATATTTCACAAGTACTGTCAGGGAAGCTAAAGTGGAAGAGTTTTTAAATCTAAAGCAGGAACAACAGTCAGTCCAACAATATGCGGCGAGGTTCATAAGGTTGTCTCATTTCGCCCCGTATATTATTCCTGATGAAGTAAATAAAGCAAGGCAGTTTGAAAGAGAGTTGAGGCGTGGAATATACAAGACGGTGGTAGTGCTAAAGATATAGGACTTTGTTGAGATAGTCGATAGAGCAGCATTGGCTGAGGCTAGTAAGTGGGTGGATGCAGAGGAGCAGGGACAGAAGAAGAGGTCTACACCTTCAGGCTTCCATCAGGAAGCTAGGCAGGGTTAATGAAGGAGAGGAAATTAAGGTAGAGGACAGAGGCAGGAGACTGGAGGTCATAAGTTACTGGTAGTGTAGAATTTTCCTGTCTGTCAGACTTGTGGAAAGAGACACTTGGGAGAGTGTCGAGTGGGGAGAGTCTTCTGCTATCACTGCGGTAGGTAGGGACATCTAGTGCAAGATTTCCCTACACCACCTAGTACCGCTTCTGCTCCTAGACCGTATCGGGGAGGCTATCACGCGCCCCATGAAGGCCAACAAAGGAATGTAGCTCCAGCGAGGGTCTATGCTTTGACGCCTGGAGATGTTGAGATAGCTGGTGATGTGGTGACAGGTATGATTAACATGTTTTCATTTAAATTTATTATATTTTTTGATTTAGGAGCCACACACTTGTTCGTGTCTATGGGGTGTATTAGTAACTACACCGACATGATCGGTGGTGAGATGTAGTAGAGTGCTCCAAGGCTGTCCAATTGATATTCAGGAGAAGGTCTTGCCATCTGACTTGATAGTATTGGACATGCATTGGTTTGATGTAATTATTGGTATGGATTGGTTGGCAGCCAATTATGCCAATATAGACTGTCGTTTGAAGTAATATTTAGACCTCCGGGAAGACTAGAAGTCAGGTTCATAGGGTCGCATGTGCAATCCCCGCCACAGTTAGTATTAGTCATATAGGCAAAGGAGATTATTCTTGGATGGTTGTCAGGGGTTTATGGCCTATGTAAAAGAGGTGTCAGAAAATGAATTGAAGCTGGGCAATACACCGGTGATTAAAGAATTTCCAAATATTTTTTTAGAAGATCAACCCAGGTTACTTCTCGACCACGAGGTAGATTTCACTATTGATCTACCTCCGGTACGATACCGATCTCTAAAGCTGCTTACAAAATGGCTCTAGCAGAGTTGGGAGAGTAAAAGGATCAGTTGCAAGACTTACTGGATAAAAGTTTTATTCGGCCCAGTGTATCACCGTGGGGAGCTCCAATGTTATTTGTAAAGAAGAAGGATGGGTCTATAAGGTTGTGTATTGATTACAGGGAGATAAACAAGGTAACCATTAAGAACATGTATCCTCTACCCCGTATAGAGGATTTATTTGACCAGCTTAAGGGTACGCGGGTCTATTCTAAGATTGACCTTAGATTAGGCTACCATCAGGTGAAAGTAAAAGCAGAAGATGTCTCGAAAACAGCCTTCAGGACCAGGTATGGGCATTATGAATTTCTAGTTATGCCATTTGATCTAAAAAATGCTCTTACTGTGTTCATGAACTTAATGAATAGAGTTTTTCACCAGCATTTAGATTAGTTCGTTGTAGTTTTTGATGACATACTGGTTTACTCAAAGAGTTTTGAGGAGCATAAGACACACCTATGGCTGGTACTTCAGATTCTTAGGGAAAAGAAGTTGTATGCCAAGTTTAGTAAATGTGAACTTTGGTTAGAGAAAATGTCATTTTTGGGGCATGTTATATCAAAGGATGGTATTTCTGTGGATCCCAGTAAGATTGAGGTATTATTGAATTGGGAAGATCGAAGGAATGTTCAGGAAATTAGGAGTTTCTTGGGACTAGTGGGATATTACTGTCGGTTTGTTGAGAGGTTTTCAACGTTATCAGAGCCTTTTATGCACCTGACCAGGAAGAATGTCAGGTTTGAATGGGATAATGATTGCAAGCAGCGCTTCTAGGAACTGAAACAGAGGCTTGTCACTACACCAGTGTTGATCATTTCGTCAGGGGGTGAGGGTTACGTAATTTACAGTGACGCATCTTTGAAAGGGCTCAACATTGTATTGATGCAGCATGGCATGGTTGTAGGTTATGCCTCCCGACAATTGAAAGAGTATGAAAAGAACTACCCTACCCACGATCTAGAATTGGCTGCAGTGGTGCACGCATTAAAGATTTGGAGGCATTACTTGTACGGTGAGAGATACGAGATATTCTCCAATCACAAAAGTTTGAAGTACTTCTTCACCCAAAAGGAGCTAAATATGAGACAGAGGAGGTTGTTCGAACTTATTAAAGATTATGACTACATCATTAGTTACCACCCAAGGAAAGCCAATGTGGTAGCTAATGCTATGAGCATGAAATTAGTGGGACTAACACTTCGATACAGATGGATCTGGAGAGACTCGGTGTTGAGTTAGTAGAAAGTGATCCTCAGGCATTTATTGCCAGCCTGGTAGTGCAACCTACTCTACAAGAAAGGATTAAGATAGCTCAGAGAGACGACGCAAAATTAATAGAGCTTACAGCTAAGGTACAGGACGGACAAGGAGATGAATTCAGTATTTATGATGACGAGGCCTTGAGGTTCCGTTTTAGATTATGCGTGCCTGCAGATATGAACATCAGGAGGATGATTCTATAAGAGGCTCATAGGTCCTTGTACATGGTTCATCTGGGTAGTACTAAAATGTATGGGGATCTGTGAGAGTCTTACTGGTGGAGTGGCATGAAAAGGGAAAAAATCGAGTTCGTACATCAATGTTTGATGTGCCAGCAAGTAAAGGCTGAACACCAGAGGTCAGCAGGCTAGTTGCAGCCACTTTATATCCCAGAGTGGAAGTGGGATCATGTATCTATGGACTTTGTGACGGGTTTACCATCGGCACCACCTGGTCAGAATGCTATATAGGCGGTCGTTGATAGATTGATGAAGACCGCTCACTTTATTCCTATTAAAGTTAACTACCTAGAAGAGATTTATGTTTAGGAGATAGTCCATTCTCATGGTGTGTCAGTGTCTATAGTGTCAAACCGAGACCCACGTTTCACGTCACAATTTTGGAGGAGCTTTCTGGAGGCTTTGGGGTCTTAGTTATCTTTTAGCAACGTGTTTCATCCTCAAAGGGACGGCTAGATTGAGAGGGTGAATAAGATATTAGAAGATATGTTGCAGGCGTGTGTGCAAGATTTTGGGGGCACCTTATGAGGCTAGCATCGGCATGACACCTTATGAGGCGCTCTATGGTAGGAGATATCATTCTCCTCTATACTAGGATGAGTTAGGTGTAGTGACCCGAAGAATAATAGCATTTTAATAATAAGAGGAAGATAAAATAGATATAGAAACAGAAGGAGGCCGTAGACTTCGTCAACGACATTGCATTTTGGACATAATATTAAATAATCAAAATTTCAAGAAATTACCCAGCTTCGTCAACAAACACAGGGTCTCGTCGACGAAGGTCTTCAGAATTTTGTCGATGAACACAAGGCTTCGTCGACGAGAAAATACCGAGAGAGGTTTCCAGCTGCTCTGAATTTCGTCGACGAATTTTATGAAAGACTCGTCGGTGAGACATGTCATTTCTCTCGCCGCTCTCTCTCTTTCTCCTCTCTCTCCTACGACTCTCTCTCCTTTCTCTCTTCCATTCCAGCCCCACCAGTCGCCGGATCGACAATTCGAGGTTACCATGATGCTCCAGGCGAAGTTCTCCACAAGTTTGTCGGAGCGGATCGTCAGAGAAACGTAGTTGGATTTCGTCCCAAATTTTGGGTAAGGACTTTTATCCGGTTTTTGACTTCCTGACAGTTATAGGAAATGATGTAGGCAGAAAAATACTAATGTTTAGTTCTGGCAAATATCGTTTTCAGGGTGTTGTATAGGAGGCCCTGCAGATATCGGGCTAGAGTACAGTAGGGGCTTTTCGGAGTTAAGGTAAGGGAAATATGCTATGCTAGGAAAATTCTACATATTATACAGTGTATTTATTTATGAAAATTATGTTCTAAAGTATGGTGTGGCTTGTGAATATGTATGTAGTACGGGGATATGTTTTACGAATTGTAGTTTCATGATTTTTATGAATTTCAGTACCATGATTTTATGGACTTAAGTACTATGATTATGTGAACTTCAGTACCATAATTTTACGGATTTTAATACTATGATTATACAAACCTCGGTACCATGATTATACGAATTCCAGTATTATGAATATGCAGTTCCATGTTATGATTATTCATATTTCAGTACGTTTTGCAGCATCATGGTTATTATGATTACTTCAGAATCATGGTAAATCAGATAAATATGTATAGAAAAATATTATATGATATCAGACCCTGTTGGACTTGCAGCTACAGAGCACGGTACCGTTGCTACATATACTATGTTACTTATTTAGTGCAACCACCTATTCAGAAAATACGTGGTAAGGTCGACCACCTAGGCCCTTGAAGAGGTTAGGCTCCCTATCCAGATATGGGCTGAGGTGCGCAGGTCGACTGACGGAGTTCAGTGATTTATTCCTAGTTGGCCAGCCAGGGTAAATCCAGCCTACGGGCCGCACAACCTCGTCATGAGGGGCATGTTATGACACATATAGCCATAGGGAACAGTTTCAGTTGCTATTACTTACTTATTGATTTATAGAAACGGGGATCCTACTTATATACATTAGAAGTATTTTGAATTATAACCATAATACTGATATGTCAAGCAATAGGGAAATGGGGTGGTGTACTTTATTATTTGTGTTGTACTGTTGTACTGTTGTACTCAGTTATTTATGTTTATATGAAAGAGATTTCATGATATATATATATATATATATATAGTAGCTCATTTGCCACACACTAGTAATAGCATATTTCTTCTTACTTAGCGTTGACTCATCCCAATGTTGAAATATTTTTCAGGTGATCCAGGTTGGCGAGCAGACTAGACTCGCAAATAGAGGGGCGTCTAGAGTGCCCTGTGAGAGAGTGAGTCTCATTTTGGGAACGTTTTTGTAAACCTTAGCTAGTTGAGGGTATTTTTGGGAAACAAATACATGTACATATTTTGGAAACATGTAGTACCATGGTATTATGTGGTATTGTATATAATGGTTTATGGTTGTGTTTATATGATTTCTGCTTCCTGCTGCTTAGGTTAATACTATGAGATCAGAGTATGTTATTTGCTATTATGAAAAAAAAATTAATTTAATAAGCAGGTCGTTACAGTTTGGTAGCAGAGCCTAAGTTTGCTAGGTTCTGTAGACTTTAGAGTGCAGTAGAAGAAATACCAGAGTATAGGAAAAGGGAATTGAGGTTTGTTCTGTGTCTGGGTATAGGATTTTCGTAGTGGTTTCTGTGCTTTTCCTGGGGTGACGATTTCTGGAAAATCATAGTAAACTATTGTCGGGTCGTGTGTCTAGGTGACAGAACTAAATATTGAGTTAAGATTAGGGAAGGTAGTTAATTTTGAGTTGGCACAGGATAGGTCTGCATAGGAGATAAAGTGTTTAAGTATGTTTCTTATTTTCAGGATGGATCGAACAAGCAGCGGCACGAATGCTGGCGAGGATAGGCCAGGACCTTCTAGCATAGGAGAAGGAGATACTGATGCTATGCTGCGTAGTGTCACTCAACAGGTGATGGCTGAGATGGCCAGAAGTTCTGGAGAGCGAGGCTGTTCGATTGAGCAGTTTACACGTATGAAGCCCCCATCCTTTGTTGGAGGAGATGACCCGACTGTAGCTGAGAATTGGGTCCAAGATATCGAGGAGATGTTGGCAGTGCTTCCATGTACGGATGAGAAAAAGGTAGCATTTTCCACTTTTAAACTAACAGGGGAGGCGAAGCGCCGGTGGAGAGCAGCTCGTCTGATAGAGGAGCAGAGGCCAGTTCCAGTTCCAGTGATGTGGGACAGATTCAAGGATATGTTCTTTGAGCGATATTTCCTTGCTATCGTTCGAAGTGCGAACGCAGTAGAGTTTCTACATCTAGTACAGGGGTAGTGACTGTATCTCAGTACGCGGCTCGGTTTGTTGAGTTGTCGCGTTTTGCTCCACATCTAGCGCCTGATGAAGAGAAGAAGGAGAGGAAGTTTGAAGACGGATTGAGACAGAATCTATTTGAGCAGGTGATTGGCTTCAGGGCTCAGACATTCACAGAGGTTGTAGACAGAGCTGAGATCATTGAGAGTGGTATTCAGAGGGGTGTGGCAGCTCAGAGTCATAGGAAGAGGCCTGCACCTCAGGGTTTCCAGCCTGGCACTAGTAGGGGTCCATGGAGAGGTGGTCGTGATAGGGGTGACCAGAGGCAGATGGCAGGACCTCGCGTAAACCAGGGTGCGCAGACTTACCCGGTTTGTTAGACATTCGAAAAACATCATTTGGGAGAGTGCCGGGTAGACAATTGTGTATGTTATCATTGTGGGATACCAGGTCACGTGATGCGTGATTGCCCAGGTCAATAGGATCAGGTCTTAGGACCCAGGCCTTATCATGGAGGACATCAGGCAGCACGGCGAGGATACCAGGCACCTGGTGGTGGTCAGTAGAGGAATGTGGCCCCAGCACGAGTATATGCTCTGATGCCAGGAGATTGAGAGACTGTTACGGATGTGGTGACAGGTACATTTACTGTTTCATCATATCGAGTTATTATTCTTTTTGACTCGGGTGCTACATATTCTTTTATTTCTACATCTTATGTTAATTTATGTGAGGGTGAGACCCAGTCATTAGATATAGCACTGTTGGTAGCTACACCATCAGGATCAGTGATCAGATGTTAGAGGGTACTTAGAGGCTATCCGATAGAAATTCAGGAGAAAGTGCTACCGGAAGATCTGATTTTGTTTGATATGTGTGGGTTCGACATAATATTGGGTATGGATTGGTTGGCTGCCAATCATGCCAGTATTGATTGTTTTCAGAAAAAAGTCATTTTCAAACCTCCTGGAGAGCAGGAATTCAGATTTGTTGGTTCAAGGGTACATGCTCCAACACAACTAGTGTCAGCCGTGCAGGTGAGTAGATTACTCCGGGACGGAGGTCAGGGGTTTATAGCATTTGTGAAAGAAGCATCTGAAAATGAACTAAAGATTGATAGCACTCCAGTGGTATGAGAATTTCTGGATGTTTTTCCAAAGGAGCTACCGGGGTTACCTCTTGTGCGTGAGGTAGATTTTCCTCTAGATTTACCTCCAGGTACGGCTTCGATCTCTAAGGTCCTGTATCGTATGGCTCCAACCGAATTGGGAGAATTGAAGGAGCAGTTGTAGGATTTGTTGAACAAGGGGTTTATACTACCTAGTGTATCGCCATGGGAAGCTCTAGTGTTGTTCGTAAAGAAGAAAGACGGGTCCATGAGGGTGTGCATTAATTACAGGGAGATAAACAAAGTTACTATGCCTTTTAACAGGAAAATGTTTTAATATAGTTCAATAGGGAATGTGATTTTGTGTGGATTTTTACGAATAGAACAATAATCATTTTTGTGTGCCATAAGTATAAAATTATATGATTTTATGTATTATAAGAAATATATGTTTTCAGAATCAGCATGTTATTACTGTTTTCAGGAAGGTATTAAAATGATATGGGAACTATGTTTAAAGTATGGTAACGAAACAGTACAGATATTTCAAACTATTAATGTTAAATATATGCCGCGTAAGCGCCATGATTTTACATGATATGCTGGCGTAAGGGCCATGTTTTTATATGATATGATATGACGGCGTAAGGGCCGTGGTTTTTATATGATATACTGTGCCGGCGTAAGGGTCGTTATATATAAGATACAAAATGTCGGCATAAGGGCCGTGATTTATATGTTATGATATGCAAAAATTCATGAAAATATTATCCTGAGTGATATTATTATGAAAGAGTGATGTATCATGATTTGAAATTTACTATATGTTATTAGAACCCGGATGATTTGGTTTAGGATTTCATGAAACACGATACCGTATCAATATGATCACGATCATGTATATGTTAGTGCTATCACTTATCGTAAGGGGTAGTGGGAGATCGGCAGTCGATGTGGTTTTATGGTAGTGCAGGCACCCCTCTGGTGTCCAGACCAGGAGGGGCAGACCCATAGTACTTACAGACTTAAGTTGATCTAGCGTGGTCGGCCAGCCATTGCTAGGTCTTGCCTTTGGGCTGCACAACCTAGTCATGTGGGGGTAAGACATGACACTAGCCAACTATCCATCTAGTGTGTTTTTCATGTATAGTTATATGAGATGATTTATATGTATAGAAATTCAGTATGTTATACCATGTTACGTTAAATTATGTTTTTCCCATATATGATACAGACAATTTTATCAAATATGATTTATTACTGTTTTACATATAACACAAAAATACTCATGTTGCCACACACTGATATTAGTTTATTTCCTTTACTAAGAGGTGTCTCACACCAACTATATAAACATTTTAGGAGCTCCAGATAGAAGAGCGAATAGAGCTCGGTAGTGTTAGAGTTCGATTGTTCTACCCTATCAGAAGGGTAAGTCGTTATGCTAGGGTCAGGTGGATTTTTGGGTAGTGACCCTAGGGCACTTTTTGGTCTTTTTTTTGGGGGGGGGGGATATGTATATGTATATAACAGTTTTAGTAAAACTCTAGTATTGTGTTGGTTAGATGATTTAATATGTATATGTTTTTACATTTTTTGCTGCTTAGGTATAAGTGTTGTATTTCAGGTATATCCTTGGTACCATGGGTCCAGGTTGATTATGTTATTTAGTTGTACAGGATTGTTATGTGGGATATTATTATATAAAAAAATTATGGTAAAATAGGCAGGTTGTTACATTATATGCATTCTACTTCCCATTGTATAGGTAGTTTATGGATATACAGGTCCCATGGTTCCCACCTGGACCATGATGATGTGATGGTTTGTCTTAAAAGGTATCAGAGCAGTGAAATTTTACAGTTTATATATATGTGAAAAAAAAATGGCATGAAAATCAGGTCATTACAGGTATCGAGATAGTCGACTGGCATGAAGGGCCACTGGTGAACTAATGGACTAGGTGGATGAGGTTCAATCGTGCTATACTAACCCTGGTGCTTGACAATGCCTGCACGAACAAGGCACAATCAGAGCTCTATAATCGCACAACTCGCGCCAGAGGATAGTACTGGCATAGTTATTATTGTTTCAAAGCTGGATGGCGTTCTAAATATACATATACATGATTTTTGGGCAAAGTTACTGTTGTCTTTATACGTTATATCCCGTTTTGATTATGACAAATACTTTGATATTTAATAATTGATGAGTTTGTGTGCAGGATCAATTGGAAGCGTCATATGGTGTACGCACATGGACTTGAAAGAAATTGAAAACCCAAAGTGTTTTACTATTGTAATTTTTATTTCATTTTATTTTAGGTCTGTAATATTAATTATGATCTGTAATAATTAATGTATTGCATGCATGAAAGGACTGATAAGCTCAAATGATTATAGGAAACCACATGACCTTAGGGATCTCCCTTCGGTCAATCGACGCCGAATTTTTTGGTTGGCTCTCAAAGACCATTAGACTAACCATAGGTCCAAATATATTGCATGAAAAAGCCCCCACATATCTTAGAAATAATTATCATGAGAATATGAGTGATTTCAAAATAAAAATAGGACTTAAATTGAAAATTATATATGGTCGGTCGACCGAACACTGAGACGCTGAGTTACTTGGGTCAACGGAACTCCTCAGGGTTGACTGTTGACCACTTGGTCGACTGAACTAGAAATTGCATAGACCTTCTGTTGACCGAACTTTCCCGAGGTCAAATTTTTGACCATTTGGTCGACCGTTTTGATATATACTCCAACGCCCTGGTCGATCGAACGGACACGTAGGAAATCCCAACGCCCTGGTCGACCGAACCTCTATGTTCACAATGACTTGGTCAACCGAAGTGTATGAAATTCGGTCAACCGAGCTGAATCTGGTCGACCAAACCTCGGAGTTCTGAAATTGCCTTATGAATGGTCAACCGAACACTCAGTTCAAACTCTCCCTGGTCGACCGAATTGAGCACCACGGTTGAAGGAACCATTAAGATGGTCGACCGAACCTCTCAGGTTGCTTTGATTTTACCGAGGTTAAAATGCTGTTATTTTTTATTAACCTCATTTAAAATTTTCTAAAAATGTTAGATAGGTCCCAAACGGTTATAATTTTAGGGGTGTCTACATATAACCCCTCATTTGCATGGATTATTATGAGATTAGTACAAATGATTAGTAATTTTTCTCTCAAATCCAAAAGTTCCATTTCTCATATTCAAGCTTCCTAGATTCATTCTTACTCATTCCGATTGCTAAAATAACTTAGTAAGAGTGCTCTTGTGTTCATCTCATCAAGCTTACAGTCTCACCTGCTTATGTTGATTAAGATATATTTTTATTTGAGAGTAAGATTTAAGTTTTTTTAGGAGACATTGTTAATAAGTCTTTTATAGGAAAACTTCTAAGAGCTCGTGAGTTCTGCATCTTCATTGCAATACGCAAGAGTTCGTATTGAATTTTTTTTGTTAAATAATATTTTACAAACTGATTTTCAAATATCTCTTGTGGTTTATTTTGTGAAAAATATTTTTTGAAGATATTTGAAGTGTGCTTGAGATCTTTGTTGTTGCATTGTGATTGACACTATTATCTTGCACAAAGATCCCATCATACACACACTCTCATGTACTGATGACCATATTTGAATTAATCTTTGTAACTAGATATTAAGACTACAGTGAGCTTATCATATCTTATCATTTGGTAGTGTGTTGATTATACTGGTACAAATCTGCTTGATGGAAAAGCATAATATTTGTACACAATTTGTATTATGAATTGGTTGTATTCCAGGCGTGGCTTGAAGGGGCGTTAATCCAGCACGGAAGGATTGGTTGTAAAGATTGAGGTCAGCCCTATGTTAATTTGACCTGGTTGTATTAGGTACTACTCCACTCGTTAAGTGAGCCATAACGAAATCCTTGGGCTTGTGAGCCAAGGCGGGGACGTAGGCACAGTTGGCCTAACCCCGATAACATATCCTGTGTCATTCTCTTTCCTTGCACTATTTAATTTTTCGCAGTTATTTGTTTATATTTAAAATTCTGTGAATGCTTGGGAAATACTACGATTGTGTTAATTGTTTAAATACTTGCTCAGTTATTTATCTGCGTTATTGGGGAATGCTTAGATGACCCTAGGTTGAGTTATACTGTTGTTGGATTGGATAATCTTAGGAAGAATTTTTAAATCTCCAATTCACCCCCACTCTTGGGATTGCACCAAAGCTAACAGTCACAGGTTTGAATATCGGGCGGAGGGATTGTACAGTGTATGGGCCTGTACCCTACCCTAACCTCGGGAACTCTCGTTTGTTATGATGCTAAACTATCTATTGCAGGATTTATATCTATATATCTCTTATATTATAGTATTGAGAATATGTCATATATAACTTCTTTCAACTGGAATAAACTCATGTAGTCACACATTGATGTAATATCTTCCATCTTACTAAGAAGTGTCTCACCCCAACATACAACCTTTGTTTTAGGTCTTGCAGGACACCAGTCTTAGTTGCTAGAGGGACTTGGAGCGTAGGTTATCAGTAGTTACGTAAGTTTTGTATATGTATTGGACTTAGTTTAGAACGTATTTTTGGGAGTGTAATACAGATTATGTTTTAAGTATGGATGTATCTATGTAAGAAGTTAGTTAGAAACTCTGGTAAGTCTAATAGATGAAGTCTAAAAGTTTATGTTTTCTGCAATGTATAAAAGCACAGATCTTTATGAAACACTTGTTTGTCCCTATCAGAGTGGGTTGTTTATGTATCTTATCAAATATGTGCAGATTATGTATGAATAGTAGCACTTCGGGCCGAACTAGAGGGTCGGGCGTCAGAGTAGGCTAGGGGTATAGGTTAAAGAAAGAAAGATTTAAATAAGGCTAAAAATTTATCAATCTCATCATAGGTATTCGTTAGTCAAAGATCACATATGAATCATGTCCCTTATTTTTCTTTCTTCTTCCTTTTCTTCTTTTTCTTCTTATACAACACCATTGCTCTTCCTTTTATGAAGGGATCTAAACTTTATTTTCATTTAGTCTCCATTCAGGACTAATCTTTTTAAAACTGCCCCAGTGTGGGGGTGTGATCCTTTGACGGTTAAATCAAGAATAGAATGTTTCAAATCCAAAAGGGCTAGCAAGGGACTTATTTCTTTTGAATTTTTTTTGGGTAGTAGAAAAATGGCCTGCCATCCTTTTGGTAGTGACTATTGCCTCAAATGACTTATCGAACTCAAGGAGACCCAAACCCAAGTTAAAATTTTGATGAACTGACTTTTAAGAAAAACTGGTTTAACATTCAGGTTCGAATGAGTTAACAAATGGTAAATCAATATTTGGTTCTTTTTAGGTATACTAGTCGACCAAAGATGGCCACCCCTCATTTGATCAGAATATAATCATTATACCTTTAAGACACTAATCATAGTTTAGATAACAAAGACAGGAAACTTTGTTCATCGCTTTTATCAAACAAATGTATGACAAATCTTGATAAGTCATTTCTATATACTTCTCCTACGACTCTTCATCATTTTGAAATCCACATCTCAACCAGGCTCTTGACAACATCTTGAAGTGGGGGTCTTCTAACTTGGAGGCTTTTCCTTCTTTTTTTTTTTCTTTTTTTTTTTTCCCCATTGGATAGACTCCCAAAACCAACTAATGGCTCCAAGTCCTTTGTACTGAAAAAACTATTTCCTATGTCACTTTACACAAAATGCAAGAAAAAATAGGCAAAATTTGGCACAGGGTGATGGTCTGAGAAGGATGGGATAAGATGATACTGATATGCACTTTTATTTCTTTCAAATTCAAAATGATTTAAAAAAGAAGGATTCATTGATGTATTCCTCTCATCATTACCCTTAGGTAATCAAAGACATGATTGACTTTTCACCATCACTTCTATATCATGTGAGCTTATATTCCTACTGTGATCAGGCAACAGGTTCCCATGATGCTAACCTTTCTCTGTAAAGAGATCTTCTTGCTCTGTTCACTGTTGGAATCCCAGATCCACCTTGGCCCATGGCTTTACAGACAATTGGAATGTGACTACTAACCCATTGGAGATGATTACGCGCGCATGGATATGAAATTATGCATGAAATGTATGAATGCAATGCAACCTAAATAATCACTTGGCCAGAATTCTGAAAAAAAAAAAAATTCAACTAATGAAAGACTTCAACATTAAGCCGACCATTGATAGACCACCTGTAGAGACCCGAAGAAATTATAATGATTAAATAATAAAGAGGAAGGAAAAGGAAATTATAAAGGGGGGCGTTCGTCGATGAAGTGGCTTATTGGGATCGTTGACGGGGACACGTGTCTCGTCAACGAGGACATACTGAGAGTCTTTTTTTAGTTCTGAATTTCGTCGATGAGGAATAAGTGTTCATCGACAAACTTCCTTCGTGGCCTCGTTGACGAAGTGATGTGGCTCGTCGACGAGTGTAGGTGTATAAATAGTCTGAACTCGAATTTTTTTGCAAAAATTTCACAAAAAAAATCATTCTCTCTCTCTCTCTCTCTCTCTCTCTCTCTCTCTCTCTCTCTCTCTCTCTCGTTTATCCCTTCCCCCTTCTCTTTAAGTTTTTGGTTCAGATTCTTGCCGGTTTGACAATCCGGAGGCACAATGACACTCTTGGGAAAGTTCTCTTCAATTCTAATAGAGTGGATCGTTGGTAGGGCTAACTTGAATTTCATCCCAAATTCAGGGTAAGACTTTATGTTAAGTATTTGGCTTTCCCACTGTTGTATAAAATGTAGTACTCGAAGAAATACTGAAGTTTTGTTTAGGGAGATGTTATTTTCAAGGTATTGAACGGGGAACCCTACAAGTGTAGGACTAGACATTGTAGGGGCTTTTCAATAGTCAGGCAAGAGAGTAAATTAAAGCAGTAATCTTTCATGAAAATTATTATTTTTTAATAGCAGATTAATTTTCAGAAAGCATGTATTATATATGAGTATATTTGTGAAAAAATATATATTTGAGAAAATACTACTGTTACACAGAATTCATGATTTTATTCAGTTTGTGTGGCATGAATATTATTACACGCATATTGTATTATGTTAAGTCACTTTTACAGAAAAAGCATGTTTCAGTTATTTTCAAGAATAACATGATAATACAGTAAACTATGATTTCAAAATATATGATAAACAATACATTTATTCAGATCAGTATGTATTATATGTAAGAATGTAAGGTCGTGATTAATAGCCGACGCAAGGCCGTAGTTATGCATATTTTCGGTGCAAGGCCGCAGTTTTAAAAGTATTCGGCGCAAGGCCGTAATTATTTATGTCATTACATAATTCAGTAAATGCTATCAATCTATTTATGTTCAAACAGTATATTATCATATACAATACGTTATTAGAACCTAGATGATAGTTCATATCAGTTTCAAGAGCACGGTACCGTAGCTATACAGATCAATTCAGTTCAGTTTGGACTTGTGCTAACTGCCCCAACTAGTAGAGGTAGTGGGAGATGGATAGTTGATGTGGCTTTCAGTTCAGACTTGTGCTAACTAGACTGCTATCTCGTCAAACCAGCCCTCTCAACCTAAGCTGGGGAGCTGCATCCACTCTAAGCATGGTCTGACTGTACCCACACACTATATGAGATATGTGGTTGCACTCTGTTATGTAAATAGTAATGGTACCGTGTTCTGTAAACTATATCTGTCTGTAATATTTTTATAGGGACCAGATACTGTATAAGTATATATACTATAATTATCTTTTCTGTTTTCATCATGTTTCCAAAATAACCATAACACTATAATTCTATACTGAATATACTGTAATATCTGAATATAACTGTAGCATCTGGATTGTAGTAACTGGGAAAAAAAATAATAATAATAAAATTTAATTTTAAAAAAATATAATAATAATAAAATAATAAAATAAAATTAATTAATTAAATTAACAAGTAAAATGAATAGTATGATAAGGAAAAAAAAAATATATATATATATATATATATTGAAGCATGTATATATATATGTGTGTGTGTGTGTGTGTGTATATATATAAGTAAGTTATTATGATATGTATTTAATATAAAGGTTAAAGGTATATATATATATATAAAGTGGAAAGCTTCTTCAAGAAGCTTACTTGGATATTTTTTGGAAGTGCTCTCTCTCTCTTTCTCTCTCTTCTCCCTCTCTCCTACGACTCTCTCTCTCTTCGATTCTGGGCTAGTTTTACGCCGGATCGACAAACCGAAGCCACCACGACGCTCCTGGCGAAGTTCTCTACAAGTCTGCCGGAGTGGATCGTCAGGAAAACGAAGTTGGATTTCATCCCAAATCCAAGGTAAGACTTTATATTCAAAATTTGGATTTTTGGCAGTTGAAGAAGTGATATACGCGTAAAAATACTGAATCTTAATACTGGAAATTTTCAGTTCCAAGGTATTGATTGGGAACGTTGGGAATCATCCCTAAGTTGAGGTAAGACTTTTTAAGTCGAATTTGACTTAGTGGTAGTTATAGAAAATGTTGTACGTACGAAAATACTAAACTTTAATTCTGCGAGTTTTCATTTTCAGGGTGTTGAGTTGAGAACCTTGTGGGTACGGGGAAGATTTTCTTAGGGGCTTTTCAGGAATCAGGTAAGGGGATAAACTCAGCTAGTTTTGTTTTGAGAAAATGTATGTATATATATATATATAGCATCTGGTTTCAGGAAAAATAAATATATTTATATATATGATTTATATTTGGAAAATACTGTTTAAATGATGATATGTTGAATACGTAGAAAATTTGTTTAGTGTGGCATAAGTATAAAAATGTTGTGAAATACTGTTTTTTTTGGAATGGGGACGATATGGATTTCTATGATGGAAAACTGGCGTACGGCCCGAGATATTTTTATATGTATATGTGATTTGCCGGCGTATGGGCCGTGCTATGTGGATGAGATTTGCCGGCGTACGGGCCGTGCTATGTGATTTGCCAGCGTACGGGCTGTGCTATGTGGTTTGCCAGCGTACGGGCTGTGCTATGTGATTTGCCGGCGTACGGGCCGAGCTATGATAAAATGTGTAATACCGGCGTACGGGCCGATGATTTTCATGATACACGTATATATGTGAAATGATATGATTGATATGAAAATAAATGATATGAGATATTTATGTATCACGATTTTAGTATATGTATATGATATCAGAACCTGGTTGGCTTGGTCTAGGCTAGCACTTGCACGGTACCGTTGCTATATGTCCATGGTCCTCGTGATCATGATATCTGTGTTAACGCCGTTGTACGGAGTGGTGTGAGATTGGATGGTTGATGTGGTTATTTTCAAGAAGTGTGCTGTTATGGCCCCTGGTGTACGGACCAGTCTGGGTAGACCCATCGGACCTACAGACTACTGTTTGACTTGGCAGTGGTCTGCCAACCATTGTCAGGTCCCGCCTTCGGGCCACACAACCCAGTCATGTGGGGGTAATACATGACAACAGCCAGCTAACCTACCAGGGTTGTTTTTATGTTATTATTATTATGATATGAGATGAGAAATGTTTATGAAAATGTAGTATGTTCTACCATGTTTTGATATGCATATGTTTTCCCAGATTTGATAAACAGTATTAAATATGTTATGTTTAGTATATGTAGAACACAAAATACTCATGTTGCCACACACTGGTATTAGTTTATTTCCCTTACTGAGAGGTGTCTCACCCCTAAATCTTATACATTTTTTAGGAGCCCCTAATAGGAGAGCGGGAAAAGCCCCGCTGATTTAGATCAATTGTTGCCCTCTTTGGAAGGGTAAGTTTTTGGTAGGGACAGTTAGGTTTTGTGGGGATTGTCCCTAGATTTCATTTTTGAGATGTATATACTGTGAGATAGTAATTGTAGTGACTCTAGTATGTGTTATGCACATTATGATTAGATGTATATGATTTTATACTTTCTGCTGCGTAGGCTTCTGCTGTATGTTTTGTTATATCCCTGGTGCCCACGGGTCCAGGTGGATTGTGACCTGCTGAGTTGGAATGTATGATGTGATGATAATTTATTTATATAAAAAAAAATATGTGAAAAAGGAGCAGGTCGTTACATGGATGCTATAAATGTATAACCTGTCTCTATAAACTGTCTGTATAATTTGAGTGTTATGGCATTAGGAAAACATGACATTCTGTAAATACTGTAATATATTGAACTGAATAGAATCTGTCTATATCTGTTTGTATAAAAATATCTGTCTATGTCTATACATACTGTAAATCATGATATACTAGGAAAAACTCTACAAGTTCTATATCAAGTAAATATATACTCACGCCACATAGACATTAAACCCTATTATTTTGTAATAATTGGATAATAAACTAGTATACATGTATATACATAAAATCTCTGGTAATATAATTAAAAACTCCTAGCATAGCATATTTCCCTTACCTGATTTCTGCAAAACCCCCCTACTTTGACTAGTCCTACACCCGCAGAGCTTCCCACTCAACACCCTGAAAACATTATCTTCCATAATAAAATATCATTATTTTCCTACATACAATATTTTATATAACTACGGTAAGGGCAAATTCTAAATAAAATGTCTTACCCTAAAATTGGGATGGAATTCGAACCACTTTCACCAACGATCTGCTCCGGTAGATCGTTGATCGTCGATCTAGAGCATCGTGGTGGCCTCAAATCGTCGATCCAGCGAAAAACAGAGCTGGGATCAATGAGAGAAGGAGAGAGAGATGTTTAGAGAGAGAGAGAGAGAGAGTGAGAGGAGGAGGATTTTTGCACCAAACTTCTTTGAAAAATTCAGGTTTTAGCTATTTATAGCTCCGAATTTGTCGACAAGGTATGTCATCTCGTCGACGAGTCCTGAAGAAAGTTCGTCGATGAACCTTCATCCCTCGTTGACGAATTTCAGACTGCCATGAACCCACTCTCGGTATCTTCTCATCGACGAAACGTATCCTCGTCGATGAGATCCTCTCTTACGCTCGTCGACGAATCCCCTATGTTCGTCGATGAGGCCTTTACTAATTTCTTAGGTTATTACATTCTCCCCTCCTTATAAATTTCGTCCTTGAAATTTATTATTTGTATTGAACACCATCCATATAACCTATCATTCAAAGAGGCAAACGGTCTACTTGTTTTATTACTTACCCTCACTTCTGGCGGAGGAATACCGTGGTTACATTCTAAACTCTAGGAGATTACACATATAAAACTAAAAGACTACCTACTAACTACATTGATACATGTACCTACAAAAGGAACATTACCTAATTATTTACATTTTAATCCCCAGCGGCGAGTTTCTACATTTTCTACCGACTCTGCGCGATACTGATTCTTTCTTTAATTAGTCGGACCATATCATAAGCCTGATGTACTATCTCTCGAACCATACAGTGCCTCGTAAGGTGCAATGTCGATGCTAACTTGATAGCTGTTATTATAAGTAAAGTCGACTAATGGCATAAATTGGGTCCAACTACCCCCAATATCAAGCACGCAAGCATGAAGCCTATCCTCTAATGTCTAGATTGTCCTCTCAGTCTGATTATCTGTCTGGGGGTGGAAAGCAGTGCTGATTGCTAATTGTGTACCCATAACCTTCTGAAAACTTTTCCAAAATCGTGAGGTGAACCGAGAATCTCAGTATGAAGCTGTGGATACCGATACTCCATGGACACGAACTATCTCTTGAACATATATTTCTATCAACCTGTCCATAGAATAATCGACTTTAATAGGAATGAAATGGGCGGTCTTTGTCAAATGGTCAACAACTACCCAAATTGCATTCAATCCCTGTCGCACTGATGGTAATCTTGTCAAGAAATCCATAGATATGTGATCTCATTTCCACGCTGGAATGAACAATGGCTGTAACTGTCCTGCTAGCCTTAACCTGCTGACACGTCAAGCATTGCTATACAAATTCGGCTATCTCTTTCTTCATTCCACTCTACCAGAAATATTCTCACAGATCCCTGTATATTATAGTACTGTCAGGATGAACCATATATAATGATCTGTGAGCTTCCTCTAAAATTATTCTTTTAATTTAGTCATCTGCCGGCACACATAGACTGGTGCGAAACCTTAGAGCTCCATCATCAGAGATACTGAATTCCTCTCCTTGACCATCCCGCACTTTTGCCATCACCACTGCCAATTCTGCATCATCACCCTGAGCTGTCTTAATCTCTCATATAGTGTAGGCTGTACCACCTGGCAGGCAACAAATGCCTAAGGACTATCCTCTACTAACTCTATGCTGAGTTTCTCCAAGCCCATCAAAATTGAGTGCTGAATCTCCATGGCTACCAGCGCTGGTCCCACTGATTTCCTGCTCAGAGCATCAGCTACCATATTCGCTTTCCCTAGGTGGTAACTAATAGTGAAGTCATAGTCCTTAATGATATCTAACCACCTTCTTTGTCTCATATTCAGTTCTTTGTAAGTAAAGAAATATTTCAAGCTTTTGTGATCTGTAAAAATCTCACACTTCCCACCATATAAATAATGCCTTCAGATCTTTAAAGTATAAACCACTGCAACTAACTCCAAATCATGCACATGATAGTTCTTTTCATATTCTTTAAACTGTCTAGACGCATAAACAATGACTCTTCCTTGCTGCATTAACACACACCCAAGACCCTTCAAAGAGGCATCACTGTATATCACATATTCATCCCCTCCTGATGGAATAGCAAGAATTAGTGCCGAAACTAATTGCCACTTTAATTCTTGAAAACTCCGCTCACACTCACTACTCTAATCAAACTTTACATTTTTCCTCATAAGTCGTGTTAATGGACCTGATAATCAAGAGAAACCATCTACGAAGCGCCGGTAATAGCCTGCTAATCCCAAAAAACTTCTGACCCCATGAATATTCCCCGGCCTTTCTCAACTTACCACTACCTTTAGTTTACTCAGATCAACTAATATACCTGCCTCAGATATCACATGGCCGAGAAAGGTAACCTGACTTAACCAAAACTCACATTTCTTCAATTTTACATACAATTCTCTCTCTCTCTCTCTCTCTCTCTCTCTCAATATTTGCAACACCAGTCTCAAATGATGATCGTGCTCCTCAAAATTTCTCGATTAGACCAGTATATCATCAAAAAAACACAACCACAAACTGGTCCAAATATCGATCGAACACCCGATTCATTAAATTCATAAATACTGCTAGTGCATTGGTCAACCCAAATGGCATTACTAAGAATTCGTAATGCCCATATCTAGTTCAGAATGCGGTCTTCGAAATATCTTCTCCTCTAAATTTCATCTGCACAATCTGTCTATATAATCTGAGTGTTATGGCATTAGGAAAACATGACATTCTGTAAATACTGTAATATATTGAACTGAATAGAATCTATCTATATCTATCTGTATAAAAATATCTGTGTTTATTTGTCTACGTCTATACATACTGTAAATCATGATATACTGGGAAAAACTATATAAATTCTATATCAAGTAAATATCTGCTCAGGCCACACAGACATTAAAAACTCTTATTCTATAATAACTAGATAATAAACTGTATACATGTATATACATAAAATCTTTAGTAATATAATTAAAAACACTTAGCATAACATATTTCCCTTACCTGATTTCTGCAAAACCCCCCCTACTTTGACTGGTCCTACACCCGCAGAGCTTCTCGCTCAACACCCTGAAAACAACATCTCCCAGAATAAAATATCATTATTTTCCTACATAGAACATTTTATATAGCTATGGGAATGACAAATTCTAAATAAAATATCTTACCCTGAAATTGGGATGGAATTTGAACCACTCCCACCAACGATTCGATCCAGTAGACTTGTAGAGAACTTTGCCAAGAGCATCGTGGTGGCCTCAGATCGTTGATCTGGCGAAAAACAGAGTCGGGAATGAAGAGAGAAGGAGAGAGAGATGTTTATAGAGAGAGAGAGTGAGGATTTTTGCGCCAAACCTCACTATAAAATCTGGGTTTTAGCTATTTATAGCCCCGAATTCATCAACAAGTCCTGAAGAAAGTTCGTCGACGATCCTTCACCCCTCATCGATGAATTTCAGACTACCACGAACCCCCTCTCAGTATCTTCTCACCGATGAAACGTATCCTCGTCAACGAGATCCTTTTGTACCCTCGTTGATGAATCCCCTATGTTCGTCGATGAGGCCTCTATTAATATCTTGGGTTATTACACAGACCGAGGCCACCGTTGAGATAGTTTTACTACCCCGCTAGGAGGGTAAGTTTTTGAGCTAGGGTCAATAGGTTTTTGTGTTAGATCCTAGATATAACTTTTGATGTTTTGGGAATTGTATATTTAAATAGTATATGGTGGAATGTAGGTAACTCTGGTATAATGTATCTTATGGTTTGGTGAATGAAATTTATATTTACTGCTGGTTAGGTTTCCGTTGTGTATGACAGTTATGTCCCCATTACCCATGGGTTCGGGTTGACTTTATTATATGATTAATTAGTGGTATCGGGGTGTTCAATGTGATTAATTATATGGTAAGTTAATCAGGTCGTTACAGTTTGGTATCAGACCCTAGGTTGTTAAGTTCTGTAGACTCTAGAATGCAGCAATAATAATACTAGAGTATAGGATAAGGGAATTTGAGGTCTAGTTTTGTAGTCTAGATGCAGGACTTTCGTGATGGTTTGTGTGTCTTTCCTGGGGTCACGATTCCAGGAAAGTCATGGTAAACTATTATCGGGTTGGGTATCTAGGTTGCAGGATTGAACCTTGAATTAAGATTAGGGGTGATAGATTAGTTAAGGATATAATATATTAGCTAGCTGATATGTTACGGTAATAGGGTCCTAAGCTAAGTTTATTGTCTTTTTAGGATGGACCCTAGAGATAATAGCGCCCATGCTAGTGGTAATGAGGGTGCTGGGCCCTCGAGTGCTACAGGTGGTGATTAATATACAGTACTGCGTAGCATGGCTCAGGAAGTCATGGCTGAAATTGCAAGGAATTCCAAAGAGTAAGGTGGGCCATCTGCATGCTATGACAGTTCGATTGAGAACTTCATTAAGATGAATCCTTCGGCTTTCTCAGGAGGAATTGATCCTGCAGTTGCTGAGAACTGGGTGTAGGAGATTAGAAAAGTGTTTGCAGTGCTACAGTGTACTGAAGAGTAGAGGGCGATGTTCGCTATGTATAAACTGACTGGTAAGGCCGAGAGATGGAGGACGGTAGTGAAACTTCTGGAGTAGCAGAGGATAGTGCTTATAAAGATGACATGGGAGCGATTTAAGGAGACATTTTTTTATAGATATTTTCCATCTCGTCCAGGGATGCTAAGATAGAGGAGTTCTTGAATCTGAAGTAGGGACCGCAGACAGTGTAGCAATACGCGGCGAGGTTCATTGAGTTATCTCGCTTCGCCCCATACATTATTCTAGGAGAAATGAAGAAGGTACGAGAGCTTGAAAGAGGTCTAAGGAGAGAATTGTATAAGCAAGTGTCAATACTGAAATTGCAAGATTTTTCTGAGCTGGTAGATAGGGCAACTATGGCAGAAGGTGGAGAGCGGTTTGAGGCGGAGGAGCAAACACAGAGAAAGAGATCCACGCCTTCTGGTTCCCAGCAGGGGTCTAGTTGAGGTTCATGGAAGAGAGGTGGCCACTACAAGGATCGGAGGCAAGAGTCAGGGATTGTCTGACTTGTGGAAAGCGACAGCCGGGCGAGTGTTGTGCCGGGCGAGGTATCTGATACCGATGTGGGGAGCCAAGACATACGATGAGAGGCTTTCAAGCTCAAATTGGAGTTGCTCCCGCTCCTCGACCTACTCGAGGAGGCTATCAGGCACCACGTGGAGGCCAGCAAAGGAATATGACTCTAGCCAAGGTTTTTACTTTGATGCCGAGTGATGTTGAGACAGTCAATGATGTGGTGACAGGTATGGTTAGCATGCTTTCAGTTAAATTTATTGTATTATTTGACTTAAAACCCACACACTCTGTAACGTCCCTCAATTTCTTAATATAAAATGTCACATAATAAATAAAATGGTCAACCCGAACCTGTGGGTAATGGGGACTCCTGTCAATCAGAGCGGAAACCTAAGCAACAATAATAATAAATTCTCAAACATCCAATCACAAGACATAATACCAGATTAAGGAAGCTCCAATCACTAGGATCAAACAACACTAGGATCAAATAACAAAAACTCTCGATCCTAGATCAACGCTTACCCTTCGAGTAGGGAAGCTCCAATCACTCAACGGCAGCCCTGGCCCGCTGGTCTCTCTAGATTTCCTGAAAATCATTTAATGTTCGGGGGGTGAGACACTTCTCAGTAAGGGAAAATAAACTAAATACAGCTGTGTTGTAACATGAATATTTAATGCAATTGTACATATACAGTACGTTTCATAAATCGAGAAAACATACATCATATCATACTGAATAATCATACATTTTCGTATTTGCTAATTACTCATAACGTACATAAAACATCCATTATGATTGTAATACTGAAAATATACCCAAGATGAATAGTTAGCTGGTGTCATGTATTACCCTCATGACGGGTTGTGTAGCCCGAAGGCGGGACCCGACAATGGCCGACCACTGCCGAGTCAAATATGTCTGTAAGTACGATGGGCCCACCACACCCTGGTTTGGACTGCCAGGTGGATGTCCACACTCTACTTAAAGCCACATCGACCATCCATCTCCCATCCCCTCGTGGGATGGTTAGCACTAATCTAACATAGATATCTGATCTAAAATATAGCTACGGTACCGAGCTCCTGGACTGAACTAAACTAACATCTAGGTTATTATAACATAATACACGATATAATAGTGGCCTCGTGCCGATCAGTTTCATAAATATGGCCTCGTTCCGAAATCATAAATATATACGGCCTCGCGCCAAAAACATAAATACATACGAGCTCGCGCCGAAATCATAAATACGGTCTCATGCTGTAAACATAAATACATGGCCTCGTGCCATAATTGTTTCAGGTATATACATTCTGAAAATAAAACATTTATCATATATTCATCAAATTCATCACAACATAATTCATTTTTTCATAATACCTGAAAACATGCTTTGCTCGTAAAATCTTTCATATGATAATACATTTCACGAAAAATAATATTCATGCCACACATGTGCTGTTAAAAGTCATACTTCATATTCTAAAATCGTGCCTTTTTGACATCTCATACATACATATACGTTTTAATCATCATAGCAGTAATTTCCTAATCGTACATTCCATTCGTAATAAACAAATATAACATGTGCTTTTCTGAAAATAAATTTACTCATAATCAATAATAATTTGCATGGAAAATAACTGTTTTAGTTTATTTCCTTACCTGACTACTGAGAATAGGGGTGAGCATAATTCGGTGAAAATCGAATTAACTGAATTAACCGGTCGAAATTGGTCGGTTTGGTTCGGGCAAAAAACTCGATTCGGTCGGTTCGGTTGGGATTTTACACAAATTTGGTTAATCGATTTCGGTTCGGTTAACAACAAAAAATAATTCCGTTAACCGATTAATCGAATTATTAATTAATTAAATTTTAAGTATAAATTATGAATATAATTGTTTTTTATTATGAACATGGATATACTTGTGGAAATTAATGTTGTCGTCGAAGGGGATGACGACGCCGAGCTTGGTGCGGCTGCAGTGGAAAGTGATGGTGTGCCGGCAGATGGAGAGGAGGATGAGGGTCATGTTGAACTTGAGAGTCTCGGCGGCGCCCTTGGTGGTGGACCGATGGTGACGCATAAGCCCATGACTCGAACACCGTTCGGTGCTTGTACTGGATGAACTTGCGGGTAAAGAGGGCGACACAGACGACGAGCCACAGTAAGATCACCCACACGCGCTTCCAATTGTCCTCCACGAAGTACTGGAGGTTGCGGTAGCCTCTCCGGAGCAGGTTGGGTACTTGGGTTTCGTGGTGGGCACCAGCTTCTGACTCAGTAGCTGACTCAGTAATTGGCTGTTCGTCGCCAGGTTCGCCGACTGGCCCGACGCTTGCAGGCTTGCAGCAGCAGCGTCTCCATATAACTATTCAATACTATTGCACCACAAAAATAAATAAATAAATAAAAATTATTGCACCTCAAAATAAATAAGCCTATGTGATAGAGTAAATGCATTGACACAAAATTCTCTACGCTTTGTCGATCTGCCCCGTAGGCCGCACGCTCGCAGCTCTCCATCAGACCACCTCTCGGAGTCAGCAAGTCCCCTCTGGCTTCTTCGAGTCTTCAGCAGCTCGGCTCTCCAGAGTCCAGCCTCTCGGCCCTCAGTGTCTCAGCCACCAGCTCGACGTGCAAAACCAAACCCCAGCGTCTCAGCCACCAGCTCACCTTGCAAAATCGGATCCTGGTATCTCATCCACCAGCCATCATTTTTATTAATAAAATTAATAAATAAGGCATTTAATTAAGCTAGATTTTATTTTTTAATTTTTTTTATAATAATCAATTTTAACTAATTTTGGTTAAAATCGATTAACCGAATTACCCGTATAGGTAATTTGGTCGGTTGGTTCGGTTTCCTCCTCCAATTCGGTTGGTTCGGTTAATGGTATTATTTAACCAAATTTTTTGGTTAATTCGGTTAATGACCCGAATTTGGCCGAACCGACCGTTTGCTCACTCCTAACTGAGAAAACCCCTAAGATATCCTAACCTAACCCCGGTAGGATTTCCTGATCAATACCCAGAAACTCAAAACTCCCACTATTAAACCACAGTATTTTCATACGTACATCATTTCCTATAACTATCACAAGACCAAATTTGGCTTAAAAAGCCTTACCTCAACTCAGGGATGATTTCCAACTTCGTTTCCCCAACGATCCGCTCCAGCAAACTCGTAGAGAACTCCGTCAGGAGCGTCGTGGTAACCTCAAATCTTTGATCTGGCGACTGATAGCAATCTACATGCCTGAATAGAAGATAATAATTGAGGTGGGGTGCACACACGTGATCCCACGAATCTGTACTCCTGTCCCTCTTGAGGTATGAACACTACCACTCTCTAATGGCAATTAATGCTAGCATAGTGAGCACCGATTTTGTTAATGGGGAAGAAGGATGGCTCGATGAGATTGTACATCGACTATCGAGAAATAAATAAAGTAACTATCAAGAATAAATACCCGCTCTCGCGTATTGATGATTTGTTTGACTAGTTACAGGGGACACAGATCTTTTCGAAGATCGATTTATGCTCCGGGTACCATCAGGTGAAAGTCAGGGAGGAAGATGTTCCGAAGACGGCATTCAGAACACGGTATGGTCACTATGAATTTCTAGTTATGTCGTTTGGGTTGACGAATGCTCCTGCGGTGTTTATGGATCTTATGAACAGGGTTTTTCACCAGTACCTGGATCAGTTTGTGGTAGTATTTATTGATGATATACTGGTGTATTCGAAAAGTCCAAAGGAGCATGAGGAGCATCTGAGTATAGTGTTGCAGGTGTTGCGAGGGAAGAAGCTATATGCGAAGCTCAAGAAGTGTGAGTTTTGGCTAAAACAAGTTACCTTCCTTCGACACGTTATATCCAAGGGTGGTATTTCTGTTGATCCGAGAAAGATTGATGCGGTAGTAGACCGGGTACGACCAAAGAACGTGCACGAGATCAGGAGTTTCCTGGGATTGGCTGGGTACTACCTCAAGTTTATTGAGGGCTTCTCTCGATTGTCAAGCTCATTGACTAGATTGACCAGGAAAGGAGCGAAGTTTGAGTGGTCTAATGAATATGAACAGAACTTCCAGGAGTTGAAGCAGCGACACATCACTGTGCCTGTGTTGACGATACCTACAGGAGAAGAGAGGTTTGTAATTTATAGTGATGCGTCCCATTAAGGGCTCATATGTGTATTGATGCAACGGGGGAGAGTAATAGCCTACGCCTCACGAAAGTTGAAAGAATATGAGAAGAACTACCCTACGCACGATCTAGACTTGGCGGAGATTGTTTACGCACTGAAGATTTGGAGGCACTATCTATATGAGGGTAGGTGTGAGATATTTACTGACCATAAGAGTTTAAAGTATTTCTTCACATAGAAGGAATTGAATATGAGGCAGAGGAGATGGTTGGAGCGAACAAAGGATTACGACTACACTATCAGCTACCACCCGGGAAGGGCTAATGTGGTTGCTGATGCTTTGAGTTAGAAATCGGTGGAATCATCTGTATTTGCAGTGGAGATTCAGCATCCGATTCAGATGGATCTGGAGAGGCTCGGTGTAGAGCTGGTAGAGGGCAATCACCAGGCGTTCATTGCTGACTTGGTTTTGCAGCCGACTCTACAGGAGAGGATTAAAGCAGCTCAGAGGAATGATGCAAAACTAGTAGACTTTATGGTAAAGGTACAGGATGGTCAGGAACAAGAGTTCAGCATTTCAGAGGATGGAGCCCTGAGGTTCCATACCAGGTTATGTGTTCCTACCGATCCTCAGATCAAGAAAGTCATTCTGGAGGAAGCACATCGGTCCCTATATACAGTACATTCGGGTAGCACTAAAATGTACAGGGATCTCCGAGAGTCCTTGTGGAGCACATGAAGAGGGAGATAGCTCAGTGAAGACTAAGCATCAGAGACCGGCGGGATCGTTGCAGCCACTCCACATTCCTGAGTGGAAGTGGGAGCATATAGCGATGGATTTCGTCTCAGGATTACCACCAGCATTGCATGGACAGGATGCTATTTGGGTAGTGGTGGATCGATTGACGAAGACTGCCCACTTTTTGCCAAATTAGAGTTAGCTACTCCATGGACAGATTGGCTGAGTTATACATCTAGGAGATAGTTAGACTCCACGGCGTCCTAGTGTCCATAGTTTCAGATAGAGATCCACGGTTCACATCTCGTTTTTGGAAGAGTCTGCAAGGGGCCATGGGTTCTCAGTTGTCGTTCAGCACAGCTTTTTATCCTCAGACAGATGGACAGACAGAGAGAACGATACAGATTCTGGAGGATATGCTGCGAGCATGTGTGCTGGACTTTGGAGTTTGTTGGATGCAGTATTTGCCATTGGTTGAGTTTGCGTATAACAACAGCTACCAGGCCAATATTGGGATGGCACCGTATGAGGCACTGTATAGAAGGAAGTGTCGATCCCCGTTGTATTGGGATGAGGTTGGAGAGAGATAGGTATTGGGGCCAGAGCTGATACAGTAGACTCAGGATAAAGTCAGACTCATCAAAGATAGGATTAAGACAGCGCAGAGCCAACAGAAGAGTTATGCCGATACTCATCGGTGAGAATTGGAGTTTGACATAAGAGATCACGTATTTCTGAAGGTGGCACTGCTGAAGGGTGTTATGAGGTTCGGGAGGAAGGGTAAGCTGAGCCCTAGGTATATTGACGAAAGGAAACCACCACAAGAATCTAGGAATGATTCTCTACAAGTCTAGTGGGACGAAATTCTCGGGGGAGTGTCGGGCCAAAACCCCAAATTTGGGGTGCGGCGGTTATTAAGGGGTTTATTTTTAATTAATTAGTATTAATTTAGAAATGCTAAAATATTAAGCATTTGGGACTGAAGTTGGATTTCTGAAATTTAGGGCCCCGGTGAGCGCCGCGGGTGTAATTTTAGGACCCGCGTAAAATTTAGAAAATTAAGTGGGGACGTTTAATAATAGTTTAAATATTAATTTGAGGTATATAGAGCCTAGGGAAGGCTAGATAAGTAATATTTTGGAGAAATAGATTAATTAATCTAAGGAAAATATTAATTACAGGAGTTAAATTTCGGGCGCCAAGGGCGTGAAATTTTGGGTCCTAACGAATTTCTCAGTAGTCAGGTAAGGGAATAAACTAAAGCAGTAATTTTCCATACAAGTTATTATTGATTATGAGTAAATTTATTTTCATAAAAGCATATGTTATATTGTGTATTACGAATGAAATGTACGATTGGGAAAATATTGCTATGATGATTAAAATGTATATGTATGTATAAGATGTAAGGAATTCACAATTTTAGAATATGAAGTATGATTTTTTTTTATAGCATATGTGTGGCATGAATATTGTTTTACGTGGAATGTATTACGATTTGAAAAATTTTATGAACGAAACATGTTTTCAGGTATTATGAAAAGATGAATTATGTTGTGATGGTTTTGACGATTATATGATAAATGATGTATTTTCAGAATATATATACCTGAAACAATTTTGGGGCAAGGCCATATATTTATGTTATCAGCACGAGGCTGTATTTATGTTATTGGCACGAGGCCATGTATTTATGTTATCGGCACGAGGCCGTATTTATGTTATCGACATGAGGCCGTATTTATGTTATCGACATGAGGCCGTATTTATGTTATTGGTGCGAGGCCATGTATTTATGTTTTCGGAACGAGGCCGTGATGATGTTGTATGTATAATCATCTTTTATATGTTATCACTACCAGGATGTTAGTTTAGTTCAGTTCAGGGGCTCGGTACCGTAGCTATATGTGTAGATCAGATATGTACGTCAGATTAGTACTAACCATCTCACGAGGGGATGGGAGATGGATAGTCGATGTGGCTTTCAGTAGAGTGTGGACGTCCACCTTGCAGTCCGGACCAGGGTGTGGCGGGCTCATCGTACTTACAGACATATTTGATTCAGCAGTGGTCGACCAGCCATTATCGGGTCCTGCCTTCAGGTTGCACAACCCATCATGGGGGGTAATACATGACACCAGCATTAATTTGTTTACACCATCATGGGGGGTAATACATGACATATTTGTTTTCAGTACTATAGTTATAACAGATGATTTTATGTATGTTATGATTTATTAACAGATGTGAAAATATATGTTTATGCAGTACGATATGATGGATGTTTACAGAATTATGAAATGTACTGTATATGTATACTTATATGTACCTTAAATATTCATGTTGCCACACAGTTGTATTTAGTTTATTTTCCCTTAATGAGAAGTGTCTCACCCCCAACATTAATTAATTTTTCAGGAGCCCCTGAGAGACCGGCGAGTCAGGGTCGTCGTTAAGCTAGTGAGATTACCCTGTGAGAAGGGTAAGATTTTGTAATAGGGTCAGAGTTATTTTGTGTTTGACCCTAGAGATATTTTGATGTATATAAGGATGTATAGAAGTACAGTTTTATAATGTTTTAGAAAGTTCTGGTATTATACTTTATGGATGGATGTTTGGATTTTATGTTTATTGCTGCCTAGAATTCCGCTGTGTTTGACAGGTGTTCCCACTACCCACGGGTTCGGGTTGACCATTTGATCTATTATGTGACATTTTATGTTAAGAAATTGAGGGTCGTTACAATGTAGCTCACACTAATACATAACTACTCCATGAAACTCGAAGCTTCACAACAATTACATTGCCAATACAGTGTAGCTCACACCCCTCGGTGACTAGCCGGGATACATGTAATATTTCACACCCTCAGATATAGAGTCAGACACTCTTCCTCACGGTTTTGACACTGATGCATGGCACAGTGTACGATAATTAGCCGCCACATAGCTATTTCAGCGTACGGTAATTAGCCACCACTAGCCAATTTCACAAAATCTAGAATCATTTTGAAACTCATATTTCTATACTCATCAGCGTACGGTAATTAGTTGCCACATAGCTGTTTTACAAAATACCTGGAACAATTACATACAACCATACATTCCACACTTATTGGGTTTACGGGAAATCATATCATTTTCCAATTCAAGTATACAATTTTGTACAAATATGGATAACAGTCATCACAATAATATAGTTTAAACAAAAGAAACGGTTTTCCAAACAAAGTAGAGATGATACCCGAAATCCCAATTTTTTCCAAAAATTGTAACCCAAAAATCTCGTATTTTATTCTATAGATTTTCCCAAATAAGTTACCAAAAATACATATGATCGTAGCCTACAAGCTTACCGATCTTGATTTCAAAATTAATTGATATAAACTGAATCCCCTTGCCTTAACCCGAATTCCAACTACGAACCCTATAGTTCGCAAAACTACAAACCAAGACTCTAAAACCTACAAACCACAGTACAATACATGCTTATAACTCATACTACTACACATATTTCAAATCAGAATGGAAAATCGTGCCTTTCCTCGATTTTGGCCTGAAACCCGAAATTGCTCGAAATGAGATTCTGATCTGCTAGAAACATAGAGAATCCTTCCTTGATCCTCGCAATAACGTCGGATTTATGAATCAGGCGACAAACGGCGAAGAAATCAAAAGAGAGAGAGAGAGAGAGAGATAGCGAGAGAGATAGAGAGAGAGAGAGAGATGAGAGATAGAGAAAGAGAAAAAAAAAGAGAGAGAGTGAGAGAGAAAGAAAGAGAGAGAGGAGAGAGAGAGAGAGAGAGAAGGAGAGATTTTTAAGCTAACTTAGCTTGGAAGCAACTCATTTGGATATGTATAGCCCTTTGACTCGGGTGGATTCATCGACGAATTGGCGTCCTCATCGACGAGTCTGCCATTACCTTTGTCAATGAGATTGCGGCCTCATCGACGAGCCCGAGGTTCCAGATTTTCCAAAATCGCTCAAGATCTCCTCATCGACGAGACACTAAATTTCATCGCTGAGAACAAAAAGGACTTCGTCAACGAACTTTGGTTTCATCGATGAAGCTTGCCCAAATTTATACTTTACCCTTCTTTCAAATATTTAATCCACATAGTACGGTTCGGGTTCTTACACCTCTATCCCGTATAGATGATTTATTTGACCAGCTTTAGGGTACACTGGTGTATTCTAAGATTGACCTCAGATCAGGCTACCATCAAGTGAAAGTAAAGGCAGCGGATGTATCGAGGATGGCCTTTCGGACCAATTATGGGCATTATGAATTCCTCGTTATGTCGTTTGGCATGACGAATGCTCCTGTAATATTCGAGGACTTGATGAATAGAATCTTCCACCAATACTTTGTCCAGTTTGTTGTTGTTTTTATTAAGGATGTACTGATTTATTCAATGAGCTATGAGGAGCACGGGACGCATTTGAGGCAGGTCTTACAAATGCTCAAGGAAAAGAATTTGTATGTCAAATTCAGTAAATGTGAATTCTGGCTTAAGAAGGTTGTGTTTTTAGGGCATGTTATCTCAGGGAATAGAATTTCTGTGGCTCCTAGTAAAACTGACGCTGTAGTGCGTTGGGCTAGATCGAGGAACATTCCAAGGATTAGGAGTTTCTTGGGGCTGGCTGGTTATTACCGTCGTTTTGTGGAGGGATTCTCAGCATTATCAGGGCCTCTGATGCGACTGATTAGGAAGAATGTCAAGTTTGAATGGGACGACAGCTATGAGCAGAGCTTTCAGGAATTGAAGCAAAGTCTTGTCACGGCACTAGTGCTGATCATCCCGTTAGCGAGTGAGGGTTATGTTATTTATAGTGATGTGTCCTCAAAGGGACTTGGCTGTGTATTGATGCAGCATGACATGGTCATAGCGTATGCTTCTAGGCAATTGAAAGAGTATGAAAAGAACTACCCTACTCATGATCTTGAATTGGATGCAGTAGTACATGCATTGAAGATTTGGAGGCATTATCTGTATGGTGAGTAATGCGAAATCTTCTCCGACCATAAGAGCTTAAAGTACTTTTCACTCAAAATGAACTGAATATGAGGCAGAGAAGGTGGTTAGATCTTATCAATTACCACATAGGGAAAGCAAACGTGGTAGCTGATGCGTTGAGCAGGAAGTCTGTGGGACCAGCGTTGGCTGCTATGGAGATTCAGTATCCAATTATGATGGATCTGGAGAGACTCGACATAAAGTTGGTAGAGAATGATCCTTAGGCATGTATTGCCAATTTAGTGGTACAACCTACCCTGCAGGAAAGGAATAAAATTGCTCAGAAAGACAATCCAAAATTAGTAGAGGTATTGGTCAGAATACAGAGTGATCATAGAGTGGAATCTTGTATTACAGATGACTGAGCTTTGCGGTTTTGGTCTCGTTTGTGTGTTCTTGCTGATGCTAATATCAGAAAGGCCATCCTAGAAGAAGCTCACAGATCTTTGTACATAGGTCATCCCGGCAGCACAAAAATGTATAGGGATCTGCGAGAGTCTTATTGGTGGAGTGGTATGAAGAAGGAGATTACCGAATATGTAGCACAATGTTTGACATGCCAGCAAGTAAAGGTTGAGCACTAGAGGCCAGAAGGCTAGTTGCAACCACTTTTTATCCTAGTGCGGAAATGGGATCATATATCCATGGATTTTGTTTCCAAGCTACCGTCAGCATTACAAGGCCAGAATGCAATCTGGGTGATTATAGATCATTTGACTAAGACCGCCCATTTCCTTCCTGTCAGAATCAGCTACTCCATTAACCGAATGACAAAGATTTATACTCAAGAGATAGTTCGTTCTCACGGTGTGTTAGTGTCTATAGTGTCCGATCGAGACTTGCGTTTCACGTCACGATATTGGACAAGCTTGCAGGAGGCCCTAGGGTCTCAATTATCTTTCAGTACAGCGTTCCATCCTTAGTTAAACGGGCAAACTGAGAGGACGATTCAGGAATTAGAAGATTTGTTTCGAGCATGTGTGCTGCACTTGTGGGGTAATTGGATTCAATTTATGTCGATGGTGGAGTTCGTTTACAATAACAGTTATCAGACCAACATTGGCATGGCACCGTTTAAGGCGCTTTATGGCAACAGATGTCGTTCTCCTTTATATTAGGACGAGATGGATGAGCGGCAAGTTGTAGGACTAGAGTTAGTACAAGGAGCATATGATAAGGTTCGGCTCGTCAGAGATAGAATCAGTGCAGCTCATAGCTGACAGAAGAGTTACGCCGATAACTGCCGTAGGGAATTAGAATTTGATATCGTTGATCATGTGTTTTTGAAAATAGCTCCTTTAAAAGGGGTTATGAGATTTGGAAGGAAAGGTAAACTTAGCCCTAAATTCATAGGTCCGTTTGAGATTTTAGAGAAAGTGGGGCCGGTTGCCTACAGGCTAGTTTTACCGCTTGTGTTTTCCAGAATACACAACGTATTTCATGTTTCCATGTTGAGGAAATAAGTTCTAGATCCTTCTCACATAATCAATTATGGTGAATTAGAGTTCAATGATTCACTAGTTTATGAAGAAGTACCAGTATAGATTCTGGACAGGAAAGAGTAGAAATTACGTAATAAGAAAATTCCTCTAGTAAAAGTCCTGTGGAGAAATCCCACAATTGTTCCATAGGATTTAGTTATAATCAGGTAAAGTATAAGTAATTATGTAATGTTTCTTTTGCAGGTTAGTCAGTGTATGTATTAGTTTAGTTAGTAAGTAATATTTTAGTTTTGGAGGAATTTTATTTTGCATAGGTAATCTCCCAAAACTTTGAATGTAACCACGATATTCCTCCATAAGTGAGGATAGGTAATAAAATAACTAGGCTATTTTTTTTTCAAAGGATGGTGAATCATTTGGATAGTAAATTTCGAGGACGAAATTTTTATAAGGAGGGGAGAATGTTGAGACCCGAAGAAATTATAATAATTAAATAATAAAGAGGGAGAAAAGGAAAATTGTATAGGGGATGACAGCAAGTCGCATTCGTCGATGAAGTGGGTTATTAGGATCATCGAAGAGGACACATGTCTCGTCGACAAGGAGATACCAAGTGGCTATTTTCAGCTCTAAATTTCATCGACGAAGAATAAGCGTTCGTCGACGAACTTCCTTTGTGACCTCTTCAACGAAGTGACATGGCTCGTCGATTAGTGTAGGTGTATAAATAGCCTAAACTTGATTTTTCTTCAGAAAATTTCATGAAAAATCACTCTCTCTCTCTCTCTCTCTCGTGTTCATCCCTTCCCCCTTCTTTCTAAGATTTTGGGCCGGATTCTTGCCAATTCGACGATCTGAGGCCACCACGACCCTCTTGGGAAAGTTCTCTTCAAGTCTGTTGAAGTGGATCATTGGTGGGGCTAACTTGAACTTCATCCCAAATTCAGGGTAAGACTTTATGTTAAGTATTTGGCTTTCTCACAGTTGTATAAAATGTTGTACTCGAGGAAATACTAAAGTTTTGTTTAGGGAGATATTATTTTCAGGGTGTTGAACGGGGAACCCTGTGAGTGTAGGACTAATCATTGTGGGGGCTTTTCAATAGTCAAGTAAGAGAGTAAATTAAAGCAATAATTTTCCATGAAAATTATTATTATTTAATAGCAGATTAATTTTCAGAAAGCATGTATTATACTGCTGTTACATAGGAATATGTATTTTTACGTATGAAATGTCAGGAAATATGATTTCAGAACAGAATTAATGATTTTATTCAGTTTGTGTGGCATGAATATTATTTCACGCATATTATATTATGTTAATTCAATTTTACAGAAAAAACATGTTTCAATTATTTTTAGGAATAACATGATAATACAGTAAACTATGATTTTCAAAATATATAATAAACATTACATTTATTTAGATCAGTATGTATGATATGTACGGCACAAGGCCGCAGTTGTGCATGTTTTCGGCTTAAGGCCGTAGTTATGAAAGTATTTGGCGCAAGACCGTAATTATTTATGTTATTATAGAATTCAAAAAATGTTATCAATCTATTTATGTTCAAACAGTATATTATCATGTACTATATGTTATCAGAACCCAGATGATAGTTCATATCAATTTCAGGAGCACGATACCATAGTTATATAGTTCAGTTCAGTTCAGTTCAGTTTAGACTTATGCTAACTACCCTTACTAGTAAAGGGGGTGGGAGATGGAAAGCCGATGCGACTTTCAATGTAGAGTGGTAGACGTCCCCCTGTCAATTCGAACTAGGATGTGGCGGGCTCATTCTACTTACGAACATTCTTTACTCGACAATGGTCAGCCATCCATTGTCGGGTCCTGCCTTCGGATTGCATAACCCATCATGGGGGGTAATACATGACATCAGCTAGCTATTCATCCTGGGTAAATTTCAGAATCACTAGTTATATTAGATAATTTTGTGAACAGTGAAATGCAATATGACTTAGTATATTTATGAAATGATATGTTTAATCAGTTATGATATTATCATTTTTTTTCAAGTATGTGATATGTACTATGTATTTATTATAGCACACAAATATTCATGTTGCCACACAACTATATTTAGTTTATTTTCCTTTACGAAGAGATGTCTCACCCCAGCTTAAACCATTTCAGGGAACCCAGAAAGACAGGCGAACTGAGGCCACCGTTGAGACAGTTTTACTACCTTGCTAGGAGTGTAAGTTTTTGAGTTAGGGTCAATAGGTTTTTGTGTAGGATCCTAGATATAACTTTTGATGTTTTGGGAATTGTATATTTAAACAGTATATGGTGGAATGTAGGTAACTCTAATATAATGTATCTTATGGTTTGGTGAATAAAATTTATATTTACTGCTGCTTAGTTTTCCGCTGTATATAACAGGTGTGTCCCCGTTACCTACGGATTCGGGTTGACTTTATTATATGATTAATTAGTGGAATCAGGGTGCTTAATGTGATTAATTATGTGGTAAGTTAAGCAGGTCATTATACTACCATTTCAATTCAATTCCTTCCCCAACCATTCCTTTCCCTGGTGATGGTCCATGTTCCCTAAATCCTACGAAGGATCAGGTTATGATCTGGGTTTGGGATTAACTCGGGCGAGTCAACCCACTGTGTTGGTTTAATGTGGGCTTGTAGGCTTACATTGTGCATTAGGACCTTGGGTGTTTTAAAACATGGGCTTGGATTGCTTAAACATATTGGCTTGGAATTTTAGGTAAAAGGGCTGAAGACCACTTTTGAAATCCGAGTTTGATTTTTTAAAAATCAGGTCGGGGTCGAGTTGTTTGCTTAGAAAAAGTTGGGCCCAAATTTGTTTTAAGAAGAGTTGGGCCCGAGTTATTTGAAAAGGATTGGACGGACCCATCTTTTAAAATGCTCAGGCCTAGTGCTTTATTTTTGGAAGAATGGGTCATGGTCTCACTATCGGGTTTTTTCAAAATATTGGTTAAGTGGTATGCATGTGTAAAATGGATGCAAAATGCGTGACATGTACAACTCAAATATATATATACAAAAGACTCGATTACATAATGTGACGAAGGATGTGGAATCTGTCCCAACCCCAAGTGCTCTATCCTATTGAGGGAATCTTAGGGGTGATCATGTGTGCCTAGGCTCTAATCCCTATAGACAAAAAGGTTCCCAATCTGACCCTCATCCTCGCCCACAAGCCCTACCATGTGGAGACAAACGGTATTACACTCCTATCTAATCCTAGCAAGTAAAGCCCGCGTATAGCGCATGCATAGGTGTGTGAATCCATCCATTTTAGCCTATACCCTCCACCCCCACATTTATTCACATGTTTATTCAAAATATTTTCAATTGATCACATGCTTATTCAAACAACAATGGTAATAACGTATTTACAATTAATCATACGCTCATTCAAAATATGGAAACAAGATATTTACAATTAATGTCGCGACGTCCCGGGAGCGCGTGTGCCCCGGGCGGTGAACTAAAAATCAATTTAATATTTTCATGGAAAAACATGGATATCGGAGTCGCCACTAACCTTTAGTGCGGTTAGAACACATGATCACTACCCCGTTAGGGGTAGAATCGGTCTTCATTACCAGAGTTGGGGTCGGGAGTTCGGTTACGTGAGGGGAAGGTACGAGCACCCCCTACGCGCCCGTTCTTAAGAACGACACCTAATTAATTTAAAATTATCCCTAAGTTAATCTAATAAATCTTTACATTACTCCTTTTTATGAATTTATAAATACATAGAAGAATAAATAAATATTTACATATATTCCCTCAGAGCTTAGGGTACGTGATGCCCAAAGGCTAATACCCCTTGCAATTAAATCATAGGGAAAAAACTGGAAATAATTTACAAAATACACTCCCAAATTTTGAAAATTTTCTAGGGTTTTTCTAAGTATTAAAATATTAGTTGGGAGGTTTTAATATATGGTAATAGAGTAATAAGCAATACATACTTACTAAAATATTATGAATGTCAAAATAAGTAACTAGACACATAATACTATATACGTTAATATACTAAGGATACTATAAACAGTAATACCTTATATATTAAAAGGCTAAAGATGCCCTAATAGGTAATATTAGATGTCCTAAAGATACCATATTGAATAGTTCCTTATATGTTAAAATTCTAAGAAATATACCCTAATAAGTGATACTAAATGTAATAATAATACCATATAATTCATAATAATAACAATAAACATATAATATGAACTTAAATACTAAAATACCATATGAACTAATAATAATACTAAAATGCCATAATAAACTAATACTTATAGACTAAAATATAAATACCACAATAAGAGTAATATAAACATAATGATAAAGATAAACATAATAAACTATGCCTAAAGATAAAAATAATAATATATGGACATAGTAATACCTATAAATACCACAATATATATAAGATGAACATAGGAATAATATAAACATGATAACGAACAAAATATCCAAAACATCACACAATAATGAAAATTCCACAATAAGTAAAAAGTAATGATAATAACTCTCCAAGCGATACACCAATATCCTATAAACACCACTACACAAATAAGGAAATAACTAATAAAGGAAATAAACCAAGTTTAGGATTAAAACATGGGAACTAATGAAAGGTTAAGAAATAATGAATATATTACATTCTAAAATGTGCATAATCACAAAAATTAGCATACGATCCTAAGAAGAATGAACTTAAATCCTAAATGAATATTATGACGAAAACGAACCCTGCAAAACAAAATAAATGAATAAATAAATCAATGTCAACTATATATATGAAACCTGAATTAAAATTTCTGCCAAGGTTAGAAAAATCCTGCAAAAAGTCAATTAATGTTAGATATACACATATATAAAATACCAATTAAATTTACAATAAAAAAAAAATTTAATCTTTATATGACAAAACCCCAAACCAATCCAAAATATATATATACACGGTCATGTGTGTGATAGTGTGAGTGCGTGTGTGCTCTGTGTGCAGGGTTATGGAAGGGGCTTTACCATAGGCTGACGAAGCTGGGCCGTGGTGCCAGCGAGAGGATAGCATGGTGGCTGGTTGTGCAGGAACTGGGTCGTGGCCTGAGCTGTGGTTTGCTGCTGGTGTGGAGCCGGACTGCTGGGATTGGAATGAAGCTCTCGGGTCTGCTGTGAAGTGGCTGGCCGGGGCTGTTCACAGGGTTCGGGATTGTAGAGTGGGGAGCAGCGGCGGCAACAGCTGCTGATTATGGGCTCGGGTGACTGCAAGGGCTGCCGGAGTTCAACTGGGTGCGGTGGCGGTTGCTAAAAGTAAGGTGGTCGGAGATTCGGGCACGGAATCCTGGTGGTTGGCCGGGTGGTTTGCTGGAGGTATGGCCTAAGGTGGCTATGGAGGAAGGCCTGGAAGGGACTGCAGAGGGGGAGGACGGTTCGTGCCGCCGCTGCTGTTGCAGCGAGAGAGAGTGAGAGAGAGAGCTCTTTTTTTTTTTATTTTTCTTTCTCCCCTGCTGCCCGTGTGGTGTGCAGCGCTGCCCCAAGCCTTTTTAAAGGCTTTCCCTTACAACCCTAACCCTATACTAATAATAATAATAAGTAAATAATAATAATAATAATAATAATAATAATAATAATAAGCAGAATAACAATAATAATAGTAATAATAAATAATACTAATAATAATGATAATAATAAGCAGAATAACAATAATAATAATAATAATAATAATAATAATAATAAATAATACTAATAATAATGATAATAAAAATAATGAATAATAATAATAATAATAATAATTGTAGCAAACTAATAATAATAATAGTAATACTAAAAAAAATAAATAAATAAATAATAATAATAATAATAATAACAGAAATAAATAATAATAATAGTACTAATAATAAATAAAAATAATATTAACAATAATGAAAATAATAAATAATAACAATAATAAATAATATAAATAGAAGTAAAAATAAATAAAAATAAAAATAATAATAATGCACTAATGAAAAATAAAATAATAATAATAATAATATATAAATAAAATAATAATAATAATGAGACTAATGAAAATTAATAATAATAATAAGAATAATAAAAATACTAATAATAATAAAACAATAATAATGATAATAAATATATTGGGCTTGGGTAAAAATGGGGTGTCTACAATTAATATGTTTATTCTAAAAATTTGGAAACAAAATATTTGCAATTAATAAAAAAAATTTGTAAACGAAATATTTGCAGTTGAAATTTGCAAACAAAATATTTACAAATAATATTCTTTATTTAAAAAATTTGGAAACAAAATATTTGCAATTAATAAAATTTTGAAACAAAATATTTACAAATAATATACTTTATTTAAAAAAAATTTGAAAACAAAATATTTGCAAATAATAAAATTTGGAAATAAAATATTTGCAATTAAAATTTGGAAACAAAATATTTACAAATAATATGCTTTATTTTTTTAGAAAAATTGGGAAACAAAATATTTGCAATTAATAAAATTTGGAAACAAAATATTTGCAATTAAAATTTGGAAATAAAATATTTACAAATAATATTCTTATTTTTAAAAAAAAAATTGGAAAAAAAATATTTGCAATGCTCACAAAATAAGAAGTAATTAAAACATTTATTAAATTTGAATTTGGGATAATTTCTTATTAATTACTGACTCGACTCTCTAAGGTCCCTAGCAGAGTCACCAAACTATCGCGATGTCCCGGATGTGGAACGAGCTGAATGAAAAATAATAGGTTGAATTTTTGGGAAAAATAGGAATGAAGTCGCCACTAACCTTTTGGTGTAGTTAGAACACTTGATTACTACTCAATTAAAAGTAAAATCGGTTTGCGTTACCAAAACCGAGATCGGGAGTTCGGTTATGCGAGGGGAAGATACGAGCACCCCCTACGCGTCTGTTCTTATGAACAGTACCTAAATAATAAAAAATTATCCCACTAATTAGATTTAATAAATCTTTAAAATTACTCCCTTTTAGTGAATTTTTGAAATACACATGTAAAGAAATAAATCTTACAAAAATATACATAATATATATTCCCTCAGAACTAGGGTACGTGAAGCCCGAAAGTTTATACCCTTTTTTTTTTTTTTGAAATCATAGGGATAAAATCGAGAAATAATAATACTAAAATAAGAACATGTTAATACAAATACTAAAAATAAAACAATTGAATATACGAATACTTCAAAATAGAATAATAATAGTAATAATAACAATAATTATAACAAATACTATAATAATATTAAGCATGATCACTAATAATAATAATAATAATAATAATAATAAACATGAAATGGACGCAATAATAACAAACATCCCGAATAAATACAACCATGAGTATGAATAATAATTGCTTAATATCTATTGTTAAATATTATATCATTAAAAACAATAATATTTACCATAAACATTTAAACTTAAATGAACATCATGACAAAAAGAAAAATCATGCAATATTAACTGTTAAACATGACCGCATAACAATATTCATTATTTAATATGCATTAATATGTACAATAAAAATTTAAACTTGAGTAAATAAAAAAAAGAGAAAAATCCTACAAAAACATGAACATCAACTATCAAATATTATCATATTAAAAATAACAATATTCATTATTTAATATGCACTAATATATATACAATAAAAATTTTAACTTGCATGAATAACAAAAAGAGAAAATCCTGCAAAAAACGTAAACATCAATTGTCAAATATTATCATATTAAAAATAAAAATATTCATTATTTAATATACACTAATATATATATATATATATATATATATATATATATATACAAAAAAGATTTAAACTTTCAATGAATAACAAAAAGAGAAAAATCCTGCAAAAAGATGAACATCAACTGTCAAATATTATTACATTAAAAATATCAATATTCATTATTTAATATGCATTAGTATATACAATAAAATTTAGATTTGAATGAGTAAAAAAAAGGAAGAAAAATCCTGCCAAAAATATATATATATATATATATATGAACAACTGATAAAAAATTAAACTTGAATGAATACAAAGAAAAAAATATTCCTGCAATAAGAATTCATTAAAAATAATATATATACTTAAGCATGTACGTGCCTTCTCATGCAAACCCATATAACTCATCGCGGAGTTGTCATCGGAGTCTGGTGGTGCTGTGCATAGGATGGCCGAAGCTGGATCGCTGTGTTGGGTTATCGCACATCGGTTATGGAAGGGGCTAGAGTTGTCAATTATTAACTATGAGGGAAAGTCTCACCCCATGAGCTAGCTTTTGGAGTAAAGAATGCCCAAAACCACCTAACATTGGTATCAAAGCCTGGTTCACCAACATTATCCCTAGTGTGTCGTGCCGAGGGAGACCTCAATGGTTGTCTTACCGAGAGAGACCCCGATGTGTGAGGGGGAGATTGTTAGGTTATCCCACATCGGTTGTGGAAGGGGCTGGTGGTCAGTTATTAAGTGCGAGGGAAAGCCTCACCCCATGAGCTAGCGTTTTGGGTTAAGAAGGTCCTACACCACCTAACACGCCGGTGGGGTGCTATTGTGACAGCAAGGTGGCCAGAGACGATTGGGAGGCTCGGGCGAAGAGAAAGGGTGTAACAGCCCTACCCTTTATACGGACCTAGGTGTCACTTATTTATACATAATACCTATACCTGTTCAAGATACGTAAACAACCCACCCTAACCAGGGACATACGGATATAAATCATACATAATTTCGATGTAAATGTCGCGGAAAAACATAAACATCCATTGGGATTTCTATTAGTCTTATACCAGAGCTTACTAATACATCCACAATTTACATAAATTCGGATTTAGAATAATGCTTATTATTTCAACTCTCCAAAAAGGAACTTCATCTAAGTCTAATACAAGATTCATATGCTTACGTAAGCTAAACCAAAAATGACCTCCTCAGTCCCTTTAGCCACTAGGACCGACGTACTGATGGACCTGAAAAATGGGTTGTAAGATAAGGTGAGACACCTCTCAGTAAGGAAGAAAGAGTTACAATAGTGTGTGACTGCATATATGCACATTTTTCATATGAACTCATACATTTGAAACATTCGTTTATAAACTATATCATATCACATTTATCTGCACATTAAATATTTAAATTATGCATATGATTATTAGAACACCTCTAGCTTGGTATGACAATTTGCCTGTTTACCCCATGGCATGGGTTGTGCATTGATTGCCTCTGACAGTGTTCTGTTTGTGCAGATAAAGCCGAGCATCTTTTATGATCCAACCGCCCCCTGGTTTATTTTTACCAGCAGCTTACTAACTCCTCGCAGGTCGACCATCTAATATACCCGTACTGATTTTAAACATGTATGGTTGCACTGCCAACATCGGTACCTAACCCTCGGAGTTTATTTCAACCCCAAAACTAGAGTATCTTTCAACCCCTTTATTGAAGCTTTTTCAACTTCTTACATTGGAGTATCTTTCAACCCTTATTATTGGAGTATCTTTCAACTCCTTTTGGTCACAAGTTGTGGTTCCAGTATCAAATATACAATTTATAGCAAAATAGTAACTTGTGTAATTCCAGTATTTTCACAAATTCAAATCATCACATTGGTTTCAAATCGGTGCCTTTCCACTCAGTTTACTTCTTTTTGCTTACTGATTCAGCTTGGTATTTCACCGGCCTCCGTTTATCACATTCTCAGTATAACAAATTGGAACTTCGTTCCCATATCTATATAAATAGTATAGAAAATTCATACATTTCCATTTCCACATATTCAGTATAACAAATTGGAACTCCGTTCCCATATTCTATATCAATAGTACAGAAAATTCATACATTTCCATTTCCACATATTCAGTATAACAAATTGGAACTCCGTTCCCATATTCTATATCAATAGTATAGAAAATTCATACATTTCCATTTCAATATATATCACACAAGTTTAATCCAAAAACACGCTAAATGATAGCAATCTAGTAAACATCATTTAAATGAATAAGTAAAGGATTCGAGCATCTCCTACTATGGTATAAATACAAATAAATGATTTTTTTAAAGTTTGGAGATCATACGCCGAAATCATCGTTTTTACCAAAAATTGTAAAATAGTAAAACTGGCATTTCTATTCGGTAGAATTTAGCAAATAAGCAGTTAAATCATACATAATAACATAAACTAGCTTTTTAGCGGTTTGATTTTTCCAAAAATGTTGTTGTAATCAAATTTCCCTTACCTTAAACTCGAAACGAAATCTCGTACAAAATTGATCCAAACCAACAACCCGGGATCCTAGAAACCTAAAATTACAGAACAAAATCTTACTACAATTTCGACTACTATCCAAATATCTAATCAAAATTGAAATCAATTCCCTACCTTGATTTTTGGGAAAGCCCAAAAATCTCCGAAACGACGATCCAATCCACTAAATTTGTAGAGTTTTCTCCTCTAATTCCCGCAGAAACTTCCATTTTTAGAAACGGGCATCGAATAACGAAGAATCCTAGAGAGAGAGAGAGAGAGAGAGAGTTTCCGCTGGTTTAGAGAGAGAGAGAGAGAGAGAGAGAGAGAGCTTTGGGAGAAACTTAGCTCTTAAGCAACTAAAAATGGATATTTATAGGGCTTTTAACCAAGTCCAATTCGTCATCGATGCGGCATCTTCGTTGACGAATCCACCACACGGCTCGTCAACCAGGTCATCCCTTCGTCGCCAAGTTCAAGTTTCAGATATTCTCTTATCCGCTCGGTATCTTCTCGTTGATGAGGCTCTGAATTTCGTCGACAAGGCTCTTAAGGAATTCATCGACGAATGTGACTCTTCGTCGACGAACCCAGCTTATTACAGTTTGGGTCTCTACAAAGGGTCTCCGGAGCTGGATGCGACCGAGGAGAAGATGGAGTTGGGGGTTGGACGCCGGAAATAATGAAGTGAAGGGTGTTGGCGTCCGGCGGGTAGTATGGTTGTGTGCTGATAGCTCTGCCATGTGGCCTCGCTACTGTATGCAGCGGTAAGAAGAAAGGAGTGAAAGCTTGGTAGCGTGACTGCTGTGAGGAAGGTAGGGCTGCCTGGGTGTGTTAGCATAGCGAAAGAGATAAAAAGAGAGGGAGAGGGGTTGTTGGCTGTGGAATAGGGGGGATGGAGAGCGAGAGCTTGAGAGAGAGAGAGAGAGAGAGAGAGAGAGAGAGAGAGAGAGAGAGAGAGAGATGTGATTGTTTGTGTGAGAAGGGAATGGGAGAGTAGAGGGCTCCGACCTGCCTTCAATGGGGGCATGAACTTTTTTTTTAATAAAAGAGGGAGGAGGAGAATGGGAACATTGGGTTGCCGCCCCTCCCTTCGTTTTGAAGCGCCCACACACACACATGTGCATGAGCCTTGAATGGCCCATGCAAAAAGCCTTCAATCCTCCTTTTTATTTATTTAGTTATTTATTATTTTCTTCTAAAATCACCAAAATAAGACCCACCCTTCATAAAAAATCCAAGGCTCAATTTAAAATTTTGAAACAAAATAAAATACTCGATCTAAAAATATGGGGACCCTTTTTAACATGACGACACTCAATTAAAACACTGGGCTATAAATAGCTGGGACTCAATTAAAACGTTGTGTCTCCATTTTAAAATACCGGGATTCAGTTAAAATACTGGGACTTAAATAAAACGCCGAGACTCGATCAAAAAGACCAGACTCATTTTAAAATAATCGAGACTCAATTTAAAAACTGGGTCTCCATTTAAAAATACCGAGACTCAATTTTGAAAGCTCAGGTCTCGATTAGATATTTCAAAAAGGATCTTTCCATTCCCAGGATACAAAGTTAGCTTTTTACTATGTTGGGTCTTCCCAAAATGGCCTGGTTAAAATTGGGGTGTCTATACATACATCATCTAATACTTACCAAAATTCTAACTGCTTCCCATATACATCCATACATGACTAAAACATAATCTGCTATTACAAACCCTAAAAGAGACAAACACTAACTAATATCTCACAAGCTCTGGCAAAGTTTGTCTACTGTCTAAACTCAGCCCGGCAGTATGCTAGGCACGATCCCTCCGAGGACCTGAAACAATATTTATATCCTAGGGTGAGACACCTCTCAGTAAGATAGACTATATTATCATCAGTGTGTGACTAGCATGAGATTTCATGTGTACATATTCTGCTAACATTTAAATCATTTAACTGGCATTTAAAAATTGTACTAAATTGTATATCTGAAAATACATTCTTTCATACTAACATACTGCTGCCTCAATATAGCCATTTCTATAGTAAATGTGTCCATATATGTCTAGAAGAGACAACCTGGTCTGTAGGACTATGGTCGTCACGTCATCACATACACGTGCGACATGCTTCCTCCCATGACGAGTTGTGCGGTCCGGAGGCTGGACCTAGCAAATAGTCGACTGACTATTGCTAAGTCGAACATAAAATAGTACGATGGTGCCTACCCTATGCCCGAAGGTAGAGTCATTTGGAATTTCTTCATCGGATGGAGCCTTGGAATTTCTTCATTGGGGAGTACTTTACCCAGGTCACCAATCGCCTTTTCCATCCACACTCTATTTTAAACGTGTGGTTGCATCCCTACATACATATAGTTACGGTACCATATTCTTACCATGAGACCATAATAACAGGGCTCTACTATCATATATGGCAATTTTCATCATAAAGCTGTAATCATAATTCATTTCATAAAACTGTATACAACATAATATGTACGTATCTCTATAAAATATCAGTCAGATACTGTTGTGGTTGAAACCAGCACATACCTGTCATTAACTAGCTTGGTAAAAATTGACATTTCATAAACTCGGCATTTAGCCATCATATCTCATATCTCGGCATATATCCGTTACATTTCAGTATTACACAAAACCTGCTCATTTAGTGTCAATTAAAAATTATACTCATGCCACACAATTTTCATCTGATAACTTATAAATAATCATCTTCTTGAGAAAGTAAATACTGCTGCTAAAACTAGGGTATGAATATCTTCAAGTTGTTATTTTACTAAATATAGATGTATAGCTAATTACGGAAAAAATGGAGATAATCAACCCTACCTTCTTTGGTTGGTTTTAAAATAAGCTTATGGTTTGAAAAAACAATTTCCCAACAATGAAAACGTTCAGAAAGTCCAATACTATACTTTAAAAATATCATATTTAAATTTACACGATTGATTTCGAAAATAAAGTCAATTAACCAAACCTTAGGTTTGGGAACCCTAGAAAAGCCATAAATAAATAAATATATGTATGAATGTATATGTGTGTGTGTGTGTGTCTATATATATATATAAAAACCATTTTAACATTACATTCGGTTAGAACTCATAAACATAACTGACAAAATATAATTCCCTTACCTATTTCCTAGAAACGACACGAGACGCTCGAAAATCGAACCCTAATTTTTTCCCGAATTCAAGAATTCACTCCACTAGACTTGTAGAGTTTCGCCTCCTGATCCTCGTGGTAACTACCGATCGTTGAAACGGGCAATGAACGGTTAGAGATCGAAGAGAGAGAGAGAGACGATGGATGTGGGTTAGAGAGAGAGAGAGAGAGAGAGATTTAGTTTTCTTAATGAAGAAGCAAACAAAATCCTATTTATAGCCCCTTGACTCGGTCAGCTTTGTCGAAGAAATGATGCCTTCGTCAACGAACCTCAGAAGATCATTCATCGACAAACCTCTTCCTTCGTCGACGAACCCTATACTTGAATTCCTCTCAGGATCTCTTCGTCAACGAACCACAGAAGGGCCTTCGTCGATAAAAACTAAAACTTTGTCGACAAAGCCTACTATTCCCCCTTTCAAAATTTTCTTTTCTTTTTTTCTTATTTAATTTTCGGGTTCAGGTCTCTACATATCTACTCTTCAATTGATCTTACAACCTTACACAAGAACGAACTCAAGAAATGGTTTACCTTCCCTTCTAACTTTTGTAACCTTACACAAGAGCAAACTTAAGTTCAGGTTCATCCTCTCTCTCTCTCTCTCTCTCTCTCTCTCTCTCTCTCTCTAATACACACATCTACACTAACTCAATTTCCTCTAGTCTTTTTATTCTTGAAAACCTAATTACTAGTGTGCTTTCATTAATATGTATTTTTTATTTTTAAAATTTTCAAAAATAACCTTTCTTGTTGTTTAGTCATAACCTCAACATCCACCCCAAAATATTTTAATTTTCTAACTATAGTTTCGTTTTGTTTTATAATTTTAAGGGTATATAGCGTTGTTGTTTTTGTAAAGTTTTATTTAAAAATCTAATAAATTATTTATGATTATCAAATATATTCTTTATTTTTAAAAAATAATTATAAATACAAATGCACAAATATGTAGAAATTTTTTATTAAAAATAAGACGCCAGGGCAGAGATAAGGTACTTTTATTTTTAAATTAACCAATAATATTGCTTTAATTATCTTATGTAATATCAAATTTGCTTGTACCTATAAAATCATTTGACTTTTTAATTCAAATTTAATAACTTAGGCAAATTTGTCAAAAAAGATTGTGCATTTGAAAATTAATTAATTTTCCAAATCAAAGCAATTTCGCCTTAGACTTTCCAAAACTCAAAAGGGAAAAGCTCTTTTATATGGAAGATGTGAGAAATTTGAGAAATCACTGCAGAAAGTAGGGAAGCTTGTCGGCGAGGTAGCACAGTACTCTGATTTGACGTCATTTTCAGTGTGATATTTTTTCTTCGGTACTCCTGAAAAAAATTTAAACAAGTGTTTGCGAAATATCGGCATGAATTTAAATTGTTCGAAGCTTCTTGTATGATGAAATATAGAATTTTAGTTTGATAGTTGAAAGTTGGTACTCTGTTTCAACGTCTTGTCTTCATGGACAGCTCTGTAACTCCAGTCATGAACATCAACGAAAATGAAGAACAGAACACGAGCGTACTCAACGGGGTCGCCTCTCCTCCCCGCCATAACCCCAACAAGGGCGGCTGGAAATCCGCCATTTTCATAATCTGTAAACCCCCAATTCCTTACTTCTCCGACCCATTCCGTTTAATTTCTCAATTTCAATTTTCAGTTCTCCGACACATTTAATTTCAAATTTTCTCAATTTTTAAATTTTTCCGTGTTTGTATACGCAGCCGTGGAAACGGCGGAGCGATTCTCGTACTACGGCGTGGCGGGGAACCTCATCACGTACCTCACGACGGGTCTCCACGAGCCACTCGCCACCGCCGCCAAGAACGTCAACACCTGGGTCGGCGTCTCCTCGCTGTTCCCATTGCTAGGAGCCTTCGTCGCCGACTCCTACCTTGGCCGCTTCCGTACCATCCTCATCTCCTCCGTCATCTACCTCGCGGTACCAAATCTTTCTAATGCTCAAAATTTCGATTTCTAAATTTTTGAAGCTTTGATTTTTATGGTCTGGAAACAGAGTTCGAAGGGACTGATCATTCTAATGCTGAAAACTTTTGACTTCGTAGTTTGAAGTTGAAATAAATTTAACAATTTTTTGATTTTATGGTGTGGAATCGCAATTCGCAGGGGCTGATTCTGTTAACCGTATCGGTAACGGCGGCGGTTCCGGTGGGTTCACGGGCGGCGGTGTTCTACGTGGCGTTGTACATCCTCGCCGTCGGCGAGGGCGGGCACAAGCCGTGCGTGCAGACCTTCGCGGCCGACCAGTTCGACGAGGACCTGCCGGAGGAGAAGAAGGCCAAGAGCTCCTTCTTCAACTGGTGGTACATGGGGGTCGTCATCGGCGCGACGACTGCCGTGCTCGTCGTCGTTTATGTGGAGGATTACGTGGGGTGGGCCGTCGGGTTCGCGATGCCCACGGCGGCTGTGATGATTGCGCTGGTGCTGTTCCTGGCGGGGATCCGCAGGTACCGGCGGCAGCGCCCGGTTGGGAGCCCCTTCACGCGGACGGCACAGGTTTTCGTGGCCGCCGCGAGGAAGCGGCGAGTGATAGGAACCCTTGATGAGGCGCGTGGGTTTGGGGTGAACGAAGAAGCGGTGGTTCGGACCCTGGCTCGGACCCATCAATTCAGGTACGGTGGGAGTCAAAAAGGACATGGTTGTGTGTGAGCAGGTCGAGTTGTTCTAGCGTCACAGTGATGACGTGTCTTAAGTATCACAGCTCGCATCGTAACCGTCTGAGTAGAGGCAGAAGTGTCATTTATTTAATGGATGAAATAATCAATTAATTATGGATCATATTATTAAGATAATTACAAATACTTTCATAAATTAATAACTGAAATATTTTTATTTCTAAATAATCAACTGTCGTTGATTATAATAAAGTTAAGAAGGTAGACGAAACCAGTAAGGAAGGTTTAGAAGACTACCAATCTTATTATTTAGTTAATTATAAAATGATTAAGGTAATTTTAATAATAATATAATCCTGTTATTAATAGGAACCTTGTGCATATTAGTATTAATAGAAATATATACGGTATCTGAGACCGGCATCTGATTGGTCAACTCTGTTTGTACATAAGTGATATTAACTTATCATTTAATATAAGGTGGGCTTTGGATATATTAAATTCTTATCGTGAGTCAAAATAATTTGAAAAAAAAAAATGAAAGAAGGAAGTTGTTTCTTTATTATTGAAGGAAAAATACTTTGTATCGATACAGGTCTATGTGACAGTACGTTATTGGATACTTACTACTGTATTTAAGATGTGGGCTTGAATCATATCATAATCTTTTAATAACTCGTGACATTGTTGATAGACTCTAATAAGAAAAGTACTAATTTTTATTGATTTAAATTATTTTTAATTTTATTACTGAGCTAAATTTTGTATTAAAAATTTAAAATAAATTCTAAAATTTTATATGTTTGAACCGGTTTTGAGCTAAATTTTGTATTCAATTATATTTGATTATGTTAATACAATTTATGGAGTCCTCAGTAACTTGAGTTGAATGATTTTATTTAAAATATTTGCTATTTAAAGTCAGAGAAATTAATGGTGGAAAAAAGTTTTTATTATTACTTTCTTTGGGTTTTTTAATTCTTCACCAACCCATAGGGTTTAGATTTGATCTAACCGCTATTATGGTATTTGTTTTTGTTAAACAAATTAAGACAATAAAGGTTAGTAAAAAGTCAAACATATTGTAGGTAGCTAGCTTGATTCCATGGCCACCCACTGTCTTATCCATATACGCTTTTGCAGTCGACCCTCACATCATCATCTCCAACCAATCAACTTAAACACTTCCATTTCTTTTTCACAAATCTCCTCTTTTATAATTTTAATCTGCAAAAAATTGATTAATTAATTACACTGCATGATCATATGCATGCATGCATGCAGATTTTTGGACAAGGCAGCGATCCCGGACGACGTCGACAAATCAAGCAAAACCAGAAATCCATGGCGGCTTTGCTCCCAAACCCAGGTAGAAGAAGTGAAGCTGGTCCTCCGCCTCGTCCCCGTCTGGCTCGCCTGCTTCACCTTCGCCATCGCCACCGCCCAGATGAGCACTTTCTTCACCAAGCAAGGCGCCACCCTCCGCCGCTCCATCGGCCATTTCCACCACATCCCCCCCGCCTCCCTCCAAGTCTTCGCCGGCGCCACCATCCTCCTCTCCGTCCCCGCCTACGACAGCCTCCTCGTCCCCTTCCTCCGCTCCCGCGTCACCCGCCACCCATCCGGTCTCTCCATACTCCAGCGCATGGGGTTCGGCATGCTCCTCTCCGCCGCCACCATGGCCGTCGCAGCCCTCGTCGAGTCCCGCCGCCTCGCCGTCGCCCGCAGTCACGGCCTCCTCGACTCCCCCAAGGCCACCGTCCCCATGGCCGTCTGGTGGCTCGTACCGCAGTACGCGCTGTGCGGCCTCTCCGACATGTTCACCGTCGTCGGCATGCAGGAGCTGTTCTACGACCAGGTGCCGGAGGAGATGCGCAGCGTGGGGGCCGCGTTGCACATTAGCACCGTGGGCGTGGGGAACTTCATGAGCAGGGCCGTCATATCGGCGGTGCAGGCGGCCACGGCGGCGTCGCCGGGGGGGAAATGGCTGGGGGACAATCTGAATAGGGCGCATTTGGATGGGTTTTATTGGGTGCTGGCGGTGATGAGCGGCGTGAACTTGTGTGTGTTCGTGGCGGTGGCGAGGGGTTTTGTGTACAAGAAGGTGGCGGCGGAAAAGGAGATGGACCTGGTTAGCGATGACATTTGAGAGTTTTGGAAATCTATAAGGTCGTGTTTGGTTTGCTTAATTTAGTTTCGGAAAATATAGTGTGTTAACCCACTTTAGAAAAGAATATGTATACATGCTAGAAGTCATCAGTCATGTGTCTTCTGCTTTTTGTACTTTATCTCTCTTTCCGAATTTTGAAATTTTACTTATTCACATGCAATTTGGAGAAATTATTAGGTTTGCATTATGTTTTGGACAATTAATTAATTTTGAAAATTCCAACACTTTTCTTAAGTGTTATTTATTTAATCCAAATTGTCAGCCATTGGTTCAGAAAAGAGTTATAGATTAATTTTATCTGACAGAATAAATAAAAATATAGTAAATACATCATAAAAATATCACAGAAATTAATTCATTACTCTTTTAAAATAATTTTTTCAAGTCAAAGAAGGAATCATAGTATGAAGGTGGACAAAGTTTTAATTTAATTTTGACTAAGAATTTGAGGCTTTTGCATTTTCAAAAGCTATATATCATTGCAAATCCCTTAGTATCCTAAAGCTTTGTGATAGTTTTTCAATACAACCAAGCAAGAATCAACTTGGTTGGGTGATATGGGTAGATGTGGTCAATATGAGAGATAGGTTATATAGAAAAGATATATATAAACAACACTCCTTTATTGCATTTGGTAATAATCAATTTTTAATTAGCTATGCAGAAAATCTTATAAATATTTAGACAATAAAATATAGATATCATATACATAGGAATTACCTCTTTTCTTAACCACAATTTTATAATCTCTCTCTCTCATGTTGGGTGGTCTTAGGCCTTCTGAACCCCAAAAGATAGCTCATGGGGTGAGACATTCACTCATACTTAATCTCAACAATCTCCCCCTCACATATCGAGTTCCAAATCAGCGGCCCCACATACCCGGCATCTCAAGGAGAATGTTGAACCTGACTCTGATACCAGTGTTGGATGGTCTTGGACCTTCTCAATCCCAAAGGATAGCTCATTGGGTGAGGTTTTTTTTCATACTTAATAACTGACCATCAGCCCCTTCCATAACCGATGTGGGATAACCCCAATCTCTCTCTCTCTCTCTCTCTCTCTCTCTCTCTCTCTCTCTCTCTCTCTCTCTCTCTCTCTCTCTCTGAAGTTAGACCCTTTTTGTTTTTTAACTTCAACTTCTCATTTGAAAGTAAAAATAGGGTTATACATATTTGGCACACGGTTTTTCCAACTTTTAAAAGTTAACTTTTAGTTATTTTGATAAATTTTTAAAAGTTAATTTGAAAATCTTAAAAGATAAAAGTTAAATCTTTTTACAACAAATCTTTTTACAAATGTTATGTAATTTACAAATTTTTTGCAGTAGGGTGACGTCATGCTGACGTCACCCACTATGTAGGAGAACGTGATTCAAATATGGGTTGACGTCACCCACTATGTAGGAGAACGTGATTCAAATATGGGTTATTGGATCTAGAATAATGGGTATTTGGATTAGGATAAACATTCAGCTCTGAGCATTCTAAATTTGGGTCAAATTCTCGAATCTTATTTGATATATATTATGAGAAAAGAAATTATTTTCTATTATATTAAAATACCAACTATAGAATTTGAAACTCAACATTTGATAATTTTTTTTAAAGAAAACAATTCAAAATTAACTACTAACCTATTTTAAATTCTTCACTTTGCAATTCTTTCTTTCCTTTTTTTTTTTTTTTTACTGCTTCTGCCCTCTGAATCACCTTTCCTTTAACCTTTTTGCTTCTCTCTTTTGAACTTCAAGCTCTCCAACTCCTCTTTCTGATCATCACAAATTCTTCTCAAAATTTTCAATGAACAATTCTTTTCTTTACTCACTCTCGATCTCAGTTTATGACTCTGTGTGTTTGTGTCCTTCTACCTTTTCGAAAGCCTCTATTTATAGGTCTATTTCTGAATCCTAACTTAAATTTTATTTACTAATCATATTTAAGTCGATCAATCAAACCTAAAACTAACTTGTTAATTAAGTTGATTAGTCAATTTAAATTATTCAATCAAACTTAAGTAATCAATTAATTTTTAATTTTGATTTCCTAACTAAAATTCTATTGCGTGTGTGTAGGTGCAAGCATGGAGAATCCAACCCATCTTTTTTATTTCATTTTTTTCGTTCTATTTTTTTTTATTTTTTATTTTTATTTTCAATGTAAAAATTGGATTTTCACTGTATATTTATTTTTCTTGTATTCTTTTTTACTTTACCGCATTAATGCAATATTATCTAATTTGTGCAAGCCCAAAAAAAAATGGGGGTTCTACACTAGGCATGTCTATGTTTGCCATTTTGGTGTTATAGGTGATTAATTCACCTAATTGATGACAATATTATTGCATGAAACAAACAAAAAACAAATTAATTTTGCAAATTACAGTTATACTAACAAAAATAGCAAAAGAAACTGACCTCTGTTAAGGTTTAACAAAAAGACCCTTTTCTCCCAAGAAATTTGAGAAATTTTAGAAACCTCTTTCGATCCTAACGTTTGAAGAATTTCACAAACTTCCTTTAAGATTTGTCAAAAAGATACAAATCTTTCTTTACATTTGACAAACACACAAGTCTTTAATTTAAAGTGTAAATGTCTCAAAAATCAAATCTCAAGGTAAATCTGTATCACTTTTGAAAGTTTGGGAGAGGTCCATGAGATTTTTAAGATGTTATAACAATTCCCTCGTCAAATCTCAGAAAATATTAGTGTCTTCTACTCTAACATAAAATTAAACAATACGAACGATTTAGACGGGATTCAATAACTCAACCCATTGTCCTAAATAGGCTCACCTAAAATATGTTATAATTCTCTCATCCATGAGACCAACTAAACTAAAAAAATTCTCAATAATGTGACAAGGACTCCCAACTAATAATTAACCTTTTCTCTAGTGAGGTCCCCAATCTCACCCTGACCTATTGACATGATATTCATACATGTAAGCGTTCCCATGCATCATGAAAAGGTAAAAAGCAAAAAAAAAAAAAACCTAGAAAGTTAGAAAGAGAGGCAATTGTAGCCATACACATATACAAGTGCGCACTCAATTACCCTACCTCTACATTTCCAGACCTATGCCTCCCCACATTTTATTAGTTAGTGCTCCATTTGATGGGATCATTGGTCATGGAAAAAGTAAAAAAGACTTAAAAATTACTATGAGGGAATGGAGGGGTTTGCCTCATTCTGTATTGACTTTTTGGATCAACGCTGCTAATTACATATGGAGAATTCAATAAACAAAGTGTTCTCACTTTGGAAGCGTTTCTTTACTTTAATTATTGGTTGGCTTCTTTGTTGGAAGGTTGGGATGGAGCTTGGGGGGTGTCGGTAGACCCCTCGAGGGGATATTGCAAGCCAGCCCCTAATCACAATTAGGTTTTTTAAGCGTGGAAAAACCCATTGTTATTATTTTTTAAATTTCCTTTCTAGGGCTAACCTCAAATTTCAACTTGTTAATGATTCGGGTTTGCAGTTAATTAGTAGTTGTGTGAGTGTTGATGATCACACGCGTACCGGTAGATGTAAACTTCAAGTTTTGAGTTGCCAATGAAATGGGTACTAACAAAACTTAAAATTAAAAAAATAAAAGACAACTTTCAGAGAATAAAATCATCATGGGATTCATCGTAAAAAAAAAAAAAATACTTGTAATAATATATTCAGTGAGGATTTGAAATTCACTAACTACAAGATGCTATATTAATATTTAGATCCATTAAAGTGACGTGGGACTCATAGTAAATCGTATCTTTTTCTTTTTCGATGTAAATACTAACGTGGTATCTTGTGATTAGTGGGTTCTATCTTACATGCAGGAAACTTTCATTATGATAGGATCCTGTGAGCAACCAAAAAAAATGAGACACCAGAAATTTACGTGGTTCAGTCAAGATCGACCAACGTCCACGGAGCACATCATAATTCACTTAAATCGCCGGGAAAGAAAAAACAATTCTCTCAGACCTCTCTTCTCTTTTCCTCACACTCTCTTCCGCCTCCCTGTTCTTCTTTGTACATTCTATCTTTACAATAAATCAAATTTGAGGAATTACATTCATTTAAATTAAATGGCCGCGGATAATAGCTTGCAGTTCTGTTGTAGCTGGAGACAAGAGAGCCAGAAATTGGAGACGCGTGATGAGTTGGAAACGCGGTTTATATTTATCTCTATTTATCTCTCCATTCATTTTGATTTTATCTTAATGGATGAAACTCTCAAATTTGTAATTTAATGTATTAATTATGATTTAAATATCAACCCTATAAATAGAGAGCTAAGGAATGTGATATGCACACAAGTGAGAAGGTTAGAGAGCAGAGAGGAGAAAAAGAGGAGGAAGAGGGAGAGAGAGAGAGAGAGAGTGAGAATTGTAATTTTTCGGCGAATAGTGAATTTATGGTGTATGCTCCGTGGACGTAAGTCGATATTGACCAAACCACATTAAATTTCTGGTATCACATCTTTCTGATTGCTCATAGGTTCCTAACAGTGGTATTAGAGCCCAATTGGAGCAAAAAAGTCACATCGAAAGTGATCCCGAAATTAGAGCTTTGTCTAGTGGCTCGAAACTAAGTTTTGAGGCCACCATCATATTCAGCTCGCCGAGACGAAGAGAACCATGCAAGTCGGAGCTCGAACGGAGTCCAAATGAAGGCTCACGCGCCCTCATGCGACTTATCGGAGCAAGTCACTTTGCCATGCGCCGGTCGCGCACCGATAACCAGCTCCTCAAGCGTCGCACGCAATTGCACGTGTCATCCTTGCTCGGACCGTCTCAGCCCGACCCGACCCTGATACAGCCTCAAACCGGGTTAACCCGAGAACCGGTCCCCGACCAGAATCCAACCCACTGCCTTAACGCCACGTCAGCAGGGTGCACGTCATCTAGGTGCCACGTCAGCCGCCATGTCAACAGTTGGGCCCCACTACCACATCATTAGGTGTCACGTCAGCGTTGACCAGTTGACCAGGTTTGATCTAAAACTTTGACTAAGCTTTTCGGAATCGTTTTGGGTTCGTTTTTTGAGCAACTTGAACCATTTCTAGGATTTTCGATCATTCTGAATCTAACCACACTATCCATTTGAGATAATTCCATCTCTAGATCAATGAATTAAGATGTCAAATGAAAAAAACTCAAAAATTGAAATGTTCAATAGCAACAATTTCGGTTTCTAGAAGATGCAGATAGAAAATTATTTGTTTGGGAAGGAATTGCACTTACCGTTGAAGGGTAAGCCAACATCCATGAATGAGGACGAGTGGGAGTTACTTGATCGAAAAGCCCAGCTCAAGACCATCAAAATGACGTTGTCAAAATCTGTGGCGTTCAATATCAAGTATATAACATCCACCAAGTCTCTAATGGATACGCTCTCTAATATGTATAAGCAGCCTTCAGCCGTAAACAAGGTACATCTCATGAAAATACTATTTACGATAAGCATGTCTGTAGGTGAAAGTTTTAGCTGACATTTGAATAATTTTGTTGAGTTGTCGTATCAACTCACCTCAGTCGGGATAACGTTTGATAATGAGATTTGGGCCCTATTGATTCTCAGTCAGTTGCCTGAAAGTTGAAATGGTGTTGTTGCTGCCATCAGTAGCTCCGCAGGAAAATCGAAGCTCGTATACGATGAGGTCGTCAGTATGATTTTGACAGAGGAAATCAAAATGCAATTGAACCATGGCTCCACTTTGAGTTCAGCCTTGAACATAGAGAGTTAAGGTAGAGGAAATAGGCATGGACGATCAAACAACCGCGGCATATCTAGGCCCAAGCGGTCTAAATCCAGAAATCCCAAAGATACTTAGGACGTAGGTTCTCAGAGCACAAAAGTTATTGAGTGTTGGAACTGTGGAAAAACTGGTCATTACAAGAACCAATGCAAAAGTCAGGAGAAAGAATATGAGACGAGGGCAAAGATAAAAGCAAATATTGCTTCCGAAAATGATGAGATGTTGATCTGCTCTTTAGAGAGCAAGCAGGAGTCTTGGGTCTTAGACTCCAGAGCCTCATTTCATGCCACTTGCTGCAGAGATTGCCTAGAGAAGTACACACCAGCTAATTTTGGTAAGGTGTACCTTGGCAACGATCAACCTTGCGACATAACCGGCAATGGAGTTATAAAGATCAATATAAACAGGTCAGTATGGAAGCTAAAGAATGTCAGATATATTCTAAACCTGAGAAAGAATTTGATCTCAGTTGGTCAGCTGGTAGATGAGAGATACATGACGAAATTCATTGGCGATGAATGGAAAGTTTCAAAGGGTGTACTAACGATTGCGCGAACTAAGAAAAGCAAAACACTTTTTCTAACCTCCAATGCCTCCATGTCTATTTCAGTTGCTGCAAGAAATGACGACAGCAACATCTGGCACCAAAGACTCAGTCACATAAGCAAGAAGGGACTCAGGGTGATGCACTCAAAGGAAAAATTGAGTGGTCTACAGTCTATACAAATTGACATGTGTGAGGATTGTATAGTCAGGAAACAGAAGAGAGTCAGTTTTCAGATAAACACCCGTGCCCCAAAGAAGAAGAGACTAAAACTAGTCCACTCAGAATGTGTCGGGACACAACAGCAGAATGTCAACAATCCTCAAGTGGAGGAACTAGTGGAGCAGATCATTGCACCACCATCTCCTACTCCAGCTCCAGAGCTTAAGAGATCTACTCGGTCTCATGTACCAAACAGAAGGTATATTGATTACTTACTTCCTACAAATGGAGGAGACCCCGAATGTTATAATGAAGCATGTCAGGTGGCAGATACGAGCAAGTGGGAGCTTGCGATGAAGGATGAGATAAAATTCCTCACCTCCAACAGAACGTAGGAACTAGCTGAGTTGCCCAAAGGCCTTCACAACAAGTGGGTGTACAGAATTAAAGAGGAGCATGATGACTCCAGAAGGTACAAGCCTTGGTTGGTAGTCAAAGCGTTTGAACAAAAGGAATGGATTGACTACGCTGGCAGTTTCACACCAGTTGTGAAGCTGTCAGCCATCAAATTAGTCCACAGGAATCAAGCAGACAGGAAGGTGGTGACTACAGAGAAACTGAAGTTGTGTTCAACTTCAATTGGTCTTCATGCTTAAATACATATTTTGAGCACATCATTTATTCATGATACTAGTTGAGAAGGCGTCTCTGTCTTCAAGTGGGAGATTATTGTAGCTGGAGACATGAAAGCCAGAAGCTGGAGACGCGTGATGAGTTGGAAACGCGATTTATATTTATCTATATTTATCTCTCCATTCATTTTGATTTTATCTTTATGGATGAAACTTCCAAATTTGTAATTTAATGTATTAATTATGATTTAAATATCAGCCTTATAAATAGAGAGCTGAGGAAAGTGATATGTACACAAGTGAGAAGCTCTGAGAGCAGAGAGGAGGAAGAGAGGAAAAAGAGAGTGAGAATTGTAATTTTTCGGCTAATAGTGAATTTATGGTGTGTGCTCCATGGATGTAGGCCGATATTAACCAAACCACGTTAAATTTCTAGTGTCACATCTTTCTGGTTGCTCACAGGTTCCTAGCAAGTTCACGTTGTTAACTAAGGTAGTGACTATAGAGAAGCTGAAGTTATGTTCAACTTCAGTAGGTCTTCATGACTGAATACATATTTTGAGTACATCATTTATTCATATACTGATACTTGTTGAGGAGGCGTCTCTGTATCCAAGTGAGAGATTGTTGTCATGTATATAAGCACCTATCATCCACTCTAATTTTTAAATATGGGACAAACTCACAAGTGGAATTCTTAACACATTGCACATCTTTCTTTTTATCGTTAGCACATCAATTTGATTATCTTGTGCGAGTTTTTCTATTTAGCTTAGACCCACAACTAGGGGTGTACAAAAATTACCGAAAAATTGAAAATCGGACCAAAACCGAACCAAAACACATTTCGGTTCGATTTTTTTGTTTGCTATTTCGGTTTCGATTTTGAAATATAAAAAATTTGGGTTTCAGTTTTGGAGCAAAACTGAATCGAAAAAACTGAAAATCGAATTAATAAATAATAATTGTATAATTTTATATAATACTGATCATGCTGCCTGTTGGATCGCCAGTCGCCGGCGAAAAACCACCTCTGAATCCACCATGGCTACCAAAGTCGGAATAGTTAAAGTATGGTCTCTTCGTCTTCATCTTCAAGTGCTTATGGTAGTTCTTCTAGGTTTAATCGTCAATCTCCATCTTTGATCTGGAATGGACTCTAACCAATCTCGAAACTTTTTGCATCCTCGGATCTGGGTAATCAACATTCAACACCAGATTTTTCTTTCCAAGCTTGACGCCATTTGGGCCTTCAAATCTACCGCCGACATCTTTGACGACTCCAACTCCATGAACTTCGGAGAGATAGCCTCACCAAACAAATTAGCCTGCAGCCTTTCCCGGTGGGCGGCGACCTTCTCATGCAGAAAACCAGAGAGAAGAAAGATGCAGAAGCAGGAACCACAAGATGTTAGTTGTCCCTGCGTCCCACATCAGTTGGAAATGGGAAAAAAACAAGTATCCCCACCTTATATATTTTATTTGGATCCTACTTGCAGCATGTTTCATGTTTTTGGCTTTGCAATTAAAGCCTTGGCCTAGGAGTTATATAATGGGTTGTGGCCTGTTGATGCAGCCCAACTTGGGTTCAAGTCATGTTATTGTTGTTTGATAGTTCAAATTTAGTAAAATCGAAAATAACCGAACTGAACCACAAAGTTCACAGTTTGGTTTATTCATAAACCGACGGTACACGATTTGGTTTCGGTTCAGTCATTTTGAAAACCAAGGAGTTCGGTTCGATTGGCAATTTTGGCAAAAATCGAACCGAACCGAGCCGAACCGTGTACACCCCTACCCACAACTCAAAATTTAATTATTTATATCAACAAATTATTCATGTTAGGCCATAAATGATCGATAAAGGATGAGTTGATGATAAAACAAACTCTCACTTTTGTTTTAGAAATTTATCTACAGGTGTAAATGTCGTATTTTGAGTTGTCAATGAATGGATATAAAGAAATAAGTATCAAAATATTGAAAGCATCACATAACTAGATTTATAAAGCGTCGGTCTTATTATAATCACACTCTATATAAATAAAAGGGTAAAAGAGATGGATCCCTCACTTAAAGTTTGATAAAAAATATATGAATCTCTCTCACCGTTAACATTTCAAAAATCTCAAAAAATTATATGTAGATTTTCCTCAAGATTTCAAAAATTTTACAAACTTTTTTTAATATTTGATTTTTGAACTTGCTTCCTAACTCGCTGACTTTTTTTTTTTTTTTCAAATAACAAAATGATTTTTTTTTTTTTTTGGTTCTACGAAACCTTGAGGGTGGTTTGTAGAATTTTTAAAATTTCCCAAATCACTCATAGATATACGAATATAAAAAATGTAAAATAAAATGTTACCATGAATTCCATTATCTAATGCGAGATTATGTGTATCCCTAAAGAACTTATTACCCTCTTTTCTTTTCCTACTATGTGTTCCGATAAAAAGTCCATACAAAACTAGAATAAGAGAAGATCTCATTATTTAAACACTGACATAAAATATATATATATATATATATATATATATATATATATATATATATATATATATATATATCTTTTCATTATGAGCTCCTTATACAAATAAGGCTCACACACTTTAATTTTTATTATTTAGTGCACTGAATTCAATAAAAAAAAAATATGATAACCCTGCACCATATAAGCCTTTCACAGCTCTTAAAAAGTTTGACATTCATTTAATCTCAATTTGCAAAATTGGGTTATGCTTGTCTATAAGAATTACAATAAGAAGAGCATCAATATAGTGCATGTTGTCAGCCTGTCTTGATGATTAAAATGGTATTGGAAAAGACAGCCACAATTTTGTTCTTATTTCTTTGCCTTTAAAGGTGTACATACACACCCCTATATTGCAGAAAGGATGGCTTGGGAAATGCACATTATCTCGGCTTAATAGGAATGCTATATGAAGTACTACTCACTAGATTACCATTGAATGCAACCCAAAAAAAAATTTAAAGCTAAAAATCACAAAGGCTTATGACATAATGGAAGGATCCATATGTCTCCATCATTCCCTTTAAACTATAGAAGAAGTCTTTTTGCAGTTCTCATCATCATCATCAATATTGCTTGACAAGCTTGATTTTAATGCAGGCTGAGACACTTGCCTTTATGCCAAGAATGAATGAAGTTGGTACACTTTTGGGACATTGAAGGTGAAGGGCATCTTGTCAAGGTTTCCCCCTTCACTTTTGTAGCCTTTTGGAGGCTTTTTATTGTACAATTTCCTCTTTTTTATAGGGCAAATGCTATGTTCAAGTTGGTGATGATTCAACCAAGTTTAAAGGTGGTGATGAAATGGGTTCACAAAAACATATAAGGTTTATTATTACCCATTCGCATGGATATTTTTATTTTTAAATTGGATTTTATTTATACCAAACTTTAAGTTTTATGCGGGAGAAAAAGCACTAATCTCGTTCAAGATTTGGCAAACAAATAGGTATTTATAAAGCTTTTAGAATCACACGAACGTCTTTTGATGTTTATAAAAAAAGATGTTAACTTCTTATGGGAAAATTATAGAGTATTTTATTACATCTTGATGCAGGGTCTGCAATCATGGAGAAATTAGAAGAGAGGAGATACTAGAAGAAAACTCATGTTCAATTCAATTCGAATTCGTTAACAACTTCTACAACATGACTTCCACACATTATTAATAGAAGGTCTCTTCATATGAAAATTACACATAAACCTCTAAAACTAAATTACATTACAAACATAACCCTAGAATGCACAAATATTACAATAATAAACTACTAATTGAACTAAATACATAATAAACTACTAACTTAACCCAATAATTTCTTAACCTTACTCTTCTTAATTGTTCTCCAATAGGGATCTTTCTTAGGCCTTTCTTCTAGTCCTACATCATATCTAAATAGCTTTTTATTACCATCTATTGAGCCAAGATTCCTAATTAACAGTTGCATAACAATTGAAATTTGTAGGCCATAAACACCTATACAGTAGAATCGATTTTCGACGCAATGAAGAAGACGTGTATGGTAGAATCGTAATCATAGAATACAACCCTGATCGAAATGCATACATTTGTCTCACACACTATGGGAATGGTGAGGAGATATATTTTACATCCCAGAGGGATTATAATTAGAGATATCATTATTTCTGGTCTAGATGTTCCTATAAAAATTGAAAATGCTCACCTTTGAGTTTGGTTTGGTTCGATGGTGATCTCTTTGTTCTCCAACTAGAGTAGTAAGATTTTGATTCTCTGTAGACTTATGAGAGGGTATAGGAATTGATATTTGCATTACTATGCGCCTACTTTTGTTAAAGTCATTGCATATGGCCATTAAAGCAATGCTTGCATTAAAAGTTTGATAAATGTGTTTGTCAATCAAAAAATAATATAGATTAAGTTTAGTTGGATGAGTCATTTTGTTTAAGATTATCTTATTTTCAAGATGAGTACTCCCAACATGGCCACTTTTTCTTGAAAAGAAAAATTATTATATTAGATTGTCTAAATAATTTATCGCAAGATAAAGTCTGATATTAACTCTCTTCTCCTAATAATACACTAGATATTACTCATAATCCACTTCAAATATAAAATTAAATTAAAATATGCTCTCAAAGGTACATTTGGTGCCGCACCAAGGGGTTCGAAAGGGCTCGTTGGTGGCTGGAGTTCCTATGTAATCAAAAAAAAAATATATGTTTAAACATATGTTAGTATTCATTACTGCACTAGAAATAGATCAAATTACAACTAGAAGAGTAATTGGTCGTCGCAAATTTTGCATTAGTCACTTATTTTAAAATTATTATATTTCTATATTATTTTTGTTATATTTTATCTTAGTTTTATGAATAATTGTTTTGTAAATCATAATCTCATTTCTTCCATTTCACACTTTAAATGGTCCATTTGGATTAAAAGTTTTGTTTGGAAAAAGAGAAAGAAATAAAATAAAAAACTAATTTTCATGATATTTTCTCTTACTATGAAATACGTAAAGAAATAAAAATTCATTCTAATGGGATTAAAAAATATAAAAAAATTAAAAGCTAATGATATATAAAATTAAAATTGTATTCACTAATTTATCATATATTTTCTTTTTAAAAAAATTTCTTTTATAATAAAATATGAAAATTTGTACTTTTTTAAAAAAAAAATTATGGTTTTCAAATTCCAAAAGTTCATATCCAAGTTTATTTTTTCTGTCTCCCTTTTCAAAAATAGAAAAGTGCGTTGTTGAGTCCAAATGTCATGTGTTCCACAAATCAATCTTGACTATACACATGTTTCATTTGTTTTTATTTTTTTACATTAATATAGTTAATTATTAGTTATTTTTTAAAATATATATATATTTATATAATTCTGTGAAAAATGACACAAAAGGAGAATCCCCTTTATAGTATTACAGAAATTATAGAATTATGTACACCATCGTACATTTACATTTATATGTATTAAAATTATAAGTAATTGTAATTATTTTTAAATACACAATACAATGCAATACAATTTTTTTTTACCAACTTTCTACCAAAAGTTTTTATTAAAAAAATATATAAAAATTATATATAAATACATATTTATATATATAAATACATAAATGTATGTAAATTCAGTAAGTGTTCAACTTTTCATATCTCATAGAATAAGGTATCCAAATTTTACTCAAATCTTAAATTTTAAATTATCATTTGATATTAGTATCATCTATATCTGTATTTTATTTTTTTTAAAATAATTTCATGCTTAAATTGACATGTACATAACATTTTAAAATTCTACATAGTCTATACAATTTTTGTAAACACTACCTTTTTTATAAATTAAAAATCTGTGACAATTATATTGGGCAAACAATATAAAATAATATGTTAAATTTAAGCCTGGACTCATTTTTAAATTTAAATTTAAAGTCTAACATCCCAATTGTACGGTGTCGAAGACGAGATAAGCATTGTGCATTATTGCTTTTGTGTTTGACAATTGGGTAAGGTTCGGTCACAGGGCACTCAGGAATCACGATGGAGATGGTGGGAGGGCAGCAGCTACGACGGAGTTACGAGCGTAGGTTTCTTTTGGTAGATTCGCAGAGAGCTGCAGAGCAGAAAGTGGAGCTTGGCCAACTTTTGATGGTGGAGTATTGCCATTTTCGTTTTCAGGAGGTGACTCCTTCCCCTTTCCCCCCATCACATATAAAAAATGCAGATTGGATTGCGGATCACATCAGCCAAAAGGCCCTCTGCATCCGGAACATATATATATGTATACACGCAAATCGTATCTGCAGATAAGACTGCCAAAAACACAGTTGAGACAGCAAAATCTGCACTCATGATTTCTGGGCATTCGTCTATTTTCAGCTCGTGCGAAGTTAGGGCGCACAAACAGGGCATGCCCGTCAACTGTTTGATGAAATGCCGCACAGAGATGTGAGATTCGCGAGCTATTTGCGGGCGACCCGTTTAAAATGGTGCGAAGTGGTGCTGTCTTAGTGCTCTTCCGCGCTGTCCAAAATCCATACTTTCCCCATTGCTTGACGCGGAGCTTAGCGTGTGGGCTAATCATAATTATATTAGTCAAAGCCAAGCCTCGACCGCACAAGATTTTTGAGTCTAGCATAGGGATGTTGCGAGTCAACCTCCAACTATTCAAACTCAATTCCTTTCTAATTTGACTTGATTCCACTTAAATTCATGTTAAATTTAAATTCTTCGAGTATTTCAGTGAGTAGATTTTTAATTTAATAATTGTATTCAAGTATAATTTTAAGTCTAATCGAACTTTTTAAATTTTATTATTTTTTATATTATATAAGTCATGTAATATATATTTTATAAAGATATTTGATATTTTTACGCATATAAGTATATTATATATATTCATACTTATATTCAATATTAACTTATAGTCAAATTGAGTTTGAATTAGTTAAATTTGAGTCGAATTTTGAGGTTAACATTTTAAAGTTGAATTGAATTTGAGTATTTTACTGCATCGACTCAAATATATCCCTAACCAAGTGAGAACCCATTTAAAAGTTATTTGAATATCCTTGCTTATGAATATCACAATAGGCGGACTTAACTTAAAATAAAGTTTTTGAGACCTTTTAATGATGAATTTTTGCAAAATAGTGTTTGGTGGTACGAATTTTAATATCGTATTTGAATTTGTGTGTGTTTAGAAGAATCTCATTTAATTTTATTGTATTTTATTTAAATTTACGCAAATTCAAAGTTTGAATTTCATAGTTTCAAATGCATAATAATTTTTTTATAATATTGAATTATATATATTATAGCAAAGTAAACATGTTCTCGGCTGCTGGTTTCACCTAAAGCATTTTATCTTTTAAGTAGTAGTTCTTGATATTTTGTAAATAATAGTCAATCATAAACACCAAACAAGTCACTAAGTTTTATTTGTTATTGTTAAAAAAAATATTTATTTAATAATGTTTTAAACAACTTTTTTGTTTGTCAAAAAATCATTTCGAAATATTTATGCAAATCTACTTAATGAGTAGTATTCGGATACTTATTTTTATTATAGGGCTTTATATGATTATTTTAAAATATTTTATAAATTAAAAATATTTATACTTTTTAAGTAGTAATTTCACTAATAATTGTTTTAATTAAAATTCAAATATTTTATATTAAATAAAATAATATAAGATTATTAGTTTTAATTAGCAACAATATTGTTAATAATATATACCTATACCATATTACTATCATATTAATTAATAATATTAATTATTTTAATTTATTTAACGTTAAGTTTGAACTAATAAATAGTTATTGTTGAATCCAAAATTGAATTATATTTCATTAGTAATAAACATGTTATACTAAAAGTAGAATAATATACAGTTATTTTTAATATATTTTAAATAATAAAATTTTTAATTGATAATTATATTAGCTTCTCTAATTAAAATTTAAATATTTTTTATTAATTGAAATAAAATAATAATAACAATTTTTAATTAAAGGAGGCTTAAGTACTCCAAATACGTGTACCTCCAACCCTACGCCTATCTTATTTAACCCTTAAACAAGTCATTTTGATAATAAAAAAAAAAAAAATTTATTGGGCTTGGACTTTAATAAGAGAACAAAGATGAAGCCAAGTTACTTTTGTCCAAGCCCACTATAGATTTAATGAGGCCTTTGCTGAGTTTAAGTTTGGGCTGGACTGCAATGGCCCAGCTCTCTTAGCACCAAACTGTCACTACAAAAAGCTGCTTCTACAGATTGTCTGAAGGTCCACCAAGGCTCCACGTGTTTGTTAAAGATTTTAGGTTTGAATTTTAAGAAGAGTGAAAATATAAATTGAATAATCTAATTCCATTTTTAGGTATTTCAATTTGATTTTTTTTACGGATGAGCAGTAGGACCCGTTTGGATCAAGGATTTTAATTGAAAAAAAAAAAAAATTCATTTTTCACTATATTTTTTCTCAATATCAGATACTACTAAAAATGAAAATTTATTTAATATGGTTAAAAGTTAAGAAATCAAATGTAAATGGTGTGTGAAATCATATTTTCATTGATTTTTTTGGTATATTTTTTATTTTACTTTTCTTAATAACAAAACATGAAAAAATGGATTCCTTCATATTTTCCTTTCCTTTCCCAAAGAATTTTCAAGTTTCAAACATAAACTTAGTAAATTCTCAAACTATGAAAAAGAGTACAAAAAATATTTTATATATATTAGTCATATGTAATTTTCATATTAGTTACTAAATTATCTGTCGTTTGAAAATTTTAAAACTCTAGGTCAAAGAAGATAATGAAACTAGACCACGAAAAGTCTCAAGTAATGGAGAATTAGAGAGTTTAGACAAACTTAACTTTCTAAAATTTTATGTTATATATGTTTATCAAATGTTTTATTAATTAATTTTCCTTTCCCCCTTTATTATTCTTGTCTCGGAATTAAGTCTAGTAAGGATTCGTGAGAAATTGGTATCAAAGCTTGTGTCCTAATATCAGTGTTTCTCAAGAGAAGAAATATGGTATTATGATCAGCAGAAGAGACAAAGAACAAGGGTCACTTTTTTATCAAAGGCTTCAATAAGATCGAAATCATTAGAGCTTTGAAAAATCTCTGCAAGAGGACGAGATCTTTTTCCAGATGTACGATTCAGATGATAGTCCAGGTGTCATTATATCTCAAGCCAGACTAAGCAGACTACTCAGAATGGTCATATCAGACATTTGTCCAAAACCATGTCATATCCTAAGCCTCGTCGAAAGGACAATTTGTCAAGTCATATCGATTGCTTTTGTATTTGTATTTTTATGCTTTAGTCAAAAATGGCTTTATTAAAAGTTGTCTGTATTTTGTTTTATTTTGAAAAAGTGAGTCAACAAAGTATGCATTATCACCTCTTTATTTAAAGTAGCTTTTACTTTTTCTTTATGTTGACATCGATTTGACATTTACTTTTGAAAAAGCAAGTTGTGTTTATCCATTAGTAATGCTTAACTATATAAGAGAGCTTCGACGCTTCTGTTTAGAGAGGGAAAATTAAGAAACATTAATAGAAGTCTATTTAGTTTTAAACTTTTCTCTCTTTGAGTCTTCTTTTCTATTCCAAACATTATTGTGTGAGGTTCCATTTAGACACCAAGCATAATAGTGAGATACAAAAGACTACCTAATACAGTTTCATACAGGGTTGAAAGAGAAGGACCAAGATAAGGTAATAAACTTTAATTAATTAATTTTCCTTTCCCCCCTTGTTATTCTTGTCTCGGAATTAAGTCCAGGAAGGATTCGCGAGAGAGTGGTATCATGGTAGTGGAATAGATTGGAAAATTGCATGATAAAAATGTAGAATTGTAAAGGTTAATTCTATTGTATTCTATTGCATTCTTATGTAACAAACAAATCATTAATTAAATATGCTCATTTTCTTTGTATTGTGCCTATCTTAGTGTGCCAATACAAACAAATTTTCAACGGAGCAAATTTTAATCTACACATTTTTTCATATTTTCAAAGTTTTAGTAGGGATAGGTGTCTTCACACCAATAAAGTCAACACCTATACATTTATTTATTTATTTATTATTTTTTATTTTATAATTCGGGAACTCCAACCGCCATCACGCGACTTTGAACACTATGGTGCGACACCAAACTCAGAGGATGAAAGCTGCCTGCCCATTGACGCACCCTTGGTAATTCCCCGTGGTAAACTCTCAAGGGGAAATCGAACTCGTGACTTTACGGTAACCAAAGTTATAAGCCACCCTTATCACTTGAACCAACCTAACTAAACTTAACACATATACATTTTTTAAGTACGAGATATTTTTAATGTATCGAATTTAAAAACTTATTCTTTGTTTTATTTTGTAACATTCTTATGTCATTTTTGTCTATTTATTATTTATTTTGTAGCTTGTGCTACTAGTAAAGCTACCCAATTTATAGCCAATAGAAATAGGGATAGTTGATTCTAAGAAAACTCATATCGAAGAGTTAGTTTCACATCATAAAACTCAAATAATAAAATTATCGTATTTTGGAGACAAAGGAATGACCTAATAATAATAACCGAACTCATTTTCTCAAAGTATTGAACATATTTCAAACTTCGATTTTTCTCTTTTCTCAATTAATTTGTTCCTTATTAAAATAAATAAATAAATAAATGGAGGAAGAGTATCATAAAATATACATAAGAGCGGCCCAAATCCCAAATCACAATCTGAACAAGCTTTGGGTTGAGAGACCTTTGGCCACTTTGTGGCCCAAAGTTTCAGCCCTAATCATGTGATCTCTGTAGTAGAGCCGGTTAAGGCCTAAGGGCTGCTCTGGAGATACATAAAAATTATTCCTTCAAGGAAGTCAACCTGAGACCTATTCATCCAAACAGGCCCTTATTAATTAATTAGTGTCTTCTCTGCATCCTCCTCCTAGGCTCTCTCCTTTTTCCTTTCAAGGGTCATGCCTACACAGCCTAGCTGCCATGCCCATATATAGTCCAAGGCCATGTTTGGGAACAGTTCTTCCCACATGATCAAGCATTTATATATGGTATGCATAAATTAAAATGCAACCACACACACACACACATATGAATAGAGTGTAATTAAAAAGATTTCATCAGGTGAGCCTACCTACCAATATTAATGAATCTCACATTTAGATTTCAAATCCAAGATTGCAAGCATGTTTAATCGTTTGCTTGTCTGCTTTCCCTTTTCTTTTTCCTTTTTCCCTTTTTCTTTTCTTCCAAACGCGGCAAAAGAAAGCAAGTCTCTTTGGTGAGAACCATGGGCGGCATTGGTCTGCTCTATGATGAAAATTGAAGATGATTTTGCCTTGTCAATGCGACTCATTAGGTGAATTAAAAGAGGAGAGCATGTAAAGAAGAGAAAAGAATATAGTAATTTAACGGGCTTTGATAGCACTACCAAGAAAAATTACGAATTTGTTTTGCATTATTTTTATTTATTTAATTCGAAGCATTATTGTAGACTTTTTAATATATATTTTTTTGTTATTGATTTTCTGCCCATAAAAACTTGAAATAAAACAACCAAGTGAACTTAAAATAAAATAAAATTAAAAATATCCTTAAAATGTTTTACAATTTTGAAAAAAAAAAACCTGAAGTTTATTAAAGAAAATTACCATTTTTCCAAATTTCATCTACGGTATGATAATTATTGGAACACTAAAACGTGAGTTTAAAATACAATAGTTAATTTAGTAATTCATCATAATTTTTTATATTTTGCATTGATCTTTTGAATTTTTATCATTTTAATTATATTTTTTTAATTGTAATATAATTCAAGGACAAATATAAACAAACTTTCAATTGAGATTTTGATTATTTTTTTAGTTATGAAAAAAAAATATAAAAATATATGAACCAAGCATTTTTTCAGTTTTTAATTTGTATTTATATTTATATTTTTAATTTTTTTTTCCATAATTTTTATAGTGATCATTCAAAACAACTCTCATTAGAAAGTTTCAACATGAACGTGGGCCCTTTGATCCCACATAGCTCGATTTTTCATTACTTGGAAGATTTTGCACGGATCACCTTTTGAATATAAACCACACAACTTTTTATTTATCTTTTTCAGTAATTCACACCGGGCTATTCAGCTAATTAAGCACACGGACGCACTTATGTATTTACTAATGGCAATAATTAATCGTATAATTAATAATTATTTTGAAAATTAAAATAAAGTAGTCCGTTTTGCCAATTATTGTTCATAATTTATTTCTAAAAGGAAGTCATACCCGAAATAATAACTCAAAGGTAGATCACATGCATAAAATTATAAACAAAGACTTCTTTAAATTTCCCATGAAATAACCTGGCCGACATAATTAAATTCAATCTTCTCTTGTTAATTTAGGTCGTTAATCTTTTTTAAAAAGCCTAAAAAAAGAAAGTATGATAGATCGAAAAATAGATGATATCAATCACGGATGCTCATTTTATTTGTCATTCATTTATCATATATACTAACTTAAGTATCAAGCAAACTCCCAAATGTCATCGAGATCTCTCGAGCTTTTTTTTTTCCTTACTTGTGAGCGACGTTGACAAAATTTATACGAAAAGATAGGGGGTTTGTTTTCGATATCAGCACCTATAAATTTACAAAAATACCCATATAATATTTTTTAATATATGCTCTTTTATATAGCAAATTTAACCTCACTACATATGTACTATCACAAAATTCAATCTAGCTAGCTTACTTTTTGGAAAACATATATATATTTTGAGGCTCTAAAAATACTTAAAGAAAGAATCTGCTTTTTGCCAGGAAAAAGCGATTTCCAAATCACATTACATTATATTTAGTGTTGAATACTAATTGGAGAATCAATCACGTGCATGCATGCACATTTCCACTGCATGCACGTAAATATTATATTTTATATACTTGATTTGGAGTACTCCCACCAATTAATCATTATTTAAAGGCCGCCCTCCTCGGGGGGATGATAATATATAAATATTTGAATTAGGGCTTGTTTGGGAGGGGGGAAAATCAGGAATAAAGAGCTCCTATTAGGCCCAATAGATTATATTTAAATAAAGTGAACAGTGTTTGGTTTGAAAACTTGCCTCTTTTTAGCATCCTTTTTGGATCTTTAATTATTCGTAGGGACTGTTTGGGAAACTCATGTCGGCCCATGCAAATTGAAGCAATTGGGAGTGAAGTGAAATTTCAAAAAGATTTTTGGGGGATTAAGGCCAGATTCTGCCGCACGTAGCTAGGTGTTTGGCAAACCCGAAAAAAACAAAAAATTAAAATAATTTCAGAAGCAGATTTGTCAAAAGGAACAAAGGCAACATTAGTTCCAAATGCATCGATTGAATAATTAATTGATTAATTAAACCAAGTGGTCAGCAGCCGATGGGGAGATTTGATGAGTTTGGCAAACAGGGCCTTGAGAATCCCGGAAAGCACGCACACCAATAAACCTCATCTCACCATATCCTTCATGGGATTCTCTGGTGGGACTTTTTTTTTTCCCAAACCCTAGCATGCTGTCACCTTCCTCCTTTAATTAATTTTCCCAATCCCCAACCTTTGGGCTTTCTTTTCCATGACCTCACCACTCTGTGATCTAATCAAAATCATCAATGGCTATTATATATATAATACATCATGCAGTGTTAATGGCCAACTTGATACCTCCCACTTCAAGAAGTTCATAACCTTAAGAGAGAGAGAGATGTTAACACACATCTCACTATTGGTAGGATCCAGTGTTACCCAAGAAGAGAGAGGATTCATGTGATTCTGCTCAAGATCATAATCATTTATATGAGCTATGTTCCTAAAGTGGGAATTGCTATTCTTTTAAAAGAGAAAAACAAGTAAATAATTACTATGTCAAAAATTTAGACTAGTCACTAGTAGGGATTGAGTGTTACGTAAGAAAATAGAGGATTTGTGCGATTCTGCCAACGACCATAATCATTTGCATGAACTATGTTCCTAATACGTATAATGTGGGAATGTGATCTAACTGATCAAGAACAATACCACGATATATATCCATAATAATGAAACTTGTGATTCGAAAATTAATGCTCCTAGAAGGATAGCATTATAAATATTGACCAACAAATTAGCGTGTATCCAAATGAATCATTAATCTAATTACAAATTTCGGTTATAAGATTTTTATAAAGCTATCTACATTTTTTTTTAAAGGTGTCATCTCAGAGAGGATAGACTTAGTTCGTGTAATATTGGCTCTCCTAGATTTTGTTGATTTATGCTCTCTACAGGTTTGGCGAGGAGAAAATTTGAGCTAATAATTTTTTTTTTAAAAATAATAGTGTATATGTTCATTCAACTCAATACACATTAACAAATAAATAAATAAATAAATAAATATTTGTGAGTAAATTGACAATTATTACTTGGAGAAGGTTGGAGAAGGAAAATATCTTAGAGAGAAAAGATTGTCTTTTGAGTGTTTCAAGCATATCTAGAAAATCAAGAACATGTGGTAATAAAGAAAAGACTATCAAAGTCATGTGAGAACAAAAAAAAGTGAAAGAAAAAATGTCACATGATAGATAAAATAAAGTAAATTGATTCTCCATAATATAGTATTGCATACTAATTAACTTTGTCATCATTAATCACGAACGAATAAAATTAAAATTGCATTAAATAGTCAAATAGGACATGACCTGAATTTGATTAGGGTAAACTTAATAAAATCTGAAGCCCTAAATATAAATTAATCTACTGGGTCGTACCTATCTAAAATTATATCTATTTTAATTTGAGTTATATTACATTTGAAAATACGAATTAAAGACCGTTTATTTGAAATAAATTTCATATAAATTTTTTTTATGTGTCCAAATTTGTACAAGTGTTGTAAATAATTTTAAAATTGGGTTTCTAAGTACAAAATTAATTTCTAATATAAGCAATTCTCAAAAAAAAAATGAAGTGAAATCAATAGGATAATTTTGAAATATTTGTATTTTTAAATCCCTAGTCCTCATATTTTACCCCAACAACATAATAGTGACATATGAATTCCAATTCTTGAGTTTTAAATGCATACATTTGGAATCCACCACTTAGAATATATAAATTTAAAAGTCATAACTTGGAATGCAAATTTGTGTTCCTAAGAACAATCATGGGACAATGGTGGTTGGTTAATTTTCAAAAGAAAATGATTGGAAATGGCAAAGAGTCATCAAGAGATTCAAGACCAATCATGCCAACCGGATTATTGCCATTAATTAATACTAACATAATAGTCAACATCAAAGATCTCAACAGCTAATTTAAAATTCTCCTCATTTTTGGCTACATGCATGCCCTAATCCCCCATCTTCCCTTCTTTTAATGAACTCTTGTTACGCCTTTGATCAAGCTTAATTTTTTTATTTTTTTAATGAAATAAATAGGGATAGTAAAACGGGTCGAAATCCAAAAAGTGACCCGTGACCCGTCCATTTAAATTGGATTTGGATTTAATACAAACTGACTCATTTATAAATGGTTCAATCCAGACCCGTCCCATTTATTAAGCGGGTTAGACAGGTTTAGATTGGGTCTTTCAGTGGGGGCGACTGAGAGGGAAAGGGAGATTTCCGGTTGGGGGAGAGTGGAGAAGGGGAAGAGTAAAGAGTGAGAGTGAGAATTTTTTTTTTATTTAGATATTAATAAATAAAATGGACTGTTTTTTGTTTTAAAAAATGTCATTTTATATAAAAATTTCAAAATTTTTAAAAATAAATAAAAAATATTTTTTTAAACGATTGGCCTATTTATTAAACGGGCAAATTTGAGTTTACATATTAGTCACTTGTCAATAAACGGGCCAACTCGAATCTTAACCCATTTAATCTGGCCCAACCCATTTATGACCCGTTAACCCATTTTGCACCCCCTTAAAATAAATCAGCCTTTTCTTTTCCATTCTCTATTTTCCGACTAAAAGTTGGTATTGAATCTAATTGTCTGAGTTACACAACGAGAAGTAGTAATTCAACTCCCGTTATATATCTCTTACCATCTTCCTTAGGATTCAAATATAAAAATTTAGAATATAAGTCTCAAATATTAAATCTTAAACCCTAAAATCCCAAAACCCAAAACCCTAAACCCACGATCCGCTTGTGAATCCCCAAGTCTCTCTCCCTATGGCCTGATTTTATATGTGCACTTGCCCTTTGCAAAAGCATTAGGTCTCAAATTCAAGTATAGGACCCACATGTTGGACCTTACCACTTGCCCATGAACACTTCTCCAGTATGTTTACCACATGATTTTCTTTTTTAAGCAAAAGTAATTGAGCCCCCTTTTACATGCAAGGGTTTTTCCTTTTTCAAAGATTGTGCCTTGACAGTTGGGATTTTTAATTTGATGTTAAAGCAATTTTTTTTGTTTTTACCACGTGATCTTCTTTCATTCCTAGAATGTTGCCTCAAAATGGTTTCTCCCTTAAAGATTGTGCTTTGACCCAATGGGATTTTTAGTTTGGATGCCCAACAAAATCAATTTCTTGGCTCATCATTTTCTTACATTCCTAATTAAAATGTCTCCTCAAAATGCTTCATTTCAAAGATTGTAGTTTGACCCCATAAGATTTTTAATTTGAAAATAAAGTTAAAAAATTAAAAAAAAATCACATAATATTTTGCATTTCTTATAAAATGTTGTCATCAATAATTTCCTTTCAAATTAAGACTGCGATTTGATACTTATGTACTTTTCCGCTATTTAATGTACACTTTCATTCGGTAAACTCATCATCGAAAATTATTTATTTTTCAAACTCATTATTTATGAAATTTTATAACAAACACTAAACATCTCAAATTTCAAAAATTAGGGTTTAGATTTGAAATCTATCCTAGAGAAGATAGCTAGTGTGCAGACACTTGACAAAATTCGGTTCTGAAAATTGGAACTTGATTATAGATTTATGGACTCCTTTGAGGAATTTGAATTTTGTTTTTCTTATTTAATTTTTTAGATGCCCAAAAAAATGTTTTGTGATGTCATAAAAATCTAAGAATATTTTTTGTCAAGATTCACCATCACGCTTTCTAAATCTTGACACATAATTCAATTAATCAATACATCTTTGAAGAAAAGTGAGTTATGTGTCAAAGTTTTGCACCGAGGTAATGAGTTATGACAACAATATAGTTGCCTTTTTCATCTAATCTTAACTTTAACTCGAGTTTAGGGTTTGACTATGTAGCTCATCTCTTCAACCCTACGAGACAGCAACTGGAGTCCCACGAGCGAGAATGCAATGGTTGGTGGGTTGCGAGTACTCGAATGTAAATAATGGGGTCGGATAGTTTTTGAGTCTCACTCTTTTTTCGAGATCTTCTCTTCCATTAAGGGACCTCATCATTTCTTGTCTCTTTTTCTCCTCAACATATTAAAAAATAGTCAAATTTATGTAAATTTTTAAAACATAATTGAAACATCAACAATTAAAAAAAGATAATTGATGATTGAAACACAAATTGGGGACAAAGATATAGAGTAGTGAGCCACACTCGATTAATTTTTTTTTTTTTTTTTTAAAAGAAAGAAAATCTACTAATCCAAGTGCCAAGTAATTGAAAATTTGGAACACTCCATGACTCAATGTAGCTATGTGATAGGACAAAACAGAAACTTCATTGTTTGTTCTCCAATCCAAAAAAATCAAAGATTCGGGAGATTCTGGATGATATCTGGTCGGATCTTACTTTCCAAACTGCCTGTGCAGTGTCTCTGTATTTCTACCCAAATGGGTTCCCATCTTTTTCCCATTCAACCACTCAAACCACACCTCCTTCAACCCTCCCCTGTTCTGATTTCATCCTCAATCCTCAATCTGATCTGTGTCCCCATTCAATTCCTCCTTGGGAGGTTATTTGCTCTTCATTTATTCGGTTGCTGCAGCAATGGTCATGACCTCAGATGCTAAGTTTCATGTTCTTGCTGTTGATGACAGCCTCATAGACAGAAAATTGATTGAGAAGCTCCTCAAAACCTCTTCTTACCAAGGTAGAGGGAGACAGAAAGAAACAGAGAGAGAGAGAGAGAGAGAGAGAGAGAGAGATAGAGAGAATTTATGGTTCATTTAATTCTTTTGGGAGTTCTGTTTGTTCATTAGATTGAGTTTTAAATGTTGATTCTTCCGGGTATTGATCACAGTCACAGCAGTTGATTCTGGAAGTAAGGCCTTGCAGCTTTTGGGTCTGCAAGAGGATGAACAGAAAGGTTCAAGCCCTCCCTCTGCTTCTCCTAACCAAGATCCTCACCAGGTATGGTTTTTGTGCTAATTTTTAAAAATAGTTCCATAAAAATGATTTTCTTTTATGGGTTTTATGTTGATCTCAGTCTTTTAGCTGATCTGATTGTTCATGATTACTTTTCTTGTCACAGGAGATGAATGTAAATTTGATTATTACAGATTATTGTATGCCTGGAATGACAGGCTATGATCTCCTAAGAAAAATCAAGGTAGACTTCATTTGCATTGTTTACTCTTTCTTCTGCTGCGTATTCATTATTTACTTATCCCCAAACTCATCAACTAGTGAAGTTCATGGACTTTTGCCCAATTAGTTTCTTTGGTAATACAATAAATCTGTGATGGGTTTCGAGTGGGATGGAGTGTAAATAGAATGGAATGAAAATTTGGATTAAAAATATTTGAAGAAATCAAAGTGACAAATTTAATTTCATTTCATTTATATTTAACTTTTCGCATTCCCTTGTTGAAGTTAACAAATCTCAACACTGAACTGAACTCTCTGATCTGAATATATCCAGGAATCCAAATCTCTGAAAGACATACCAGTTGTGATCATGTCTTCTGAGAATATCCCTTCGAGGATCAGCAGGTAAGGAAACAATAAAAATGAACAACAATATTTAAATGCTTCGAGTATGAAACTTTAACACCGTATTTGGGAGAACATATTTCAACTATCAAGATATAACTTTATATTCACTTTGTCTAATCCTACAGAAATCTGAATTCTGTGTTTAAACCCAAAAGTTCCCAAACACGGGAAAAAAAATTATGTAATTTGGATTGCTGATGGGAGATGTTTTCAATTGACAGATGCTTGGAAGAAGGGGCAGAAGATTTCTTCCTGAAGCCAGTTCAACTCTCAGATGTAAGCAAGCTGAGACCCCATCTGCTGAAGGGTAAAGCTAAAGAACAGCAGCTTCACATTAATGTGAAAGATGAGCATAGAGGCAATTCTGCAGAGAGAAAAATTACGAGAGACAGAACTATTGGGTTGGAGGTTGGGAACTGTGTCATCAGTGCAGAGAATTTGCTGAGATGGAAAATACAGATCACAGTCTCCATTTTCTTTCTACTGATTTTTCTTTCTCCAAGCTGGATCTTACAGCCTCAATAGAAGTTCAAATAGTTTAGGAAGATGTGATACAGGCTCCCATGTAAATTTTCCATACAAAGAGTTTTCATCAGTTCAATTTTGTTATTTGACAAACATTTTGGCTGCAAATATCTGTTATATATATATATATAGATATATATATATATATATTTGGAAATGCCACAGCCATGTTGTGTAGCTGAAACTTATTTGTTCATTTATATAAATATTTTGAGTTAGAATCTAAAGAGGGTGATGGCGAATGACAGCCTGTTTGGCAAATGGGTTTTTGTGCATTATGAAGTTTTTAATTGTTTTCATCCAGCAGCAGCAGAGGAAATCATGTCCTGCTGGATTTGCTACTCATCACTTTCAATAGCCATTAACTCCAAAAATATATATAATAAAAAAAGAAAAATTATTATGATTCCATTTGGGACATGGGTTTTGTGAGATAATTTTTTTTTCTAAGAAAAAAAGGAAGAAATTATTTCTTCATTGCATTGTCTATTATTTAGAGGGCGTTGTTTGATCTAAATAGCCTTGATAGAAGCTATCTCTAAACTGTTGTTTGAACATCAGAGCGTTTGGTGGTAACTTAGCTCTTCTAATAGAACGAGACATGGGAACATGCGTGATTCGGTCATAGAGGTTTCTTTCTAATTTTATCTTTTATAAAATAGTATTTGTTACATTAAAAACTTTAACTTATGCAATTGCTTATTAATTTAATCAAATATCTATGATCATAAGCATTAAGAAGATTAAAATTAAAAATAACACATAGATACTAGATATCAAATAGTTAATATAATTTAGATTTTAAATTCAATGACCTGTTTAAGTTCAATTCAAAGTTGTTTCAGAAAATCAAATTTGAACTCAGTATTTAGTACTTAACGCTTAATTTTACCAAACGCCCCCTTAACCTCAAATAGTATTTTGAATGAAAATGTATTCAAATATAATTGAATTAGTTTTTTTTTAAAAAAGGTAAATGACCTGTAAAATAAAAATATTTTCTATATTTTATTTTATTATTCTCTCCTTATATATATGTCAAATGAATTTTTTTCTAGTCCTAGAGTTGATCTATATGGAGGAATCACCAACCTAATACCGAAGCATAAGCTCATGAAACTTAAGTCTAACTCATACGTATGCACACGAGCCACATTTTTTCATGTTCTTTAATCTTTCGACATGAGATACCTACAACCATTTTTCATTAAAAAAAAAAAAAAGAACAACACCCTTCCGTATTTATTTATTTTTCCTTTGGTATTTTTCATATTTATGCAAATATCAAAACTTAAATGGCTTGTTAAACAAAAGCAAAAATACAAAAACAAAAGTAAGAAAGAAAACAATACATGCCAAATATCTCTTACTCACTCATACTCACTCTTTCTTTTGTTACAATTCAAAGTCTCTCATATTCCCTTACTTAGGCATCGGAGTAATCCCCCGAGATACACCCCAGGTCCTCCAAGTCATTTTTATTTATTTCTTTTCAGGTAATCGTGATTAAGGAACGATTCGTGAAGGTCGTTCAATTTTAACATTACCCTTTCATCAACTTTTACTTAATTCATTAATCACATAACCAAATGACTTCTAAGGACAATCACATTACTAACAGTTTTTGTGCAACTTGGAGTCTAATTAGTAAGCAAATAGTCATGTAATTCATAGTGTGATTGTGACCGAATTTTCTAAAGAAAAAATCATATAAAACAAAACAAGAAAAGAACAAAGAGACAAAAGCTTTTAATTTCTTTTGAAAGTCAAATTCGACATCCCGTGAAATTAGATTTTATTTTTTTTTTTCTTTAAATTTTTGTGTACCACGGCACCCATATAAATATTAGAACACAAATTTAAGTTCGAGGCAGAAAAGGAATTACCAAAAATTAAAAAAAGAAAAAAGAGGCTCAATGGAGTATTTATGTTTGAATATTGGATTGACAAAACATAATTAAAGATGGCTACTCAAGGGCAAAAAAGTCAATGATCCTAAGCATATATATATATATATATATATATATATATATATATATATATATATAGAGGACCGGCCATGTTCACATATGTATAAAGTCTGCATTTCTAAATTCTATCTTTTTAATTATTATGAATATTGAACCCATCAATTTCGTACCATGACGAAATTAATCATGGAGATATGGTAAATCATAGAAATAATATTCAATTTTGGCTGTGGAGATTTAGGCATGTTCATTAACCTTTTTCCCCCAAGAAAATCTACTTATATAATATGCCCATAAAAGTGATGCATCCAATCAATATTCCAAGTCCTTGCTTTATTTATATTCATGTTAGCTATCCTTTCGTAGATTTTTTCTTGCTTCTGTCTATTTATTTTGAGATGTTATTTAGCACGGCATTATTAGAGAAATGTCGTGTTACTCATTGATGTTGCATTGTTTTACGAATTGTCAATTGTTTGAAATGGACCACTTGGAGTCTACACATAATAATAGGAGTGCCGGGTGAGAAATGAAATGTCATGTGATCAAATCTTTATAATTATTGAAAATATATACATTTGGAAAAGTGAGACACTATAAATGAAGTAATATGTATAGCGTATCAACAACGATATCTCTCGAAAAGTGATGGTTTGATTTTTTTTTTTTTTTTGGAAATATTATCTAGCAAGATATTATTAGGGAAACGTTATGTTACTCATTTACATGACATTGCATTATGGATTTTCGATTTCTTAAAATCAAACACTTGGGAGTTCACGCAAAATAATAGTTGTTGACTTTTTGAGTCGGATTCCTATTTTGATGCTGATAAAGCACATGTTTTTTACATGTGTATTTAGCATGTGAACGAGTCCATTAATTTAACATACACATAAGGAAACGACAATGGAAGCTTACAGGACTTAAAGCCTATACGATTAAGCACATTCCATGAAGTCAAAAGAGCAAAAAGACGATGAAGACATTTATTTCTTATTGTAATTGCATTTATTTTTATTATTTGGCCTGTAATAATGCATGTATTGATATGATTATTTGTTTATACAAGACCATAAATTGACCATAGGGAGCCATAGGACCATAGACTAACCTTAGGATTCATCTTCAATCAACCGACGTCGAATTTTTTGGGTTAACTCAATTGGCCATAGACTGACCTTAGGAGACCTAAAATTTTGGAAGACAAACATTTTCATAAAAGACAAAATCATACAAAAGGTTTAAATGATTTAAGGTCAAAAATTGAACTTCGGGCGACCGAACTTAGAAAGTTAAAATAGTTCGGGCGACCGAACTAGCTAGAGGTCAATTCAATGACTAAGGCTCGGGTGACCGTCCCAATTTTGAACTCAATATCATCGGGTGACCAAACTCCTAAAGTCACTTTTTTCATTGTCTCCGAGCACCCGAACCTATAGTTCAAAATCACCCCAGGCGACCGAATTATGAAGTTTGGCAGACCGAACTGTTCACAGGATGACCGAACCTCGAGTGTTTGGAAAATCGCCTTGGCCCAGCCACCCGAACTCGTCCTCGGGCACCCGGAACTCAAAATCTTATCTTTTCTCTATGTATCTATTCGGGCGATCGGCCCTATGAACCGGGCGACCGAACCTCTTAGGTTGCCAATTTTTTACCATGATAATTAGGGTTAAAACTCAATTAAAACATTTCCAAAATTCCTAATTTATTCCCAGTGGTCATATTTTGTTGAAAAACTATAAATACCCTTTTCATAATTTAGAATAGTAACTTTGATTAGCCAACTTTTCTCTCTAATTTTATCTTAATCAAAGTTTCCTCAAAATACGTTTTTATTGCAAACTCTTTTCTTGGGGCAAATATTTTACTCTCCAAAACTCTCTTTCATTTATTTGTAAATCATTTTTACAAGAGAGTAGTTTGTATAGGCATTTTTGTTGTGCAAAATCATTTGAAACCAAAACCCTAGGTTCTCCAGTTTGTTCTTGAAAAATATTGTTTAGAGAAAATATTTTGTAGGGTTTAAATCTTTGAAACTTTTTATCATATACATTCTTTTCAAAGATTGTAAAATCATTTTTAGAAAAACACTCTTACTCTACTGAGCATAATGCATATCATTAGAGAGTGCATGTATTTGAGCTTTTAATATGTACATTCATGCTTGTATTTAGAAGCGTCTTAATATGTACAAAAATGATTTTTATTGTACCGGTTGGGTTCAACAAGGGAGTCTCAGCCCCGTAAGTAAGATCGGCTTGGTTCAGCTCGAAAATTGAATTGGAGAGTTTTCGCCCCGTAAAGGAGACCAGTTGGGCTTAACTTGAAATTTAAGCTGGGGTTTACCTTACCCCATAAGGAAAGGTTGTAACGGTTTCTGCTCTACCCCGTTTAAGTGAGCAAGGATAGTGGAATCTTTAGGGGGGATGCCCAAGATAGGGACGTAGACTGGTTTGGCCGAACCTCGATCACAAATATCGTGTGTCTCTCTCTCCCTATCTTTTTTAAATTTCCGCACTTTAAATTCAGTTTGTGTATGCATGTTCATTCATGATTATAAATATTTTGCTTGCACACATATTTAATTTAAATGAAAGTTGCACCACTCGTGTATGTATGTATTCATTGTTCAATTGTTTTTCATCCACGTGTATATTTTAAATGGAATATGATATGTGGTGAATCGGCATAATTGTTTAAATTAGTGAAAAAGATTTAAATGTCCAATTCACTCCCCTCTTGGGATCACACCAATTCCAACAGAAGTAGGTATGGGTGAGAGTTGAGATGTTTACAATAAAATCCTTGTACATAGATTAAAAAAATAAATTCTTTAAAAAAAACAGAGAGACATTGTAAATGTATGACGTAAACACATTGTTGTGAAACATGTCGGCGCATATGGTAAATAAAAATAAAATTGTAAAAGATAAGAACAAAATGATTTCAATGGTTTACTTGTGTCATCCACAAAGCCTTCACAAAAAAGGGTCAATATTATATTGAAAACTATTTTATGGTTTCGGCCTTCTGCTATAAGCATGTCTATATGAATGTGTGTGTGTGTGTGTGTGTTTATATATATTCGTATGTATGTATATAGCTCATGTAAAAAAATCCCCAAAATCCTTATAGAACTTGTTTAAATACTACTTTCCCTGGCCAACAATGTATATCAAGCTTCAACACTCCCCCGTATGTGCAGCCCGACAACACATGGAAAGATAAACACACGATAAATAGCACCCATGGTAGAGAATGAATTAGATTTTTTTTACTCATGTATATCCCGCATCTCAAACATATAACATAATTCCACACAGAATTCTATTTTACTCATGCCACACTATTCAGCAGTAAAATTCATATATATTTCCTATAAAATAAGTTAACCTGCATTTAACATTTATATGCTGAAAATATACCTTTCTTTTTTACATAATTATCCTGAAAATATCATTCACTTACATCATTTCATTTTCACATATACGTATCTAAATAGACAGCCCTAGACTCAAAAAACGTAATTTAAACGGTTGGCATTTTAAACTCATACAAAAACATATATACATATATTCATAACATATTTCATTTTCCAATTAATTCATAAAAATCTGGTTTAATATATATTTCCCCTTACCTGATTTCTTGAACTATGTCAACAGGAATCCCCAAGATGATTCCTGTGATGCTCACCAGGATTGTAACGCTCAGAACCCGCCACGTGGGGCTCGAAGTGTTATGAGACTAACACGCGTCTCTGATGCCATTCATACAGCGGAATTAAATAAAGCAACCTCAAACCAAATACCAGAGTGTTATATTTACATAAGCAAACCCAAAAAGTACAACCATTTTCAATCATTTCACAGAGTTCCACACATATATGCATACCACAATCAATCCACACAGTCTTCAATCATACCCACACAGGGTCCATAAACACACAGAATATGACGTCCACACAAGACTCTCATCCATATGCAAAATACATATCCACACAGGACTAGTCCATACAGGACTATCAAACATATAACATAGAAAACTCCAAAATAACTCACTTACCCTGATTTTGGGATGTTTCCCAAACCTCTCAAATCAAAATTCTGCTCCACCTATGTTGTAGAGAATTTTCTCAAGAGTCTTGTGGTAACTTCTGATCGTTCAAATTGGGCTAAAACCGAGCCGGATTCGAAGAGAGAAGACAAAAGGACCATTTTTAGAGAGAGAAACCGAAGGAAAAAAGAAATCCTTCGCTGAAATTCTGATTTTTGCCTATTTATAAGCAACTTGCCACGTGGCCTCGTCAACGAGACATCTGGACTTGTTGACGAGCTCAAGAACACCGCTTGTAACACCCCAATCCCGAGGGGCCTAAGATATTAACTTTTTACTATTGATTTACAGTGGAAGCAAATAAACTCAATTTTTATTAAACCAGAGCGCTAATTATCCATATTACAATCATTTATTTCAAAAGAAGAAAAATTACACAAGCATAAATATCTGACACCATACTAATATTTCTAATCAATCTTTATTTTTCTATCCCCACCCGCATGCTTGCTAAGCCTGATTTCCAACATGCTCTTCAGAGTTATCTAAAATAAAAATATGATTGAAGTGAGACGACGCTCAATAAGTAAATAAGATTATTATTAGTGTGTGGTTAAAATGAGTTTTTTTAAAAAAATTTCATAAAACAATATTTAATACTATAATTTCAATTTTCTTTTAGAATAAATATAAATTTAAAAATTTCTACATAAAACTTTTGTCATCAATTACAACAGTAAAATTTTATAATTATATACTATAACTGTTAAATTAAACTTTTAACTTTAAAATCGTATAAACATTTAATGATAAACATACATATACTTTTCCTTATACGTTTTCCTTAGATCGTCATTTAAGCACCAAAATGATCATTTTCATGTAAACTTACACTTTTCCTTCAAATCATGAGTAACTTTGTACACGTAATTAAATATGTATAAACATATATTATAAAAAACCACCCTTAGGCCTATTTGTCGTAAGTCATGTTTACCGCCATAATGGGGTTGTGCGGTCCGAAGACTGGACTTAGCTGGCTGGCCGACCAAACTAAATCAACGTACGTAAACTTTAAGTGAGATTTTCCTTATTAAGTCCTGGTCCGGAACCAGGTGTGCACTCAGGAGAAATCCATTAACATAAATAACCACTCTGTAAACAGTGTGGGTGCACTCTGATTCATATAAACTTTAAGCTACGGTACCGAGCATCTGTAACTTTGAACTTTCGTTGCCATAAGGGGTTTTAAAATCATATTATTATAATTTATACAATTTAAAATAATATTGTGAAAATCTCATCTTTACTCATATTTTCATAAAAAATGTAACGTAGAAATAAACTCATGCCACACAATTTTTGTGTTAAAAATATATATAATTTTATTTTTGAATAGAAATAAATGCTGAAAATTTACCCGAGGGGATTAGAATATTTCTTAACCTAAAAATAGATGCAAGTATATTAAAGATAGAACTAGTATAATTAAACATGCGTAAAAATAAACTCATGAAAATTTTGTGAAACTAATTAACATAATTGAAAATTACTTATAAAATAAACTCGGGTATGAATTTTAAATAAATAAATAAACTAACATAATCAAAATTTACTTACCTTCTTATTTTATCATGTGCTACGAACACAATAACTATCTTTAAGAAATGAGATCGGAAAAAGTGGGTGAGTGAGAACTTACTCAAAATTCTTTTTCCACCATAAATTCTTTCACTCACTAATCTTTCTCTTCCTTAGAAAATTATTGTGAAAAACGAAGGTTGAGAGCTCCCTATTTATAGGAAAATTTTGGGGAAGAAATGGAATTTATAAAAGTGTGGAGAGATTGGTGAAATTATAATTTTTTTTAAAATTAAAGAATGGGCAAGGGATGGGCAAGGTATGGGTTGAGTATGGGATGGGGATGGAGGCCATGTGGGAGTGCTTGCTACTATTCCCATTAAATAAATTTTTAATTAACTACTTACCTAATTAATTAATTAATTAATTAGTTAATTAATTATTTTATTATTTTATTATTTTTCTTAATCATTATTATCATTATTATTATCATTGTTATTACTTTTAAACTATTTTTAGTATTTAATTATTTAATTATTTATTTTTGAACAATAATTAAATTTAAATTTTGAAAACTCATGTGGGCCCCACATGGTCTTGTGGGCACCACACAACTTCGAGATCCGAATGGATCCTACGTAACTTGAATAATTCTTATACGATTTTATGCATCCTACATAACTTTAAGACTCGTGTAAACTTCCATACGGCTTCGGGACTCATGTGGACCCCACACTGTCTTGTGGGCCCCGCATAGGATACCTATATTATTATTATTCTATCATATATTTCTATAAATTATATCAGTCAAAGTATTATTTTATGTACTTATTTACGTATATAAACAGTGTCTTGTGACTCCGGGACTCATGTGGACCCCACATAGTCTTGTGGGCCCCACATATGATACCTATATTATTATCATCTTATTATGTATTTTTACAAATTATGTCTGTCAAAACACTATTTTATGTATATATACTTATTTACGTGTACAAACAGTGTCTATCCTGTTTATCGTATGAAATTCCATTTTGACGAGGCCGACCTCCAGGGAGCGATTGAGCCGCAATGATCTCTGAGCACTCGCTAAGACAAGGTCTTTCTTAGGCATCAAACATGGAATCAAGGATCCTACAGAAAAACATTTTAGTATTGATATTAACTTAATGACCATTTTTATTATTTTATTATTATTGTACTTTAATTATATATATATTTTTGGGTCATCACACAGCTCGTGGACGAAACCGGGAGCTCATCAACGAAATTTAGATATATGAGAACCTCTCTTAGTAAACCCTCGTTGACGAGACTTGCATACTCAGCGACGAGGCTCAGAAGATTGCTCGTTGACGAGAAAATCTAGTTCGTCAACGAGTGCTTGCTTGTTATCCTTTTAAAATTTCTTTTCTGATCCCTTTCTTCTTTTTCTCCTTTTTCCTTTTATTATCTTCCTTATTATTTTAAATAGTTAAAATTTTTCGAGTCGTTACACGAATTCTGGTTCAAAAACCCTACTTTAATCAGATAAACCCCAAATAACCTACTATTTCTGCATTTTCTCAGTCTATAAATCTCAAATAAACATTTAAAACCCCAAAACCAAGAATCTTAACCCTTACCTCAACTTTGGAGTGTTTCCCGAAAAATCCAGTCTCGAAAACCACTCTGCTAGATGTATAGAAAATCTTCCCTAGAACATCGTAGCGGTCTCCGATCATCGATTCGGGCTAAATCCGGGTCGGATTCTTAGAGAGAAGGGAGAGGAAACGTCTAGAGAGAAAGCAACGAAGAAAATGAGTTTTCTTTGCGTGGAAGCTTCCCTGATTCCATTTATACTCAACTTTACCATGTGACCTTGTCGACGAGTAGAGAGGATTCGTCGACGAGTCACAAAAGGAACTTCGTCGACGAGTCTAAAAATCTGAAATTTGCTCATTCGGGATCTTCTTGTCGATGAGGAACTGAACTTCGTCGACGATCTTTAGTATAACACTCGTCGACAAGGACACGAAACTCATCAACGAAGTTTGCTGTTCCCTTCTTTCAAAACTTTTCTCATTTCCCTTTATTCTTTATTTATCTATTCCATTTATCATTTTCCTAATTATTTAACCATTAAAATTTTCAGGTCGTTACACATGGGCTAGAATATGAAAATGAGAAATGAAATGAAAAAAAATGAACAGTCATGAGTTACAAACGCGTTGTGTTATATACTACTCATGAGCTAGAATATGATTATAAGAAATGAAAGCTTATGAAACTGTGTTTATATATATGATTATGAGTACAAATCTATATGTTTTTTTCTAGTTGATATAATTATTTAAATGAATGTGTTATGATATATATATCAAAACTCATGTTGTCACACATTATCAATAATTTATTCCGTCTTACTGAGAGGTGTCTCACCCAGAATTTAAACATTTCAGGAAATTAGGACAGACAAGTAGAGAGAACTTCGAGGAAGAGGATATCTTGTTACCCTAACATTCAGGGTAAGTGTTTTACAGTTGGGGATATGTTTTGTATAACCCCGAGAGTATTTTGTGAATTTTTGGGGATGTATATGTATATGTGTGGAGGTTATAGCACTCTGATATTGTATATGGGACTCAAACACCTTTTGTATTCCGCTGCATGGATAGTATGTTTTGATTGACTGATTTCCCATTACCCCACTTCGGATCAGGTTAAGTTGATATATGGTATCATAGATGTTTATTAGATGATTGATTATTAATGTTTATTGTATAAAAAAATTGGGGGAATAATCGGAACATCACATCAACTGTTATGTAACCTAGGTCCAAAGGACCTCCAATGGCCTAAAAATATGCTCTACTCATTATGGGCATACTTTCAACTGATTCAAATCATATGTTGCCCATAGTGTTATTATATAAAGAACATATGAGTGGTTAGAGCATGAGACATTATATCGATGGTTTCTCTTTCTGATCTAGGTTGTCAAAAGATATCAAATAAGACTTGAGAGTAAGCTTACATCCAATTGTGTGAGGCAGACACGACGAGCCTTTAAGGTCAAAAAGAAAAAAAAAATTATATCTTGGGGCTTCTACATGTTGTATCCTTTGTGTAGTTATATCCCATTATTGCTTAGATATTAGACTTTGTTTGATAAGAAAGAAAAAAATAGAGGAAGAAAAAGTGGAATAAAGACATTTTGAGAGCAATTATTAGAGCAAAATTATGCTCAAAGCCTTTTATGATCCATTAGCAAATGTATCAATAGAAAAAAAAAAATTTTGCTTGAGATAAAATCAATATGATATAACCAAATTTTTTTTCAAAGTTGAACATTCTTACTAATTATTCACTAAATTTAGGGGTTTTCGTGTTTTCTTAATCTGAGAAGACTTTTGTTTATAATAAGTATGAGTGAGTCTAAATTCAAAAGCTGTTTTGGATAGGTATATGTATTTCATAGTTAAAGAGAAAAATATTTTCAATTTTTGGCTATTTTTAAAATTTCCTAGTAGGATTCGTAGCTTTTACTATTTGACTAAGTAAAATCTATTTCAATTTGTCTAATTCTTTAATGGATTCCAAATGTCTTTCTTCAAGGATTCTATAGTTCTCTTTCATTTGCTTGAGCTATATGACCTTTTATTTTGTTAAATAGTTCTATCTAACCTTTAAAATAATTAAAATTAAAAACTTTAATGTCATCTCCCATCATGGAGTCAATTTTAAAACCAAAAATGATTCTATCTTAATGCTTTTCATTATAGGAATTCAAAAAATATGCAATTTTGTGAAATAAGGAAAATAAAATTATTAAACAAAGGGGCTAGACTCCAATCCTTACTAACCAAAACCAAACGCTACATGCTCGTCCTAAACCTAAAAGATTAAGTTAAGATCTTCACCCGGATTGACTCAAATCTAAAAGACAAACCCGCCAATTAAACTGATCCAAATTGACTCAGCCTGAAGACAAACAAAGATTAACTCAAACCCAAAATTATAATAATATTTGCCAATTAAGTGCAACTCTTAAACAACGACACGTCGATATTAACCATTTGGAAGACATTGAAAGGAAAACTAAAAATTGTTTTATCCTAATGCTTTTCATTATTGGGATTCAAAAATTATGCAAATTCGTCAAGTAAAGAAAATAAAATTATTAAACAAAGGGCCTAGATCCTGATCCTTACTAACCTAAGCTTACCACTCGACCCGAACCTAAAAGCCAACCAAATTAACCAATCCGAACCTGTCCAAGTACAATAAACACCAAATTCCCACTCATATAGATTGATTCACTCTAAAGTCACGAGAAAATATTAGATATAACACGAGTGTGTATATCAAATCTCATATGATTTCGTTATGTGTAAAAAAAATTTAATTTAATTAAAAAATGAGGAAAATCATATTAGATCAGTTGTATAAACTTGATATATTTAATAATTTCTCCTTAAGTCACACTAAAAAATATGCTAAGAACAAGCGTTGGCACACGAAACACCCACCACCTACTTTTAATATATTTCATAGATGTTGCTTGTGTCTTTTTCTTTTTATTTTCCTTTATTCAACCAACAGGAAAGAAAGGAAGCTTCCTTCCTCTTTTAATTCCTTGGTAAATTTTGCTTTCCCTTCTTTCATTTTTTCCTCCCCCCAAAGAAATACAACCTTAACTAGTATTTTGTTTTCTATTGCTATTTACTTGATGAATTGTTGTTTGATAGAATGGTTTTCATATTTTAACCCTTTTGAGATGATTCTTTTGTGTGTTTCTATTGAACTTGTGAATATGTTGTTAAAAAGAAAAAATTAACTCTACGTTTGAATATCCCAGTGAATTAGTTGAATGTCTAAGGGATCTCGGACACTACCGTCTCAAAAAAAAAATCTTTGATTTCAGTAAAAATGTTGTAAGGTACCTAGCTAAGAGTATTTAAATAACTAAAATGCATGTATATTTTTAGAAAATCTAATTAATGTGTCAATAATTTTATGATATTCAGGAGAAAAAAAGTTGAGAGAAACAATGGTATAGATTAATATGTAAGAAAAAAAAAGTTAGTTTTTTTCACTTTTAAAAGTTTCAAATCCCTTACTGTTAAAAAAATCTCCAAAAAATTTTCGGAACTAACTTTTAAGAGCTTAAAAAAGTATTTACCAAATGCGTTCCACACAGTTTTTACTTTTAAAAAGTAGCAATTGAGGCAAAAAAAAGGGGACAAACTCACTTAGAGATTATTCGGTATCATTTCTAATATATTTTTGTGTTTCTATCTTGTCATATAATGAAAAACCAACTTGCGAAAATCTATATTCATCTATATTGCTATTTTTCAAATTTTATCATCAATTTTCACCTTTTGTAATTTTGATTTTAATATGTTATAGACCTTATGACAATCTATTGTCATTTATTTTAATATCTAAATTTCTTTTATGGATCAAATCATTGCATAGACAATTTTTAATACAAAATTTAAATAACGTTAGCATATAAAATGACGAGCAGAAGTGTAACGACCCGAATTTAAAATGGAAGTTTGAGTAATAAAGAGAGAGGGAAATAGAGTCAGAAACAGAAGGAGGCCATAGACTTCGTCGACGAACGCAGATGACATTACATTTTGGAAGGAAAAGAAAAGGGAATGGAAACAAAAATAAAGAAGGAAGCTGCCAAGCTTCGTCGACGAACACAGGGTTTCGTCGACGAAGGCTTAAGAGAATTCGTCGATGAACACAGGGTTTCATCAACGAGAAAATACCAAGAGGGGTTCTGAGGCAGCCTGAATTTCGTCGACGAATACAGGGTCTCGTCGACGAAATTTATGAAGAACTCGTCGACGAAGATCGGGCTCGTCGACGAATTCTGCTGTCTATATATATGAAAAATCCGATTTTTAAACGTCATTTGAAGCTTCCTCTCCACACTCTCTCTCTCCTCTTCGACCCTCTCACTCTCTCTCTTCGATTTTGGGCTAGTTTTACGCCGGATCGAAGATCTGAGGCTACCACGATGCTCCGAGCGAAATTCTCTACAAGTTTGCCGGAGCAGATCGTTGGAGAAACGAAGTAGGAAATCATCCCAGAGTTGAGGTAAGGTTTTTTAAGCCAAATTAGACTTTATGGTAGTTATAGAAATTGATGTACGCATGAAAATACTGATGTTTGGTACTGAGGGTTTTGAGTTTCAGGGTCTTGATCAGGAAGTCATACGGGGGTTAGCCTAAGATATTTTGGGGGCTTTCTCAGTAGCTAAGTAAGGGAATAAACTAAAGCAGTTATTTTTCATGCATGTTATTATTAATTATGAGCACATTTATTTTCAGAAAAGCCTATGCTATCTTTGTATATTACATATGAAATGTATGTTTGGAAAATACTGCTATTATGATGAAAATATATATGTATGAATGAGATACCAGAAATGATGATTTTAGAATATGAAGCATGACTTTAAACGGCATATGTGTGGCATGAACATTATTTTTATGTGAAGTGAATCATGATATGAAGGATTTTACGATCAAAGCATATTTTCAGGTGCTTTGAAAAGACGACTTATGTTATACTGAGTTTGAGGAATATATGATAAATGAGTTGTTTTCAAAATGTAAATACCTGAAACGTATCAGGCACGAGGCCATACTTATATTATCGGCACAAGGCCGTATTTACGATTTTGGCGCGAGGCCATGTATTTATACTATCGGCACGAGGCCGTATTTATGATTTCGGCGCGAGGCCGTATCTATGTTTTCGGCACGAGGCTGTGATGATGTTATGTATGTTCATGTATTATATGTTATTACAACTAGGATGTTAGTTTAGTTTAGTTCAGGGCTTGGTACCGTAGCTATTTGTGTGGATTAGATATTTACGTCAGATTAGTGCTAACCATCCCACGAGGGGATGGGAGATGGATAGTCGATGTGGCTTTCAGTAGAGTGTGGACGTCCACCTGGCAGTCCGGACCAGGGTGTGGCGGGCCCATCGTACTTACAGACATATTTGATTCTGCAGTGGTCGACCAGTCATTGTCGGGTCCCGCCTTCGAGCTGCCCAACCCGTCATGGGGGGTAATACATAACATTAGCTAACTATTCATCCTAGGTAAGTTTTCAGTATTTTTAGTATTATCAGTATATCAGATGCATTATTTATGATATGATTTACTAGTAAATATGAAAGTTTATGATGATTTATTTTACGACGATGAATGTCTACGGAAATATGAATTGTACTGTATATGCATGATTGCATTAAATGTTCATGTGCCACACAGCTGTATTTAGTTTATTTTCCCTTACTGAGAAGTGTCTCTCCCCCAATATTAACACATTTTTCAGGAAACCCAGAGAAACCAGCGGATCAAGACCGCCGTTGAGTGAGTGGAGCTTCCCTACTAGAAGGGTAAGCATTGAACTAGGACTAGAAGATTTTGTTGTAAGGTCCTAGTGTCATTTTTTACTTTTTGAAAGATTGTAGATAAATACAGTATTTTGGGAATGTAAATAACTCTAGTATTATGTTTTATGATTGGATATTCGAGATTGTATATTTACTGCTGCTAGGTTTTCCGCTACGCTTGACAGGTGTCCCCGCTACCCACGGGTTCAGGTTGACCATCTTTATCTATTATGTGACATTTTATATTAAGAAATTGAGGGACGTTACAAGAAGGTTCTCTATGCGATGTCTAAAATGACGAAAGAGGCGAAATGTTGGTGACTTTCTGTGAAGCTACTCGAGGGACAGAGGTTAAAACCAGTGGCGTTGACATGGGACCAATTCAAGAAATTGTTCTTTGACCAGTATTTCCCCTCTTCCATCAAAGAAGATAAGACGGGGGAGTTTACCAGTCAAACCTAGGGGAGTTTTACCGTCAGAGTGTACGCGGCCAAGTTTGTCAAGCTGTCACGCTTCACCTGTACATGATCCCAGATGAGACGAGGTGTAAGAACCCGACCCGAGGTATGTAAATCGAATAAATGAAAAAGGGTAAAAAGGTAAATTTTTGCAGGCTTCGTCGACAAAGCCATTGTTCTTGTCGACGAAGGACTTCATACTCTTCGTCGCTGAAATTCAGAGCCTCATCGATGAAGAGATACCGAATATGTTGTAAAATATCAAAATAGGGTTCGTCGCCGAAGGAGCCGGTTCGTCAACGACGGCGTCATCTTGTGGACGAGGTTGGCCGAGTCAAAGGGGCTATAAATATTCTATTTCATTGCTTAGGTGCTAAGAAACCTAAAATTCTCTCTCTCTCTCTCTCTCCCTCTCTCTCTCTCTCTCTCTCTCTCTCTCTCTCTCTCTCTCTCTCTCTCTCTCTCTCTCTCTCTCTCTCTCTCTCTTTTTCTTTTCGATTCTTTGTTGTTCGTGGCCTAATTCGACAATCCGACGTTACTGCGTAGATCAAGTGAGGAATCTCTTCGAGAATAGTGGATCAAAAGGTCGTTTCAAGGATTTTTGGATTTTGATCCAAAATCGAGGTAAGGGTCCAATTTTAATTTTGTTTTGGAATATATGTAGTAGTAAGAATTGTAAGGAAGTATTGTTCTTGGATGTTTAGGTTTTGGTGTCTCGGTTTCGTAGTTTTGGAGCCATAGAATTCGTATTTTGGTATTCGAGAAAAGATAAGGGGATTCTATTCATATCAGTTTATTTTTGAAATCGAGATCGATAAACTTGTAGTTTACTTTCGTATGTATGTTTTGATTACTTATTTAGGAAAATCTATCGGGTGAAAATGCGGGATTTTCGGGTTACAATTTTTGGGAAATTTTGAGGGTTTCAAGTATCATCTTTATTTTGTTGAAGAAATTGTATGTTGTATTAAAATTGTAGTATTGAGATGACCGTGCCCATATTTGTATTAAACTGTATTCTTGAACTGAAAACGATAGGATTTTCTATATACCAAGTAAGTATAGAATGAACTGTTGTATGTAAAATGTTTCAGGTTTTGTAAAAACAGCTAGGGGCGGCTAATTACCGTATGCTGATGAGTATAAGGACATGAGTTCCAAAATTGTTCCAGATTTTGTAACTCAGTTAGGAGCAGCTAATTACCGTACGTTGAATCAATTAGGGGCAACTAATTAACATACGCTAATGCCATGTCTCGGCTAATTACCGTAAGCGAGAGTATCCGGTTCTATATCCGAGGATATGAAATATCACTTGTTCTTTCTCGCTAGTCACTGATGGGTGTGCGCTACGCCGTAGTGGCAATGATATCACTGTGAGGCTTCGATTATCGCAGGTTATCGGGTGCTCGTATTGGCAACGTTATCGTTGTGAGGTTTCGGTTATCGCAAGGTAATTGGGTGCTTAGTGTGACGACACTGACCGTATGTTTAGGTATCGAATGTATTGGAATTGGATTGTGAAAAATATCGAAACTGTATTGAACTGTATCATATTGTATTGTATTGTATTGTGTTATATTTTATGCCGAAATAACACTCGTATGCCACACATTAATATAACCTGCTTTCTTCCTTACTGAGAGGTATCTCACCCATAATATACAAATATTTTTCAGGTCTTTCGGGTAGCCGAAACTAGCATCCTAGCATTCGAAAGCGGGGGTGTCGGTTAGCTGCATTTAGTACTTGTGTAAGTACGAGTTTTCCGCTGCTGTAGTCACACCCAAATTAAAAGGGCAAAATTACAAACGATATTAGAGTAAAGGGGCATTACAAGTTATGGGCTTGTAATCTCCCCAATCCTCGGGAACTCTCGCTTTTGAATGATTGTGTATGTGTGAGTACAGTCTACATATGTCTTCTCAGTTGTTGTTGATTAACAAATGGTCATATTTTGTATATACTAAAACTCATGATAGCCACACACTGATAATAGTTTATTCGTCCTTAGTAAGAAGTGTCTCACCCCAATATACAACTCATTTTTCAGGACTTTATGGTGATCGAGCTTAGAGAGCATACTGAGTACAGTCTGCATGAGTGCCTGTAAGATACTGGAACATTTAAGTTTATGTTTTAAATTCCTTGATGTGTAATATGGTTGAATGGATACACCTTTTTGGGTTGTGTAGTATAGTACTTTGGTATTTTAATGGAGAATGTTTAATTATTTTCGCTGCGTGCATGATGAATATGGTATGAGAGAGGTGTGAATGGTCTCATAACACCCTGGGCCCCACTCTCGGGTTCAGGGCATTACAAGGGACTTGAATGACAAGAGGTTTACTGTAGTAACTCGACCCCGAGAAAAAATAATAATAATAATAAAATAAATAAATAAAATTAAAATAAATAAATAAATAAAGAGATATTTTGGAGAAGATATTTTGAAAAGAGATATTTTGAGATATTTATATATAAATATCTTGGAGGAGATATTTATTTAGATTACTTAAGGGCTAAGTTAGGAATTATTCTATAAATTCTCTTATTCTCTCTCTCTCTCTCTCTCTCTCTCTAAGATTCTTCGCCGTTCGTCATCCGTTTCCAAAAACGAAGGGTACTGCGTGGATCAGAAGAGGAAACTCTACACTTTTAGTGGATCGGATCGTCGTTTCGGAGAGTTTCGGGTTTTCCCAAGAATCGAGATAGGAATCTGATCCTAATTTTGATTGGATATTTGGATAGCAGTAGAAAACATAGTAAGGTTATGTTCTGTGGTTTTAGGTTTTTGAGATCGCGGGTTGTCGATTTGGACCGTTTTCATACGAACTTTCATTTCGAGTATAAGGTAAGGGGAATTTGATTACAACAGTTATTTTGGAAAACTAAACCACTAAAAAGTTAGTTTACGTTATTATGTATGATTTAACTGCTTATTTGTGAAATTCTATCGAGTAGAAATGCCAGTTTGACGATTTTACGGTTTTTGGTAAAAACGAGGATTTCGATATGTGATCTCCAAACTTTACAAATATTGTTTATTTGTGTTTATACTATAGTAGGAGAGGCTTGAATCCTTTATTTATTCAGTTAAACTATGTATATTGAATTTCTATCATTTAGAGGGTTTTTGTATTAAACTTGTGTGATATATGTTGATATGGGAATGAATGGATTTTCTATACTATTGATATAGAATATGGGAACAAAGTTCCAAATTTGTTATACTGATAATGTGAATAAACAGAGGCTGGTGATACACCGAGTCGCATCAGTAAACAAAGAAGGATAAACTGAGTGGAAAGACACCGGTTTGAACCCAATGCTATTATGTGAATTTGTGAAAAATACTAGAAATGCGCAAGTTATTATAATTGTATAAATTGAATTTATGATACACGGAACCACAACTTGAGAGTCCTGGGAGGGTTGAAAAATACTTTCTTTGCAGGGTGAAATTGTAATGACCTCGTAATTCTTATCATTTTTTTATATATATGTATACAGTAAACATTCCTACGCAGCGGAAACAAAAAGCATATCACTATTACAATATAACTGTACAATATCAGATTCTAGAATATACAGACCATACACAAAAGTGCCACTCCAGTATTATCTATTCCAAAAACATACACATCTCTGCCAAAAACTCACCCTATAACCAGGGTGACCAAACACTCTCTCTATCCGCGAGCCTGATCTGCTCGCCTATCTGGCTCTCCTGAAAAATATGAGAATAAAGGGGTGAGTCGACGCTCAGTAAGTGGAAATATGCTATTTTTAGTGTGTGGCAACTAAGTTAAAGGTACTTTAAAATATAGCAACTGAACTGTAATGCAACAATCTGTAAAACATATTTTTCAAACATATCTATCTTTCTCAATTTAAAATACACTGTATCATTTGTATTTTCTACTTTTCATACTGATAATATATCATACTATTCTCATCTTATACTGTAAAACTGTAAATATATATATAACTGTGCTTTTATCCTTGGGACTCTGTACGTCATGATTTGACCCCTCATGACAGGGTTGGCGGCCCGTAGGCGGGACTCTATCTGGTCGGCCCTCCAGATAAGTTATCATACTCTACACTACCTCAGTTCAGTCAAACTACATCCTCTCCTAAGCTCGAGACCGGTTACTATCTCGTCAAACCGGCCCCCTCAACCCAGTGTACTGGGGAGCTGCATACTCTCCGAGCACGGCTGACGGTACCCACATACTATCTGAGATATGTGATTGCACTCTATCTGTATCTAGCAACGGTACCGTGCTCTGTAATCTGTATCTGTCTGTGTAACTTTTCTCAGGGATCTGACACTATATACATATATACATATATATACTCTTTTACTGTTTTCATCGTGTTTCCAAAATTACCATAACTCTGTCTTTCTGTACTGTAAACACTATATCTATAGCATCTTGATGCTACCTCTGTGTATCTATCTGTGTATTTTGTATGTATACTCTGTCTGTGTTCTGTATGTTATGGTAATAGGAAAAACATGACATGTTATAATACTGTATATATGTATATACCGTTCTATAATAAACTGCAATATAAAATACTGATCTGAGTATCTATATACATGTATTTGGATATATGTATATAACCGTTTCATGAACTATTCATATAAAACTGTATATGCATGTACATTTCTCCGCGAATATAAATCTATCTCTGTATAATCTCATATGCTGGAAAACCATATCAAATGTATATACTATCTATATCTTTGTATTTAGTATAATATGATGTTTCATAACAACTGTGTAAATTCATTTTTCACATGAAAAGTCTACTTAGGCCACACAAACATTTATGCTCATTTTCTATAAAAACTGTATAATAGAATGACATAAAAATATGCTTATGAAATCTCTATTAACTCTATTAAAACTCCTAGCATAACATATTTCCCTTACCTCAACTTTGAAAAACCTCTATAAAAATCTGGCTCTATACCCATAGGATTCCTAACCCAACATCCTGAAAATACAATGTCCTAGAACAAAATATTATTATTTTTTCGCTTACGTCATTTCTTATAACTACCATAAGGCCAAAAACTCAATAAAAGACCTCACCCAGAATTTGGGATGAAATCCAACTTCGTTTTCCTGATGATCCGCTCCGACAATCTTGTAGAGAACTCCGCCAGAAGCGTCGTGGTAGCTTCGGATCGTCGATCCGGCGACTGGTGGGACCAAAAACGAAGAGAGAAGGGAGAGAAAGTCGTAGTGAGAGAGAGAGCTTTCGTAAAAATGAAAATTTTCCCCGGATTCTGTATATATAAACAGGGGATTTCGTCGACGAGACCCTGTGTTCATCGACGAGTCCATCTCAAATTTCGTCGACAAGACCTTGTATTCGTCGACGAAATTCAGGCTGCCTCATAACCCCCCTCGGTATTTTCTCGTCGACGAAGCCCTGTGTTCGTCGATGAAATTCTGAAGGTCTTCATCGACGAGACCCTGTGTTCGTCGATGAAGTTTGGCAATTTTTCTGAGATTATTTTTATTTAATATTATCTCCAAAATACAATGTCGTCGACAAACTCCTTCTGTTTCTGTATCTACTTTCCTCTCTCTTTAATATTTGAATATGGATATTTTCTGGGTCGTTATAGAAATGAAACCACTATTATATGATATGACACGATATCGTAGTTAGATGTACACGTGCAACCACACGTATTAAACGATGTGGGTACCAAGATGGTCGACTAGCAGGGTGAAACCATTGGCTGATATTGGGCCAATGGGGGCATTCAGATCGTATGTAGGTACTCGGCAGTGTCTACACGAACAGGGCATTGGACGAATACCAGTGCACAACCCGAGCCACGGGATAAAACTGGTTATAGGGATATTTTGTTGTTGGTCATCTGATAAATCATTAAATGGTCGAAAGACAAATGTGAGAATTTTGTAATATGAATATTGATATACCTTATGCATTACTGTATTGAAAATATTTGATTTATATTCCAGATGTTGAATGAAAATATGCATGTATGCAGTTACACACTGTTGTAACTCCTTCTTCCTTACTGAGAGGTGTCTCACCCTATCTTACAACCTTTGTTTTCAGGTCCGTCCGTCCGTCGGTCCTAGTAGATAAAGGGACTGGGGAGGTTATTTTGGTTAGCTTATGTAAACATCTAAATTTTGTACTAAACTTGATGAAAGTCCTTTTTGGAGGGTTGTAATATGACGATTACTCTAAGTCCGAATGTATGTAAATTATGGATGTATTAGTGAACTCTGGTATAAGGCTAGTAGTAATCCCAATGAATGTTTATGTTTTTCTGCGACATTTACATCATGATTATGTATGATTTACACCCGTATGTCCCTGTTTAGGGCGGATTGTTTCCATATCTTGAACAGGTATAGGTATTTGATGTATGTGAGTGACACCTGAGTTCGTGTAAAGGGTCGAGTCGTTACATTTACTACAGCGTATGTGTTCACCCTTGCAGGAGTGCCTATGTTTTGGACGTCCATGGTTCAGTCTCTAGTTACATTATCTACTACTAAATTGGAGTATATGGCAGTGGCTGAGGCTACCAAGAAAGCGTTGTTGATTACAGGATTGGTGAAGGAGTTGGGTATTCAACAAGGTGGAGTTCAGCTGCATTGTAATAGTCAAAGTACCATTTATTTGCGAAGAACCAGGCGTATTATGCAAGGAACAAGCACATAGATGTGAGATTTCACAAGATTAGGGAATTGGTCTCTTCTGGTGAACTACTGCTTGAGAAAGTTTAAACTTCTAAGAATGCAACGGACATGTTGACAAAGCATGTTATCACGGACAAGTTCAAGCATTGCTTGGACTTGATTAATGTCTCAAGATGCTAGATAGGAGGCGTCCCAATTTATTATCTCAGGTGGAGCTGCAGATTTTGTTTTTGTTTTCTCCTAAGGGATGAATATTCGTCAAGGTAGAGATTATTGTAGTATATGACTCATATTGAGTGGAACATATGTACAGAGAAAGCATGTTGAGAAAAAAAAAAAACAAGGAAGCTGGTCTTCAGAAGAAAATTGTTAGCTGTTTGCATAGAGAGTTGACGGTTACATCGAGGGTTTCAGTATTAAGAAGAAGCTGTTGACAGTTTAGTCTCATTAAGAAACCGTCGACGATTTTGTTTGGCTCTATTTTTGAAATTTGAATTGGGAAGATCAATAGGTTTGGAATTTAGAGGCAAATCCTCCTGGGATTGATACAGGGGTATTTAGGGAACTTTCTAATCCCTCTATACGTGTAGGGTTAGCATAAATACAATGTTGTAATCCTGATGTTTAAAGATAGTGACTTTCAGTTGCTGCTTGCTCCCGTGGACGTAGGCACGTTGTTGAACCACGTTAATTATTGTGTCATTGTTTATTTTCTTTCCTTATAATCTGTGTAATTGTTTTTCCATATTGTTTATTCTTAGTTGTTGCATTACACTTTTGAGGATGCAACAGACATGTTGACAAAGTCTATTACCAAAGACAAGTTCAAGCATTGCTTGGACTTGATTAATGTCTCCAAATACTAGATAGGAGGCGTTCGAACCTACTGTCTTAGGTAGAGCTACAAGTTATATTTTCATTTTCTCCTAAGGAGTGAATATTCGACAAGGTGGAGATTGTTGTAATATGTGACTTATATTGAATGGAACATATGTACTGAGAAATCATGCTAAGGAAAAGAAGCAATGAAGCTGGTTTGTAGAAGAAAATCGTCCATTGTTTGCATAATGGGTTGACGGTTTCAATCTTAGGAAGAAACCATCGACGATTTAGTCTTAGTAAGAAACTGTCAACGGTTTTCTAAAACCATCGACAATTTTATTCGGCGCTATTTTTGAATTTTGAATTGGGAAGATCATGCAATGAGTTGGGGATTCGAAGGCAATTACTCTGGGGATTGATACATGGGTATTTAGGGAACTTTTTAATCATTCTATACGTATAGGGTTAGCATTAATAAAATGTTGTAACCCTAATTTTGACAGTTAGTGAATTTTAGCCACCGCTTGTTCCCGTGGACATAGGCCCATTGCCAAACCACGTTAATTATTGTGTCATTATTTATTTGCTTTCCTTATTATATGTGTGATTATTTTTCTATATTGTTCATCATTAATTGTTGCACTATAGGATTGTATGCATTAATTTGCACAAGACAAACCTAAAAGACAAACCTGCCAACCAAACTAACCAATCTGAACCTATCCAAGTACAATAAATACCAAATACCAATTCATATAGATTCATTCACCCTAAAGCCATGAGAAAATATTAGATATAATACATGTGTATATATCATATCTAATATGATTTTGTAATGTGTAAAAAAATTATTTAATTTAATTAAAATATAGAAAAATAATAAAATCATATTAGATCTGCGGTATATACTTGATATATATAATAATTTTTCCCGAAGTTATACAATGAAAAATATGCAAATAAGACTCCATGTGTTTGCACACAAAACACCCACCATCTACTTTTAATATATATCATAGATGTTGCTTGTGTCTCTTTCTATTTTTCCTTTATTGAACCAAGAGGAAAGAAAGGAAGCTTCCTTCCACTTTTAATTCCTTGGTAAATTTTGTTTTCCCTTCTTCTTCCCCCCCCCCCCCCCCAAAAAAATAAATACAACCTTCACTAGCATTTTTTTTTTTTTTTTTGCTTTTCTTTTGCTATTTACTTGATGAACTGTTGTGTGATAGAATGGTTTTCAAATTTTTAGCCCTTTTTTTTTTTAAATCAAATTTTTAGCCCTTTTGAGAGGATTCTTTTGTGTGTGTTTAATTGAGCTTGTGAATCTGTCGTTAAAAAGAAAAAAAAATTAGCTATCTGTTTGATTATCCCAGTGAATTAGTTGAGTGTCTAAGAAATTTCGGACATTACCATCTGCAAAAAAAAAAAAAAACTTTGATTTCAATAAAAATGCTGAAATGTATCTAGCTAAGAGTATTTAAATAACTAAAAAGCACATATATTTTTAGAAAATGTAATTAATGTGTCAATAATTTTAAGATATTCAAGGGAAAAAAAGTTAGGGCAAATAATTGTATAGAATAATATGTAAGGAAAAAAGTTCATTTTTTTAACCTTTAAAAGTTTTAAATTTGTTATTGTTAAAAAAATCTTCAAAAAAGTTCAAAACTAACTTTTAAAAGGTTTAAAAAGCATTTATCAAATACATGCTACTTGGTTTTTCTTTCAAAAAGCAGATATTGTGGTAAAAACCGGTATAAACACACTTAGAGATTACGATATCGTTTCTAATACATTTTTGTGTTTCTATATCGTCATAAAAAACCAAGCAACCACAATCTATATTTATCTATATTGCTATTTTTCAAATTTACCTTTGGAAATTTTGAATTTCAATTGTTATATATATGACAACCTATTGCCACTATTTTAATGTCTAATTTTTTTTATGGATCAAATCATCGCATTGACAATTTTCAATACAAAATTTAAATAAAATTAGCATTTAAATTTAAATTTAAAATCCTTTAAAAATGACCAAAAATCAAATAATAAGATTATCCAAAAATATTTTCATTATTTAAAACCTTCTTATGAAATTGGACTAGTCTTGAGGTAGAAAATCAGCACAAATTCAACTAGGTATTTGATATACCCCAAATATATCACTTACCATAAATCCAAAGGAGACTAGAGCCCAATATTGACGAGGGCAATTACCACGTAAGTCAACTGCTTAGGCAGAGCAATTGACGACAGCTCCATGATGATTAAAGCAATCTACGCCAACGTTATAACAACCGGAGCGATTCATGCTTGCGCCATAATTCGCTAATAAATTGCACATCACCCTTGGGTCAAACTCCATCACTATAAATGGGATTCAGAGAAGAGGCTAAGGTATCTCATTCTATACTCTACTTTACTGTTGCATAAAAAACCTCTCAAGTCAATCCCTGACTTAGGCATCGGAGCGATCCCCCGGAGTACACCCCGGGTCCTCCAAGCCTTGCTTATTTATCTCTTTTCAGGTGGTCATGATCAGGGATCGTGAAGGTCGTTCAATTTTTGGCTGCAACAGTTGGCGCCGTCTGTGAGAACTTCTTTAGAGGTTTTCTCTTTCAATCATTGATTATGACTACATCAGATAATTGAAGGTCGGTGCATTGGCTCAATTAAGATCGTCCGAAATGCCACCGTCCGACACCTAGACGTACTCAACTCCATTCGATCCATCGCCAATTGGGACCCTACCCAGTGCAAACTCTTAATTCGCGGAATTGGATGTGACACTACCATCAAGAACCTCCACAATTTCTTCTCCACCTACGGTGACCTCGAAGAGGCTGTCGCGATTCTTAGCAAGGTCATTAGGAAAAGTAAAGGGGACCCAGCTTGCGATATTGGGAAATTCCGAATCTAATATGAATTTGACTACAATTGATGTTTTTATGCACAAGATTTATGTAGTCAACGTGTCTATTCTCAAGATATGATTTTTTGTCCACCATACAATAATAATTCTAAAAAAAATAAAAATAAATAGATGTCATAGTTTCAACGCTTGAAGAGCTCCGCCTTAATGGCTAATAATAATTAATAGGATGTTCAAGATATTTAATTGATTGAACAGTGACCTATGCACTAAATGCATAGTGGGGTCATGACAGTTACACTGCCAGTCAAATAAACAAAGCCAAGCTTTAAAATTTCAAATGGGTTAGCCGAATGCACCATGGGGTTAGTAATAATGACTCTTGCACATTCATGTGCATTGAACAATGCTCTAAATAGTGAATTTGAAATTACAATTGGAAATTTGAATTGAAATTGCAATGCACACTAAAATTGCATAATTGTAGCAACTGCAATCGGCAAAACCCGAAATAGCAAAACTAAGCTTCTTAGTGACATTCAGTTAAGCACCTGGAGCCCAATCAACTGAATAATCCACACCATAATCAAAACAAACAGTAACAAAATCACCGTCATCAATGGTATACATCTCGCAGATCTCAATCTTAAACTTCAATCTGCCACTGCACTTACAACCCCATTCAACATGGGACTCACGAATCAACTAGGATACAATTGAATAATCTAAGTTTATAGACCCCATATATGACACAAACAACACAAAAATAGTCTACAAAATCTATAACATTGCACGCTTACTTGCAGTTCCCTTTACCATAAATGATGGAACACTTGGTGCATACACATTCAAACCCTTTGAAACAAATCCATCTCGAACCGATTAAGAATCCTAATTGATATTGAAAATACCATAACTCACATCTTTAACCCCAATGAAATCAAAACTACAAGAACCTGTCGAATTGAACAACCATCCCAGCATCATAAATTATCAAAATGTTACTGAAAATATAGCCCAAAAAATGAGCACGGCTCATTAGGTAAGGAAGAATCGGCCCAACTGATGAGCAATACTCGTGAGGCCAGAAGACTGCCCAAAAAATGAGCACAACTCATTAGGCAAAGAAGAATCAGCCCAACTGACGAGCAACGCTCATGAGGCTAGAAGACTGCCCAAAAAATGAGCACATCTCATTAGGCAAAGAAGAATCGGTCCAACTGACGAGCAACGCTCGTGAGGCCAGAAGACTGCCCAAAAAATGAGCACAACTCATTAGGTAAAGAAGAATCGGCCCAACTAACGAGCAACGCTCGTGAGGCCTAAAAACAGCCCAAAATATGAGCACAGCTCATTAGGCCAGAAATGACAAAAAAGAAGAGCACGACTCATGAAACCACAAGCAGCCCAAAATGCCTCAAGAAGAGCTACTCGACAAAAATAAATAAATAAATACAACTTTCGAACTTTGGAAGCCAACTTCAAAAATTCGAAACTGAAGGGGGGACAACTGATATACCCCAAATATATCACTTACCATAAATCCAAATGAGACTAGAGCCCAACATTGATAAGGGCAATTACCACCTAAGTCAACTGCTTAGGCAGAGCAATTGACGACAGCTCCATGATGACTAGAGCAATCTACGCCAACGTTATAACAACCGGAGCGATTCATGCTTGCGCCATAATTCGCTAATAAATTGCACATCACCCTTGGGTCAAACTCCATCACTATAAATGGGGATTCAGAGAAGAGGCTAAGGTATCTCATTCTATACTCTACTTTACTGTTGCATAAAAAACCTCTCAAGTCAATCCTTGACTTAGGCATCGGAGCGATCCCCCGGAGTATACCCTGGGTCCTCCAAGCCTTACTTATTTATCTCTTTTCAGGTGGTCGTAATCAGGGATCGTGAAAGTCGTTCAATTTTTTGCTGCAACAGTATTAATTTATTTTTGTTTTATAATATTAAAAAAGGGTTATATCAATTTTCAAGTTTTAAAATTTTGTTTCTAATTTGTTTTATTTTTCATAAAATTTCACTCTAATATCATACTATTATATTTTAAGTAATTTTTATGGTTATCAATCAAAATGAATGGTTCATACATTTGTAATTTAAGTAAATCATGTGGATTTAGGTCAGGGTGCCTAACTCCAAACAATCCACAAATTGCGAGATTAATTGCACATATGCAATTTTATAGGATTGCAAGTGCATTAGCCCATTGAAGAGCTATTTAGTGTCTAAATAGATAATGACTCATTTGAAATCATCCATTGATATAAATGAGACAAACTCTCACTTAACTAAATTTGAAACTTAAAAACTAAACAAATTAGTTAGTCTTAAGTTAGATCATACCCAACTTGCCCAACTCTCAATTGAATTAACTTATTTATTGAATTCAGAAATTAATTAATTTATTTTTAAACTCAATAGTAGTCAATAAACTTGTTTAATGCTGTCATGAGTTCAGTTATTAAATTTGTTCATAACTATGTTCACAGTTTTATATTTGATTCGTTTGTTAGTTAAGATATAACTTAAAAAGTACTTCATTATAAGACAAATTAATATATATATCCACATAATCTTGTTTACCCCTTTCCTATTTTTAAATTATAGCTTTAAGTTAAAGTTTGCCTCATAAAATTTACAATGAAAAGATATTGACCTATTTTTCTATTTGTAAAAATGGTAGCATTATGATCTAAAGTTTTAAAATTTTCATCAACACTTTCTAAACTTTAGCAAAAACACACGAATTAATCTCTCTTTATATTTCAAAAAATCATGGAGATCTAAACCTGTGAACAGAGAAATGTTTATTCCCAAAATTAAATATTTTTCTTCAAAGTCCCTATGCCTGCATAAGCTGATGTCATGGAGAGAGAGAGAGAGAGAGATTTGAGGTTAAAGAAAAAAAAGGATGATGGCAGAAAAAAGTTCACCCTTCAAAGATTACGACTGTTGAAAGGCAGCTCTCCGCCCTAAACTAAACATACTAGGAAAAGTCCATATCAATATACTTAAAATATATATATATATATATATATATATATATATATAAATGAACAGAGTAAACACAAAAGTAATGTGATAAAACTGTTGGTTGGGTCAAATGAAAAATCTAACTTTGAAGATACGGGAAGGATTCGGTGTGATATTTGGTCGGATCTGAGCATCTCCCTCCCTTTCCCTCTGGATTTCCATATCTACACTCCCCCCCATGTGCCCCCACCCCCTCTTTAATTTCTCTCCGCCTCTCATCATAATTCATATTCTTTTATATGTATATATATATTCAACCCTTCCGTCTTCCACCTACCTCTCTCTCTGTTTCTTCTTCTTCTTCTTCTTCTTCTTCTTCTTCTCCTGCTTCTGGTGCATCATCGAGCTCTGCACACAATGGATGTGGCTGCAGATATCCAATTCCATGTTCTTGCTGTTGATGACAGCCTCACTGACAGAAAGCTCATTGAGAAGCTCCTCAAGACCTCTTCTTTTCAAGGTTTAATAAATGTTTTATGCATATGCTTGTACACACACACACACATACATACATACATATATATATATATATATCACACACGCACACGCACACGCACACACATAGATATATATATATATATATATATAGCTTGTATTCGAATTGGGTATCCCTTTGTTCTAGTTGTTTTTGTTTTGTTTTTCTAATCTTCCATGGATGGGGATGCAGTCACTGCAGTGGATTCAGGAAGCAAGGCTTTGGAATTTCTGGGCTTGCAAGAAGATGAGCGTGCAAATTCAGACTCTCCCTCTGTTTCTCCACACCATCAGGTATTTATGATTCTTTTAACTGAAATTTTCTGATTGGCTTCTCTCTCTCTCTCCCCCCCCCCCCCCCTTTCTGGGTGTTATGATTTTCATCTTTTCTTGTAAATAAAATTTTCAGGAAATGGCAGTGAATTTGATCATCACAGATTACAGTATGCCTGGTATGACAGGCTATGAGCTTCTCAGAAAGATTAAGGTGTGTTTGCTTGTTCATCTGCTTTTTTTTTTTTTTTCCTGTAATTTCATTCACACATTTCCTTTGATCTAATCTAATCTCCAATCCCGAAGGCAAACCCTTTATTTATTTAATTACCAGATCTGAGTTCCAAACATTTTGTCTGATCTTCTTTTCTTAAAAAAGAAAAAGAAAAAGATTTTTGTGTTGGGTTTATTCAACTCACTACATAATTTCATGCAAAAGGAGACTAAAATTTTAAGTCATCTGATTTTCAGGAATCTAACTCAATGAAAGACATACCAGTTGTGATCATGTCTTCAGAGAACATCCCCTCAAGGATTAACAGGTCAGAAAATTAACTTGAATTTGAATTTATGTGAATTTGGATTAAGTATAATAGAAAATTATATTGAGTTTCGTCAAAATCTGTTCAAATAAAAAATATTCAAATCAAAATTCAGGATTTCGGCTTATAGTGTAATGGGTATGGTGCAGATGCTTGGAAGAGGGTGCAGAAGAGTTCTTCTTGAAGCCAGTTCAACTATCAGATATGGACAAACTTCGACCCTATCTGTCAAAGGAAAGTGCTGAGGATCACCAATCCAGGAAGAACAAAAGGAAGTGCACAGAAGAAAATCTTTCAAATGACAGAACAAGAATCAGATACCGTGATCTGCAAGTGGCCTGATCTTTAATTTTACAAGTGCAAAATAGGAGTGACATACTAATTTATTTAATTCTTCCTCTTCTTTCATTGTTAGAATTTTCATTCTTTTTTGGGTATTTTTTTTCTTCAGCTTAATTTTGGAGGCCTATTAGAATTGTAAATACAGAGAGAAAGGGAGGGAGGACAGAGGGGGTGCTAATCCTAAACCCTAAATCTGTAATGCAAGACTTTTGCAAGTGCCAAAAAAAAAATTTCCAAAGGGAATTCATGTTCAATTTTGTATTCTGCAGAGGCCAAGCAAATTGCATTTGTAATTACACCATTTATTTTCATTTTTTGTCATTAAAAATTAGTTTGACACCTAATTCATTTAGGTAGTGTTTTGATAGATTTTGGGGTTTTGATTTTGATTTATATGTTACACAAATTTAAGGCTTGAAATTTATATTTTTATATGACAGATTAATATATTTTTAAAAATAATTATGAATTTAGTAGATAAAAAAAGAGTTTTAAAAAAGAAATCTATGAAAATGAGCTTTTGAAAAAAATTGATAAAAAATTATTTGAACTGATTTAGATTGCTATGAAAATTGATTGGCCATTGAGAAAACAACTATTAAAAAGAAAAGAAATTGATAAAAAATTACAAATTTTCTAACATATTCAAAATGATCAAAAAATAATTGTCATTTTTTGAGTTGGTGTAAATCATGCATGAATAATTTCATAACATATGAAAACAAAAAATTAAGAAACCCATTTTTTGTGGGAAAATAATCAATTTATGTATTTTGAAAATTTTAACTACAAAAAAATTTGAAACTCTAAAAATTCAACGGTCTAATTTTTCAGGAATTAGATTTTGTTAATCATCTTATATTTTCATTTTACTGTGAAGCATGTATTTATATAAGTAAATACATTGACATCCTAAAGGTTAATCACATAATGAACCATTATGTGGATAGTTGTAACCAATTATTTAGATAGTTATCCACATAAATATACATGTTTTACAACAAACTTCACAACTTTTAAAAACTACCAAAAATTGAAAGTAAAATTAAAATTATAAAAACTCAAAAATATTTTCCAAATACTTTGTGCCCAATTTCTTTAATGAAAAGATGGGAAGCAATCACCCTATTGAAACGATAAAATTTTTTATATTATATGTGTTAAAAATAATTAAATTATATCGATTCAAATTAATCCTATAACACATTCAAATACTTAAAAACTTTATAGTCAAACTTTATTTAATTGTAGTAACTAAAAAATTAATCTTATTAAGTATTACTTTAAATTTATTTAAATCTTACACTGTAAAATCAACATTCCGCATGTTTGTAGATACTTTATACTCTTCAGAGAATTTGAGATGAGAAGGGATCTCATTTATTTTAGTTTATTTAATTATAAAATTATTATTAATTTATTTTTATACAGTAAAAAGCTTTTTTTTAAAGATAAAAATTGCAAAATATTGAATAAATAAAAAAAAATGAAAACTCAAGTGAACAATCAAAAACTTTGCTCGGAAGAATTGATTTAAACCTTAAATTTGGATTTGGGTAATATGAATAAATTTTATTATAATTTTATATTACATATGATCCAAATCCAATATGAGTTCAAATTTAAAGTCTCTTAAATATAAGATGATTGTATATATCGAGAGAATTGTATTCATTAGTATAGAAAAATAAGTAAATTATAAAATGATTGCAAAGTATGAGAATTTATCAAATATAATTTCAAGATGTATTTAATTTTTATGTTTTGCAATAAAAATATTTTAGGCTTGTCTATTTATTTTGAAATGATTTTAATAATATTTTATACCAAATTTGTTCCTAAATTTTGCTTCAATTAATAAAAAAATACAACTTGATTTTTATTAACTCCTAAAGAATTTAAACATTTAAATTATTAAAATATCAACTTGCAATTTCCAAAGATATTAAAAAAAAAAATTGCTACTCCAAAAATCTTCCTTGGCTTATTTAATAAAGTAATAGGATTGTATGCTTTGTTATTCGAACACCTTAGGATAGACTTTTCGTGGAGCCGATTGTATGAAGCAGTTCGCCGTTGTTCGACTGTTTGAGCTCGAGATTTTCAGTAATGGAAACATTTAATTGTTGTTCTGTGCATAACGGGAATGTCAGCGCTGTTTCGGTCATCAATCGCTTGGGCTTATGTTGCCAATTCTACCAGAACACCTCTTCTGAGTTCTACTCAAATTCTTGTACCCACCGTGAGAAATCTGAAGCTTCTGTGGTATCATCAATGTCAATCGTATTATTCAACGATGGATGGACCTGGAGTTTCCAAAATGTCGATACCCAGAAGAGATTTCTCTTGTGATTCAAACATTGCTCGATCAAATTGGATGATAACGGAGCTATGCCGAAAAGGGAGGATTGATGAGGCACGCCAGGTGTTCGATGGAATGCCTGATCCAAATGTGATATCGTGGACTGCGGTGATTACGGGTTATTTAAAGTGCGCGGTGATTGATGAAGCTAGGAGTCTGTTTGATAGATTGGATGCTAGGAAGAACGTGGTCACATGGACTGCCATGGTTGGTGGGTATATTAAGGCCAATAAGATTCTGGAGGCAGAGAAGCTTTTTAATGAAATGCCGAACAAGAATGTCGTATCTTGGAACACAATGATTGATGGGTATGCGCAAAATGGTCGTATTGATTCAGCTTTACATTTGTTCAAGAAAATGCCCGAGAGAAATGTGGTTTCTTGGAACACGATTATAACGGGGTTGGCTCAATGTGGAAGAATTCAGGAGGCACGAAAGCTTTTTGATCTTATGCCTGAAAGAAATGTGATTTCTTGGACTGCGATGATTGCGGGTTTGTCAAAAAATGGGAGGATTGATGAAGCCAGGGCACTTTTTGATAGAATGCCAAAACGTAATGTGGTTTCTTGGAACGCAATGATTACGGGCTATGCACAGAATTTGAGGTTGGATGAAGCTATTGATTTGTTTGGGAAGATGCCCGAGAGGGATCTTCCTTCCTGGAATACGATGATCACAGGTTTTATCCAGAATGGGGATTTAAGAAGGGCGAAGAAATTGTTTGATGAAATGCCTCGTAAAAATGTCATTTCTTGGACCACGATGATCACGGGCTATGTCCAAGACGGACAAAGTGAAGAAGCATTGAAGAACTTTTCAAGAATGCTGGCGGCTGATGGAATAAAGCCTAATCAAGGAACTTTTGTGAGTGTCTTGGGAGCTTGCAGCAACTTAGCTGGCCTCAGTGAGGGGCAGCAAATCCACCAAATAATTAGCAAAACAGTCTATCAAGATACTGCATTCGTGGTGTCTGCGCTCATAAACATGTATTCGAAGTGTGGGGAGTTGGGAATTGCTAGGAAAATGTTCGATGATGCTCTGATAAGCCAGAGGGATTTGGTATCTTGGAATGGTATGATTGCTGCCTATGCCCACCATGGATGTGGCAGAGAGGCAATTAGCTTGTTCAAAGAAATGAGGAAATTTGGATTCAAACCCGATGATGTAACTTATGTGGGACTTCTCTCTGCTTGCAGCCATTCTGGTTTAGTGGATGTAGGGCTAAAATTTTTTGATGAGCTTGTCAGAGACAGGTCCATAAAAAAAAGAGAAGATCACTATGCATGCTTTGTTGATCTCTGTGGTCGAGCGGGAAGGCTCAAGGAGGCTTTTGATTTCATTGATAGAATTGGGAGAGAAGCATCTGGTGCGGTTTGGGGAGCACTTCTTGCTGGATGTAATGTTCATGGAGATGAGAATATAGGGAGATTGGCTGCAAAGAAACTTTTGGAGGTAGAGCCGGAGAATGCTGGTACTTATTTGTTATTGTCTAACATGTATGCATCTACTGGGAAATGGGGAGAAGCTGCAAAAGTGAGGTCGAAGATGAAGGATGAGGGCTTGAAAAAACAGCCCGGTTGCAGTTGGATTGAAATCGGGAATAGGGTTCATGTATTTGTAGTTAGAGATAAGTCTCATTCCCAATCTAAGCTTATTTATTCTTTCCTCCGTGATCTTCATGCGAAAATGAAGAAGGCTGAATGCGTACGAAATGATGATTTAGTAGTTTGCTAGCACCATCTCCTGTGGTTTAAAAATGTAGATTATATTATCCTTCTGTTTGTTGTTATAATAAAGACAACATATGTGTCCACAACTCTTATTTCATTTGTCGCTACAACGGGAATAACCTTTGCTTTCTTTTCCACTGGCTACTAAGATATTTCAGTCCAGGTTATTTCTTCTCTGCCCATGGATTCAGTGGTAGTTTGAAAAGGTTAACCTATACGAGGACTCCGAATCTATCCTAATTTTCAACTCCTGGAGCATTTTTTTGCTTACTATGCCCTTCCTTGGGTCTAGGACCCAATAATTCTTCGCTCTTTTCTTTGAAATCAATCTCTATAAAAGCAGAAGTGATTTTATATGATGATATCTCAACATGCAGGCTAGCCTGCCTCAGAAGAGCTATAAACCCAAACTTGACTAAACTCCTAGGTCCAAGTTGGGCAAAGGGCGTTGACACAGGTGATGCTGAAAACTATTACATAGCAGCTGATGTCACCAGAGAATCTTAGTGCAATCTAACCAAACAAATTGGTCCCTTTGGAAGCCTCTCTTTATATATATAAGCATTCAATCCCGCTTAGGCAAGTGAGTTCACTAGTTTTTCCTTTGCCCTTTCACCTTCTCTTCTTTATATAGCTGTCATGTTGAGTCACAATTTCAACCTCAAGTTATTGAAGTTGTCTTTGGAAGACAAAAAACCTATCCACTCTAGCATGGATCTCCATATCAAAGGTCTGTGCTTGATGCCCATCCTAAGTTGTGCCAGCCCAATGAGCCTCCAAATTCTTATTTAAGAGCCCCATATGACCAAAACACACTCACCTTTCTTGATATTTGACCAAAAAAAAAAATTGAGACCACTCTTAAGATTTGTCAAAATGACACAAATATTCCCTCAAAAGACTTGTCTTTTTACAAAATATAAGAGAAGATTTGTGTCTTTTTGACAAATTCCAGGAGACGTCTTGAGAGTTTTGAAATCTCAGGAGAGTAAATGTTTTTTTATCAAACCTTAAATGTCAATATCTTTTTCTCAAAAATAATAATGATAAAAGCAGCTGGCTTGGGATGGTTCCTTTTTGGTACCTTTTTAAAAATAAAAGGCCTGGGGGCCATATATTGGAACATAGTATGCTGTTTTGTTTTATATGGGGGCTCATCCAAATATAAAAGAAGTGTATAAATAAATATATTGAACAGGAGGAATATCAGATTTGCTTCATCGCCAACTCAAAGATCAACAAAGGAGATTCTGCTGATTCTGTGGGATATCTTATCAGATCCTTCTCCCTAACGCAATTCAAGTGGATCTTTCCTGTTTCTTTTGATACTGTTCAAATGATCCTCAACACACTTCTGAAAAATATAGGAGTCTGTGACTTAAACACTGTTCGGAAAGAGTGAAAAAAGATATGAGATGGGACTCAGTTATTTCCCGTTGTGTAGTTCTGGCCCAACAGGCCTCTAATTAATTAAAAAAACAGTGCTTATGGCTTGCTCATATCTACAATGGATTCTTTCCCACCAACACTCGAAACAGCTTCACGGGTCACTTTCTCTGTTCCATTACTCTTCAAGGCACTTCTGTTTATTCATCGTTTTGCTCTTGCTTTGGTGCATAATACAGCAGTTTGAATGGATGGCTCCTCCAGATATTCAGTTTCATGTTGTGGCTGAGGATGACAGCATCATTACAGAATTTTTAATTGAAAGGCTCCTCAGGACCTCACCATTTCGAGGTTGATTTCATATTTGATTGTAATGCAGAGACAGAATGATCTCAGAAATGGGATTTTGGTAGACACCCCCAATTTTTTTGGGGCTTATATAACAAAAAAATTGGGTAAATACAATAAAATGATAAAATGCCAGAAATTAAAAATATTGAGAAAATTGAATTTTTGCAATGAAATTTTTTTTTTGAAAGAAAAAAAAAAAAAGCAGAAAAGGAAAAAATGAAAAAAAAAAAAAAAAGGTCGGATTTTCCATGCTTGTACCTTCTCCCACACAATAAAATTTTAGCTAAGAAATCAAAATTTAAAACTAATTAGTTACTTAAGATTGATTGAGCAATTTAAATTAATTAATCAACTTAATTAATAAATTAGTTTTAAGTTTGATAGATTAATTTAAATTTTGATTAGTCAATCAAATTTAACTTAGGATTCAGAAACAAGCCTATAAATAGAAGATTTCAGAAAGATAGAAGGACATAAACACACAGAGTCAAAACTGAAATCCAAAGAGAGTAAAGAAAAAAATAGTTTGTTGATAAATTTGAGAAGGAATTAAGAGGATGAGAAAGAAGAGCTAGAAAGCTTGAGGTTCAAAGGAGGGGAGGGAAGTAAAAAGGTTAAAGGAAAGGTGATTCAAATGGCAGAAATAGCAATGGAAGAGTTAAAAAAAACTCACAAGAAGAATTGTAAAGTGAAGAATTTAAAACAGGTTAGTACTTTATTTTACACTATTTTCTTTTAAATTTTTTTAGCAGATCTTAAATTTCAAATTTTTTAGTTAGTGTTTTAATAGAATAGAAAATAATTTATTTCCTCAGAATATATATCAAATAAAATTCGGATATTTGACCCGAATTTAGAATGCCCCGGCCTGAATGTTGACCCTAATTCAATTACCCATAGTTGGATCTAATTACTCGAATTTGAAGCACTTTTTGCCACGTGGGTGATGTCATGCTAAAGTTACTTTGCTGCAGAAAATTTAAAATATATATATAAAAAATAAATTTAAAAAGGAAGTGCCACGTGTCACCATTATTGGTTGATAAGGCCATCTTTTCCCAATCGACCGTTGACCCGATTTAGATCAGTTGAACTGGTCTGACTTTTCCAAATTACCGGTTCATTTATTTAATTTTAAAATTTATTTTAATTTTAAAAAATGAAAATATAGTAAAAAACTTAGAAAAAATAAAATAAAGTAAAAAATAAAATAAAAATTTTGAACTATTTCAACTCTGATAACAAAAAAATTAAAAATATTCTATAAAAAATGAAGGGAAAAGTGTTTAAAAATCCTAGGAAAAATGCAAAAAAATGTTGGAAAACTTTTAGAAAATTAAAAAAATATTGAAAAAATTTGGGAATGTTTTAAAGACAATTTTTTTTTAACAAATTATTGAATTATTTTTGTATATATTTTATTTTTATGCGTGTGCGTCTCAATAATTAAATAAAGGACAAAAAGGTATTTTAAACCTCACCTATATTAGCTCTAAGAGGGTTTGTCTAATAAGATCACATCCTTTAGAGGTTTTATTAGACATTCATAAATCGCACCTTATTCTATATTTTATTTTAAAATTTTAATATTTATTTATATTTGTTGAAAGAGTTAATTATAGACAATTAGATTTAATTTAGGGATAATTCGTAATTAATTAGATATCGTTCGCAAAGCGGGTGTATATGCAGTGCTAGTACCTTTCCCAGATTGAACTCTCAACCCCAACTCTGATAAATGCAGACCGAGACTACTGATTCTTTGGTCTTAGATTAGTTTAAAGAACAATCAATAAGCAGTGATTAGGTGAACTAACCGTACCTAAGAAAATAACAAGTTAGTGGTAACTTTATCGAACTTTTGTAATGATTATATTTTCAATGATGAACAAACTTTAATTTTATTAGTTGGTATGTAATTCAAGTTTTCTTTTTATATTATGGGAAACTTAGGGTGGCCAAAGTCCTTTGAGCTTTTACCTCCTTACCAAGATTTAAGACAGGACTAACCTTACCTAGAAAGATCAATCCCCAAATCGATCTTTTTAGGACCTCTTTTAGCTTTGGTCGGCCTTTACCATTCTATTCAAATGAATAGAGAATTGCTCGAATATTGCAAACAAGAAATTCAAACCTTACTCAAAAAGGGACTTATCCGAAATTCCAAATATCCTCAAAATTGAAAGAAGTGTTCAACTTCTTTACTCGTCAAAAGTAGATTTCAATAAAGCTAATTTCAATAAAGTCTGACAACTCAACTTTTTCAAACACAGATTCTATCCGTCAACTTTATGTTTAAATCACAGGTTCAAGTTCCACCGACAATTGAATGAAAACCACTTATTTAAAGTTATTCAATTATTGTACTTAGATTCAATTATTCAATTCTTCAATTATTGTATCAGAATTTGTCTATTTAAGAGTTTGTATCTCGCATTATGAGCAGACCCGATAAAGTGGATCGGGTCGGATAATTCATGGTGAATAAGGTGGATTATTAGGTGAAGAAATCATAATCCATATTTGACTTGTTTAAGTGGCGAATTAGGCAGTTTTAGGTCGGATAATTCATGGCAGATAGACGGATAATCCATCATTCTCAATTATAATTTTATTAATAATTTATTTTGTGTCATAATAATTTAAATTGTATATGACAACTTGCAATTAGTTTGTGTATTAACTTTTCTAATAATTATACCAATCATTCAATCGTTTATACTAATTAACAACTCCCGATCATCTAAGTAAAACTGTAAGTATTAAAACATAATAAATTAGTCTTAATCCAACTCAAAATAGAAACTCAAACTGTGTGACTCGTGTGAGTCTCTCTAAAATCTAAACATTACAATTGTTCTTAAAGCATGCGAGTTTCTTTAAACGCAACTATTTAATCGATTGTGTGAGTGACAATTGTAAATAATTTCATAAATGGGTGTTTGGTAAGAAAGAAAAAAAGAAGAAAAAATGTCATAAAAGTGGGAGAAAAAAAATGAAAGAATCTTATTTTTTCCAAATTTTAAAAATTTTGTGAATATTTTTATTTTAATTGTAGTTTAAATTCCCATGGACATTTTATTTCACTTTTTATTATAATTCTAAATAGAATGATTTAATCACAAAAGTAAATTCTACACATGGCAACTTGTTGCCATAAGAACTAATAATAACAAATTCTAATTTACAATTTAAAAGAACACCTAACTTTGTGTGTACCTCATTACATCTTAACATGTCTCATTTCAAGTCGAACATTTGAAAAATAATTTGGCTATTAAATCATTTATATTAGGTGGGGGGACTTTCCTATAACTTCTAAAGAAAATATTTGTAAATGTCTATGTATACATTCATATATAAATACAAAAATCCATTGATCTTATATACGTATCAGTTTCAGGTCTTAAATTTTAATTTGCATGCAATTAAATAAAATAGACTATGAAATTATATATAACTTCTTCTAAATTCGATGAAATTAAAACCTAAAATTCAAAAGTCATACTCGCAAATGCTATCTTAAGTGCAAAATCCTAAAATAGAATTCACTCGAATTCGGTCATAAGTACTAACTCTTTGATTAAACTATAATAGATCCAATTAGTAGAACTCAATTAAATATTTACCTAATTTATTTTTCAAGTATTTTATTTTTTGAGTGTTCAACATACTTAACTGTAATCTTTTTAAAAAATAAATTAAGAATTTTTTGAGAAGGTAAGAAAAATATATTAGCTCCGTAAAAAAAATACAACAGGAGAAAAGCACATGAAAAGGTAACTTAGCCAAGAAAGAAAATCAAAACAAATTTTTTTTTCAATATGAAGAATAGATGGTTCTCTCAGCCCAAGTGATACTTCAACATTAAGCAAAAGACTCATGATCCAATGGAGGAGAGCCAATGATTGCCCTTATTGATTTCCCTACAATAGTTGATTTTTTCTTCAAAAGGGGAAAAATAAAAACAAGAATTAAGGACCAATAGCAGATTTTGAATCATCGAAACACTTTGCCATGAAAAATAATGCAGAAATTAAAGAATATATGCAATCCACCTCAAGTTGAATCGTGAACTGGCCGACTGGCTGAGTGGCCGGCGAGGGCCGACTAAGCGAGTGACTGGGCGAGGCCCCGAGGGAAGACTGGGTGAGGGAATCGTGGCTCGTGGCCGTGGGTGCCAGTCGGCGACGGCAGTGGCAGTGGGAATCGTCGTTGTCGTGGGATGGGATGTGGCCGCGCAGCTGAAATCGTGGCTGGCATGTGGCTGCGCAGCTGTAGTTGAAAGTTTAAACTCTGAAAGCTGAAACAATGCAAGTATGAAACCATAATAGGACTTTTAGACTGGGCTGGCTTGGGAGTGGGAGGGACTGACGGACTATGGGCCTGTGGCCGTGTGGCGTGGGCCATGTGGCCGTGGGCGTACAAAAATTACTGAAAAACTGAAAACCGGATCGAAACCGAACTGAAATCATAAACTGTTCGGTTTTGTGGTTTTCGGTTTTGGTTGCGGTTTTCAAAAATAAAAATGTTCGGTTTTTGTTTTATGTTGAAACCAAACCGAAAAAAACCAAAAAACTGATTTATATAAGATATATATATAATATGGTTAGTAAAAATAAAGCATGTAATATAGTCATATAGTTACTATAGAAAATAAAATTTCTTAATAAATTTTTAAGAATTTTATGAAAAATAAAGGTTATTTTTGTTAAAAGTGTTCAACAGATTTTATTTTGTTAAAATTATGAGTCCTTATAAAAAATTAAAATGCTCAAAAAAATTTTAACAACTTTATGAAAAATAAATGTTATTTTTTTTGTAAAAAAAATCGATTTAAAACCAAAAAACCGCAACCGAAGCGTCACATTTTCGGTTTTCAATTAAAGCATAATTTCGGTTTGGTTTCGGTTTTAGGTTCTGGCCAAAACCAAACCGCACCGAACCGTGTACAGTCCTACGTGTGGGCACTGCCGCATTAGGCTCTCCATACTTGGGTAGTGGGTTGTAGGCCGTTGGGCTTTTATAGGTTAATTAGTAATGAACTTTTAAGTGGTTTGGTAGATATTCGTCCGATAAAATCGACCCAACCCGCTAAGGAGGCGGATATAAAAATGAAAAGTCATATTTGACTCATTTAGCAACAGTTGACTATAAGTCGATTAAAACGGATCGAATGCGGGTTGGATGAACGGATTTTTATCCATTTGCTCAAGTCTAATTGTGAGGTATCGATTTTTGGAAGAGAATTCACTCTTGAAGGAAGTTCTTCGAAAGAATTGAACACCTCCTTTCTTTGTAAGTTTTTTGTTTTTATTTCAAGTACTTGTATTGTAGTTAGTTTATCAAGTTATCAAAGTATTTTCAATATTGTTGCATTAATTTTGCTTGACAACATTAATTTTGCTTGAGGTGGAATAATTATAATTTAATTATAGAATGAGTCAAAAATCACATTTCTATATGCTACATTATCTTCCCTAGTTTTTGGATTCTCTTTTCATATTTTCCTTTCTTACTTTCATTTTATACTTACCGAAAACATGATAAGTAATTCCACTTGTAGAATTTCGGATTTTTTGAATTTTAAATTTTCATTCTTTCTTATTGTTTGATTAAGTTAAATTAAATTATCTGAGTCAATTTAATTTTAATAATTTTAATATTTAGTTTATTGTCATTTTCATCTTTATAAGGGATGCCATTAGAAAAGAGACCTATGAATCTAAATAAGATGTGTCATGTTTCCATATTTGGTTCTAGACAAATTTTAAGAAAATTTAGAATTGCTCCCAATTGCTCTGAAGTTTGACCGGTTAACTTATTTATTGAACTAGTTCAAACTTGACCTCTTTTCAGCGATTATTAGATCAAATAAACGTCTCGTCAATACTTTCAGAAAATTTTTGCATATTAAAAGTTATTCCAAAAACTTAAAATTATTTTACAGTTGTATAGTTATGAAACACTAAAAAATACCATATTATTTTATAGTTCCTTGATATTTATGTAGAACGCTAAAAAGAGTCTTTTATTATTTTCCCAGTTCTCCATTAAAATGTTGAAAAACACAAGAAAAAATAATTGTATTTCTTTTAGGGTCTGTTTGGATTATGGATTTTACTTGTTCAAAGGAGAAAACTCATTTTTCCTTTATGTTTTCCTTCTCTATTAAATACTATAATAAATGAAAATTTACTTTAATGTGACTAAAAGTTAAGAAAAACTAAATATTAAAAATGTGTTAAATTAAAATTTTGTTTATAGATTTGCTATATTTTTTTTATTTTATTTATACTTTATTTGATAACCAAACATGAAAACATGATTTTTTTTTTAATATTTTTCTTTCATTCCCTTAATATTTTCCGAGTTCCAAACAAAGCCTTTGAAATTATGAAAAAAAAAAAGGCTATTTCCCACCACTTAGTAAATCTAATGTTTTTTAAAAGAAAATCCTAAATTTATTAATAACCTTCATTTATGGCGGACGAAAACCGTGGTTATAAACAAGTTACAAGGGATTTACAATTAAACTAGCAAAACCATCTCAGGCAACAAGATCAAAAACAAACCTAACAGAACACGACCCAAAATCCAACTAAAACAAATTAAACAAGGCCATATGAAACAAAGCAAAACAAACAAAAACAAAACAAAATACCTACAAACTGATAACAATTACCTATAAAACAAAAACTTGAGAAAAATATAGAAAGACTAAATGATGTCAATTAAAAACGAAAGTTTGGAATACTTATCTTATTCATACGAATTAGACCTCTCATTTTACTTGACAACACATCACTTACAAAATATCTTCTCGTGTTGTCTCCCTCGCCTTGACGAGCCAATTAATATGTCACGTGATTATCTTTTCTAAATTGGTATTTTATAGAGAATTGAAGATCTTGTATCTCCTCCTCTAATAAAGTTTGGAATACTTATCTTATTCATACGAATTAGACCTCTCATTTTACTTGGCAGCACTTCACTTACAAAATATCTTCTCGTGTTGTCACCCTCACCTTGACGAGCCAATTAATCTGTCACGTGATTATCTTCTCTAAATTGGTATTTTATAGAGAATTGAAGATCTTGTATCTCCTCCTCTAACAATTCCTAAAAGTCTCATAAGTATCAAGAACAAATTCTAGATGTGATCCATCCCACCCACCACCAATTCCAAGTCGTTTTGTAGTAAGCTAATTATTATGTTGTAGAAAGCAATTTTTATTTTTTCATTTAAAGAAGTTTAACCTATTTCTTAATTTTTCAACATTGGTAGTTTCAAAATTTTTTATTTAAATTTATAATAATAATAATATTAATAATAATAATAATTTGGTATTTAAAAAAAATAAATTTTTTGAAAAAAATAAAAAAAAAATAAAAATAAATTTTCACAGGTAAACATCCCAGAAAATTTACCAAGCAATTTGCCCAAAAACAGGAGAATCGGCCAATGTGATGTGCAGTGCTACTCTCTTTTAATTAATTAGCAGACAGAATTCAATACTAAAACAGGGGATCAGCCAATGTTATGTGTAACAGCGTAATGCTATTCTCTTATAATTCATTAGTAGATAGAAGAATTCAATACAAAAACAGGGGAACCAGCCAATGTGATGTGTAATGCTGTTAACATTTATTGAATTCATGGTTATTTGGTATCATATGTTTGGAAGAAGTGGCAGATGAGTTCTTTCTGAAACCACTTCAGTCATCAGATGTGAACAAGCTTAAACCCCATTAGCTAAAAGAAAAAAGCTATCTAAGGAGCTGCAAGTCCTGAATTGAAACAGAGATATGCCCTTTTTATCATTTGTGTAGCCTTTCTTTCACATTTATTAAATTTTCCTTTTCACTATGTTTGGGAGTTAAATTTCAGGTTTTAGATTTAGATTTGTATAAAAATGTAATATCAAATTGTATTTAATTTCATTCAAATTCATCCAAATCTATATTGGTAATATCTATATCACCAAACACTACCTAGATAATATTTTGAAGAGTAAATTTCGGACCTTAAAATTAGATTCAAGTGAATTTTCAAATAAATTTTAATACAATTTTATATATCATCTTATCCAAATCTAATACAACTTGAAATCCCAAACCTCTTCAAACATAGGATTAGGTTATTTGGGATTCTGCATTCTTGCTTGTTACTAATTGTGAAGCTCTTATTGCTTTTTCTGTTTTCTTTTCTTTATATTTAGTCTAGTAGGCACCAGCTCTAGCTCTAATGCATTTACAACAAACCTAATGTTTTTTCTTTTCTTTAAAAATTAAATTTTTATTATTTTTTATTTTCTTTTTCACTTTTCTTGATAGCCAAACATAAAAAACCAGGTTCCTCCAAAATTTCCTTTACTTTTTTTTTTTTTTTTATAATATTTTTCAAGTTCCAAACTGGACCATACAAAAAATGAAAATTTACTATAAACAGGAGTTTGGAATTCAATAATCAATAAAAATTAATTTACAAAAGAGACTTTATATGAATCATCAAACGCCCTTATTGATGAGAACAGTAGCAAGAACAAACCCTTGTGTCTTCAAAACGAAAAGAAAGTCTTGTTGTGTGAAGAACACAAGCATGGGGATTTGGCTCAAGTCCATCTTTTCTGAAAATAGGTAAGCTAAGAACTTGGTAATGACTTAGCTTCACAACGTGTGGAAAAATAATAAAGGAGTCAATTTGACTTTTTTTTTTCTTGGTCGGTTTTTGTTTAACGTATGTGTTCTTTTTTCCTCCCTATGAGAGTGAAATGTTTATGCGTGGCTCACAGGTCATGATTAGATATATTTAATATGAGTTGTTGAAATACTTTTTATTTTTTTATTATTTTTTTTTTTAAGTTTGTAATAATTGAACAAGCTATTTTGCATCGAAAAATTACTAAATATATCTGGATGTATATACCATATCTAATATGATTTTGTCATGTATTTATTTTAACTGAATTGAACAATTTGTTTGTACATGATGAATTCATATTAGACCCAGTGTATCTCGTTTTGTATGATGATATAGAATCCAAGTTAGGTGTGGATAAATTTTTGACTATTTTGTTTGTTACAACTTTAATTTTTCATTAGCAAATTGAACATGAAATGTTCATATTTGAAATTTTAAAGAGGTGAAATTCAAGTTGGGTGTGAAAAGAGGGATTTCTAAAGGTATATGTAACTTAATTGAGTTTATCTACAGAAGCTCCACTAGTGAAATAGTTACTTTCGGATATTGTTAACACAAAAACTAGGGATTGAATAAAGAATAAATGGTAGGTAAACTAACCTACATAAGAATTTAGTAGCGCACGATGCACGTGGATGAAGAAAATAACCAAGATCAATGAATTACAAGTTTCAAAAAGGCAAGTTAAGAATAAATGCATGCCTTTTTCATTAATGATATGATAATAATATAGTTAACATACTTTATACTTATACCGAAACAATAGATAAAAATAACACTATTCAATTAATCGTAGATTGAGTCATCTTGCCATATACTTTTACCAATTCAAGATAAATGAAAATGACAAGGGAGTGATTAATTTGTTGGGTGTGTGGATGAGTGCATGAGCGATTCTTTAAAACTTAAGGAATTTACCCATTCTTATTTATATAGAATGAAGAGGCCCTAATATTCCTCACGAGCATTCCAAATATATATATAGTATGTAAGTCAAACCATAATAAAAGAATTATCCTACAAGATTTAATTTTTTTATAGCATCAAATATTGTAATCCGTGAGATTATAATGTCCAATGAGCCATATTTTTCTAAAGGTTGACATTATATTGTTGACACTGAAATTCTGTAGTCATATTTTTGAAAAATAAAATATATCTTAAAATATAAAAATAAATTTAAATTTCTCAATAATCCAGTAATAATAATAACATACTATACATTAATAATAAATTAATAATAATATGATGAGGACAAAAACATTTTAAAGTAGATATTACAGATGGAAGCATTGACCGCGAGCTTCATAAATGACGGTCAGCGTCACCTTCCGGTCACCATCCTCCCCAGATCTCTCCCCCCACACACCCTCCTTTCATTGCACCCGACCGGATCTGCCTCGTCCAATCTTCACCGTCCATCCCGTGGGTCCAACCGAATTTGCAATCCTAACCGTCCGTAACGAGAACGTGGCGTCATCCAGACGATTCTTTACTTGAAGAGTATGTAGCCAATCATGATCTCCGCCCCTCTCTCTCTAACATTTCCAAGATTCTCTCTCTCTCTCTCTCTCTCTCTATCTCTAGATTTTCGACACTCTCCCCAGCTCTGCGACTGATCGGCGATCGCTTCTTTACTCTTTCCTGCTATTTCTCTCACTTTCTCAGCCGAATTTAGTACTCGAGACGGAACATCTAGTCAAGCGAGCTAGGAGTCTTAGATATTTGGCGGTAGTGTTTGGCACATTCTTTTGTCGGTTTGAATCCGGAATTCAAAGCCATTTTTTCTCTTTGCATTCTCCTTAGATTTATCCGTCTTGAAACCCTAGCTGGCACGGTGCATTTGCCGTAGGTTTCGGCGGGATTTGATGATTCGTGAAGCGAGCATTTGAGATGCTTGAACAGTAATTGGAGTTGAATCTGAGGGTAATTGGTGCTAGTGTTTTGTGCTCGCGATGGTTAGTTTGGGCTTTGGTTGTGAGATGAATGTGTCTGTGAAGTTGCGATGAAGAATGAGTGGGAGAAGTTTTGCGGTGACGGATGGTGCGTTGGTTGTGATGGCCACTGATGGGAAGTAGGGTTTTGACGGCAGGCGCTTGTTCTTGATGTCGCGGACGGACAGAATGAGTGCGGATGCTGCAAGGGCGGGTCCGGTGGAGAGGGACATTGAGCTGGTAATTGATTTTTGATTCCAAAATTCATTGTTTTAACTGTACCATGCTGAAGCTTAACGATGTAGTGTGACAAAGGAGAGAACTTATTAGTTTTCTTTAATTTCTGCGGTTAATTTTGCGGATGTGGTCAGTGATGTTGGCTGATGAAATTATAGTGTTCGAGCATTGATTAAGCTGTTTTTATATTTTGAAGGAATAAGTATTAGTTGTTGTAGAGAGTAGTGACATTGAGAAAGCATGTATTGCTCTAGTTTGCTCCGCACATTTTTGTTTGGGATTGTCGTTACTTTTTGCTATTGAGCTTCTGTTTTCCCAAATGATGCGTCTGCATATTGATGTGAGGACAGTGAAGATTGTCTGAAGACGTTATTAAGGATTTGAATAGGAAAAGTTAAAATGCTTGTCTTTATAACATGGAACATTAATTTTATCATATGACTTGATTGCAAACAACAGTTGAAATTGCACCGGATGGATAGTAAAGATTGCCTCTCCCTATCGTGTATTTTGTAGCAGTCTACCAGAACTCTGAATCTATTTATTGTTTATTTTTGTAATATTAGTGGAATCAAATGTTGTAGGGAAGGACCACTGGGCTTCCGATGATTGATTAGTAGGCTTCCTCATAATTTTGTTTATATCTGGCAGAGAGTTTTGTTTCTTGTCCCTTCCAAGCTACCATTTTACAATTTGCTACTCAATATTGTTCAGGCTTAACTCTACACTACCTTCAGATAGCAAGGATGTGAGTTTAGCCAATGTTTGATAGTCGATTAAAAAATGAAACAGGTGCCGTTTATAGTTTATACCACAATTATTACTATAAATTGCTTGGCTCAACGTATTGTCATCCCTATTGGTTCATTTTAAGTAATTAACCAAGTTTTTGGTTGAATTTAATTTATCAACAACAGCAGGAGCAATGCCAGCAACAACAACTAAGCCTTTAAGTCTTACTAGATGTGCTCGGGTAAATGAATCCTCTTTCGCCATTATGCATGTTCTAGGGAAATATCCTCTCAGATGCAGCACCATCAAATCCTTGTTTGCTATCTCAATCTAATTATTCTCTAGTCTATCCCTACCCCTAATGTTCCTGCTAACAACAACTCACTCACTTCTCACTTGTGGGTTATTTGGCTTATGTTGTGAGTGCTCAAGTCATCTTAACTGCCCTCCCCTTATTTAATCTTCTATAAGTGTTATGTTAGCTTACTATGGAGTTACATCTCATCCACTTTAGCAGTTTCATATGCGTAACTTTTACATTTTTGCATATGTTGTTTCTTAGTTGTCCAAATCTAATCCATAGAGCATAGCTCTTTTTTTTTCTTCCCCATCATTTTTTATTTTTTTATTTCTAATTCTCATCTTGCGAAAATGCAAGGTAAGGCTGCGTACTATAGACCCATTGTGGTCCACCCCTTTCCGGACCCTGCATATGTGGAGCTTTGTGCACCAGGCTGCCCTTTTATTTAGTAGTATTCTATGATCGCACTACACATCCAAAGCACTTCTCCATTCTACTCAACTTGCCTTAACTTCATGTATTACATTTTCTTCAATTTTTTTTTTAACTTGCATAATAGGTCCAATGTACCAAAATCTACTAGTGCTAAGACTCTTTTGAATATTGAGTTAATTTTTTTTTTCAATTTTATCCTTTAAATGATTAAAATTATATTGCATTTATTTTATCATATTTTAGTCACCCTAAAATCTCTAGATTCTAAGGTTTTTGCTCATAATTTTAACTTGGTTTCTACCACAACTCTAGTTTCATCAGTCAAAGCAATGCCATAACATGGTACCTCATTTTGGATATTCCTACTAAGTTCATCCATAACTAAAACAAAAAGATTAAAACTCAAAGAAGATCCTTGATGTACCACTTAGACACTCCTACCCAATTGTACATATCCTTAATGAAAATTTTCCTACTATATGTTCCTAGTGTTTTAAAAGGCAAAGGCACAATGTGAGGTGTTTTACCCTCGGAGAGGCGAGGCATAAGCTTTTTGAGAATTTAATTTTAATTTAATTTATAAAAATAAATTTTATGTATTATAAATTGTATAATTTAATAACAATTTAACTTTTTGACCCTTGGTAAGGGCATGGTCTTAAATTTCCACGAAATTGTTGAAATTTCCGATTTCCATCATCCTCGAAATTGAAGTGACAGGCGATTTTTGTCTTGCATAATTTCCGTCGAAATCTCAACGAATCATCTGAAATTTATTGAAATCTCGAAATTTTAGCGAAACTTGTCAAAATTTTAACTATACAATGAAATTTTGTGAGAATTTAAATGATAAATTTAGGAGTGAAGTGAAATTTGTATCTTAATTTATTTTATCGAAACAAAAGATTATTACCAGTGCTTTTGAAATTATATGAAAATATAAACTTACAATAACATTTTATTTAACCATTGATGTCTAATTATCTGGCACGAGCGTTACACACAAATGTATGTATGAATGCATCGATGTTTGTATGCTTCATGTGTGCATCCATATATAAAAGAAAGAACTGATGATAGTCTTCTTTTGGCTTGAAATATTTCTATTATGTTTGTCTATCTATATCTTTGTTAAGAACTAGAATATATTTCCCTTTAAAATAAGCTGAACCTGATGGCAAAGAGAAAATTAATTACATTTGACTAAGCCATCTTACTGTTTACATAATGTCTTTTGCATCGTAAAGAAGGTAGGGGGGTCTAGGGATATCACAAGACCAAGGAAAACTTCTAAGAAATTTTTTGGTGTGTTAAGGAAGTCAGGAGCATATGGTCTTGAGCATACAATAATGGTTGATATGAATGGAAGAAGATCCTTACTTAGCATGTTAGGGATCCTCCCCCCCCCCCCCTTTTTTTCTTGTTAGATATTTTCCCCTCTTTTCTTCTTCTTATTTACCATGTGTTACGTATAATATGCTCTATGAGAAAACGTCTGCATGGAGCAGTTTGCTAGGTTTGCTTCATAGGGAAAGACAAAGTTAATATGTTGCCTAAAGAAATCTTCGTATGGCTTAAAACAGGCTCTAGTGCTGTAAAGTGTGGCTTGGTAGGTTTTGTTATGTTGTCATACAATTTGATCTTCATAGAAGTGAAATTGATCATTATGCATCTTACAGCCACACACACACACACACACACACACACACATACATATATATATATATATATATATATTTTTTTTTATTTATTTATTTATTTTGGTAAGATTTGAACCCTGGATCTACTTGCACCACCCAATCCTTTATCACCTGAGTCTGGCTTCTGGGGTACATTTTTGTGTCATTTTTCCATAGGAACAAGAATGATTGTTTATGTGATGATATTATGTTTGTGGAGGATGATAATGGTGGAACTGCAGAGGTGAAAATGTTTATATCTATGAAGTTAGTTTGAGATTGAAGACCTTAGTAACTAAGATTCTTCGTGGGCAATGAATCTTGCAGATCTCATCATGATATTTCTATGTCTCAAATGATATTTTCCCTTGTGTTAGCTACAACTGGAATTCTGGATGTAAACAAAAAGGGGCTGTTTAATTGTGAAAAAATGTTTTGATTTTCCGAAGAATTACAAAAAATGCCACAATGTTTTACAATCTTCAAAATGTTTTCAATAAATTCGTTTTTTTTTTTCACTAATTTTTCTGTCTAATCGAAAGTGACATTTTTGAAAAGTTTAGTCATCTTTGTGTGTAATCCTGAAGTATGTTTATATCCAGGTCAAATTCTTCAGTTGCTTAAAAATGTATGATCTTACATGTTTTTCTATCTTACATCATTGCAGTATGTGCTGAGTTTGTTTTAATATAGGTTCTTGGCTTGTTTATTAAAACAGGCCATCACCGCTCTCAAAAAAGGGGCTCATTTGCTTAAGTATGGACGTAGGGGGAAGCCCAAATTTTGCCCCTTCAGACTGTCTAATGTAAGTTTGTTGCATGTTTAAGGATGCAAATCTTTTATTTGAAAAATACATTCATTTTGCTTTAATCTTCATAGTGGATTGTTAATATAGTACTTCATTATTCATTTAGCATTCCTTTTTCTAGCATTTGCTGCAGGGCAAGCCAGTTATTTGTCAAATGGCTGTTTTCTCCTTAACTATGTCGATTGATGCATTAGCACATAACTGCGTATAAAGGAGTTTATTTAGCCTGACAAAGTTTTAAGTGATTTTTGGTTGAAATCCTGGATTCTTTGGTGAATCCCAAATTTATTGTTAAAGCTTGATGTACATTGTTGGTTCACAACCTAACAGCTTAAGCTTTTAGGTAAAGTGGTAATCTAACATACTATCGGAGCTGGTTATCAGGAAGTCCTGGGTTCTAGTCTTGTTGCCCACATTTATTGTGTTGTCTTCAAAAAAAATTATTGTGTTCCCTGTAATGGGTGTTATCTACCATGTGTTTATCTCTTCATGTGATGTCGGGCTGCACGTGTGGGGGAGTGTTAAAGCTTGATATACATTGTTGGCCCACAACCTAACAGCTTAAGCTTGTAGGTAAAGTGGTAATTTAACATTTATCATAAATTGTGTGACCCTTTTCATGTTGCATTTTTTCTGGCCACTTCATGCTGCATTTGTTCTACTTATGATTAATCCTTTCAATGTTTGCCTCCAAAACAGCTTTTTACTGCTTTGAAATGTGGTACTTATTAGTTATAAAGAACAGGTGGTAGTCATTGAATGAATGTGGCATCTTAAACACTGTTGATTCTCTTTATTTAGTGGGTTTACCTTGCTTGTTTGTGCTTGGATACAAATCATAATAGAATCTATTTCATTTTTTGATTTTCAAATGAATTATGAAGTAAAATTTATTTGCAAACAAATTCATGTGTTAAACTGTAGAATTCAAAGACACTGTCACATTTGGAATATGATTTGTTGTCGTTTAATCTCCAATTTTTTGGAATTCATTCACAAATTCTCTCAATTTCGATTGGTTTTTCAATAGAGGATTCCATTCTGATTTTTTCCAGTTTCACTGCGATGATATTCCTTGGTGGGTTTTGAGGAATGTGTTGGTTGACATGCAATGAGATTGATGGATTCTGCTCCATTTGTTTGGTCTTTTCTTTTCTTTTCTTCTATTCTTCTTTTGGGAGGGTATCTTGTCTTCCTTATGCTTTCTTTCTAATATAATTCTTTGTTTATCTTTTAAAAAAGCAAGAGGATTCAATTCCATGATTTGTTAGTTAGAATTCAATTGCATGATTAGCTAAGCTTCCAACAGAAACAAACAAGGATTTGCAAATGAATTCTATAAATTTTGCTGACTTCATTTGTTCCAGAGTCTTAAAATCTTATTATGTCTCTCTCTGAGAATATATATTTGTTTTCAGGATGAATCTGTTCTAATATGGCTCTCTGGGAAAGAGGAGAAACACCTTAAGCTAAGCCACGTCTCCAGAATTATACCTGGGCAGCGGACTGTAAGTTTTCCATGTTGAGATCTTAGGCAGATTTTGTGTGGTGCATATTTCATAATTATGCCAATTATAGATCAGAAGATATAAATCTATAGCATTTGGTAACTTTGCAGCTGATAAAATGTGGGTCTGTGTCATCTAATTTTAAAGTGCTTGGCTTTATTTAGTATTGAGAAAATTAATAGCATGTATAAGTATATTTTGTAAATGGTTGAATTTCAAAAATCCCTTTGAACGTGGCTTAGGTACAGAGTTTCCCACTTAATATAGGGTGAAGCTGTTTAGAATTGCATTTTATGATAATAGCTATTGTAAGTCATTTGTGACTTTGTGATTTACTTCTACACTTGTGTAATATCTCTGCCCCATAATAGTTCATGAGTCAGTAGTGGTTTTACTTTCAAGATGCTTCCAGCATCTACTAATGGAACAATTCTTGTGTTGGACTCTCTCTCTCTCTCTCTCTCTCATTTTTGTGTTTTTCCCTGCCCCCGCCGGGGCGGGGGGGGGGGGGGGGGGAAGAAAGTGTGTTGACTTTCCAGAGAGCTTTCTTTGGAGACTGATGGTTGGGGATGCTCTCAGATGGAGCAGGAGCTTCAGTTGCTCTGTAGTTCAGGGTAAGTATCGAGTTAGCAATGGATTGCTTTCAGACAGGGAGTACTGATCTGGGGAAAATTATGTGGAGATAAACGCTGACAAGGTAAATAAGGCTGATCATACCAAGGTGTATACACATTGGACCGTAAGACAGGAGGATCTAGGTAAGAAATGCTCTCTTGTTAATAGTTGAATGACTTCTAATGTGCGGGTGAGTACATTCTTAAAAAGAAATAGAATTTTATATTAATGAGTCTAAGAATTGTTCTAAGATTGGCTCATAGAAGAAAAATGGGTGATATTTTGGAAGATGAGAGTTTGATGGTGCTTTTATCAGTGCTGGTGATTTGTTATTGGATGAGGCTTGCTAACAATTTGGATATGCTTTTGGTTCTTCTGATTTGGGGATATCTCTCATGTGCCGCACCATCTCCCTTGAAGGTTTGTGGGGTGTATCTAACTTTGAGGAGGATGGTCTGGGTAACTAGCTGCTGGTGAGTAATCAATTTAGGGATGGGATTTCACGCACTCCTGTGGAGAAGATTAGTGGAAAGATATCAAAATTCAATAGCTGATGGATAAGATGGGATTGTGGCTGTCTGATCCTATGGGGGGAATGAAGTTTGTTTGGATGGTGGTAAAAGCTGCAAAACAAGTTCAGTATGAATTAGCATGTTTGCAATGCTATGTTGACTACAATGGCAAGGGTTTAAAGACAGGTTTTCTTATTTAGATTTTGTTAGATGTTTTTTTTTTTTGCCTTATTTTTTGTTGTTTTCTATTTTGAGAATCTCTTATGTTCTTCTAGGTGGTAATTTCACTCCTCTTTCTTAATAGTATGTGAATACTTTAAAGTGTTACCAATGGAGATCGTAAGGCTTGATGGTTAATATGTGTTATTGGTCCAAAGGACCACAACATAATAGCTTGGGCTTTTTGGTCAAGTGTTGACGTAAACATGGTAATGGTTGCTAGGATATTTCAGGTTCTAGTTTTGTTGCCCTTGTACATCATCAAGCTGCTGAAGTAATCTTATTCCCCACTAGAGTGGTTATTCATCATTTTACCTCTGCATGTGCAGGGGAGTGTCAAGTTGCCACAGGCTGAATCTTTCACACTTTTGTGAAGGGCCGTGCGGTGCTAGCTAAAGCATTCTTTACTTAACAAGCCAGCCAAATGTTTATCATGGTTTACCAACATCACACATTCATAGCAGTTGAATGAAATGTAAGCGGAAGCAATCAGCAGTTCATAAAAGTAATGACACGCAGGCAATAAACATCAGATCAAGACAATTCATTAAAGCAACACCTCCATTAACCATGTGTTTCTAGTGAGGGAAGCAAGTAGGCTAAACACGATCACGATATCTAGCTAGTTTTATAGATTGATGAACATTCACTCTCCCCTAAAGAGCTTTCTATGCTAATCTTAAATCTGTCTGAGAAGTCATACTCCCATATTTACACTAAGATAAAAATACCCTTAAGAAATCAACCTGTACTAGTATGTACATGATGGTAACCCATCCCACACACATGAGATAAGTGGTTGCAGGCTAGCATAATGCCCTGAACAAGCTTGGCTCTTGACGCACTCCTGAGAGTTTGATAGTGTTTTTATTGCTGGTGGTTTGTTATTGGTTGAGGTTTGTGAACAATTGGGATATGTTTCTGGTTCTTTTGATTTGGGGATATCTCTCATTTTCCACCATCTCCGCTTGAAGGTTTGGGGGGTGTATCTAGGTAAATAGCTGCTGGTGAGTAATCAATGTAGGGATGGGATTTCATGCACTCATGCAGATAAGATTAGTGTGAAGGATATCAAAGCTATATAGCTGATGGATAAGATGGGATTGTGGCTGTTTGATCCTATGGGGGTAATGAAGTTCGTTTGGATGGTGGTAAAAGACACAAGACAAATTGAGTATGAATTAGCAAGTTACAATGGAAAGGGTTTAAAGACAGGTTTTCTTATTTAGATTTTGTTAGGTGTCTCTTCTTCTTCTTCTTCTTTTTGCCTTCTTCTTTGTTGTTTTCTATTTCGAGGATCTCTTGTGCTCTCCTAGGTGGTAATTTCACTCTTCTCTTTCTTAATATATTTGTTTTGTTGTATATAAAAAATAGCATGTGAATTCTTTAAAGTGTTACCAATGGAGATTGTGAGGCTTGATGGTTGATATACATTATTGGTCCAAAGGACCATAACTTAATAGCTTAGGCTTTTTGGTCAAGTATTTACTTAACATGGTAATGGTTGCTAGGATGTTCCAGGTTCTGGTTTTGTTGCCCTTGTATATCATCAAGTTGCTAAAGATATCTTATTCCCCACAACAGTGGTTATTTATTGTTTTACCTCTTCACGTGCAGGGGAGTGTCAAGGCTTGACATATATTGTTAGTCCAGAACCTAATATCTTAAGCTTTTAGGTCAGGTGGTGGCTTAACAGAGACCATTTTGTCTACCTTTTTTCATGTAATGACTTTTGGGAGATCTTTTATGTACCTTGAAGTCGAGACGGGAGGAAATTATGAAATTCACAATTTAATATATTTTAGTAACTTGCATTATTTATTTGCTTGCAAGATCTATTTGTCAATTTCTTCCTCTCATTCTATTTTTTGGGGAGTAATGGTAATTCAGTTTGTTTATTTACAAAGAATTTGTCCAGCAAGTACATTACTTGTTCAGCTATCACTAAAAGATCATGTTATGAGTATTTTTTCTTCTAGGCTGTGATGTCTTTTAGACAATCTGTTATGCACCTGAAATAAATTAGCATTTAGACTCAAACCATTTGTTTTATATCTTTATTTTTATTTTTTTTGTCATGTGCTTGACTTCTAGTCAAGATGTGAGGAGGGTGCTTCCTGATGAGTGATATGCTTCTCTCTATTTCTGATGATTGAACATCTTTTCTCGTAAAGCTCAACTTGAATCCTTTTTTCTATATGGTAGCCAAGTGTTGCACATGAAACTTTTGATGCATGAGAAAATCAAATGGTGAAAAGGGCTGTTGAATTTAAGTAATGTACATGTTCAGTGTTGGTAGACACCAAAACCCCACCAAAAATAAAATAAAATAAGGTAGGTAGACAAAATGCTTTTACTACTAGCAGTTGAATTAGCAAGAGATAGGTATTAAATAGTACGAGTCTGTTTCAGACTGAATAAGAATCTTATTTGGATTTGGATTAGATAAAGTTTGATAATTAATTGTTATACGGATATGATGAAATTAATTGTTTGTACGGAATTCAGGTTTGCTATTGGGATTGTGTAGGCATTAAATCAGCCAAATACTAAGAATATGTGAAGTTTTTGTTTATAGTTTATAATTATTATTGGAGTTCTCCTAGTGAACACTATCTCTACGCTGTATACTTTGTTAGGAAATACTTACTGTGCCTGGTCCCATTTCTGCAGCCAATATTTCAGAGGTACCCTCGGCCCGAGAAGGAATATCAATCTTTTTCTCTTATATATAGCGATAGATCTCTGGATCTTGTAAGCATTTATTTAACTGACATTATTTGACTATTTTTTTTTCTCATTAGCTGACATTATTCTCTGATGGTTGAAAATCTTTCATGATTTGTTCTTCCTACTCTTTTGTATTAGATTTGCAAGGATAAAGATGAAGCTCAAGTCTGGTTTACTGGCCTGAAAGCATTAATATCAAGAGGTCATCATCGGAAGGGAAGAACAGAATCAAGAAGTGATGGATTTTCATCTGAAGCAAATAGTCCCCGAACACACACTCAAAGAAGTTCTCCACTAAGCTCTGCATTTAGTAGTGGTGATAGTTTGCAAAAGGTGTTCCATTTGTGTCTCTGTTACTTATTATTTGCTTTCAAGAACATCATTTAAAAAAATTATTTCTAGAAAAATCGTTTAAAAAAAGTTAACTTGTTGCTGATTCAGGATGGGGTTGATCCCCTTCGACTTCATACTCCATATGAAAGCCCTCCTCAAATTGGTTTAGAAAAAGAATTATCAGATGTGGTGTTATACACTGTGCCTCCTAAGGTTTTCTTGCCTTCAGAATCTGCTTGTGGCTCAGTTCATTCATTATCATCGGGAGGCTCAGATGGCATAAATGGCCGCATAAAGGGCATGGGTGTGGATACCTTTAGAGTAAGTTTATCAAGTGCTGTTAGCTCATCAAGTCATGGCTCTGGTCATGATGATGGTGATGCTCTAGGGGATGTTTTCATTTGGGGAGAAGGCACTGGAGATGGCATTCTGGGTGGGGGAATTCATAGAATGGGAAGCTGTTCTGGTTTTAAAATGGATTCTTTTGTGCCTAAAGCCTTGGAATCTGCAGTAGTACTTGATGTTCAGAATATAGCTTGTGGTGGGCGACATGCTGCTTTAGTGTCTAAGCAAGGAGAAGTTTTCTCCTGGGGCGAAGAGTCAGGGGGCAGACTTGGACATGGCGTAGATTCTGATGTTTCACACCCAAAGCTTATAGATGCGCTTAAAAATACGAACATTGAACTTGTAGCATGCGGGGAGCACCATACCTGTGCTGTAACACTCTCTGGTGATTTGTACACATGGGGGAGTACTTACAATTTTGGGCTGCTTGGACATGGAAATGATGTGAGTCATTGGGTTCCAAAAAGGTTGAATGGACCTTTGGAGGGAATACACGTCTCCTCAATTGCCTGTGGACCATGGCACACAGCTGTGGTAACCTCTGCAGGACAATTGTTTACTTTTGGTGATGGAACTTTTGGTGTCTTAGGCCATGGGGACCGTAGAAGTGTGTCTACACCCAGGGAAGTAGAGTCCTTGAAGGGCCTTCGCACGGTGCGAGCAGCTTGTGGTGTTTGGCATACTGCTGCCGTTGTTGAAGTCATGGTTGGATCTTCAAGTTCCAGTCACTGCTCTTCAGGAAAGCTATTTACTTGGGGAGATGGGGATAAAGGTCGTCTTGGGCATGGTGATAGGGAGCCAAGACTTGTGCCTACTTGTGTTGCTGCTCTTGTTGAACCCAATTTTTGTCAAGTTGTCTGTGGACACAGCCTAACTGTTGCACTGACAACTACCGGGCAAGTTTACACAATGGGAAGCCCTGTTTATGGTCAATTAGGTCAGCCACATGCTGAGGGGAAACTACCTATACGCGTTGAGGGAAAGCTTACAAAAAACTTTGTTGAGGAGATAGCTTGTGGTGCTTATCATGTGGCTGTATTAACTTCAAGAACTGAAGTTTACACTTGGGGAAAGGGTGCTAATGGTCGATTAGGTCATGGTGACACAGATGATAGAAATTCTCCAACAGTTGTTGAAGCTTTGAAAGACAAGCAAGTCAAAAGTATAGCTTGCGGGACTAATTTTACTGCAGCAATCTGTCTTCATAAATGGGTCTCTGGTGTTGATCAGTCGATGTGTTCTGGATGTCGCCTTCCATTTAATTTCAAGAGGAAACGACACAATTGTTATAATTGTGGACTTGTATTTTGTCATTCATGCAGCAGTAAAAAGTCTCTTAAGGCTTCCATGGCACCAAATCCCAACAAACCTTATCGTGTTTGTGATAATTGCTTTGGCAAACTGAGGAAAGCTGCTCAAACTGACTCTTCATCTCACTCTGCTCTGAGTAGAAGAGGAAGTATCAATCAAGGTCTTAGTGAACTTGTTGAAAAAGATGAAAAGTTGGATTCCAGATCCCAGATGCAATTTGGAAGATATTCCTCTTTAGAATCCTTTAAACAAGTGGAAAGTGGTTCTTCCAAGAGAAACAAGAAATTAGAGTTCAGTAGTAGTCGTGTTTCACCCCTTCCAAATGGTGTTTCTCAGGGGGGTGTGCTTGCTAACTCTAAATCTTTCAATCCAGCATCTGGGTCATCGAAGAAGTTTTTCTCAGTTTCCCTTCCTGGATCAAGAATCGTATCTCGAGCAACATCACCAACATCTAGACGGCCTAGTCCACCTCGTGCGACTACACCAACCCCAAATCTGGCTGGGCGTGCATCTCCAAAAATTGTTCCTGACGATGCTAAAAGGACAAATGATAGCTTGAGCCAAGAAATTCTCAAACTAAGGGCACAGGTATTCACATTTTGATTTCATTTTCGGTCATCCATGGGTTGAATTTTTCTCATTTTCTTTGCTTTTGGAATTTTACAAAAAAATTCCATAATCTGGTGGAGAAACAGGAACAATTCTTTAAGATGTTTATACACGGGTCTTGCTATCCTTGCTGCTTTGAGGGAAGGAGAGCAGTTTCTCCTGTTTGAACAGACCCAAATACCATTCATTTCTTGCTTTTTTGAGACAGGTTTCATAACAAGTTGTGCCTTTCAAATCATACTGCTCTGACTTGCCTTTTCTGCATGCCTGCAATATATTGATTATTAAGTACCCATCACATCATTTTTTTTTTTCACTTATTCATTTTTATGGTGAGAGATCCTAAGTGCATTCATAAGAAACAATAGCACAAATATGTGATGTTGCAGTTGTCATCTGCCTATGGAGTAAAATAAATATTGCCAGCTATAACAAGCAGTAAATTTTAAAGGAAAACAAAATTTCAAGTAATGGATAACTAATTTTAGTAGCAATATGAACAGTCATTTTTAGTGCTATGATGCAGGGTTCTGTGTTCAATACTCAAATCTATGCACTCTTCACTTGTTCTTACCAGTGTGTGCACATGTATTAGCCCATCCTACCTGCTTCAGTAGGGTAGCAATCTTTTTAATTTTCAATTGACAAAAGCAACAAGTGATCTGTTTCCTCTTTTCCTTTCAAGACCTAGGTGTCAAAATGAAGAATAAAACTGGAAGGTACTCTTAGGAACTGGACGAATATAATTTGAGAGGAGTGGAGCATGTACTGTAAACCTTATTTATGTTTTAAGCTATAATCTCAAGAAAGGGATTTAATTTTCATTTTTCCGATCCAAGGGGTGCAACCCATATGAAGTAAAGGGATTAAGGGAATTTTCAAGTTACAAATCCGTTAAAATTTTTTCTTATATTGATCCTGGAACATCCTTTGTCGAATTGAAGTATATTTAAAAATCTCAATTTAATGTTGTAAATCAAACAAATGTATGCTACTTGTTTTGGAAGGTTATTTCCTGTGGCAGATTTATCATTGGCTCTGAATCCGATTTTGGATTGCTGAGAAATCAGTCATTCAGTGCCTGGAATCGTATGATTTGGGAGGAAGTGCAACATTCCTAATCATTCCTTTTTGGTATAACTTGCTTGAATTGCTGAACAAAATTTGAGAGGGTAATGAGGGATTTTCTTTGGTTGGGTGTGGCGAAGAGGAGAGATCATTTGGTTAAAATGGTAAGTGGTGTGTAGTTTGAAGGAAGGGAGGCCGAGTCTGGAAATTTGGTGTCTAAAAATGGTGGCATCTTGGCTAGATTGCTGTGATGGTTTCCCTTGGAGGTGGTTCCCTTTGGCCTCTACAGAGAGTCCTTGGAGATCCATTTAGCAGGTTTATACTTCTTGTCTTCCTTTAACAAAGTTCTAATTCGGTAGAGATTGTATTAGGTTTTAGGAAGATGTTTGGTTCGGGGGGAATGCATTATACTGTCCTTTGCTCATTTATATCACCTATCTTCTCATGACAATGATGTGATTTCTTCTTTTTCTTATTCTTGAGAGAGATTATTTTTTTGAAGACTTTCATTTCAGAAGGGATTTAAATGATAGATAGGTGGAGTAGCTCTCTTTGTTGCTCATTGTTCTGGAGGATTGCAGAACCTCCAGTAGGGGAGATGATGGAGTTTGTTCTTTGGATTTATCAGGTGATTATTCATGTCAATCTTTCTTCTCTCATCTTATTAAGTCTGCTGCGGTTTTTCCTCATTATGAGAGTAAGGAGGCCAAAGTTCCTTCTAAGATAAAGATGTTTATATGGCTGGTAGCACTTAATAGAGTAAATACCAGCAATCTGCTGCAGAGTTGGAGGCCTTCTAAATCTCTGTCTCCCAATATGTCTCTCATGCATGGTGATAATCTAATGTGTTTCATTTATTCCTTCATTGTGCATTGCTTGGAACTTGTGGAATACTCTTTTTGGAATTCTTGGTGAAGTTTGGATTTGTCCAAAATTGGTGGAGGAGCTCTTGACTACTACTTTTACTGGTTTTGGGAAAGGCAAGGATGTTAAGTGGATGTGGAGGTGTGCTTTGGCTGGAATGGAATGCTAGAATATTTTGCAAAGAGATTACCATTGGGGTTTCTTGGGATAGAGTGAGGTAGTTAGCTTCCCTTTGGGCTTTTATAGGGCAGGCTGCTTTAAGGGATGCTGTTTTCAAGATGTTGACTGAGACTGAGTGGCTTTATTAAATTGATGTTTTTTCTTCTTTGTTTTCTGACGGAGTAGTTCTTGTGCGCCTTTATTGTTTCTGTCTATTTTAAAGTAAAAGAATTGAAAAATGTTAAAAAAAAAAATGGCATCCCAGGCTGGAAGTCTCCTTGCTTTGTAAGGTTAGGGGGAGGGTTGTCACAGTGCATGCGGGCTTACCCCTGCTTTTATGCTGAGAGGCTATTTCCTTGGACTAGAACCTGTGAATAAGGAGCATCCTTACCATTGAAAATTATGCCCCTTCATGTTATTCCACTCTCCCACGTATTGAAATTGCTTTCTAGGCACTGCATATAAGATATTTCTTCACAAAAAATTGTCTCTGAATATCAAGTTGTGGAGCAAAAGCTTCAGTTTCCTTGAGTAGCCATGCTCAACAGGATGCCTTTGAGACTGATTCCAGAGTTCAAAAACCCAGTTGTGAGAGGTTGAGGGATTTGTAAAACTCTTTTCAGTTTTGTAGGTAGAAAGAGATTCTAGACCTTTAAATATGATGTTTGAAAAGAAGAAATTTAAGTAGAATTTCCTTCTTTTGTGGTATTTAGATTCTGAACTCTAAAGTACATGCACTAGTTGGGGATCGCTACACATTGCCATTAGCAAGATGTATATGATACATAGGACAACTTTTAGGGCTAAGACAGGCCAAAACAAATGGGGTATTACTTTCTTGCACACAATGTTCATTATTTTGCTCCCAATGTTCTTTCATGAAAAATTATTTCATGGAACAGCAATTTTAGAATTCTCATTATTGGTTTTTTTCCTGCACTTTGAAGCCTTGTTTTGTCAGATTTGCTGGTGCACTCGGCAAGTAGTATGTTGCACTTCTACAGCTTATAATGTTGTGATGTAGGTTGAAAATCTTACTCGTAAAACCCAACACCAAGAGGTTGAGCTTGAAAGAACAACCAAACAGCTGAAGGAGGCCATTGCAATAGCAGCAGAAGAGACTGCAAAATGCAAGGCAGCAAAGGAAGTGATTAAATCGCTTACAGCCCAAGTAAGTTCATTGACTGTGTTTATAGTATTTTACTATATTATTGTGTATAAACTGAAAAATTTTGTTTTGTTGTTCCTGTAAAGTAGTATGGTTTTATTATGGGCTCTCAAAAGAAGGGTTTGGAGGTCCTTGCCCAGGTACATGCCCCTTGTGTGGGATAGTGCTTTGGGGTAAAATTTGTTTGTATGCAGTCGTCTGTTTCAGGCATTGTGCTTTAATATGGACTGGTCTTTGAATCTAAATGGGCATAGTGCTTTTGATTTAGAAGATTAAAATTTGTGTTGTAAAGGCATTTATTTGATTTGGAAATTGTGCTCTACTGGTACAATTGAATTTATTTAGTTGCTTTGATCAAATAACAGTACAGCATATTTATTGCATTCTATTTGTACCTGTTATTGCAAGTCAAGCTCCCTCATTTCATTTTAACCCTCAATTAGAAACCCTTTTTTGGATGTATGTGGTCCATAATATTGTACATCTTAATTACGGGTTGCATACAGGATATGAAAATAGATTATACAGCGAATGCTTGAACTGCAGCCTATTGCCCTGTGAAAAGAATTTAAAAATTAACTCACTGAAAATCCAAGATGAGGGGTTGGATTATGGTTCACTTCTATCTGTGGTATGTGAATGAATTTGTCAGACTGGTTTACATGATTACTGTGCATGTGCTTATTCCTTTTCTTTTTAGATGAACAAAAGTTCTTTATATTAGAACTCATTTTAATTCATGTTTGTTCATGACAGTTGAAAGAGATGGCTGAAAGGTTACCAGTAGGAGCAGCACGAAACTGCAAATCACCTTCTTTCAATCCCTTTGGTCCTGATCCTCCTGGTGATGTTTCTACCGCAGTGATTGAGCAACTGAATAGTCCAACAACTTGCCATGCACCAGATTTAAATGGATCAAACTGTCTTGTGCTTTCTAATGGTTCAAGCACTGCTGTCAACCATACTTCATTCCAAACTGGAGCAGCACATTCAGAGGCCATGGGAAGGAGCAAGAACAGAACAACAGATGTTGAACCCACCCATGGGTCTGAATGGGTTGAGCAAGATGAGCCAGGTGTCTATATTACCCTTGTGTCCTTGCCTGGAGGTATCAAAGATCTCAAGCGTGTTCGCTTCAGGTGTGTTAATACCAACTTCCACACGGTATTTTTTTTTTTTTTTTGTGACAAATTTCTGTAGATTGAATCCACCCTCTCTGACCTCCTACCCCACACCATGAAAAAAAAAAAGGCTAATGATTAATTGGACACAACACATTCTTTGTTAATTTTAAAAACAATCATTGCAATACTATTTTACTGTTACAAGATCTGGACTTTCTCAAGCTTGTTTCAAACTTCTTCCAATTGGAAAGGTATTGAGCAGCATATTTTCATGATTTGGGTGATTATATCCAATAATGATTATTCCTGCATGTGTCTTGCATACATCACATGAACATTGAATGTGCCTCTTGATCCCTCTCTTTGGAAGCCATCTTTCCTTTGGCCAAATTACTCATGAACATTGAATGTGCCCCTTGATCCCTCTCTTTGGAAGCCATCTTTCCTTTGTCCAGATTACTCTTTAAGACATCTGACTAGCGATAGATCTGTTAAATAGTACTCGTAGCCTTGAGGTTGAAGGAAAATAACCTATGGTGCCTCAATTCCTCTTAATGCAGTCGAAAACGTTTCAGTGAGAAACAAGCAGAACAGTGGTGGGCTGCCAACAGAGCTAGAGTTTACCAGCGGTACAATGTTCCCATGGTTGACAAGTCCAGTGTTGGCATAGGGAGAGAAGGCTTAGCACATTGACCTGCCAAACTCAATCAAGATGTAAATGAAATGACACAGTTCGCATTTTATGACTCAAGTTTGTGTTAATTGGTTTAGAATTCAGCATTAGTTTTTGGGGGAAGTGGGGGAAGTGAGGGCTGGACTGATGAGAGGGAGGGAGGGAAGAGAGTGGGTTGATTGCTTATTGTGCTTTTTTGTTTTCTTTTTTGGTTTTGTTTTCTTCTTCTTCCTCTTTTTTTCCTGTTTTAATTTTTCACTTTTTTTTTTTTTTTAATTTTTTTTGGAGGAAAGCACTTTGAGGGTAAGGGTGAGGATTGTAAATAAGTTGTAGATTGTTGGCCATTTAATTCAAATAGCTGCCTTGTAAATTTAGTGAAAATTCCTCAGTTGAATTTTACTTGTAATCTTCACTTCATTTTTTGTATGGTGCTAGCTGTACTCAATTGTCAGAATCAAGAATGCCGGTTGGCCTATGTGAAAAAAATTCCCATTGAAGATTTTGTTGTTGTCACTTCCCAGACCATCTGTATCCAGGTCATTTTCAATTATATTTGTCTGCATATTTGAAGCTAGTGCTGAAAATTTCCATAAATAAATTGTTGCTTCTTGGCTTTCTTCTATGTGGTGGTTTGGTTACAAGTTTTTGCTTCATCAGGCAGCAGGCAACATTAACTTTTGCAGGTTGGACTCAAAGATCTAATGGTACATTTGCTACCAAATTAGAATGGAATAGGTTGGAGAATAAGATACAGCTCTTTTTTCCATATTGATTTGAATCACACCGATTTTTACATGGCCATTTGCTTTAAAATTAATAACGTTTTTCTCCAATACAAGAAACACAGTTTCCTTCGTTTTGTAACTTACTGTATTATCACACAATGCCTACTATAGTCAACTGCCAGCATTGCGCCAGTGACAACTTGCAAGTACACAATTGTAAAGCTGCCAAAAAAGTACATACTCATCTTTTATTTCAACCCAAAAGACTCGTGAAATAACTCTCTGCTTGTCTCTTTAAACACAAGGACCTTATGCTCCATGACTGGGCACTACAGAATATGAACTCTGCATTTGGAGGCAAAAGAGAAAAATGAAAATGATGATGAGATGAAGTAGTAATGATTTATAAATTCATCCCTATAATCAATTACATATGCGCATAGCAAATAGCATCAACATTACAAATATGTAATGCGTGTAAATTAGACAACCCTACTTTTAAAAGTTGTTGTGGGGATACGGTATTCATGCAAACTCAAATGTTCTCCTGTAATCAAAATGAATGTAGCTGCCACCAAGAGATTACAAGTTCAACTGCGAATTTCAGACACAAATAAGATGCAGGCTTTTTCTTTTTGAAGGTGTAATATTAAGCATGAGATGATTCTCACTTGGGAATGGCAACTACAAAATAGATGGTAACCATTGAATAAATTCCAGAAAATTTGGGTTAGGCGGATGATGCCACCAAACTTTTTAGAAGAAAAAACAGTTGAGGAACTGTTAGTACAATGGAGGAACCTAAGTACATAATCACAAAGGGTACCACCAAGTATAGTTAAACATTTCCCTGTAAATCTAATCTCATGCTTCATTTCCAAACCAGTGATCTTCATTTGAAGACTTCAATGAAACCTGCATCCGCCGCAATAACTCAAACACACAAATTAAGCCATGATAATTTCATAATCATGAGCACTGTGATTAATTCAAGGAAAGACAGAAACAACACATACATATTTGACTGCTATGAAACCTGCAACCATTGCAAGTTGACTCAAATATACAAATTAAGCCATGATAATTTCAAATTCATCATGAGCACTGTCATTAATTCAAGACAAATAGCATACTCGTACACACACACACACACACACACACACACACACATATATATATATATATATATATAGAGAGAGAGAGAGAGAGAGAGAGGTGATGGAACTGAGAAACAAGTGGACAGCATAAAGTGAGAAACATCAAAGCAATTAACCAGAAAATGTGTCTCCCCTTGCTGTGGCCTGATCATACTTCACTAAATGTGCTACAAGAGGAAAATGACTTTGAACAAGGCACAATTGTACACTATATCCCCATTTGATGTTATTCAACAAGCCATCCAAGCACCAACAAATGCTCATAAACCAGTCCTTCAAACAATTCTAGTTCAGACGACAATGGAATTATTTGTCACTGTAGATACATTTTACCGCAGATATCTCCTCTCCCTTTAAAAGACAAACATCAGGATCCTAATCGGGGTACTTAAGCTTGTCACTCATAATGAACTTCAAGCAATAACAGGTTCAACTGCAAATTACTAATGACATCCAAACAATCAAATTCCTGAATAATAAAGAATAGAGTAGAACTCCACAAAATTCAATATGCCAAAACTACAAAGCTACAGATCACGCAAAATACTTTTATGGTCAACAAATAGCTTCCTTTACAGCTTTAAGCCTCTTTAACTTGACCAGAGACCAAACGTTGAGCTTCTTAGTCAATTCAATCAAAGAAAACATTTTCTTTTAAATCTGTATAAGCGACCTATAGTTAACAATAGCTTGCTCTAATGCTCCAGACCAAATATTGAACTTCTTGCCAATTCAATCAAACGATAAAACTAACAATGCCCACAGAGAAATAGCAATGTCTTGCCAAAACTCATCTGCATTTTTAATTCACTCCAGTTCAAATATGTGGAAAGTACAGAGAAACAATTAACAGCCAAGACTAAATGGCCCAAAAACCAGCTTAAAAAGGTACTACTTTAGAATAAAAAAATACATAGTAACCAACCAAGATGAAACACAATAACGATAGAAAATAATCATGCAGATGTCTGTCCATTGCCAGATGAAACATCACCCAGAAACCAGTTTTAAAATAATACTGATAGAGTTTAGCAGTATAAGAGGAACTCTCAAGTACTGGACTGCATAAATGAGACCTATAAGCTGCCCCTTCAAAGACTTTGTCCTGCCTCCTGAGAAATCTGAGAAGCTCCACCCTCTCGGCGCAAGGAAGCGGTCCTCATTTAATATTGCAAATGCATTTGCAAGAAGCAGGAAGCCTTCCAGTAAAGTCCACAAACCCATTGCCTGCAACATAAATAGTTTAGCCACCTACCTTGCCAGTAGAGTCAAAATGGATTCGATTTTAGAAACAATCAAATCCTGCCTTTACCAAGGGGTTTTTACGGTTGGTACTAGGAGGTGTTGTGATAGTGGGGGAGGGCTATCAAATGGTTGGGCAAACAAAACTAGAATAAACAGAAGAAGCCAGAAATGTTGCTATGACCGCACAAGTGTGTGCACACACCATCTTCCAAATACGCAAATAAAACAGGAACACAAAGTAATAGAACCTATGTGGCGCTACGCATGCTGCAAACTGTAGAAGCTATGCATGCTGCTTTGACCACAGACAAGCCAAGATACAGTATTGTAATTATATGCCTACTTTAAACTACACAGGAATGGAAAATGGAAGAAAGAGTTTCACCAACCACCCCACTTTTGTAATAAATGTACAAGAGGTTGTTGCATTAAAAATACGTTCTTAATGTAATTCCATTTGCATTAGAGAAGCATAAACCTTCCTATGCAAGTTTGGCATGGCAACATTACAGCCGATGATAACACCGCAGGGAGCTACCCAAGAAAATGAAGACAAAAGAATGCAGTAACTGACTGTCATGTCCATGATGCAATGCAATTTGACTAAAAAAATTGAGACACAAAATGATGTAAACTGAACAATTACTGAATAGAAAAGATTCTTATTTCCAAAATCAAAGGCTTCGCTATTTAAAATATTTATTTCATAGATAGGGGAAAAAATTCTCTAGATTCTAGAAATTTTGACAATGAAGCTCCACATCAGGAATCCAAGATACCAATTCATCATTACACTTAATATTTAAAAAAAATTAATTCATACATTTGCCATTGCTTAAGCAAATATTCATTACTCACAATTTATGGAAGGATGATGTCCCGGAAGTCCACAGTATTCTATGTAAAAGGCTTGAAAAGAAACAAACTCTTGGGCTGGAACCATATGGCACTTATTTGAAGGGCACCATATGAATTACATTAAGTGCAGCAATGCAGACTAGGGGTGTACAAAATTACTGAAAAATAAAAGACTGGACCGAAACCAAACTGTTTCACACTTTGGTTCGGGTTTTTGGTTGCAGTTTTTGGTTTTGGTTTCCCATATCATTCAAAACCAGTTTTCCGGTCTCAGTTTTGGTTTTAGAAATATACTAAACCAAATAGCCAAAATAAATTTCATTTCTTTAAATTTTAAGTATTGTGTCTGGTATTTATATGTTAAAACTATTTCAAAATTTTTATTCCAAGTTTCGGTGGATCTATGAACATGGACAGACTTCTAAAGAAACAAAAGTCTTGTCGACAAGTGTTTGGTAATGGAATCAAATTATACCAAAAAAAGAAAAAGAAAAAAGGATCATCCACTTCTCTAACCAATGTGTGGCATAAGGAAATTCCTGTTAGGAATGGCATCTATGTTCAACAGACTTAACACCAACAAGTGCAAGCGTGTGCAACCGTGTAACTGAGTAAGTGGGAAAGCCCTTGTGAGGGTAATTGTCCCACATTTGCTGCATGATCAATGGAGGATTCCTATCTCCCTTATCAGAACACAGCAGCCCCAAGTTATGTCACTCTTTTCAGAATCTGATCTCGAGATGTCCAATAAAAATAAATTAAATTATATATTTTTATATGTTCATCCTCTAATTTTTTATATTATTTTATTTATAACTCATTTTATTGTCAATTCATCAAAAGTTGCATTAATTGTCTTAAGTTTATTCTTTAAAAAAAGTTAATAACAAAAAACTCGAGTATTCATGATAACTTTAATTGCATAAATTTAATAATTAACAAATTCTTAATCCAGAGATTCGAGATGACAGCCACTGCTTCCATCTTCAAAGCCATCCATTAATGAATTCGTCTGCGTCTTACACTTGTGACCTTGCTTGGTTGCTTGTGGTTCAGTGGCTGATCCAAATTGCCCTTGCCTCTTGCGACAGTTCTTCAAGAACTACAAGCCTACAACGCGAACTCGAGACTAAAGCCAATGATCTCAGTTTCTCAGCAAGCTTCAAAAATGCACGCCTCATCAATGTCAGATTTTCTAACCCTAGCCCCCTTTTCCATCTCGCTTTCTCTCTATGTCATCAGGTTTCAGTGTAAACTATAAATTTTGTATTTTTTCAGACATTGGAGAGAATCATCAACACATCAAGTGAGAAAGTACACTTTTCAGCTTGGTGAGAGCGAACTCAACTGGTCCTTAAGATTTGCATCTCTGTTTCCCTCTCTCTCTCTCTCTCTCTCTCGCTCTCATATTTACGTGTTTATAATAGTTATTGTACAGATTTTTTGTTTGTTTTAAACCATAGTTTATGAGATGTTTGTCCCTTGCTTTGCTTGTGGCTGATCCGAATTTCTTCTTCTGATCCTTCTTTTATAATCTTCTTTGTCTTCATTCCTGGGCTGCTCCATCTCTGATTGTCCACTCTGTAAATCTGATGCACCAAGCCATCAGGGATATATACATAATTTTCAGTGTTCTGATGTTCATTGAACATACATAATTGATTGAGTTCCATTTTCCGAGTTGATACAGTGAACATAATTGCATGATCAGTATTTAGTTGATCCTATATTCAATAATTTTTGTACTTTTGGCATTCTAGTGTTCTGGTGAAGCAATGCTGGATATGGGTGGCATTGGATTGGCTTCACCTATCTCCACTTAAGTGGAGAGCAGTCCACCATTGCTTCAACAGATCACCAAACCCATAATGCTTAAGCCGCATGTTCTCAAATCGGAAAGAAGTCAGCCCCCACTTAATCCCACCCATATCCAGCAGGATAGGGAAATGATCCGAGATAGGCCTTGGGAGAAGACTTTGAGAGACCTTAGGGAAATGTTCTTCCCAACCGTAGAGATTAAGAACCTACCAATCCTAGAAAAGATGGAGCCTCCCTTGGGTTAGACCAAGTAAAGAAGCCTCCAGTCATGGTTGTTAAAATTGTGATCCACATCATACAATCGTATTATCCTAAGATCCTACTTTACTAAAACAATCCTGGACCTACCTAGTATTGCAAATTGGCAGGACCGTAGTAGGATCGTAGTACTATGGAGGTAGGATCACAAGATCCTATATTCTCTCATATTTTTAAAATCTTTACTAAAATACTTTTCATATAAGCTGAGCCTTTGTCTTGTATAACTTATACATTAAATGGACAATTTAGGAAGTGATTTGGTTTATTTTATATTGACGAAATTATGACTGAAAAATTCACTTTTTGGTTCATTGGTGATTATTAAGTGGTGCAAACTCTAAATGTTAAGAACGAAGATCGGTAAATAACACATTGATGCATTTAACAATATTAATGATAATGATAGTGATAATTTTAATGATGCACTTGATTAAGTCATTGATGGTAGTCTTAGTGATACCAATGAGAAAAATGGTGGCCTGGATGCTGACATTTAAGGTTGAACTTAGCTTGATACTATAGCTTTTGTTTGTTAAGAATTTATTGAAAAAGAAAAGTGAATATTCATGTTGTATGGTTGTTTGTCGATCTGATTCTACGATCTGATCCTGCAAACCATTCTAGCGATCCCCAATTAACCTTGCCTCCAATGAAAGTAAGACCAATGAATGCATTCTTGCTAATGAAGTCGAGAAACTATTTCATGCTTGCGGTCTTTGAGGTGCTGCCACTTCTTTTGTGGGTGTGTTAGACCATATTTAAATCACCCCCGAAGACCCTAGGGGAATCCAAATTACCTTCAATTTCGAGGAGCTCATTCCATAGAATTTACCTAGAAAGTCCTTCACCTTAGTAGTGTCACGTCTTTGGAGTTAGCTTCCTATGCTGGGTATGGTATTCTTGCATGGAGCTTGTCTTATTCAGGAGTTCCCTTGGGGGGCAACCCTAGGTCTTACGGGTTTTGTGATCGAATGGTGCAGAGGGTGTCTAAGCATTGGATGGGTGTGGAAAGGTGCTTGATTTTCTCCATGTGGTTGTATCACCCTTAACCAGGTTTGTCTCTTTAGTATCCCTTTTTATTATTTGTCCATTTTTAGGATTCTAGTACAAGTAGCTAGGAAAATTGATGAAGTAATGAGACATTTCTTTTGGTCCGTAGGGGAGAAGAGAGACAATTTGGTTAATTGGAAGAGTTGTGTGGATCTCACCTGGAGGGTGGTTTGGGTCTTGGGGATTTGATGTCTGAACACGCAGCTTTATTGAGTAAATTGCTGTGGCATTTTCCCTTTGAGGAGAACTCACTCTAGCATAAAGTTAAGAAAAGTAAATTTGTCATGCATTCTAATGGTTGGGATATTAATTGAGGTTTAACATTGCTTAGATTTATACTTTAATTTTTCTTTACATACAACAGTTGAGGGCAATGGGTCTCAAATACTTTTTCGAGAAGATCTTTCCCTTTTCCACATTTATCGTCTCTCTTTAGCACACAATATTGTCATTGCTTCCTTCCTTAATTCAAATGTTCTACGTCTTGTTAAAATTTCCATATTCGTAGGCCTCTAAATGCAAGGAAGCTGGCAGGATTCTCTTTTTAGTTTTGGTTAGAGGGCCGTCATTTCTCATGTGAGATTGTTGGACTCATGGATCCCTAAGGTTGCTATTCTTCAAAATCTTTCTTTGATCATTTGACCAGATCCTTTAAGTCCTTTCACCTTCATCGTTTTATTTGGAAAGCTAAAGCCCCATCTAATATAAAGGCATTTACTTGCTTGGTAGTTCTTTCTAGACTTAACACCAACAATTTGTTGTAGAGTAGGTGGCCTTTGAAGGCATCGTCTTTGGATGTTTGTTTCTTGTTTGTTGACAGCTCAGAAACTGCATTGCTCTTTCTCTTGGGGAATTTAGAATAAGTTATTTGCTGTTTTTGGTGAGAATTGGTTTGCCTGGACGCAATGAAGGAATTATCACACATCTCTTTTACAAGTTTTGAGAAGAGTGGAGATGATTTAGTTTCGTCGATAAGCATCTTTGCAGTTTTATGGGAAATTCAGATGGAAAGGAATGATCTTATTTTTCCAAAGAAGAGGAATTTTGGTACTTTGCTTTGGTATAGGATTCAGTACTTGGCTTCCTTTTGGTCTTTTGCAGCAGGCTGTTTCAAAGAGGTGCCTTTCTCAGATCTTCAAAGATACTAGGTGGTGGCTTTATAACTTTTTTTATGATGGTTATTTAGTCTATTTTGGTTTTCTTCTTTTTATAGGAGGATCTTATTCTCTTCTCTGTACACTCTTTCCTTTACCATGAATATATCTTCTTTTTCAATTAAAATTTTTTTTCCCCCGCTAGTTGTAAGCTTCTAAAGAATAGAATTGTTAGGAGAAACTACATGGGCAATAGGGTTTAGAGGTGAAGAAAAAAGAATTGATGTTAAGCTTGGGATTTTTAACTGCTGTAAACTCCCCATGTGTGACTTCAATACAACAATAGACAGTAATTACTACTTTATATGATGGAATACCCTGGCAATTGTATGTGGCTCATAGAAAAGAATGAAGATGCTGGCAGGAACAGAGTCAGGCAAATTCAGGATATGTATACTTCTTAATGTGCTGGAAAACCATGTAGTGGTTGGTGATAATGATTACTTTTTTCTATTCATAACAATTATGACTGGCAATATATTACAAGCAGGAACTATAACAAAAAAAAAAAAAAAATACAAGGCCGAGTTAAACAAAGGTAAGATGATGGGGTATGGATGATTAAATATGTCTATACATGAGGAACAGTAATAAATCAGCAAGGATGCATTTGAATGCAACTTTTCAAGGAAGGATTTCTGGATGGATTTTGAAATCATTCTGAGAAAACTTACAAAAAAACATGAATTTTACCACTGCTACCCTTGCCATTTTACCTAGTGTTATACCATGGACAACTTGCAGAGAAGAGGGTTCTCCGTTGCCAACAGATGCGCCCTATGCATGGTTGAGGCAGAATCAGCTGAGCACATCCTTCTCCCCCCCCCCCACCCCCAAGAACAGAAATCTTTGAAATTTACTACTGAACCTTATCTGTATGGGAGGGGAGCTTTGCGCCTGGAGAGGGATTCAGGCAACAAAGGAAAATAGGAAGTCTTTATCACTCATTTCTCTCGCAATTTTCTGTTGTGTTTAGAAAGAGAGGAATTGGAGAGTTTTGAAAAATTCAATCTCATAGCTTCAGTTCAGCAAAGAGCAGCGGTTTATTTCAGTTACTAGCTGGCATAGTGGACTTGTATTATTTCAGTGTAATTTTTTATTTTTGTGACACCCTTCAGGGTGGTTGATTTCCTATAGCTTGGGCTGGCATCTCCTTGACCCCCAAAAAATAAAGGATTACCTACATCATAGAGCTGCCACCACTTCCACCATTGTACCACCAGCAACACTGTTGCGCAGCTACTATTACTTTATCAAAAGCTCCACTAGGTCACACTATTGGTCCATCACTCTTGTGCACATCTAGTGACTAGATTCTGAAACTGTTAAAGTCAAATGAAGTGTCCTTCATTTGGTTCAAGCTGCAAACCCATGTGTGGCTTGGGTTAGAATCGTTAGGTATGCTCACCAAGTAGTGGGAACTAAATGAGCTTTTTTAAATTTATTTATTTTTTGATTAGTAAAGAGAAACTTTATTAGCTGGGCATCAAGGGGATGCCATCCCGTGGTACAAAATGTCAACCACTTCGTAGAATGTCACAAACATCAAGAACTACATGATCGTTAACAATTTGTCCACTAAGCCAGCTGGAAACAACAGCAATCCACTGCTCTTTGCAAATCCGAAGCAACGTAACTGTATCTTTGAAGGCTCGCTTGTGTTTTTCTTTCCAAGCACACCACAAGATTGCGAGAGGGATGAGATTCAAAGCCTTTCGCTTCTCCTTTCCAAGCCTGAATCTCCCCTTCCATAGAGTTTGCAGCAGTCCACTGATGTCTAGTCAGATACAGCCATATACCACAAATTCCTTGTCAAAGGCAGTGGAGAAGAATGTGGTTGACCGATTCTGTATCAACCAAGCAAAGAAGACATCTATTTGTAACTGTAGACCCCCTTTTCTGTGGATTGTCTAGGGTAAAATATTTCCAAGTGAAAACTCCCAAGCAAAAAAGGCAACCTTTGAAGGGCTGTTGTCCTCCAAATATGAATCCAAGGGGAGTTGTTGCGATTTGTTGCCATTGGGGAGAGCTTCTTGCAGAAAGATCTAATAGTGAAAACACTGTTTCTCTCCAAGCCCATTTTGGTTTGTTGGGGATATTTTGGTAGCAAAAATTATAAAGCTCACTGTAGAAGTCTGAGAGTGCCTAAAGCTCCCAATGTGTCACATTCCTAGTAAAAGGAATTGTTCAAATTTGATTAAAATGAATGACCTAACTTGAAGATAGGTCTCTCCCTCTATTTATTATACAAATTAAATACATTCTAGTGACAATAATAGCCTTACTAACTCTCACTAATTAATATACTAATCTACTCAATAATAATAATACTAAAAGGCATATTTAACCTCTAACACTCCCCCTTAAGCTGAAGCATAAATGTCATAAGCTCCTAACTTGTTACAAATGAATTTAACACGAGCACCCCCCCCCCCCCCAAATGCTTTGTTAAACAAATTAGCAAGCTGCCTGTCCGACTTCACAGAAGCGGTTGTCATGAGCTTCTGCACAAGTTTCTCCCAAACAAAGTGAGAATCAACTTCAATATGCTTTGTCCGCTCAAGAAAGACTGAATTAGAGGCAATATGAAGAGCAGTTGATTATCACACATCAACTTCATAGGCTGAGAATGCGAAAAACTCAATTCTTCCAACATGTTCTTCAACCAAACAAGTTCCCAGGCAGTGTGAGTGCTCTATATTCTGATTCAGCACTTGACCTTAACACCACAATTTGTTTCTTATTTTTCCAAGAAACCAAATTACCACCAATCAAGAAACAATACCCAGTGGTGGATCGCTGATCAGAAGGCGATCCAGCCCAATCTGCATTTGTATATCCCGGGATATAAGTGTGACCCCGATCACGATATAAAAGACCTCTACCAGGTGCACCTTTAAGATATCTCAAGATGCGAATTACTGCATCCCAATGACTTGTCCTTGGAGAATCTAAAACTTGACTCAAAACACTTGTTGCAAATGATATATCCGGCCAAATAACTGTGAGATAATTCAACTTTCCAACAAGTCTCTAGTATTGTCCAGGATTAGGCAGCAAATCACCCATATTCGACATTAACTTCTTGTTAGGATCCATGACAAGCCAATTTCATCCAACAATCAAGAACATACTTCCTTTATGACACAACAGTTCTAATACGAGATCTAGATACTTCTATACCCAAGAAGTATTTTAATGGTCCCAAATCTTTGGTCTAAAACTTAGTCTATAGAAAAAAGTTTTGAGACTCTGAATACCTCTATTATCATCACCTGTAATAACAATATCATCCACATAAACAATAAGAAGGATCCTACCCAATGAAGTATGACGATAAAACACGGAATGATCCACAACACATCATTGATGACCAAACCCAAGTACTACAACACTGAAACAACCAAACCATGCTTTGCAAGACTGTTTTAAATCATATAAAGCCTTCTTGAGCTAACAAACTAAACTTGACTCCCCTTGAGCAACAAGCCCAAGTGGCTGCTCCATATAAACCTCCTCCTCAAGGTCAACATGAAACAAGGCATTTTTCATATCTAACTAATGCAAAGGCCAGCGACAAGTAGCAGCCAAGGAGATGAACAGACGTACTGATGTAAGTTTGGCAATCAGAGAAAAAGTATTAGAATAATCTAGACCGTACGCCTGAGTGTATCCCTTAGCAACAAGACAAGCTTTTAGATGAGCCACAAAACCATCGGGGTTGAATTTCACAATGTAAACCCAGTGACAACCAACCATAGACTTGTTAGAAGGAAGAGGTACTAAATCCCAAGTACCATTGTCATGTAATGCATTCATCTCTTCAAGCATAGCATCCCTCCACCCTGAATGGGCTAAGGCTTCTGAAATAGATTTAGGAAGGATAGAAGATGATAGAACAGTGATAAAACAATAATAGGAGGGTGATAAGGAGTCATAAGAAACATAGTTGGAAATGGGGTGTTGAGTACATGCGCGTTTACCTTTTCAAACAGAAATAAGAGGATCAGAATCAGGGGAAGTATGATCATCAGATGAGGAAACCAAAGGTGTGGTAGTAGAAGCTAGAGGGGACTCTCTTCCTTGGAGTCATCGTCATGAATACACCTACAAATTAGGATGATCAAGGCGATGAGAAGGACTCAAACTACATGGAGACTCAGATGGTCTGTTAGGCAAGGACAGTTATGTAGAATCTAGAAGATTAGGCAAAAGAAGAGACTCATTGAGCTCAGAAGCGCTTAGTGACTGGGCATAGTAAGGTGTAGACTCAAAGAAGGTGACATTGATAGAAACAAAGAAGCGATGCAGCATAGGACTATCACAACAATCTCCCTTTTGAGTATATGAGTAGCCCAAAAAAACACATGTCATAGCATTAGGATCCAACTTATCCACTCCAAGAGTTAGTTGATGAACAAAGGACACACACCCAAATATACGAGGAAGAGAAAATAAATGTGAATTAGGAAAGAGAATGGAGTAGGGAATTTTATTTCTAAGAACAGAGGATGACATGCATTTGATAAAGCAAAGCGCGAGTGATTTCAAGAAGATGTCTATTTTTCCGCTCTGCAACCCCATTTTGTTGAGTGTGGGCACAAGATGATTGATGAACAATACCAAACTGAGTCATATAAATAGTGAATTGTGCACTAAAAAACTCTTTAGCATTATTATTGCGAAGTATTCGAACTGGCAAACCAAATTAAGTTTTATTTCAGAACAAAAGGCACAAAATACATGAAATAACTCAGAACAATCTTTTATCAAATATAACCAAGTCATTCCTAAATAATCATCCACAAAGGTTACAAAGTACCAGAAACCCAACTTGGACACAACCCTACTAGGACCCAGACATCTGAATGAACTAACATAAAAGGGCTTGCAACCCATTTATTGACCCGGGAAAAGAATGAAACACGATGGTGATTTCCCAATTGACAAGACTCACAATCGGGAGTAGACATAGAACTCAAACTAGGAATAAGACATTTTAACTTTTCCAATGAAGGATGACCCAAGTGACAATGAATTTGGAAAGGTGTGGCAGCAGTAGTGCAGGCAGTAGAAGGAGATAGCGGCTCAAAGTGATAGAGTCCACCAACTTCATGCCCTCCGCCAATTGTCTTCCTCATCTTCAAATCCTGAATAACCACAGAATTAGGGAAGAATGTCACTAAAAAATTCATGGATTTAGTAATTTTGCTAACAAATATAAGATTGAAAGGAAATTTGGGAGTACATAAAATCGAAATAAGAGAAATAGAAGAGGTGGGATTTACAGTCCCAATCCCCTTGACAACAGTAGTGGATCCATTAGCAAGAGTAACACAAGGTAAATTTTTAGGATATTGATGAGTGGAGAAAAAGCTAGGTATACCTATGATATGATCAATGACAGCGGAATCTATGACCCAATGACTAGGACTAGAAGGACTGGATGACAGGCATACCATGTGATTACATGTTTAGATGAGAGATGCAATGGGAAGAGAAACTTTTTGTGATGCTTGGTACTGTTGGAACTTGGAATACTATTCCTTTGACATAGACACATTACATTGCCCCCTACTCGACCCCAAAGGTGAGGATTCGGTGGTGGCTGCATCAGCTGCCCCCAAAGGTGTGAAGTTAGTGATGGCTGCATTGGCAACATGTCAAGTCTGCCATAAAGATCCCATTACCGCTCAATAGTATGATTATTCCGTCCACAATAACAGCACTTGTGAGGAGTACCTCTACCTCGTCCGTCTCTACCATTACAACCACTTGAACCACTGTGATAACTTTTTCGATTGTTTGGTAGAGAACTAGAATCACTCTGTGTAGCAAAGGTTGTCCTCTCAGAGCTGGATGCAAGATCAGGAGAATGTGTGCTAAAGGAAGCAAGAAGGACATGAGAATAAACAACAGCAAATGATGGCAACTTGGCACTACTAAGAATCTTAGACCGAATTGCCTCAAACTTAGGTCTTAAGCTTGCTAGAACACAAAGAACTGTAATCTACTCCCTCTGCTTCTGCATCTCACAAACGTTGGCAGTTATAGGTTGCACAACTTTAAGCTCCTCATGAATACGCTTCATCTCTCCAAAATAATCTGCAATGCTCCTATCTCTTGGTTATAACTGAAAGTACTCCTGGGATAAATCATAAATATGTGTAACGGCACTAGAGTATAGAAGTTTGACATAATCCCAAATCTCCTTGCACGTATCTAGATGCATACACATCTGTGCAATTTGCGGCTCCATCGAATTCCATAGAAGGGAAACAATCAAGGCATCTTTCTGAACCCAAGCGTATTTTCTCTTCTCATAAGAATCAGATTGGAGCAAGTAGTCAGATTCCCCTAATTCTGCTAAATAAATCCGAACAACTTTAGACCATTGAACATAGTTCTTTCCATCTAACTTTTGAGTTGTTATTCATGGCAGCGATTTTGGGATTCATAGATTCCATCCCAACACTCACAAATTAGCTTTCACACCAAAAACAAGAAGAACAATCAAAACTAATCGGGACAATCACAAACTATGTGAGAAGCGCCGGCACAATGACAGATGAGGTGAACAACTCACCAACAGATATAGCGCTGCCACAGCACTCACAAATCAGCAACCACACCAAAAACAAGAAGAACAGTCAATAATTAGAACAATCACAAACCATGTGAAGCACCAACGCAACAACGGATGAGGTGAACAACTCACCAACAGATATAGCACTGCCACAGCCTCACAATTGAATGTACGAACGCTGCCACAACTCTAAAAAACTCACTAGGAAGCCTTCGCAAACCATGAACAGAAATTAAGGAAATACCGCGAGTGCATGATAAAGAAAGGTTAAATTTTTTAGCAAAAAAAATGGCCTAACAGCTTGAAAATATAGTCTAAACAAGGAATCGGAACATGGTGTAAGGAAAAAAAAGTGGCGAAAATTTCACTCACGCGCTGGCGCATGGGGCTGGCCCTGCCTACATTTGGCCGGCGAGTGGGGGCACATGGAGTGCCCTCCAGCGATGGGATTTTGTGGGGTGGGTCACCAAGGTGGGTTTGACTATGGGTATTTGGCTAGTCTTTTGTTATTTAGTATGGGATGGAGGTGGATTAGGGAAGAACAGCCGCAGGAATGGTGTTTTCCGGTGACGGATGAAGGAAATATGGTTTAGGTAGGATAATGCTCTAATAGCATGTTTAAGATTTGATTAAAATGAATGACCTAACTTGAAAATGGGTCTATCCCTCTATTTACCATACAAATTAAATGCATTCTAATGACAATAATACCTTTACTAACTCTCACCAATTAACATACTAACACACTCAATAATAATAACACAAAGACATATATAACCTCTAGCAGGAATATTCTAGAAAATTCCTTAACCAGTGATTTGGAGATGCCGATTGATGCGGGCATTTTTGTCACAAGCCAAGCCGTAGATGGAAGGAAAGGCAGCCACACATCATGCCAAAAGTAAATATTCTAGGCAGTAGATGTTCTTTCTTTTCAAATAGAAATCCATGATATACCTTTCAGTCAGAGATTTTTTTTTGCATGTATCTTCATAAAAAATGGGATGTAAAAAGGTGCCACCAAGATATTGCACATTGCATGTTCTTTGTATGGATCTCTATTGCTACCAACTTCTTTTGTCTTATCAAAAGGTTATTATCTATGTTTAAGCATACCATAACTACAATAGATACACCTGAACGAAAATTTTATAAATATAAATCCATCAAAAAAAAATTATGTAATATGAAATTTGTTTTCCAATAGGAGGGAAAAGAATTACAAGCATTAAGTGAACAGCATTTTAATAAATAACACTGAACAAGACCAAAATATACTTTTTCAAACAAATACAAGTTAGTCATTGCGGAGCTTTTGTAAAGTAGTCACAAATAAAGATCACCTGAAAAAAGAAAAAAATAATTTCCCTCAAGGATGGGTATAAACTTACCTCTGGAGAGGGACTAATACAACTGGAACCACCAACCTTGATGGCACTTAGGGTAGTGGTATAAACACTATCAAATAAAAAGAGAATAGAATAAATCCTATTAATGTCGTTTACATCAAGATATGGAAAATGAACAGAAGTAAAAGTACCCAAAAAACCAAGGTTAAAATAGAAACAGCATGTTACTAGTAAATCGCTAAAAGGAAATTTGTGGTGATGAGAATGAACAAACCTATTGTAAACCAATTGTAAAACAAAACCATGCATTATAGACAGCTGACAATGAACAAAGCTAATAGAAATCAAGTGTATTTGCTTTGGAAAATGAAAAAGGTGTACCCTTAAAAAAAAAAATAAAACAATGTTAAAATTAAAGACAGCATATTACCAGCAGATTGCTAAAAAGAAATTTGTCATGATGACAATGACCAAATCTACTGTAAATCAATTGTAAAACAAAACCATGGATTACAAACAAGCTGAAGCAGCCAACAATGAACAAGGCTACAAGAGACAAAATAAAGCACTCCATACAAAGCAAATGCTAAATATGATGTTGTGATATTATCAAATTTTGCTGGATTTATTACATTTTTAAAGGATAAGTTAGAATGCTCATCTGTACTCATCCCCAACCATGTGAATTATTGAAGGCAAGAAACCAGAAGGGGTAATTAAAATAATCCACAAATGTCATTTAAATTGAAGTTGGGAAATTAACCAGGAGACAGTATCACTGTATCACATGCATTACATTGCTATACAAATAAATATTTGAATGGCCATAAGTTACCAATTGATCCAGCTGTTATAAGTCAACCTGAATTAATAAATCCAGCTAAAATTGTCACACCATAATTCTTGGGGTACGAAAACAGGGAATTGAAACACCAAAAAATGAGAAAACATTAACATCCAGCTTCTTTTTAATATTTGTATGTAACAATTGAAGGAAAACAAACAACATGCAGCCCTTGGAGCAGATTCATTTGCTTTCAGAAAACTATAGAAGGTTAAGTACAGAATTAGGAGTCTATAAAATAGAAGATTCATGAAGTATTTTAAATCAAACCAACCTCAATAAGAGTGACAAATGAAGCACCGACCCTACAAAAATGTCACCAGCACTGAAACTGGGAGCCCCCTATTGAAAAGGATATGGAAACCTTATCTTGATTGCAATAAAGCAACATAAATAGAAGGTTTAACTTCCCACAAAGGTGAACAATAAATTGGAGATCCTATTGTAGAATGATTTATTATTGTTAATTAACATGGAAGTTCCTTGCATCAATTGTCAACCATCTAACTTAATGCCCTTTGTTAGGAAGCAGATTACCTCTTAGCAAAGAAGCTATTTTGAGGTGCTTTGAGCCATAAAACAGGGTAAAGAGTCCACTACACCATGGGTTGAATAGGGCATGACTTTCAACAATGTATCAAGAAAAGGGAGGCACTAGCCAGAAAACATAATTTGGGGGGGGGGGGGGGGAATCGTTTGAAAAAATTATAAATATAAATCAAATAATAATAGTAATGAAAAAAATATATATGAGAGATTTGAAATATATAAAATAAAAAAATAGTTGATGATGGCAGCAGTGAGAATCTAGTAACATAAGAAATGGCAGACAACTTGAAACCCAAACAGATCTTTTACTCTCCTATAATTTTTTGGATAAAAAATTAACATTCAATAATTGGAATGCAAATTCAAAAGCTGGGCTTGGCAAAGCATGAAAAATACCATTGGCCTCAGCCAGCCTATCCAAATTGGAATCTGAAACAAATCCAGAGCCTAACAAAGAAGTAATTTTAACATTGAATATTTCTTTCATCTCAGTTCTGTGCATATCATGCATAGTGAAGGATTGCTGATCACTACTATATATAAAATAATAAATGGCTAGCAAGAACTAGGGAGTAGGGAGTGAGAAATCCAAATAAAGGCTTAACTGCGATGATCAATAAAGGATTAAAATCACAAATCCAATCGGAAAAGAAAAACTGTTGTAAGCCAAAACAGAAGATTAAGCAACTAAATATAGAAAGCAAGCATTTCATATATTGGCTGTATTTATCTAATAATGTAAATGACAGAGTACAATCAGATGCCATTGATCATTTCTCATTCTTTGCAACTATTCTAATGCACAAAACAACTCTACATGGAATTCTGCAGCATTATTCGAAATACCATGCGTGCCAAGGTAAAGTGCATTTGGCAGATCATTGGGTAGTTAAATCAGATCAAATTAACCCAAAATGGCATCACAACAATAGGATCAAACAAGAGAATACCCAATAAATTTACATGCGAAATGCTCATTATAGCTGTGCCTATCAGTCCAGAGTTTCAATCCCAAGCCCACACCGAGTTAGAAAACTTAACAGCACAATTGACATGTTAGAAATCCGTTCTTAACATGGCATCCAATTGCAGAGCATAGTAACATCCGCAGCATTAAAACTATTGCAGTGCAGCATAAGATAATTTCACAATTTGTTGCTCTTGTTCTCACTCAGTGTTCTGCAGATTGGGTACTCAAGCATACATGCCTGATGTCACTTAACATTTTCTTTTGGGATTAAAGACAATTTTATTAAATCAGCAGACAAAGTACAAAATGGAGGAAGATTTTTCCAATACCTTCGAAATCGAAGCTCCGTCGAAGACCCTCGGATCAAAACACACAATTCATTCTGCAAGCCCTAACCCTAAAACTCTCGCGAGCAATTGGAAAACGGAACTCGACGAGAAAAGGTTTTAAAAAATAACAATCGAATAAGAAATCTAAGAGCAAAATTCAAGATCAAGTCCTTCAACCGCGTGATATTGCATTAATTTAATAGAGTTCCAAGACTCTTCTCATTCTTCTTCTGCTTCGTCTTCTTCCTGTTCTCGTTCGACGTCTGGATCGACAATTGGAGTGCACAATAGAGGAAGAGAGAGAGAGAGACAGGAGTACCGGGGAGAGGTCGGGGATGAGAGAAAATGGGAGTTTTTAATGGAAATATTTAAATAAAAAAAAAACATACCCACACACACACACACACACACACACACAAATGTAGGGTAATATTTGGCCCCACGACATGACGCGGTGAAAAGACATCAGCAAGTAAGAAGGAGCATCGGGAGTTCAATTCTAGGTAGATACACTCACGGAACCAGCAATACTTGTGAATAGTGAGAATTTACTCTGTGAGCCAGCGGAGACTGTGAATGATGAAAGTTCACTCTATAAGCCAGCGGGGACCGTAGATGGTGGGAGTTCTTTATGAGTCAGTGGGGATCGTGGATGGTAATGGAGATGTGTCCCGGAAGTCGGGTTGACCGAACGTCCAACTGATGCACAGAAGTCGTGACCGCATTCGGACTTTACCCTGATCAGCGAGACCTAAGGGCGGAGGACGCTGATCCATAAATTTGGTGTCGCACTAAAGGGTTTGAAGGGCTTGTTGGTGGCTGGAGTTCCTATGTAAAAAAAAAAGGGATATATTTACACAACTGAACTTGACCGACTTTCTAAAAGTCGGTTTGAGCATGAAAAAAATATATTAAAAAAGTTGGTTCTTACCCTGTGTTGCTCCCCTTGCCCCACACTCTCTTCTCGAGGTGGAAAATGGGAGAAAAACAATAAAAGTTGAAATTCATAATTGAATTTTTAAAAGTCGGTTTTGCACTCATGCACCCTCCTTCTCAAGGTCACTGCACAAAAAAAAAATAAAAAATAAATAAAAACAAGAACAAAAAAATAAAACCATAATTGACTTTTGGAAAGTCGACACACAACGACGTGGCTTCCTCCCATTTGTGCACTTCCTTCCCCGACCCCCCTTCCCTCCCCCCCCCCCCTTCCACTTGCCATTTATCCTTCTCCTTTCTTCTTCCTTTCTCCTACAACCTCCCCCACCACCTTCATATGTTAAGTGAATGTTTTCAATGATTTACTTTTCCAACTGCTCTCTTTCAAAGGTCAGTGACGACGCTGTTAATAAATGTTTTCACTAATTTCTAGTTTTTGCTTTGATTTTGTACATTCATTTCATTTGATATAGATTATGGTATATTTAAAACAAATTCTCTAATACTTAATAAATATCTTGACTAAGCATACGTTTATTTTTCCATATGTTTCCATAACATGGATACCGGTCTGACCGATCCTTCGCTCTTGACGTTGGGGGCTCTTCATCCCTCTCATAGGGCATGAGAGGAGAATCATTCTGACACCTTTAAAGGGTGTTAGTGTGCACCACATTAGAGATGTAGTGGCGAGCTGATCCTAGGATCATTTTGTGGATTCTACAAGCAGGTTTCTATCCACTATACCAAATTCGGTATATTCGGCTTGATTACCATTTTATTAGCACATTGCTAGAGCACTAGAGGTCTGAGACTCACATCTTTTACTTTCCCTGCGGTGAGGCGATAGTAATGTTGCAAGATGTTACCATCATTACAGGATTACCAATAGATGACGACATTGTTACAAGCACGACACAGAAGGAATGGTCCAGCCTTTGTTTTAGACTCCTTAGATGTGAACCCCCCACTATCCAGAGTGGACGATCTGGCTTCTCCTTGTTGATGGCATAGATGGACAACGACCTATCAAGGCTTGATAATAATGCATTAGAGGAGCAAGTAGTGTAGTGCACTCGAGCGTACATATTACAATTCATATGCGACTTATTGTTCGTCAACAAGTTGCAATACTATGCCTTATCGATGTTCCTACCTCTCCTCAATGACTTGGATATAATGTTCAGATATAGTTGGGGTAGTGCCACATTTGCGTTGCTATATAGAGAGATATGTTAAGTTGGTTGTAATGCCCTGACCCTCTAAGTGGGCCCGGAGTGCTACTAATCCATTCATTTACTTGCTAGCCAACATTCTAATATCATTTATGTAGCGGAAAACATAAATATAATCTTCCAACAATATAATACCAGAGTTTTCTACTTCTTTCTATATACCAAAATCAACTTTTAATCCACCTATATTCACATATTTAGATATATCCAATCAGTATTCACAACCATCCATCTCTTAGAAGACTTCAAAATATAAAGTGTAGTGACCCAAAGAATAATAGCATTTTAATAATAATAAGAGGGAGAGAAAATGGATATAGAAACAGAAGGAGGTCGTAGACTTTGTCGACGACATTGCATTTTGAGGGAAATAAAAATTTCAGAAAATTTTCAAGACTTCGTTAACGAACACAGGGTTTCGTCGACGAAGGTATAAAGGATTTCATCGACGAACACAGGGCTTCGTTGACGAGAAAATACCGAGAGACGGTTCGGGCTATTCTAAATTTTTCGACGAATACAGGGTTTCGTCAACGAATTTTATGAAAGACTCGTCGACGAGGTGACGTGTCTCGTCGACGAACTTGGCCCTATAAATAGTGGAAACTCGGGATTTTTATCATTTTCACCGCGCCTCTCTCTCTCTCTCTCTCTCTCTCTCTCTCTCTGCGTCTCCCTCTTGCTTCTCTCTTCGATTCCGGCCCCACCAGTCACCGGATCGACAATACGAAGCTACCACGACACTCCTGGCAGAATTCTCTGCAAATCTGCCAGGGCGGATCGTCGGGAAAACATAGTTGAATTTCATCCCAAATTCAGGGTAAGGTCTTTTAGACCTTTTTTGGCCTCATGGCAGTTATGGAAAATAATGTAGGCGGAGAAATACTAATGTTATGTTCTGGCATATATTATTTTCAGGGTGTTTTGTAGGAGGCCTTGCGGCTGTTAGGCTAGTATTCCTTAAGGACTTTCCAGTAGTCAGGTAAGGGAAATATGCTATGCTAGGTATTTCTTAAAATACTATACAGCTTATTTAATCATGAAAATTATGTATTTATGTATGGTATGGCTTGTGATTATGATTATGGTACGGGTATATGTTTTACGAATGCTAGTTTCATGATTTTATGAATTTCAGTACCATGATTATGTGAATTTCAGTACTATGATTTTATGGATTTTAGTACCATGATTATATGGATTTCAGTACCATGATTACACAAATATCAGTATTATGATTATGCAGTTTCAGTGTTATGATTATTCAGTTCTCAGTATTACGATATATGAATTACAGTGTAGTTATGCAGCATCATAGTTAATTCAGTACTGCAGAATCATGGTAAATCAGATAGTTATATATATATAGAAATATATTATATGATATCAGACCTTTTTGGACTTGCAGCTACAGAGCACGGTACTGTCGCTACAGATACTATGTTACTTTATTAGTGCAACCACCTATTTAGATAATACGTGGTAAGGTCTTTCACCTAGGCCCTTGAAGAGGTTAGGCTCCCCATCCAGATATGGGTTGAGGTGGGCAGATCGACCTTTAGAGTACAATGATTTATTCCTGGTTGGTCAGCCAAGGTAAATCTAGCCTACGGGCCGCACAACCCTGTCATGAGGGGGGGCAGTCATGACACACAGATAGCCACAGGGAACAGTTTCGGTTACTATTACATATGTACGGATTTACAAAAACAGGGACCATACTTATGTACACTAGAAGTACTTTGAGTTATAACCATAATACTGTTATGTTAAGTAATAGGGAAAAGGGATGGAGTATTTTATTATTTGTACGGTACTTTCGTATTCAGTTAATCATGTTTATATGAAAACAAATTTCATGATACATAGTAACTCATTTGCCACACACTAGTAATAGCATATTTCGTCTTATTGAGCGTTGGCTCATCTCAGTGTTGAAATATTTTTCAGGTGATCCAGGTAGGTGAGCAGATCAAGCTCGCAAATAGAGGGGCGTCTATAGTGCCCTGTCAGCAAAGTGAGTATAGTGGAGGATTTTTGTATTGCCCTAGCTAGCTGAGGGTATATTGGGAAAACATGTAGTACTCTGGTATTGAGTGGTATTGGTTTTGTATTGTATATAATGGTTATGGTTATGTTTATATGATTCTGCTTCTCGCTGCTTAGGTTAATATTGTGGTATCAGAGTATATTAATTGTTACAGTGTTTTTTTAAAAAAAATCAGTTAATTAAGCAGGTCATTACAGTTTGGTATCAGAGCCTAGGTTTGCTAGGTTCTATAGACTTTAGAGTGCAGCAGAAACAATACCAGAGTATAGGAAAAGGATTGGAGTTTGTTCTGTGTCTAGGTACAGGATTTTCATAGTGGTTTCTATGTTTTTCCTGGGGTGACGATTTCAGGAAAACGATAGTAAAATATTGACAGGTCGTGTGTCTAGGTGACAAGATCGGATATTGGGTAAGGTCAGGGAAGGTAGTTAATTTTGAGTTGATGCAGGATAGGTCCGTATAGGAGATAAGCTATTTAAGTGTGTTTTCTGTTTTAGGATGGACCTAGGAAGCAGTGGCATGAATGCTGGGGAGGATAGGCTAGGACCTTTTAGCATAGGTGGAGGAGATATAGATGTTGTACTGCGCAGTGTCACTCAGCAGGTGATGGTTGAGATGGCCAGGAGTTCTGGGGAGCGTGGTTGTTTGATTGAGCAATTTATGAGTATGAAGCCCCCATCCTTTGTTGAAGGAGATGACCCGACTGTAGTTAAGAATTGGGTCCAGGATATTGAGGAGATGTTGGCGGTGCTTCCATGTACGGATGAGCAAAAGGTAGCTTTTGCCACTTTTAAACTGACAGGGGAGGTGAAGCGCTGGTGGAGAGCAGAGCATCTGATAGAGGAGCAGAGTCCAGTTCCAGTTCCAGTGACGTGGGATCAATTCAAGGATTTGTTCTTCGAGCGGTATTTCCCTGCTATCGTTCGGAGTGCGAAGGCAGTAGAGTTCCTACATTTGGTACAAGGGCAGATGATTGTATCTCAGTACGCAGCTTGGTTTGTCGAGTTGTTGCGTTTTGCTCCACATCTAGCACCTGATGAAGAGAAGAAGGCTAGGAAGTTCGAAGAAGGGTTGAGGTAGAATCTGTTTGAGTAGGTGATTGGTTTCAGGGCTCAGACATTTAGAGAGGTTGTAGACAAAGTTGTGATTATTGAGAGTGGCATTCAGAGGGGTGTAGTAGCTCAGAGTCAGAGGAAGAGGCCTGCACCTCAGGGTTTTCAGGCTGGCTCCAATAGGGGTACATGGAGAGGTGGTCGTGATAGGGGAGACTAGAGGCAGATGGCAGGACCTCGTGGGAACCAGGGTGCACAGACTTACCCGGTGTGTCAGACATGCGAGAGACATCATTTGGGAGAGTGCCAGGTAGGCAAGGGTGTGTGTTATCGTTGCGGGAGACCTGGTCACATGATGCGTGAGTGCCCAGGTCAGCAGGACCAGGTCCCAGCTCTTAGGCCTTATCAGGGAGGACATCAGGCAGTTAGGGGAGGATACCAGGCATCTCGGGGTGGCCAGCAGAGGAATGTTACCCCAGCACGAGTATATGCCCTGATGCCAGGTGATGCAAAGGCTGCTACGGATGTGGTGATAGGTACATTTACCGTTTTATCATACCCGGTTATTGTTCTTTTTGACTCGGGTGCTACTCATTTTTTCATTTCTGCATCTTATGTTAAATTATCTGAGAGTGAGACCCAATCATTAGATATAGCATTGTCGGTAGCTACACCATCAGGGTCAGTGATAAGATGTTAGAGGATACTTAGAGGCTATCCGATAGAGATTCAGGGAAAAGTATTACCAGCAGATCTTATTGTGTTTGATATGTGTGGGTTCGATATAATACTGGGTATGGACTGGTTAGCTACCAATCACGCTAGCATTGATTGTTTCCAGAAAGAAGTAATTTTCATACCTCCTAGAGAGCAGGAATTCAGATTCGTTGGTTCACGGGTACGTGCTCCAACACAGCTGGTGTCCGCCGTACAGGCAAACAAATTACTCCTGGATGGAGGTCAGGGGTTTATAGCATTTGTGAGAGAAGCATCTGAAAATGAATTGAAGATTGACAGCACCCCAGTGGTACGGGAATTTCTAGATGTTTTTCCAGAGGAGCTACCAGGGTTGCCTCATGTGTGCGAGGCAGATTTTCCTATAGATTTACCTCTAGGGATTGCGCCAATCTCTAAGGTCCCGTATCGTATGGCTCCAGCTGAATTGGGAGAATTAAAGGGACAGTTGCAGGACTTATTGAATAAGGGATTTATACAACCCAGTGTATCGCCATGGGGAGCTCCAGTGTTGTTCGTAAAGAAGAAAGACGGGTCCATGAGGATGTGCATTGATTACAGGGAGATAAATAAAGTTTCTATCAAGAATAAATATCCTCTACCCCGTATAGACGATTTGTTTGATCAGCTCCAGGGTACACGGGTATATTCCAAGATTGACCTTAGATCCGGGTATCATCAAGTGAGAGTAAAAGCGGAGGACGTCGCGAAGACAACCTTCAGGACCAGGTACGGGCACTATGAATTTCTTGTTATGCCATTTGGTCTGACGAATGCCCCGGCCATGTTTATCGACTTGATGAACAGAGTTTTTCACCAGTATCTAGATCAGTTTGTAGTAATTTTCATTGATGATATACTGGTGTACTCGAGGAGTTTTGAGGAGCACGAGGTACATTTGAGACAGGTGTTGCAAACTCTCAGGGAGGAGCAGTTTTATGCTAAGTTTAGCAAGTGTGAGTTCTGGCTAGAGAGGGTGGAATTTTTAGGCCATGTGATCTCAGGGGATGGTATTTCAGTGGATCCCAGCAAGATTGACGCAGTGGTAGATTGGGCTAGGCCGAGAAATGTGCAGGAAGTCAGGAGTTTCTTAGGGCTGGCAGGTTATTACCGTCATTTTGTTGAGAGGTTTTCAACATTGTTAGGTCCTCTCACGCGGTTGACTAGGAAAAATGCCAGATTTGTGTGGAATGAAGAGTGCGAGCAAAGCTTCCAGGAATTAAAGCAGCAGCTCGTCACTGCACCAGTTCTTACGATTCCATCAGGAGGCGATGGTTATGTTATCTACAGTGACGCGTCCTTGAAAGGGCTCGGTTGTGTGCTGATGCAGCATGGTAGGGTAGTGGCGTATGCGTCTAGGCAGTTGAAAGAATATGAGAAAAACTACCCTACTCACGATCTGGAGTTGGCTGCGGTTGTACATACACTGAAGATTTGGAAGCATTACCTTTATGGTGAGAGGTGTGAGATATTTTCTGATCATAAGAGCCTCAAGTATTTCTTTACACTGAAAGAATTGAATATGCGGCAGAGGAGGTGGTTGGAACTCATTAAGGATTACGACTGCACCATTAGTTACCACCCAGGTAAAGCAAACGTGGTAGCCGATGCCTTGAGCCGTAAGTCAGGAAATACAGCACAGTTAGCAGCAGTAGTTCAGCATCCGATTCAGATGGACTTAGAAAGACTCGGTGTGGAGTTAGTGGAGGATGATCCTCAGGTACTTATCGCTAGTTTGGTTGTACAGCCCACATTGTATGAGAAGATTAAAGTTGCTCAGAGAGATGATCCAGAGTTAGTGGAGGTGATAGTCAGAGTACAGGATGGTCAGAGGGAGGAGTTCAGTATCTCTGATGATGGAGCTCTGAGATTCCGCACTAGATTATGTGTGCCTGCAGATGATACTATCAAGAGAACGATTCTGGAGGAGGCACACAGATCTCTATACACTGTTCATCCTGGCAGTACGAAAATGTATAGGGATATACGAGATTCTTTCTGGTGGAGTGGCATGAAGAGAGAGAGATAGTAGAATTTGTGCAGCAGTGTCTGACGTGCCAGCAGGTTAAGGCTGAGCACCAGAGGCCGGTTGGTCAGTTGCAGCCACTTTTCATTCCCGAGTGGAAGTGGGACCACGTGTCCATGGATTTTGTTACTGGGCTGCCACCGGCATTGCATGGACAGAATGCCATCTGGGTGATAGTTGATAGATTGACGAAGACATCACATTTTCTGCCTATTAAAGTCAGCTACCCTATGAACAGGTTAGTAGAGATATATATATAGGAGATTGTACGATCCCATGGCGTGCCGGTATCCATTGTCTCGGACCGTGATCCACGTTTTACATCACGATTCTAGAGGAGTTTGCAAGAGGCACTAGGGACTCGGCTAGCATTCAGCACCGCTTTCCACCCTCAGACCGATGGTCAGACTGAGAGAACCATCCAGGTATTGGAAGATATGCTTCGTGCTTGTGTTCTAGACTTCGGAGGTAGTTGGATTCAGTTTTTGCCGCAAGTTGAATTTGCTTATAATAATAGTTATCAGGCTAGCATTGGCATAGCACCCTACGAGGCATTGTATGGTAGGAGATGTAGATCTCCTCTTTTCTAGGATGAAGTAGACGATAGGTGAGTTCTGGGTCCAGAGATAATTCAGCAAGCATGTGATAAAGTCTGACTTATTCGAGTTAGGATTAGTGCAGCACAGAGTCGGCAAAAAAGTTATGCAGATACTCGCCGCCGAGAACTAGAATTTGGAGTAGGCGATCATGTTTTTCTGAGAATAGCTCCTCTGAAAGGAATTATGAGGTTTGGGAAGAAAGGCAAGTTGAACCCTAGGTATATTGGCCCTTTTGAGATACTTGAGAGAACTGGGTCAATTGCCTACAGGCTAACTTTGCCATCAGCTTTGACTTGTATTCATGACGTGTTTCATGTTGCCATGTTACGGAAATAAGTCCTAGACCTATCCCACATCATTAGCTATGCAGAGGTAGAGCTTAAGGATTCATTGGCATATGAAGAAGTACCAATACAGATTTTGGATAGAAAGGTCCAGACTTTACATATTAAAGAAATACAGCTAGTTAAAGTTTTGTGGAGGAATCACGCCATAGATGAAGCTTCTTGGGAACTTAAGGAGCAGATTAGACAGAGATACCCGCAGTTATTCCAAGAGGTATAGAGGTACTCAGGTAAAGTATAATAGTTAGGTAAGTTTTTCTTGTAGGTACATGTATTAATTTTAGTTAGTAGATAGTTTAGTTTATATATATATATATAATCTCCCAGGACGTAATTGTAACCATGGTATTCCTCCGCCATAAGTGAGGGCAGGTAATAAAATAAGTAGACCCTTTTCTTTACAAAATGATGGAAGTATAGATAGAGATTCAGATAGTAAATTTCGGGGACGAAATTTTATAAGGAGGGGAGAATGTAGTGACCCGAAGAATAATAACATTTTAATAATAATAAGAGGGAGAGAAAATAGATACAGAAACAGAAAGAGGCCGTAGACTTCGTCGACGACATTGCATTTTAAGGGAAATAAAAATTTCAAAAAATTTCCAGGGCTTCGTCGACGAACACAGGGTTTCGTCGACGAAGGTATAAAGGATTTCGTCTACGAACATAGGGCTTCGTCGATGAGAAAATACCGAGAGATGGTTCGGGCTGTTCTGAATTTCGTCGATGAATACAGGGTTTCGTCGACAAATTTTATGAAAGAATCGTCGACGAGGTGACGTGTCTCGTCGACGAACCTAGCCCTATAAATAGTGGAAACTCGGGATTTTTATTATTTTCACCGCGCCTCTCTCTCTCTCCTCCCTCTCTCTACGTCTCCCTCTTGCTTCTCTCTTTGACTCCGGCCCCACCAGTTATCGGATCGACGATCCGAAGCTACCACGACACTTCTGGAGGAGTTTTTTACAAATCTGCCGGAGCGGATCGTCGGGAAAAGAGAGTTGGATTTCATCCCAAATTCAGGGTAAGGTCTTTTAGACGCTTTTTGGCCTTATGGCAGTTATGGAAAATAATGTAGGCGAAGAAATACTGATGTTATATTCTGACACATATTGTTTTCAGGGTGTTTTGTAGGAGGCCCTGCAGGTGTTAGGCTAGTATTCCCTAGGGGCTTTCCAGTACTCAGGTAAGGGAAATATGTTATGCTAGGTATTTCTTAAAATACTATACAACTTATTTAATCATGAAAATTATGTATTTATGTATGGTGTGGCTTGTGATTATGATTATGGTACGGGTATATGTTTTACGAATGCTAGTTTCATGATTTTATGAATTTCAGTACCATGATTATGTGAATTTCAGTACTATGATTTTATGGATTTTAGTACCATGATTATACGGATTTCAGTACCATGATTACACGAATATCAGTATTATGATTATGCAGTTTCAGTGTTATGATTATTCAGTTCTCAGTATTACGATATATGAATTACAGTGCAGTTATGTAGCATCATAGTTAATTCAGTACTTCAGAATCATGGTAAATCAGATAGTTATATATATATAGAGAAATATTATATGATATCAGATCCTGTTGGACTTGCAGCTACAGAACACGGTACCATTGCTACAGATACTATGTTACTTTATTAGTGCAACCACCTATTTAGATAATACGTGGTAAGGTCTTTCACCTAGGCCCTTGAAGATGTTAGGCTCCCCATCCAGATATGGGTTGAGGTGGGCAGATCGACCTTTGGAGTACAGTGATTTATTCCTGGATGGCCAGCCAGGTTAAATCTAGCCTACGGGCCACACAACCCTATCATGAAGGGGGGCAAGTCATGACACACAGATAGCCACAGGGAACAATTTCAGTTACTATTACATACATATGGATTTACAGAAACAGGGAGCATACTTACGTACACTAGAAGTACTTTGAATTATAACTATAATACTGTTATGTTAAGCAATAGGGAAAAGGAGTGCTGCATTTTATTATTTGTACGGTACTTTCGTATTCAGTTAATCATGTTTATATGAAAACAGATTTCATGATACATAGTAACTCATTTGCCACACACTAGTAATAGCATATTTCATCTTACTGAGCGTTGGCTCATCCCAGTGTTGAAATATTTTTCAGGTGATCCAGGTAGGCGTGCAGACCAGGCTCGCAAATAGAGGGGCGTCTGTAGTGCCCTGTCAGCAAAGTGAGTATAGTGGAGGATTTTTGTATCGCCCTAGCTAGCTGAGGGTATATTGGGAAAATATGTAGTATTCTGGTATTGAGTGGTATTGGTTCTGTATTGTATATAATGGTTATGGTTATGTTTATATGATTCTGCTTCTCGCTGCTTAGGTTAATATTGTGGTATCAGAGTATATTAATTGTTACAGTGTTTTTTTTTTTTTTAATCAATTAATTAAACAGGTCGTTACATAAAGCATAAAACATAAAACATAACTTTATACATCCCAAAATATCATCAACATTATACCCTTTATTTCTATAACTCAAAAATGTTATAATAACCTCGAACTCTCTAAGCTCGATCTCGTGAAGGTCCTGAAAAGATAGATTTGCATTCGGGCGAGACACGTCTCAGTAAGGGAAGAACAATATAATAAAACAATGTGTGGCCAATATGAGGCTTGTATTTAACATATTATTCACCATTTTCAAATCATTAAAATAATTTATGAAATCATTTTCTGATCCTATTCAAACACATGTAAGGTGTTTTACCCACGAGATTACCTAAGGATGGGGGTGATTACCCGCTCATACAAGCAGCATCGCTTTGCTCTGATACAATAGGTAACCCAAAGGTGACAACTGAAGCATATCAGGGCACTCACCTTACTCAGTAAGCCCTCAAGTGATAGATTAATCTCGTAGTCACGCAGTTCATACAAAAGTTTACCAGCGAAGTCCCTCGAGAATACGGAAATCTACTCGCCCATACAAATAGTTTTCCTCTGCCCTAGTATGTTATGTAACCTACTGCTACATCTGAAACTTACCAGGGCATTCACCTTTCTCAGCAAGCCCTCGAACGAAGAGTTTGCTCCACCCAAACGTAACACGTTCTACTAGCATAAATACCGATAATACCATAATACATTATTCTGTCTATTGTCTCTCTGTAATTCTCATCTGTTCATGTTTTCAACTTTGTCATTTCGTAGCGTTTCACTTTACGTGGCTCTTTCCCTTTTTACATTGTTCACATTTCACATTTCATTTCTATTTCATTCATTTCCATTTTCATTTTATTTTATACATACCCAACATCTTTCAGTTGTTTTACTCAGCATCTTTCAACTATTTTACCCAACATCTTTCAACTGTTTTACCCAACATTTTTTAACTGTTTTACCCAGCATTTTTCAGCTGTTTTACCCAGCATCCTTAAGCTGTTTTACCTAGCATTTTTCAACTATTTTACCCAACATTTTTTAGCTATTTTATCCACCATCTTTTAACTGTTTTACCCAACATCTTTCAGTTATTTTATCCATCATTTTTCAACTGTTTTACCCAACATCTTTCAACTATTTTATATGATTGCATTAACACTCACATGCAACATATTTTATATAACATTTTCATACTCAGTTCATTTCCTGTATATCTTGCATCTCATACATATAAGATATTTCTACGCAAAATTTTATTTTACTCATGTCACACTATTTAGCAGTAAAATTCATATATATATATATATATCCTATAAAATAAGTCAACCTACATTTAACATTTTTATACTGAAAATATACCTTTCATTTCTTACATAATTATCTTGAAAATATCTTTCACTTTCATCAGTTCAATTTCACATATACATATCTAATAAAACAGCCCTAGGCTCAGAAAGCGTAATTTAAACGGTTGACATTTTAAATCCATACAAAAACATATACATGTATATTCATAATATATTTCATTTTCCAATTAATTCATAAAAATTTGGTTTAATATATATATTTCCCTTTACCTGGTTTCTTGAACTACGCCAATAGGGACCCAAAAAAAATACCTGAGGCGCTTACCTGAGCCCTAAATAAAAATTCTAGTTTCATTAAATCAACCCTAAATAAAATACTATTTTAATATTTCCTAAACCCATAAATTCCAAATAAATAATTATACCCTCAAATATAACCAATTTACTTAATTCGCCAAATCTCACTCTTACTTTGGAGTGGTGCCTAAGAAACCCAAATTAAAAATTTACTCCGACCAATATGACGACGATCGCGACTGGGACCCCGTGGTGGTGTCCGATCGTCGATTCAGCAACAGATTTAAGGAGAAATTGAGAAAATAGGGAAAGGTTACCTTACCCTAGGAATGGTGTCTACGCCGCTTCTACGACAAATCCCCTCCGGTAGAAATGACGGTGGCAGAGTTAGGAATCCAGCGGTATCTTCAATTTTTCGATCAATTGAATATTTGTCGAGAAATTGAGAAGAGGGGGAGAGGAGACGAGGAGAGTGACGGAGAGTGGGGGAGGCGCCTGAGGGCCTCTGCCTGTTTCAAATTGAAACTGTGGATTTCAATTTGAAATCCGCCTAGGAAGCTTCTAGCTTCCTTTTTTTTTTTTTTCTAAGTGCAATTGTAGAGACCCAAAAATAAAATAAAATAAATAATAATAATAATAATAATAATAATAATAATAATAATAATAATAATAATAATAATAATAATAAAAGAAGAAGAAGAAGAAGGAGAATTTGGGTTGACACAGGCCAAACCGTCGATGGTTTTGGTGGAGCTCAGAAAACCATCGATGACTTTGAGGTACTGTAGTTGGGTAAGGGTACAATGATAGAAATAGGGTTAGGTTAAAAACCACACCGTCAACAGTTTGGGAAACAGTCGACAGTTTTGTTCCGGGTCCAAAACCTATCAATATGTCTCAATTCATTTTTTTTATTTAAAACTCATTCCTCTCTCTCTCTCTCTCTCTCTCTAGCTGCGGCAATCTCTCTCTCTCTCTAGCTGCGACAATCTCTCTCTCTCTCTCTTCATTTTCTCCCTCAAATCTTACCCAAATTGACGATATGATACTACCACAAGGTCCTAGGTTCAACCCTTATCATTTTAATTGGAGTAGATTTGTGTTTTGAGATTCTTAAGCACCACTCCAAGGTTGAGGTAAGGAAATAAATTATATCTGTTGTTTTTAGGATTTAATTGGTTAATGGGAGTGTGTGGGCCTAGGAATGTTAAAATGATATTTATCTTGGGGCTGAGCTAATTAAATTAGGGTATATGGATATAGGGTGTTGTGTGAACGCCATAGGCATTGCTCTAAGATCCCTGCAGACATTTCTTCAGGAAATAGGTAAGTGGAATAAATTATGTTAGGCATTTTGGAAATCAGTTGATTAATTTAAAGCATGAGAAAATGATAATAATAATAATAATAAGAATAATAATAATGTAAAGGATTTTCTAACATACCTGGCATTTGAAAAATACTGGTTTTGGAATATCATATATTTATCTGGGCAATTATTAATTTATGCAATATTACTTAAAAATTGTGTGGCATGAGTGTAACGCCTCGGGCATAGAGTCTTACCTCGCCGTAATTTGTTTATGCATTTTAATTTATATACATATACTCACACACATTCATCATCAATCATACCACAAAATCTGCATACACGTACTTTTCATAATAACACAACATATCCAAAATCATAATGTAATCAATTCACCTACGCATACTCACACCCACCAAGGATAATGCACAAGTACTTCAGTATTCATCATTCTCACTGCGTACTGAGCAGATCTGAATATGTGGCCCACACAAGGAATTTCATAGATACAATACACACAACACCATTCATAGCACATCGACAAAAACAAACTCCCCATCCATCTTGCCAACATTTTTGTCCCATTTATATAAATGACAATATAACAAATTCCTCATAATCCCGCTAACGTTATATCATAACTTATATCATGAACAGTATAACGAACTCCTCATTTGCTTGCCAACGTTATATTGTTATATACATGAAGGACATTAAATCACACAAACATATAAGTACTTACACCACAACAATCACATCCGGTTTATTAAAATAAAATATTAATCTCATGCCACACGATTTATGTATTTAACCATACTTTACTAAACTGCCTGTAAATAATAAATCATACTTTAATAATCCAATACCATTAATTTCATCCATTTGATTTATTCAGAAAATCCATTATAATTATCCAGAAATCAAATACTTTAATTCAATTGGTTCAACTTTAAAATAATAATAATTATTAAAATCCCTAGACTCACAAACACCAATTTAATCAATTCATAATAAATATAATAATCCAAAATCCATTCTCCATATGCCAAAATATTCAGAAAAACGTATATATAATTCTCGCAATCTCAGATTACAATTTAATCAGTTAAATTATGAAATTCTTGATATAATTTATTCCCCTTACCTCACCCTAGGAGTGGTGCCTACGATGCTCCTACGATAAATCCACTCCGGTTAAAACATTGGTGGCCGAGAATGGAATCCAAGGATATTTTTTGTTCTTCGATCGGCAGAATTGAGGAAGAAATTGAGGAGAGAGAGAGAGAGAGAGAGAGAGGGACGGTGAGGAGAGAGAAAGAGAGAGAGCGTGGAGAGACGGTGAGAGGTAGGGGGACTCTGTAATCTCAGGAAGCTTAGCTTCCTGAGTAAGTTTACACACACACACACACACACACATATATATATATAATATTATTATATTATTAAATTATATTATATTATTTAATTAATTATTTAATTTAATTTAAATTTTTTTTAGAATTATAACCCTAATCAAGTATACCTATTTTTGGGATCGTTACAATGAGTATTGGTTTTGTTAGCGTATATTTACCATGTGGGAATAGTTTATGACAGAATGTGATTTATATTGGCAAATATTACGAAATGGTAGAATATGATTTTATATTTAATATGTGGAAATATTTTATGACCGAATGTGATTTATACTGGCTTATGAGAAATATTGAAAATACATACATAATATTTTGATATCGAGAAATGTGATTTACACAAACATGATATTTTTTATATTGAAATTACTATGGAAATGAGAACCCTGATGGACCAGTGATGTACTTGAGAGCACGATACTATTGCTAGGAAATGAGTCAGTACAACCACACTTCTCGGGGAGAGTGTTGGTATTGGAAGTTGATTGGGCCTGCGGAGAGATGTTGACCGCCCCTGAGTTCGGAACAGGCTACGGTGGGCCAATCGTACTACAGACGAGAATTGTTTTGACTTAACTTGGTGGGCTAACCATGGCTAAGTCTTGCCTTCGAGCCGTACAACCTGGTCATGTGGGATGATTACATAACGGTGATATATGGATGTCCACTCAGGTTGGCTCCTCATTACAAATATGATGAAACTATGTTTACAGACATGTTGGGTTTCGAACCCAGGAAAACGTATTGAGCACATATATTTTTGAGAAAATACATGGTTGCAAATGTATATATATGTATATGGATATGAGTACAAATTTCATGATTACTCAGTTACATTATTTATTAATGAACGTGTTTTGAATCATTTAGATTCATGTTGTCATACACTAATAATAATTTATTCTATCTTACTGGGAGGTGTCTCACTCCTTAATATTTTAACATTTCAGGAAATCTAAAGAGACGAACTTAGAGAGTTCCGGGCAGGATTAGTGGTTTTGGGGATTCAAGTTAGTGCTGGTGAGACACTGCTACTTTATCTGTGTATAGATATGTTTATGTTCATTGGGTTATATAGGTGGTTTTGGGAGAGAGATACTTTTGTATTATGATGGTATTAGTACTCTAGTATGTATTGTATATGGGATGTATGTATATTATGCTTTCACTATATTGTAATATAGCTTATGGACAGTCGAACCCGGTAACCCACTTGGGGGGTCGGGTGGTTTATATATAGTATTAGAGTTTCATGCAAAAAAAAAAAAAGTTAAATTTTTGGATCATCACAGCAATGAATTCAAAAATTATGTATTTACAAATGTATTGTTTGCACACCTAAAAAATTTCTTATTTTAAAAAGTCTTACATCATCCAAACTTGTATAATTTAAAAAAAAAAAAAATTAGAAGAAGGCAAAAAAAAAAATATTACAAAATACACAACAATTTACTTGGTTCGGCTATAAAGCCTACGTCCACTAAGAGGGGGGTTATTGTTCCGATAGTAAGAAAATAGTACATTAGGGAGACCAATACATCACATTTACAATAATTACAAATCATAGACAAACAGTATGCTAATAGCATGTATAGGGATGAATAGGAAAAATCAAACATATTATGCATATTAACTACACATCAATGTGATGGTCTAGCTCCATTTTGACCCCCAGTCCTCCTTGGACATAGAATGCAGTTGTGACCTTTTTCTTGGTAGAAACCAGACCTTATATTTCTACTGCCATCTTGTATGATCATTTCGTTACGCAACTTGAAACTCTTCGATCGACCCTTTTGCCTAATCAACTGTCGATTTCCATATAATGTTGGCGCAGCCGGATCTGTCCAATACTCTTCATGGAGGATGGGGATGAAGTCCATTGCATATGTAACATAATGCTTGATTGTCATGAAACAAGGGTCAACATAACAACTGTACCCCAATCTCCTTGACCCACACACAGCTAACAAGTATGAACAAGGGTAGTGTAGATTTTGCCACTTTTCACATGTACACTAACGTCTCTTTATGTCAACGATTTGAACATTTCAACCCTTATTTGGATGGCGTGGTACAGTTTGAATATTGAACAATCCCCTTTCAATATTAAAGTTTATTACTTCATATCTAGCATACGTTATTTCCCTCCTTTGCATTTGCAACAAAAAATGTGGGGTGTAATCATTCCCTGACTCTATAGCTAGGCGAGATGCCTCCCGTTGGGCACTAAAGTATTGCGCAACGCGATATAACTTCATCTATACAATGACAGTTATTGGTAAATTGAGAGTTCCTTTCAGGACTACATTTAAGCATTCAACTAGATCTGTGGTCATGTTTTCGTACCTTCAACCACCATCATGACATTGCGTCAAGATGTGAAGAGGGATCTCTTTAAAAAAAGATTTCACAAGTGGCCCAGCTTTTGTTAGGATCCTTTCCATAATGCTATTGAATTTTCTAATTTGGTGTTCTATACTAGCTATTTCAACCACCGCTTCAACATGGTATTGTGCACCCTCTTATTAAAGTTACTAACAACGTGACGCAAACAAAATCTATGGTGTGCACGCGGAGGTTGCCAGTCAATATTATGAAGAATGATACTAATAATACCAGGGTGTCTAATTGATATAAGACACAAATTATGTCACGCCCCAAACTCGCAGATGGGCCCCAGGTGTGAAAATAGTAACCTAACCTATATCTGTATCAATTAAACATACATGATACAATACTGAAAGAGGGTCCGACCCCGTGGGGTATACAGAAGCTCTACAAAACATACACATACACATCCATACTCATCAAATACACAGCGGAAACTGTTCAATCTATCCATATAACATACCATACTAGAGTCTATACAACACTAGGATATACATTCCCATAATTACAAAATATACTTCGGGTGTCTACAAAAACCATCCCGACAACTCGGTTACAAAACTCGTACCTATCCAGGTACTAACTGTAGCTAAATGACACCCCCGCTTCCGGATGCTAGGATGTTAGTTTCGGCTACCCGAAGGATCTGAAAACATTTGTATATACATTTGGGGTGAGACACCTCTCAGTAAGGAAGAAAACATATTATATCAGTGTGTGGCATACCAGTGTCATTTTACATAAAACATAATACCATACATTACGATACAGTTTCGAAACATTTCCACATAGTTCCATACAGTTCTATACAGTTCCAGTATTTTCACAAATCCATTCTAGTACATACGATACCCAAACATAAGGTCAGTGTCATCACACTCAAGCAACCGATACCCTGTGATAACCGAAGCCTCGCAGCGGTACATCGCCAATACGGTGTAGCTCACACCCATCGGTGACCAACCGGAACACACTAGTGATATTTTGCACCATCGGATATAGAGCCAGACACTCTCGGCCACGGTAATGAACCGGTACATGGCGCAGCGTACGGTAATTAGCCGCCACATAGCTGTTTCAACGTACGGTAATTAGCTGCCACTAGCTGATTTCACAAAATCTAGAATCATTTTGGAACTCATGTTCCTATACTCATCAGCATACAGTAATTAGCTGCCACTAGCTGTTTTACAAAATACCTGGAACAATTACATACAACCATACATTCCACACTCAATTGGTATACTGTAAATCATAATGTTTTCCAATTCAAGCATACAACTTTATACAAATATGGATACGGTCACCTCAACAATACAGTTTAAGTACAAAACACCATTTTCTAAACAAAGTAGATATGATACCCAATATCCCCGATTTTCCTGAAAACTATAACCCAAAAATCCCGCATTTTTACCCGATAGATCTCCCCAAATAAGTAGTCAAAACATACATACAATCGTAACCTATAGGTTTATCGATCTCGATTTAAAAAATAAAATGATATAAACCGAATCCCCTTACTTTAACCCAAAATCGAACCACGAACTCTACGGCTCTCAAAACTATGAACCGAGACACCAAAACCTAAACAACGCAGAAAAATACTTCCTTACAATTCATACTACTACATATATTTCGAAACAGAAATGGAAACCGAGCCTTACCTAGATTTTGGACCAAAACTCGAAATTGCTCGAAACGAGATTCTGATCCACTATTCGTAGAGAGAATCCTGCCCTTATCAATAGGTAACGTCGGATTTACAAATCAGGCGACGAACGGCGAAGGAATCTAAAGAGAGTGAGTGATCTTCAAGTTCTAGAGAGAGAGGGAGGAGATTTTTGAGATTACATAACTTGGAAGTAAGGAAACTGATATTTATAACCCCTTTGACTCGGCCGCCGTCATTGACGAATGGTGTCCTCGTCGATGAGGCCATATAGATAACTCATAGATAAGACGAGGACCTCTTCGACGAACCTAATATTACCGGTTTCTTGAAATCCCTCGGCTTCTCCTCGTCGACGAGCCTCTAAATTTCTTCAACGAGCAGCACCTAGACTTTGTCGACGAACTCTGCTCAATTACCAATTTACCTTTCTTTTATATAATTAATCCATATATCACGGTTCGGGTTCTTACAACCTCCACTCCTTACAAAAAATTTGTCCTCAAAATTTGCAATCTCTCATTACGAACTCATTCACACTACTGAATACATACACACTCTAAGATGAACTGGCGGCCATTTATACGCAGCCTCGTCACAATACATACATACATACGTTCCCTCACTTATGGAGGAGGAATACCATGGTTACATACATACACGGCCTTGGGAGCTCACAATAAAACAGGACTCTCCCAGAGACTAACTACACAATACTAATACGATAATAGCATACTACATACATACATACATACATACCCATACCAACCCTGCTATCTAACTACTACTCAAAACAACCGCGGATACTTCCGGCGTATTTCCGCTTCTAACTCCCAAGAAGCTTCTTCAACTGCGTGATTCTGCGACAAAACCTTCACTAATGGTATCTCCTTGATACGCAACTTCTAAACTTTTTGGTCCAGAATCCGGACTGGTACTTCCTCATACGCCAAAGCATCCCCAAGTTCCAAGGACTCATAACTAATAACATGCGACGGATCCAACACGTACCTTCTCAATAAGGATACGTGAAATACATCATGGATCCTCGAGAGCGCAGGGGGTAGTACAATCCGGTAAGCCATCGGACCCACTTGTTCTAGAATCCCGAATGGTCCGATATACCTCGGGCTCAGCTGACCCTTCTTCCCGAATCTCATCACTCCTTTCATCGGAGTGATTCTCAGAAATACCTTACCCCCCACCTCAAACTCTAACTCACGGCGATGAACATCTGCATAGCTCTTCTACCTACTCTGAGCTAATTTAATCCTCTCTCGGATCAAACCCACCTTCTCAGATGTCTACTATACAAGTTCAGGTCCAAACACCTGACGTTCGCCAACCTCATCCCAATACAAAGGAGATCAACACCTCTGACCATACAAATCCTTGAATGGTGCTATCCTGATACTAGCCTGGAAGCTATTGTTATAGGAAAACTCTACTAGTGGCAGAAACTGAATCCAACTACCACCGAAGTCCAATACGCAAGCTCATAACATATCCTCCAAGATTTGTATTATCCTCTCCGACTGTCCATCAGTCTAGGGGTGAAACGTTGTACTGAAAGCAAGCTTAGTCCCCATTGCTTCTTGCAAGATCTTCTAGAATTGAGAAGTAAACCTCGGGTCTCGATCTGAAACAATGGATACCAGTACCCCATGCATTCTTACTATCTTATGCACGTACAAGTATGCTAGCCTACTCAAAGGGCAGCTAAGCTTCATCAGTACAAAGTGAGCAGATTTCGTCAATCTGTCCACGATTACCCAGATAGCATTCTGCCTATGAAGCGCTAGCGGTAATCCAGTAACAAAGTCCATGAAAATGTGCTCCTATTTCCACACTAGAATAGCTAACGGCTGTAACGGCCCTGCCGGCCTCTGATGTTCATCTTTCACTTGCTGACACGTTAGACACTGTTCCACAAACTGGGCAATATCCCTCTTCATAGCACTCCACCAGAAGGACTCGCACAAATCCTGAAACATCTTCATACTACCCAGATGTATTGTATACAAGGAACGATGCGCCTCCTCCAGAATCGTCCTTTTGCTCTCGTCGTCGTTTGGAACACACAACCTAGTCCCAAACCTCAACGCACCTCTCTCAGAGATGTTAAAATCCGCAGTCAATCCCTGTTGTACTTTATCTATAGTTTTAACCAACTCCGCATCCCTAGCCTGCACGACTTTAATACGCTCAAACAAAGTCGGTTGGATCACCAAACTAGCAATGAAAGCCTAATGATCACCAACTACCAAACTCCACACCAAAGCTTTCCAGATCTCGTTTGATATGATGCTGAGCTATAACTGCAGACACTGTCGCATGCTCTGACTTCTGACTCAACGCGTCAGCTACCACATTAGCTTTCCCCTAGTGATAACTAATCGTGCAATTGTAGTCCTTAATCAACTCCAGCCACCGCCTTTGCCTCATATTCAACTCGTTGGGCGTGAAAAAGTACCTGAGACTTTTGTGGTTAGTGAAAATCTCACACTGAACACTGTACAGGTAGTGTCGCCAGATCTTCAACGCATAAACTACAGCGGTCAATTCCAGATCATACGCAGGGTAATTCTTCTCGTATTCCTTAAGTTGTCAAGAAGCATAAGCAATTACCTTACCCTATTGCATAAGCACACATCCCAAACCTTTCAGAGACGCGTCACTATAGATCACAAATTCGTCATTCCTTAAAGGAATGGTCAAGATCGAAGCAGTAACCAATCACCATTTCAGCTCTTGGAAACACTGCTCGCAATCCTCGGTCCAATCAAACTTCACACCCTTCCTGGTCAATCGTGTCAAAGGTCCAGACAACTTAGAGAATCCTTCCACGAATCAACGATAATAACCCGCCAGTCCTAGACAACTCTGAACCTCCTGCACACTCTTCGGTCTCGTCCAGTCAACCGCAACTTCAATCTTGCTAGGTTCAACTGAGAAATCGCCCTTAGACACCACATGGCCTAAGAACGCAACATGTTCAACCAGAACTCACACTTCTTCAGCTTGGCATACAGCTTCCTTTCTCGCAGAATCTGCAGCGCCAACGTCAAATGGTTTTCATACTCTTTCGAACTCCTCAAGTATACAAGAATGTCATCGATGAACACCACTACGAACTAATCCAGGTACTCATAGAAAACCCTATTCATCAGATCCATGAACACCGCCGGAGCATTCATCAGCCCAAAAGGCATGACTAAGAACTCATAGTGGTCATATCTGGTTCGGAAAGCAGTCTTCGCAACATCCTCAGATCGAACTCTCACATGATGATACCCTGACTATAGGTCGATCTTTGAAAAGACTTGCGTTCCCTACAGCTGGTCAAAGAGATCATGTAGTGATCCTAATAAAAATTAAAATTAAAATTAAAATGAATTAAATATATATATTTAAATTAAAATAAAAATAAAAATAAAAATAAAAATTATTAATTAATTAATTATTTTTAATTAAATAATATAATATAATATAATAATAATTTATATATATATATATATATATATATATATATATATATATATATATATATATATATATATATATATATATATAAGTTAAGGTTTCCTAAAGGATAATCCTTCAGGAAACAGAAACTTTTTTATTTCTTCTTCTTCTTCATTTTCATTCTGCATAGAGACAGAACGTCTCAACGTTTCCCTCGTCCTCTCTCTCCCACTCTCCTCCATCTTGTCTCCATTATTCGGCCGATCAAAAATCTGAAAATACCGTTGGGCTTTGCTCGCCGCCACCAACATTTCTACTGGAGCGGATCTGTCGTGGGAGCGGCGTAAACATATCTCTTGGGGTAAGGCCAAATCTCAAACTTACCTTAATTCCTCTTAAACTATAAGCCCCATTAACGAATGCAAATTTCTAGGAGACTCGTGGGGAGATTCTCTACAATCTAGCAGGAGTGAGTTTTCAAATTGGAGCTCCGAGGTGCTAATCCTAAATCGGGGGTAAGTTTGATAATTTAGGCTTTTATTAAGCTATTTAGGGTATTCAGAATCTAGGGAAATTTTAGGGAAAGTTACTCTAGGGATTGTGATGAATAATATGGTGAAATTTGAATTTCAGGGCTCAAGGGTTTTGAACGCCGTAGGGCGTAGGCCAGGGTTTTATCGGGCTTTTTTAGGAATCAGGTAAAGGGATTAGGTTAAGTCAATAATTTTATGAAATTTGAATCAATTAAATTGTTATGTTTATATAAATTTATTTATTTATTCATTTGAGAATTTAAAGGCTATTTTGGAAACCAACCGTTCAAAATGGATTTTACAAACTAAGGATATACGGTATGGTATTTTTTAATAAAATGAACGGTGGAAAGCTTGTTTGTTTATATGGATTTGTTAAAATTTGGAAAATCGTGTCGCAGATGATTTAATTTGTATAGATTATTGTATATCTGGATTTGGGATTTTGAAATACTGAATTGTCTGTGAAATACTGAATTGGTTGAGAAATACTGGAAATGCTTGTTAAAATAGTAGAACTATTTATGAAATGCAAAAGTTTGAACTAATGACCAATGACTGGGTATTATTTGATTGGTCAAGGGCCAGGATTATTATTTGATAGCCGAAGGCCGAGTTTTAATTGATGTGTATACGCCAGATTGTATTTTGTGGCCAAGGGTTAGGTTTTTCGAAATAACAGGAAATATATGTGAATTAATATTTTAAATGGTGATTTCTATTATCTAAATTGCATGATATGCTTTAGGAACCCTAGGGACCAGTGTATTGTGAGCATGGTACCGTTTCTAGTTAGACCATGTGCACTCACATTGTCTGGATTGAAGTGTAGGGGGTCCAGCCGACTTCCTGCGTGAGGTTGAAGTAAGGGTATCGGACTTGCAGCTTTGCTGTGGATGCCTATAGATGTGTTTGTAGAGGATGTTGTTTTTGACTTTGTTTGAGTTGATCACCTAGGCTTAGTCTAGCCTTTGGGCCGCACAACCCGTGCCATGGGAAAGGTAAATGGCGTTTTTGTCACAGGGAGTGTCTTATATGCATATCTTAATTTATGTGAATTCGGTTAATTAATAAGATAACTTCGAGGGCTTACTGAGAAAGGTGAGTGTCCTAGTAGCAGTAATGGTATTAGAGCAGAGGAAGCTACTTGTATAGGCGGGTAATCTTCCCTATCCTTGACTAATTGTGTGTGTGAGTATAAAATAAGAATGTTTTCATAAATGAGTTTATCTGCTGAGTGAACTGGTTATTTTCTGTGCACTAAATGCATGCTGGCCACACACTAACATTAACTTAATCTTTCCCTTACTAAGTTGTTCCTCACCCCTACTTCACAAATTATTTTTTCAGGTAATCCTAGAGATCATGTCTAGCGGGCTAGAGGAGCTGCGCTAGAGGTGTAAATTTATGTAGGTAGTGTGTAGATAGAGATTTATGGGATATAATTATGTGAAAATGGATGTATTTGTGTATAAAGATAGTTAGAACTTTGGTAATGTAATTTGAGGATTTTATATTTTATTTCCGCTGCGTATGTGTGTTTTTTATTTGATGAATAAGGTATCAAGTACACTAACGTCACTAAAGTAGTACTCCGGGCCCACGTGGCGGGTCGGGGTTGTTACAGGTGGTATTAGAGCCTAGGTTTGTTAGGTTCTGTAGACTTTGAGGATTGATAATTACCAAAGTATAGGTTGAGATATTATAGGGATAGGAGTTGGTAGGTTAAGATGGGTTTTGGTCTGGAAGCTTGGAGGCAGAAATCCTTTAACGAACTTCTGTGATTTTCTAAATCAGGCGCGAGTTTCAAAAAACCATGGTAAATCCATTGATAGTTTTGTTTCTAAGTTGAGGGACTTGAACTCAGGAAATATAGGTTGGAATGTTAGAATGAGTGGGTATGTGGGTGAAGTTAATGTTAGGATGGAGATTTTTACCTCAATGGTTTTGTGATAGAATTGGAATATGAATTATCAAACTAGAACCTATATATTATATCAATTCCATTATTCCATATTTGCAATAATTATATTAAAGGTGAATTTCTAAGTCGGGTTATATCCTATTTATATACTGTCAGATAGTGCCATTATATTATTTGATTTAGGTGCAACCCACTCGTTTGTGTCTCGGGGATTTGTTAAATTATGTGGGTTATAAGTTCAACTGTTAGAGACAGAGTTAGTAGTGGGCACACCGACAGGGTCAGTGCTAGTATGTAGCAAGGTGATCAAGGATTATCCAGTCGAGATTCAGGGGAAAGTGTTGCCTGCTAGTTTGATAATCCTTGATATGCATGTTTTTGACATTATTCTGGGCATGGATTGGCTAGCATCTAGCTATGCGAGCATTAACTGTCATGGGAAGGAGGTGGTATTCAGACCTCCTGAGGAGCAGGGGTTTGTATTTGTTGGGTCGTGTGTGCGTTCGGCACCACGGATCCTTTCTACTATTCAGGCGAAGAAGTTACTTTTGAGGGGATCCCAGGGTTACCTTGCAATGGTGAAGGAAGCGCCGAAGGAGGAACTCAAGTTGGAAGATATCCCAGTGATAAGGGAGTTCTCTAATGTTTTTCCAGAGGATTTACCGGGGTCACCTCTTAATCGGGAGGTGGAATTTGTAATTAATCTGATCCCAGGGACAACACCAATCTCCAAAGGCCCATATAGAATGACTCTAGCTGAATTAAAGGAGTTAAAGGAGCAACTACCAGAGCTTCTAGATAGGGGGTTTATTAGACCGAGTGTATCGCCCTGGGGTGTACCGGGGTTGTTTGTGAAGAAGAAGGACGGGTCGATGAGGATGTGCATCGACTATCGGGAGATTAATAAAGTAACAATGAAGAACAAGTATCCATTACCTCGAATTGACGACCTGTTTGATTAGCTTTAGAGTATGCAGATTTTCTCTAAAATCGATTCGCGATCTGGATATCATCAAGTGAAGGTTAGATCAGATGATGTATCGAAGACTGCTTTTCGGACTTGGTATGTCCATTACAAGTTTCTGGTTATGCTGTTTGGGTTAACGAATGCTTCAGTGGTATTTATGGATCTGATGAACAGGGTATTCCACGAGTACTTAGACCAGTTTGTTATTGTGTTCATAGATGATATTTTCGTCTATTCGAGGAGCCCTGAGGAGCATGAAGCTCATCTGAGACTAGTACTTCAGGTACTCAGGGAAAAGAAGTTATTTTCTAAACTTAAGAAATGTGAATTCTAGCTAGACCAGGTTGCATTTCTGGGTCATGTGGTATCCAAGGAAGGGATTTCAGTGGATCCGAGCAAAGTAGAGGCTGTAGTTGACTGGGCAAAGCCGAAGAACGTGCTGGAAGTCAGAAGTTTTCTAGGTCTTTCCGGATACTACCGCCGATTTGTTGAGGGGTTCGATTATTAGGGTCTTTGACATAACTCATGAGGAAGAATGTGAAATTTGACTGGACCGACAAATGTGAGCAGAGCTTCCAGGAATTGAAGCAGCGTCTAGTCATTGCCCCAGTGTTGGCCCTTCCATCAGGTGAGGGTGGATTTGTAATTTACATTGTCGCATCACAGAAAGGACTTGGTTGTGTTCTAATACAGTAGGGGAAATTCATTGCATATGCGTCTCACCAATTGAAAGAGTATGAAATGAACTATCCTACGCATGACTTGGAGCTGGCAACAGTTGTGTTTGCGTTGAAGATCTGGCGACACTACCTTTATGGTGTAAGGTGCGAGATCTTTACTCACCATAAGAGTCTCAAGTACTTCTTCACCCAGAAGGAATTGAATATGAGGCAGCGCAGATGGCTCGAATTGATAAAGGATTAACACTGCACCATTAGCTATCACCTAGGAAACACAAACGTGGTAGCCGATGCATTGAGCCGAAAATCTGGAGGTATGTTAGCCTCAATAGTTATGGCTTCGCACTAGATCGTGATGGACCTGGAGAGGTTGAGTGTAGAATTGGTAGAAGGGAATCATTAGGCGTTCATTTCTAGTCTGGTGGTTCAACCGACTTTACGGGAGAGAATTAGAACGACTTAGTTGAAAGATGCAAAGTTGATGGAGATAGTAGAGAAGATATAGGATGAGAAGCACACAGGCTTTAATGTTGCTGAGGATGGAGTTCTTAGATTTCACACTCGATTGTGTGTGCCAAATGACGCAGAGATAAAGAGGACGAATTTAGGGGAAGCTCACTATTCTCTATATACTGTTCATCCAGGTAGTACGAAGATGTATAAAGACTTGCGAGAATCGTTCTGGTGAAGTAACATGAAGAGGGAAATTGCTAAATTTTTGGGTCAGTGCTTGACATGTCAGTAGGTGAAGGCAAAACACTAAAGGCCAACGGGACCACTTCAACCACTGGACATCCCTACGTGGAAGTGGGAGCATATCTTAATGGACTTTGTGTCGAGATTACCTTCAGCGTTGTATGGGCAGAATGCCATATGGGTAGTGGTTGACAGATTGACGAAGACTGCCCATTTCATCCCGATTAGAACCAGTTACTCCATGGATAAGCTAGCAGAACTCTATGTTCAAGAGATAGTCCGAATACATGGCGTGCCCATGTCCATTGTTTCAGATCGAGATTTACGGTTCACTTCCTATTTCTAGAAGAGATTGCAGGGAGCGTTGCATTCTCAACTCACTTTTAGTACTACATTTCACTTCCTAAGGATTGCTCCGATGAAGGGGGTGATGAGGTATGGAAAGAAGGGCAAGCTGAGTCCTAGATACATTGGGTCGTTCGAGATTCTAGAGAGAATTGGTTCGGCGGCGTACAAGATAGCACTACCCCCAGCGCTATCCAGGATACACGACGTGCTCCACGTGTCCATGTTGAGGAGGAACGTTTCAGACCCCTCACATGTGATCAGTTATAAGTTGTTGGAGATTGGGGATACTCTAGCATACGAGGAGGTACCAGTTCAGATTTTGGATAGGAAAATATAGGAACTGCGTATTAAGGATATACTGTTAGTGAAGGTGCTGTGGCGAAATCATGCAGTTGAGGAGGCTTCTTGGGAGTTAGAAATAGAAATACGCTAGAAGTACCTGCAACTGTTCAACGAGGGCTAGTGCTAGACGGGTAAGGGTATGATTGTATATAGGGGAATTAGAGTAGGTTGTGTGGTTAGTTGTGTATAGTTTTAATTATGTATAGTTTTTGGGAAACTTTGTTATGATTATTGTAACTTCCCAAAGATAGTATTGTAATCACGGTATTCCTCCGCCACAAGTGAGGGTAATTAATAAACGTGGGAAGGGGCCACTATGTGGGTAGCTACCGACTCTTGTGTAGACAAGGGTAATGAGTTAAGAATGCGATTGGTAATAGTTAACAAATTTCGAGGACAAAATTTTTGTAAGGAGGGGAAAATGTGGTGATCCTAAAAATATTAAAATTAAAATTAAAAATAATTAAATATATATTTAAATTTAAATTAAATTTTAATTTTAATTTTAATTTTAATTTTAATTTTAATTTTAAAATAAAATAAAATAAAAAATTATTAATTAATTAATAATAATAATTAAATAATATAATATAATAATATAGAATAATCCTTGAGGAAATAGAAACTTTTATATTTCTTCTTCTTCTTCTTCATTTTCATTCTATGTAGAGACAGAACGTCTCAACGTGTCCCTCGTCCTCTCTCTCCCACTCTCCTCCATCTCGTCTCCATTATTCGGCCTATCAAAAATTCGAAAATACCGTTGGGCTTTGCTCGCCGCCACTGACATTTCTACTAGAGCGGATCTGTCGTGGGAGCGGCGTAAACATATCTCTTGGGGTAAGGTCAAATCTCAAATTTACCTCAATTTCTCTTAAACTATAAGCCCCATTAACGAATGGAAATTGCAGGAGACTCGTGGGGAGATTCTCCACAATTTAGTCGGAGTGGGTTTTCGAATTGGAGCTCTGGGGTACCTATCCTAAATCGGGGGTAAGTTTGATAATTTAGGCTTTTATTAGGCTATTTAAGGTATTCAGAATCTAGGTAAATTTTAAAGAAAGTTATTCTAAGGATTGTGATGAATAATATGGTGAAATTTGAATTTCAGGGCTTAGGGGTTTTGAACGCCGTGGGGCATAGGCCGGTGTTTTATCAGGCTTTTTCAGGAATCAGGTAAGGGGATTAAGTTAAATCAGTAATTTTATGAAATTTGAATCAATTAAATTGTTATGTTTATATAAATATATATTTATTTATTCATTTGAGAATTTTAAGGCTATTTTGGAAACCAACCGTTCAAAATGAATTTTACAAACTTAGGATATATGGTATGGTATTTTTGAATAAAATGAATGGTGAAAAGCTTGTTTGTTTATATGGATTTGTTAAAATGTGGAAAATCGTGTGGCAAATGATTTAATTTGTATGAATTATTGTATATCTGGATTTGGGATTTTGAAATACTGAATTATTTGTGAAATATTGAATTGGTTGAGAAATACTGGAAATGCTTGTGAAAATAATGGAACTGTTTATGAAATGTAGGAGTTTGAACTAACGCCCAATGGCCAGGTATTATTTGATTGCCTAAGGGTCAGGATTATTATTTGACGGTCAAGGGTCGAGTTTTAATTTATGGCTATACGCCGGATTATATTTTGTGGCCGGAGGCCAGGTTTTTTGGAATAACAGGAAATATATGTGAATTAATATTTTAAATGGTGATTTCTATTATCTAAATTGCATGATATGTTTTTGGAACCCTGGGGACCAGTGTATTGTGAGCACGGTACCGTTGCTAGTTAGACCATGTGCACCCACATTGTCTGGATAGAAGTGTAGGGGGTCCAGCTGACTGCCTGCGTGAGGTTGAAGTAAGGGCGTCGGAACTATAGCTTTGCTGTGGATGACTGCAGATGTATTTGTAGAGGATGTTGTTTTTGAATTTGTTTGGGTTGATCATCTAGGCTTAGTCCAGCCTTCCGGCCGCACAACTCGTGCCATGGGGAAGGTAAATGGCGTGTTTGTCACAGGAAGTGTCTTATATGCATTTCTGTTAATTTATGTGAATACGATTAATTAATAAGATAACTTCGAGGGCTTACTGAGAAAGGTGAGTGCCCTAATAGTAGTAATGGTATTAAAGCAGAGGGAAGCTACTTGTATGGGCGGGTAATCTTCCCTATCCTCGGCTAATTATGTGTGTGAGTATAAAATAAGAATGTTTTCATAAATGAGTTTATCTGCTTAGTGAACTGGTTATTTTCTGTACACTAAATGCATGTTGGCCACACACTGACATTAACTTAGTCTTTCCCTTACTGAGTTGTGCCTCACCCCTACTTCACAAATTATCTTTTCAAGTAATCCTAAAGATCAGGTCTAGTGGGCTAGAGGTGTAAATTTATGTAGGTAGTGTGTAGATAGAGATTTTATTTTTGTTTAGTTTTATGGGATGTAATTATGTGAAAATGGATATATTTGTGTATAAAGATAGTTAGAACTCTCGTAATGTAATTTGATGATTTTATATTTTATTTCCGCTGCGTATGTGTGTTTTATATCTGATGAATAAGATATTAGGTACATTGACATCACTAAAGTAGCACTCCGGGCCCATGTGGTGGGTTGGGGTTGTTATAAATCATCAATACGAGGCAACGGGTAATGGTTCTTCACAGTCACCTTGTTAATCTCACGATAATCAATGCACATACGCATCGATCCATCCTTCTTCTTGACAAATATTACTAGAGCTCCCTAGGGCGATACACTAGGTCGGATAAAACCCTGGTCCAGCAGTTCTTACGACTGCTCCTTCAACTCCCGAAGTTCTGTTGGAGCCATCTGATACGGAGCTTTAGAGATCAGTGCCTTGCCAAGCATCAACTCTATCACAAACTCCACCTTACGATCCAAAGGTAAACTGGGTAAATCTTTCGGAAACACATCTGGAAACTCATTGACCACTCGAATATCCTCGAGCCTTAACTCCTTTTGCAAGCTAGGTACCCCTGACATCCATCCAAGAGTAGCCTCCTCGCATGTAATGTTGATAAAATCTAAGGCGTCGAACGCACACACGATCCCACGAACTCATACTCCTGCTTCCTAGAAGGTCTAAACACTACTACACTCCTACGACAATCAATCACCGCGTACCTAGAGAATAGCCAATCCATCCCCAGTGTAACGTCAAAACTAGACATGTCGTATACTACAAGATTCGCCGGTAGCAGCCTTCCCTGAATTATCACTAGGCAGTTTCCTAACATCTTACTACAAATCATCACACTCCTAGTCGGCGTAGCCACAAACAACCTCTCATCCATCACTCGGGTTTCAACCCTACACAACTTCACAAAACTAGCAGATATAAACGAATGGGTTGCTCCTAAATCAAATAAAATGACATATTTCGAAACAGAAATGGAAACTAAGCCTTACCTCGATTTTGGACCAAAACCCGAAATCGCTCGAAACGATATTCCAATCCACTATTCGCAGAGAGAATCCTGCCCTGATCTACGCGGTAACGTCAGATTTACGAATCAAGCGACGAACGACGAAGGAGTTAAGAGAGAGAGAGAGAGAGAGAGAGAGAGTGATCTTCAAGTCTAGAGAGAGAGGGAGGAGATTTTTGAGATTACTTATCTTGGAAGCAAGGAAACTGATATTTATAACTCCTTTGACTTGGCGACCCTCGTCGATGAATGGCGTCCTCGTCGACGAGACGAGGACCTCATCGACGAACCTGATATTACCGATTTCCTGAAATCCCTCGGCTTCTTCTCGTCGACGAGCCTCTGAATTTCGAAAACGAGCAGCACCTAGACTTCGTCGACGAACTCTTGCTTCGTCAACGAACTCTGCTCAATTACCAATTTACCCTTCTTTTATATAATTAATCCATATATCACGGTTCCGGTTCTTACAAATTATTGCAGTCAGTCACTTCATCTTGGATGCACTAAAGAAACCATGACCATATTCTAAGACTCTCCTCCTTAACAATTGCGAACATTATAGGAAATATTTGCTGGTTTGCTTTAAAGATCATTACAATTAGAAATTTTCCTTTATATTTCCTGTATAGTGTGTTCCATCTACACAAAGAATTGGAGGACAGTGACGAAATCGCTCAATTAAGGCTGCAAATGACTAAAAAAAACGTGTCAAAATATCGAAGTTGTTAGCATCGAAAATATTATCTCTCCATACCCACTTAACCTTTGTACTAGGATTTTATTCACATATATCATACATCCACTTCGACAGCATTTGATATGAAAGATCCCAGTCTCCAAAAATCCTTGCAACTATCATTTGCTTCTCAAGTCATACCTTTCTATAGGATATATAGTATTGATACTTTGACCTCAGGTGTGCATGCAAAGCTGCAATTAAAGCACCAACATCACTTGTTAGCTTTGGTGTATTCCAAAGAGGGGGGATGAATTGGAATTTTAAAATTTATCTCCTAGGTTAAACGAGATAGCCGTATAATACAACCTAGGGTCTTTCTATGCAATTCCAAATGTGCCGATAAATATAATATGCGGAAATTTAAATCATGCGCATCATTCACACCATAACATACACGTGCGGTAAATATAAAGTGCGGAAATATAAACAGACACACGATATATTATCGGGGTTCAACCAACTGTGCCTACATCCCCGCCTCTAGCTCGCAAACCCGAGGATTCCACTAAAGGCTCACTTAATGGGTGGAGTGGCACCGGTTACAATTAGGTCAATTAGTGGGGCTGACCTCAACCAACACACCTTACCAAGATGGCGCACCTAGCTTTCCTAACCAGGTCTAAGCTAGTTCGGGACTACTTACCAAAACTAGTCTCCCTCTTCAAGCCCGCGATGGAATACAACAAATTTGATATACAAATTTTTGCGTACACGAAAATGCTTCTTGTCACACCCCGAACCCGCAGGTGGGTCCCAGGTGTGAATAAAGTAACATAACATGTCTCTGTATCAATTAAAACATACATGACACAATACTACAAAGAGGATCCGACCCCATGGGGTGAACGGATGCCCTATACATATACACATAAACATCCATACTCATCAAATTACGCAGTGGAATACGGTCTTTTATACATAAACCATATCATACTAGAGTCTATACAAACTAGGATATACATTCCCATAATTACAATACATACCTCAGGTGTCCACAAAACTATCCCGACAACCTGGATACCAAAACTCGTACCTAGTAGGTACTAGCAGTAGCTACGACACCCTTGCTCCCAGATGCTAGGATGCTACTTACGGCTACTTGAGGGACCTGAAAACATTGTACATACATTCGGGGTGAGACACCTCTCAGTAAGGAAGAAAGCAAGTTATATCAGTGTGTGGCATACCAGTGTTATTTTACATACTTCATAACACTATAAAAGATACGATACAGTTTGAAACAATTCCATACAGTTTCATACATTTACATATAGTTTCAGTATTTTCACAAAAACCATTCTAGTACATACGATACCCAAAACATACGGTCAGTGTCGTTACACTAGTTCGCAACTACACAAGGTCACCTCGTCTCACAGCGATTACATTGCTACATACGCAGCTACGCTGCGACGACCGAGACCCAATAGTGATTACATTGCTCCATACGTAACTACACAACGTCACCTAGTCTCACATCGATTACATTGCTACATATGCAACTACAATGCGACGACTCAGGCCCACTAGTGATTACATTGCTCCATACGCAACTACACAAGGTCACCTAGTCTCACAGCGATTACATTACTACACATGCAATTACGAAGCGACAACTCAGGCCCACATTGATTACATTGCTACATACGCAACTACACAAGGTCACCTAGTCTCACAACGATTACATTGCCACATGCACAACTACGCTGCGATGACCGAGGCCCAATAGTGATTACATTGCTACATACGGCGTAGCACACACACTTCGGTGACTAGCCGGATCATACTGGTGATATTTCACACCTCGGATATAGAGCTGACCACTCTCGCCCATGGTAGTTAACTGATACATGGCTGTTTTACAAATCCTTAGAATCATTTTGGAACTCACGTTCCTATACATTTTAGCGTACGGTAATTAGCCGCCACATAGCTGTTTTACAAATATCTGGAACAAATACATACATCCATACATACCACACTTATTTGGTTTACAGCAAATCATATCAATTACAATTTCAAGTATACAGTTTATGCGAATATGGATTATGGTCACCTCAATAATATAGTTTTAACACAACCAACAGTTTTCCAAACAAAACAGAGATGATACCCGAAATCCCCAATTTTTTTCAAAAATTGTAACCCAAAAATCCCGCATTTTTACCCAATAGATTTTCCCAAATAAGTAGCCAAATCATACATACGATCGTAGCCTACAAGCTTACCGACTCTGATTTCGAAAATAAACTGATATAAACAGAATCCCCTCACCTTAACCCGAATTCCAACTACAAACTTTACGGTCCCCAAAACTACGAATCGAGACTCCAAAACCTACAAACCATAGTACAGTACATGCTTACAATACATACTACTACACATATACCGAATCAGAAATGAAAACCGAGCCTTACCTCGATTTTAGCCTAAAACCTAAAATCCTCCGAAACAAAATTCCGATCCGCTAGAAATGTAGAGAATCCTTCACTGATCCTCGCAGTATCGTTGGATTTACGAACCGGGCAACGATCGGCAAACAAAACTGGAGAGAGAGAGTGTAGGGAGAGTTCTAAAGAGAGAGAGAGTGTGTTTGGGGAAACTTAGCCCCAAAGCAACCCAAAATATCCTTTTATAGACCTTTGACCCGAGGGGATTCGTCGACGAATTGAGGTCCTCGTCAACGAATTCTTCACTAGCCTCGTCGACAAGCCAGATATTTCACATTTTTCCTAGCCTCTCAGAGTTCACTCGTCGACGAGCTTCTGAATTTCATCAACGAGAAGACTTCTACCTTCGTCGACGAATTTTGGCCTCGTCGACGAAGTCTGTGAAATTCCATTTTTACCCTTCTTTTACACAATTACTCATACATCACGGTTCGGGTTCTTACACTTCTTACACTAAGCAGATATGTACCGTTAAGCACAAGCAATAATCAATGCACATCAATATCATAAGAACTTTAAGCTCAGTGCAGATAATACTACAACTCTCAAGATAATGTCACTAGGCAATCAAAGTGTGAGAGTGTGTTTGCAATCTATCTTTGAAACTATATATAGATATATATCAACCACAAATAGGGTTTTAAATATATTCAGAGCATGTAATCAAAATATCTCTAAGGTGATTTTCTCAGGATTCTAACACAAGAGATATTTGAAATCAAGCTTGTTTGAAAAATATTTCACAAAGCACAAGAACAAGCTTTTAAATACTTGCAACAATAATGCAAGACTCACAAGCTCAAACGAGTTATCCCAAAATAGTATTTATCAATGAAATAATCTGGGATAAACTCAAGCTAACTCTCTAAAAATAATTTCAACAATAATAAATGAGAGATTATACTAGCTTTAAAATAATGTATGAAAACACACCAATATATTCACTCTTCAAGTTGCAACAATAATGCAAATGAAGAGGATACAATAAACGCTCTCTTTATCAAAGATGGTTTTGCAAAGAAGAATAAAAGAGAGTGTGAAAGATTTGCTTGGAATATAGAGTATATAGAAAAAAGGGGTATAAAATATTTGAGAGAAATTTTCTTAATCACTTTTTGCTAATCTCCTACTAATCCTTGCAAATGAGAGGCTATATATAGAAGTTAGAAAAATTATAGCCGTTAGGACATGTAAGAATTATTATGAAAATTTTAATACAATTTAACCAAGTTAACCCCATTTAAAAATATTAACCACGATAAAAATAATAAGCCAACCCGAGAGCACCGGTCGACCAAGGGAAGTTCGGTTGACCGAGTTTGTGCAAGTTCGGTCAATCGAGCATCATTTCAACTACAAGTTCGGTCGACCAGACATGGTGTCCCAAGGGCAATTTTCCTTTTTAGTGCGGTTTGGTCGACCGGGAGCTTTTGAACTAAGTAGTTCGGTCGACCAGACCGTTGAATTCTCACACGTGGGAACTCGATCGATTAGGGTGTTGGTATTCAATTTGGGCACGGTCGATCGTAAGATCAATTTGTTGACTCCCAAGGAGTTTGGTCGACTGGGAGAAATATACTGAGTCAGGCTCGGTCGACCAGGTTATGGTCAAACTGTTGACCAGGTCCTAGTTTGGTCGATCGGGAGGTTTTTGTACTTTCAAGTACGGTCGAACGAACATGCATATTTAGTACATTTTTCGGTCCTTTTCACTTATATAACCACTCATTCCATTTAGCCATATATATATGCATGTGTGAGTGTCCTAGGGTCATTCTAGGCCTTTTGAGGACACCGAAAAAATTCAGTGTCGGTCGACCGAAGGGTGTTCCCTAAGGTTTATCTATGGTCTTGAGCTTTATAGTCCCTACCATGCATGCCATGCATTCATTATTACAGACCTTTGAATTATTACAGACCCAATAGAAAGACTAAATGCAATACAAGTGAAATTTAAATGTCTTCAATCTTCTTTGGTCTTGTGACTTCCTTGGAATACGCCAGTTGATGTACATGTCCTTCAAGTTTCTTCTGGCTTCCCTTTTCAGTCTCCTTATGTGTGCGCTAACATATTAAGCCTGCTTAAACACTGGATACACACATAAGAACCTTACAGTTTGTCATTATCAAAACCAGGGATCGGACTCAAATAGTCAACATCACTCTTGATAATTTATATTATTTCATTTGTAACTAAGGTCGACATCAACTGTAGGTGGTCTTGCGAACGAGTATTATTAATGCATGTATGGGATACTTTGCACTGTGTAATTTCAAAGAGCTCATGCTTTCTACGTTGATAAGAACACAACCTCCAAGCACAACTCTCGTTTGCATTGCACCTGACAACCCATATTGTTGGGCTCGATTTCACCACCTTGAAGTTGTGGTGTGATTGTGCATGGTTTACGCGCACATAGTGTATTAGATAATCCTTTGTGTCAAAAATTATACCCTTACAAAATTTTGAGACACCATCCTATCGAGTGCCCTCAAGGGAACTTTCAAATTGGGTTTTGATAGCTCTAGCTTTGACATCGATCATGTACATTAATGGTGGCATGTCACGTACTCGTCTCTAATGCATAGTTGTGTTCTTAGGAGGCATGAAAACTTCTTCATGTTAAACCCAATAATCATCAAGTCCACCGACCTCATTTACCCCACCTTGCCTCTTCAAATCCTCCCCTAAATCGTCTTTTTCCTCTAATTCACAGTCACATTTCATATTTGGTTGCATTGACTCAATCGTGTATGCCCCCCCTCTCATTCATAACAATTGATGAAACAGATTGAAAATTTAGTATAGTCACAACTCCACCTGAACTTTGATTATGCCTATACTCAAATTGATTGTCTTGGTTCGTCATGAAAACTACGTTCCACATTGAATCCTTGCAAATTATCCTCCTCACGTCCAAATTAGGTTGACAAAAATTCTAACTGAAACGATGTACCCAAGACATTATTCAAATCTAAAGTTGTTGTCACTTGTAAAAGGTGATCAATAGTCTATTTGTGTCAGCAGTATTGCATTCATGATGTGATTGAGGATGAAAAAAATGCATCCCTTTGCACAGTTGAAGCTCCACCCATACTCCTGCTTCGAGGGATGTGTTTAACAAAAATTTCAATTATATACACATCAGGACAAGAACTTTGCGGATCCAATGCAATTAGCACATCTACATCATCCTTTATTGGGACTCTGATATACACTACATTTCCACCACACTCTGCAAATATTTCAAACTCAATTATAAGATGTAATCATTCGGATCAATATTTAATCCTTCATATATTTTCCATTTAAAACATTCTAATTTCATCTTCCTTCTAACTTGAATTGTCTTTATTGACCCTATGTTGTCAACCCATGTATAATCTCATCGTCAACGTATAATGAGACCAACAAACTTGACACCATTCTGAATTTTCAACCCAAATTAAGAAATTTAAATTTTCAACTAAAGTAATATTTATTTTCTAAAAAAATCGACAAATTAAATTAACCTCATGTAATTATTATTTTCTTACAAATATAGAGTTTAACTGCAATATAAAAAAAAATTCAACACAATAATAAACATTATGATTAAATCACAATAATATCAGATAAATCTTATTTCATATATGTAAACCATTATCTCACAAAAAATATATTAATATAAATATATCATCACAAAACATACCCCAATATCAAATGAAATGAATGCACAAAATCAAAGTAGAAACTAAAAATTAGTGAAAATGTCATTAACAGCGTCGTCACTGACCTTTGAAAGAGAGCAGCTAGAAGAGTAAATCACTGAAAATGTTTACTCAGCAGTTGAAAGTGGTGAGGGTGGCTGGAGGAGAAAGGAAGAAAAAGTGAAAGAAAGAAGAAAGGAGAAGGGATGAATTGCAAGTGGGAGGGAGAAGGAGAGGGAAGGAGAATAAATAGAAAATCGGGGGTGGGGGAAGAGGGGGCACACGGGGAGGCAGGGAGGAGGGGAACTAGGGAAGGGAGTGCGCGGGGGTTTCCCCACATAATTCGCATGTCAAAACCTACTTTCCAAAATTCAATTTTGATTTTTTTTTCCTTGCATAGTGGCCTTGGGAAGGGGCAGGGGGAGCAATGCTGTCAGACAAAATCAACGTAGTTGATTTTGAATTTTTTTTTTTCCACGTAGTTGTCTCGAGAAGGGGCAGGGGGGTTGGCAAGGCAAGAACTGATTTTTGGAAAGTTGGTTCTACCACGTTTTGTATTTTTTTTTTTCATACTAAAATCGACTTTTGGAAAGTCGATTGAGTTCAATTCCGTAAATATCCCCCATCTACCCTATATTTGTGTTTTTATTTTTATTAAATATTTCCATAAAAAACTCGAATATGGGAGTATCGGGGAGAGTCGCAAAGGGAGTTAGGTTAGATTCAACATTACTCCCATCTTACAATACAATCCTACTCTCACTCTTAGTGGGAATAAGCATGAGTATTCCCACCTTAAAAAATATAATTTAAAGTGAAAATAAAATAATAAAATGGTATTTTATTTTTGTGTAGAAAACATAGTATTATAATCTTTACATCTTATTATATATTTTTTTAAAAGAAATAAGCTTGCAACTAAAAGTATATTTAAGTTGAGTTAAGTCGATGCAATAAGATACTTGAGCTCCATGTGACTAAAAAATATTGAGCTCGAATTCAATTAATCTCAAAATTGGTAAAATTTGAACACAACTCGATTGCAAGTTTCTAAAACTTGAGTTCTACTTAATTAAACTCGATTTGATTATAAATTAATATTAAATACATATAATATGTATATATATATAAATATATATAATGCATATATAATATATATTATATGACTTACATAATATAAAATAATAAAATTGAAGAGTTTGATTAGGCTCATAAATAGTATTATAAAACTCAAAATTAACTCGTTAAGTTACTTGAGTAGTTCGAATTGACTCAAACTCAAATATAATTGAGTTGAATTAAGTTAGAAAGTAAGTCAAGTTTAAATAGCTCGCAAGTAGACAATCACACCCTTATTTACAACAAATTTATGTAAGTATTTCAACAAATGTATTTCATATGGTCTACATTATTCATAATTTTTTTTTTATAATGAATAGATTAAATAGAATGTTTTTGTATTTTTAATTTTTTTTCCATTTAATTTGATAATATTTGCATTATTTTTTTAAACAATTGTTGAATTCACTGCAACCCATTCTTGATCCTGCCAGAGGCCTAGTACTGATAGGATTACATTTTAATTGTTGAAAGTCACAACTATGCATTTGCATATATTATTCAATAATTTATATGAATTATTCAATAAATGCATATCAAGTATTAGAAAAAAAGTTAATTCTAATTATGTTTTGAGTATTAGGAGTATGTTTAAGAAAAGATTGTAAATTTAATTGAAAAAATAATTGTAACGCCCCGACCCGTCACGTGGAGCCCGGGATGGATGCTACTTTAGTGACGTCTGTATACCTGATATCATATTCATCATATAAAAGTAGTGGAAATAAATGATACATTTTCCAAAACATTACCAGAGTTCTAAACTACTAACATACATAAAAGTCTCCTAATATCCATTTTACATCCCAACCAAAAGAAAGAAAACTAACACAGTCCATATGACCATATTACATATCTAGGGACTTCTAACAAAACTTAAATACATTAGAGTTCTTACAGACACTCAAAAGCTGAAACCAGCTATCACCCTGCCCCGAAGCTTGCTAAGCTCTATCTCAATATGGTCCTAAAAAATGATTTGTATATTGGGGTGAAACACTTCTCAATAAGGCAGATTAAGTTAATATCAGTGTGTGGCCACCATGAATTTTAGTGTATACAAAATATCATCAGTTGTTAATTAACCATAGTTATAAAATCATTCCCCAAACCATACTCACACACACACACACACAAAATTATTTTTAGGCGAAAGTTCTCGAGGATAGGAGAGATTACACGCCCATACATGTAAATCCCCTCTGCTCTAACATGTTATGTAACTTGATATGGCTACAACTAATACTTGTCAGGGTACTCGCCTTTCTCAGCAAGCCTTCGAGCGGAGAGTTTACTTTGCTATAAATATTTTTATAATTGAAAAATATGCATTTGCATTCTCAGTATAAATCAGTTCAATAAATAATAACACATTTTACATAAATCAACAGATATGCATAGAAGACACTCACTGGGACTAACACACCATTTACTTCCCCCATTGTACGGGTTGTGCGGCTCGAAGGCTAGACTTATACCCTCGAAGATTAGCCCAAATACAGTCAAAGTAACCATCTGCAAGTACGTTTACAGGCATCCACAACTAAGTTGTAGGTCCACTAACCTTACCACTTCTTTGCCTGGGTCCCCAAGAAAGGTACTTCATCTTTACGTAGGCTAAATGGCAGAGACCACCCTACACCTCTCAATATAGTGTGGGCGCTCATGGTCTCAATATAAATCTCTAGCAACGGTACCATGCTCACGATATAATTGGTCCTCAGGGTTCTTAAACCATATCGTGCAATTTAAATAGTAAACAGTATAGTATAAATCTCATTTTATATAGAACCTGCCATTTAATAAAACCCAACCCTCGACCATTAAATAAAACCCGGCTCATAGCCGTCAAACCTAGTACTTTGCAAAGGCAGTTCCAGTATATTTCACAAACAATTCAGTATTTTCACAACCATACCTAAATACAATTACACAATAACTATACCAATTATTCACCTGCCACACGATTTTAGTATTTAAACATAATTCATAAATAACCAACTAGTACCTCATTGTATATTTAGTTAATAAGCAAGCTTTTCACTGTTCATTTTACTCAAAATACCATATCATATATTCTATATTTGAAAAATCCCTTTTTGAACGATCGATTTTTGAAACAACCTTTGAAATCATAGTATACTTATTTAGAAAGCAGTTTAGTCAGTTCAAACTTATTAAAAATCTGACTTAACTTAATCTCCTTACTTGTTCCTGAAAAAGAAATCGAATCCGTTCAAAAAACGGAAAACCCTAACTTTTTGATCTACCGCTGCAAATGAACCAGCAAGCCGAGAAAGAGGAGGAGAGTGATCGGAGATCGAGCACAAGCTCCAAGTGAGTCTATGGGAGAGAGAGAGCCACGAGAGAGTGAGAGTAGAGAGAAAGAGTCCCAAAAACCCTAAAAGAGAGAGAGAGAGAGAGAGAGAGAGAGAGAATTTTTAAAGTTGTGAAAGAATATGTCTTACTTAGCCCTTAAGTAAGCAGGCTGACAAGAAAACCTTCGACGGTTATCCCTACCCACAGAAAACCGGCGATGGTTTGACAGTTAACTCTCCCAGTTGACTGAAATCAGTGACGATTTTCTCGACTCTAGAAAAATCGTCGATGGTTTGGGTTGTCAAACCAATTTCCTTCCTTTTATTTTGTTTTCCTTTATTTCTCTTTTTATATTTATTTTCTTTTACTTTCCGGGTTCAGGTTTCTACAATAATACACAGGGACGATGCGTCCTAAGGTTTAAAAGAGACCACTTAACGATAAGGAGTCCATTACATGTACTCTTAACTTGTTAAGTTACCTTAAATTCTAAAAAGTCTCTTTATATGATTAATTTATTTCAATGAGTAACATAGGTGAAAAAATTCTTAAGGAATTATCATTGTGTCATGGATTGAATTAATGAATCAAAGATATAGTCAAACATAAAACACAATAAAAGTACAACTAATCCCTTATCCACTTTTAAAAGGGGAAAGCAACAAATTAATTGGAGAAAAGAATCACTAGAGTCCGAGAGGATAGTGTTATCCTCGTATCAACAATTTCTAGTCATATTATGCTACTTCTTATAGTGAGATGTGATGGAATATAGATTAATTTTACTAGAAGACACAATCTAGTGTGATCCTAACAAGTCATTGAGTTGGAGAAAGCAAAAACTGTAGAGCCATAGATATGTGAGACCCAAGGCCACAAGTATAAGAGAGAGGTCAATCCCAACATTGTTAAAAGATTATTTCGTGTATGTTTAGGAGAAGATTGTATGAGTAGAAATTCAATAAAAATGAAAAAGAATCCAAATGCCTTGAAGTCCAAAAGAGATGCACAAAGCAAAGGAGTCCATTATGTGCACTATTACAATTTAGAAGGTCTCACGGCCTCAAGTTTTAAATAGTCTCTCTTTATGATTAATTTATTATTATGTCATATATCAAAATAACGAGTCAAAAAGATGTAGACGCACATAACATCTAATAAAGAGCAACTAATCCCTTATCCACTCCTAAAAAATGGAGACCAAGTGAGAAGAGAAAAGATTCATAAAGAGTTGGGAAGGATAATTTTATTGTCATATTAATTGGTGAAGTCATTTCACATTAACTCTTACACTCAAATATGAAGAGATAGAATGTAATGTGACTAACAATCACATCAAGCTAGAGAATATTTGATACATGTGAGGGCCAAGGATGCAATTAGAGGTCCTAGGGTCAAAACTATAGGAACAAAGGTTGGAGAGGAGCAAGAAATTCAAGGGTGCAAAGGCAGTGAAAAGAACTTTGGCATCCCCAGGGCATGTGCATTATCGAACGAAATGATGATAAATAAACTTGTACAGGATTAAACTGCCTTCGCCTTTATATTGGAAGGAAGCATATGCCCATGGCATGTAGGTCATTCTCCAAATATAAAACTTGAAAATCATGTCAAAAATATTTTTTTTTTTCGTCATTTGTTATGCTAGTCCATTTATGTCTTGCATCCACCCCTGTTATTATAGGAGAGTAATCAATCAATCAACAATATCACCAGCGCCCAATTAAGGAAAGATGGATCGTGGCACAGATTACTCTTATTAATGACTTTTTATTATGTTTTGCCAAATTTTATTTTATGCAATGAAAAGTTATCTTTTTAAGCTTATTGATCTTATCTATCGGTCCTCTTCCATTAATGATATTGCTAAAAACATGGATGGCAAATGACTGGCATGTGCACAGGCGCCACACATTTTAGTTGAAATGCATATTGTTGAAAATGGGAAGAAAAATGCATCAGTAGATTTTGTTTTGTTGTAAAAAACGAATCTGCTGTACTGTAAACTTGGAAACAAAACATCTTCCGTGTTGTATCAGTAAAATCTGTTTTTAAACTTTATTTTTTATTCCCTTGAGTCAGAAATTTTGGCATCACTTATGAATATATAATTTTCATAAATCAAACAAGCATCGCTTGCTAAAAATATAAATTATTTTTCGATGGAATGCAAATTCATTTCATAGCTCTAGCTCTGCCTGCCCAGCTAGCATGCCTTCACTGCAGATACAAGAAATTTTCTACACGTAACCAGAGCCTGAGCTTACAAGCAATGAATATACTGGGAGCCAGGGGAGTTCAGTATAAAGCAGGCTGCCAATATTTGCCTAAATGTGGAGTTCATATGATTTGAGCAGTTCCTTTGAATCACTACCCTCTTCCACCCTGTTGGGATCTAACCCTTCAAAATGGAGAAAAACATCCAAAAAGAAAAATATTCACAGTAATTTTCCAGGCCACAATGCCAGCACATATGCACTAAAGTTTCACCTCAAAAGGCATATCCTCCCCAAGGAACAGCTTCTCCACCTATCTGGCTGAGTTTCCACAAACATTGGAATTTTCACATAACTGAAAATGAAAAAAATAAAAAATAAATAAATACATACATAAATAACACCATTAGTTTGAAGCCTCGGTCTAGAACTTAATAATAGACACAGGAAAAGGAATAGTGACTATCTTACCATTTTGGTAAAAAGCATATAAACAATAATACTTGCTCACAAGTTCTCTTGAGCACAAAAGATTTTCTTGACAGATATAACATGGTTGTACTACTTAAATATCTGACAGTTTGAACTCGAGCTTAAGCTGTTAACCAAAATATTTGAACAGATGCTCAAAATGTAAACAGTGAATCAAATCCAGTCAGTGCCCCCAAAAGATTGAAAGTTGATTTCGAATGCACTTGCCTATCAAAACAATTGGGTCTTGAGAGCATCTGCCAACATTTGTCCCTTGTAAAGAACCAGTAAATTCAAACTGGGAAAAGATCAGTGCGAAATAGCTCGCAAGTAGCTAGGCACCTATAGATTCCAAAGAAACAGACTACAATATGTAAGACTCAATAATGAAAATGTTTATCCTCCCAATCTAGCTTTCTTACAGACATAGGCTGGCAAAATGCATTGGGCCAAGTTGTGTTAAGACCCCATCCTCTTTTTTACTTGCCCTCCTCTTGTCCTCTTTTAGCACTTTCAATATGAATCCAAATATCATCCATGCATTTTGTTGCTTCCATTTCACATGTACAGATGAACTTAAATCCCTCTTCCTCATGCTTCCCATAAGCGATCTGTTAGGGGTTGACAGTGTGACCTCAGTTATATGGGGAGGAGAGATGTCTTCGCTTGCCCTCACCAGGGATTTTTATACTGGAAGTTGAATAACTCAGATGATAATTTTTGTGTGGTTGTCTTGTTGATTAAATATAACAACTACTTCCACATATCATAGAGTATGAAGGTCACTTGTCTTCATGAATTCATTATTGTTGGAACTAATATTTCATGCCTACGATGGCTTTCGAAAACCTCCTAAGTGTTCATGACAGCCGGATTTAATGTGTAGTTGTTGGCTGACTTCGTTGAGGTAGAGCCTTGACGAGTGTCGCGCGGCCCATTAATTGAGTTGAAATACATTGAGGGCATGATGCCATCTCCCATCTCATGAAGGAGAAAGACAAACTGAGCTTGCGGTATTCGAAAGGAGGACTGAGCAGTCGAAAACTCATCGATGTTGGGATTCCATACATAATCCCAAAGGGGTAGTGCCAATAGAGCATGAGGCCTCCCTACGGGAAGCAGACGAATAGAGCTTGAGGTCTACAAGAAAATATTGAGTTATTGGAAGCCTTGAGTAGGCGGAAACATATCGAGGGCGTGATGCCATTCATTGTCCTAAAGGGTAGAGCCAATAAGGCTTGAGGCTTCCTTGCGGGAAACAGACCAATAGAGCTTGAGGTCTGTAAGAAAATATTGAGCTGTCGGAAGCTTTGAATAAGCTAAAAGACATCGAGGTCGGATGCAATCCAGAATCCCATGAGTTTGTGCCAATAGAGCTTGAGGCCGCCCTACGGAAGTTAATTGAGATCGTTGCTATATTGTGCGTACAGAGGATGGGATGAGAATCCATGACAATTTGATGGGTAAGTGAGTAGAGGACGTCCAGTAAGACTACAGAGAGAAGGTAATGGTTCACACCAAGCATGCAAGAAAGTAGGCAAGGTGCCGCATAAAAGTGCAAAAGGGAAGGCAATGTGAATGCTGCATGCTCTGTAAGTCAACATGGTAGAGAAAGAGTAATGGTTCACACCAAGCGCCAAGGAAAGCAGGTAGGGTGTCACACCATGCGCAAAAGGGTTGGCAGGGTAAATGATGCATGCTTTGGTTGGTATGGTAAAGATAGGATAATGGTTCCCGCCAAGTACCTAGGAAAGTAGGCAGGGTGACATGCCAAATGCGCGAAAAGGGATAGGCAGGGTGAACGCTGCACGCTCTGACCAAGTTAAGATAGATAATTACAAGCCTCTAACGACTTGAACGATGCTACAATGAGAGTTTCAATAGATTTCAATACCCAAAAGACAACCAACTGGAATGGATGAGTCATATCTTTTCGATTATTTACCTGTCAGTTCCCATACTTACCTCACATAGCTGAAGAGTTGTATCCTTTTTCAGATCCTTACTAGTTAGTTGTCGTTGTTATCCCACATAGTCTATGAGTGGTACCCCTTTTTAGCTCTTTACCAGTCAGTAGTCATAGTTAGCTCACACAGTGGATGAGTCGTTTATCTTTTCCACTATTTGCAAGTCAATAGTCGTCGTAATCTCACATAGTGGATGAGTCGGTGTCCCTTTTGAGCTCTTTGCAAGTGAGTATTCATTATTCCTTCATACCGTGGATGAGTCGTATAGTGTCGAGACTAAATATGTAGAGTATGACCTAGTAGACATATTGTCAATCATAAGGTCATCAACAAAAGGAGTAGGAAGTCTTCTTACAAATACATCGACGAGGTCGTCGATCGAGTGAGTGGGGGGAGAATGTTAGGGGTTGACAGTGTGACCTCAGTTATATGAGAAGAGATGTCTTCACTTGCCCTCACCAGGGATTTTTATACTGGATGTTAAATAACTCGGATGATGGCTTGTGTGGTTGTCTTGTTAATTGAATATAACAACTAGTTCCACATGTCAGTATAAAGGTCGCTTGTCTTCATGAATTCATTATTGTTGGAACTGATATTTCATGCCTATGATGGCTTTCGAAAACCTCTCGAGTGTTCATGATAGCAGGATTGAATGTGTAGTTGTTGGCTGACTTTGTCGAGGGAGAGCCTCGACGAGTGCCATGTGGCCCGTTAATTGAGTTGAAATTGGCGGTTCGTGACACAAACCCTCTTAACCTTTTTTGACAAAAAAAAAAAGACAACATTATTAATAGAGAAAGAATGTATAGAAAAGGAGAAAAAGAAATCCTCCAATAAAGAAAAAAAGAACAAAACAAAAAATAATATTAATACAAAACAGCAAATCAATCACAGTGAACATCCTCAAAAGATATTTGCTAAAGCTTGATATACATTGCTGGCACAATCTAATAGCTTAAACGTTAAGGTAAAGTGGTAATCTAGCATGGCATCAGAACTGGTTACCAAGAGGTCTTGGTTCTAGTCTTGTTAACCGCATTTATTGTCTAGTGTTTACAAACATTTCTTTTGATAAAAACAAAGAAATTTTATTAGAGAGGCTAGAATGGACAAGAAGAATAAAACAAAAAGGAAAATAGGGAGAATAAAAATCCTCCCTTCACATCAAAAGTAAATAATTACAGATTTCCCATTCTAGGCCCAAAAACCAAAATCAATGCAAGAAAGCTAACCAGTCCCGGTGCATGTCTTCCAAAGAGATGTGATGAGAAAAATCATTTGCTAATACCCACAAATATTGTATTCACTGTAATAGGTGTTTTATATCATTTGTTCATCTCTGCACGTGCAGGGAGTCTTAAAGCTTGATATACATTGTTGGCCAAAAAACCTACCAGCTTAAGCTTTTTAGGTGAAACAGTAATCTAACAACATTCACTTGAAACAGCCAGCAGCAACAGCCCATAATGAAGCCAGATATGGAATCTTATATCAAACCTTCTTCCCCTAGAAGATACAAGTATTTTTCTCCATCCAAACATCCCATAACATAGCATACAACCCACATTTCCAAAAGGCTGATCAGTCTTTGCTCCTTCCAAACCCTGGAAAAGAAGTGACTAAGATATCCTCGACCGACCCCAAACAAACCGAACTTTGCCCAATAAAACCCTCTTAACTTTCCACACACATGCACAGGAACACATTACTTTTTTATTCCACGGTACATAGAATTAACATTCTTTCTTGACATACTTATTTCATTTAAAAAGAAACCCTAAAATGTTTCATCATTCATAAACACATTACACACACAGTGCAATTAGCCTCATATCAGTTAAAAAAAAATATTCCACTTGACAAATATTTTATGATTGCGTGACACTGAAGACTTGTTTACTCCATCCATCCTACAATAACTTTATGGGCAGTGTCAATTCAATCATGTCCTCTAATAATTCATCCAAGACAACGAAACGGTAACTTTTTCACCACTTTACAATATATTCTCATCTACTCTTTTTTTTTTTTTTTTTAAGGAAACTCAAGTCAATTTCAAATTATATCATAGTTATTTTTAAAAAATTAACCCTTAAAATTATTTTTTATAATCACAATACTAAAACATACTTCCTAAATACAGCCTGTAAGTTCATCCATTTATAATGTTAAAAAAAAAAAAAAAAAAGAGCTCAACATCAATGTTTAATGCAAATTGTGAATGAAAATTTAATTATAGCTCACAATAAACTTTTAATGTAATACCCAATGCACAAGACTCTCACGCCACTGGGGATCTGGGGAGAACAAGATTCATGCAGTCTTAACTCCAAGCTTGGAGAGACTGTTCCAAGATTTGAACCAGTGAACTTCAGGTTTGGAAGCAACATCCTTACAGTTGAGTCAGGGACTCAGGGCTCGTCCTCAAATGTAAGCTAACTGTGATCGAAAATTTAATTATAAGTATCTTGCAATTACCATTTCATGGTTGCTTTCAACATTTATAAATGTACTTGACATTTATATAATACTGATTACTGGGTACTCTGTCTGGAGATCACATGCATCTTCCACTTCCCTTTATGATGCTTACTCATCTTCTTTCGACATTTATAAGCAGAAATAGCATTGTGGTGGATTTTATGGCAGCAAGGTAGAGAAAGAGTTTACAGTGAGTATAAGTAAGACATCAAAGGGCTTTAAGGATGCAAGAAAAATATGATCTGGGGCCTGTCATTTTGGTTCTAAATTATTCACAATTTTTTTAACATTTCCCAAGGTTTTGTTCACAATTTCCACAATTTACCATACTTTTCCGTTGTTTCTTTAAATCAAAAGACACCTAACCCAATGTTTTACGTTCAATTCTAATCTATGTTCCGCAAGCCCATTCCACTTGCTGTAACTATCCACAGGTTCAAGTTTCACCTAAAGAATTCTGCAGTTCATTCCTTCAAATGCATCTAAAGTGGAGTGAACGAAGGAAATAATAGATCCTTTATGCAAAATCATAGTTTCCTGATTAAATAAAAAGGATAAATATTATGAATTTTTTGTTTTCATATCTATCACCAAAAAATCAAAAAGCAGAAGGCCAAATATGACTAGAAGTTAACATATTTTCGACATGCTTGCTCTCATAATATTATTTTCCTGTCCTAATAAATATGTCTATAAGTTAATACCACTATTTCCCAAATATACCATTTTCCACCTGAATTTTCTATTAAAATGGCCAAAAAGTAAGATTCAAAAGATCTTTTTTTGCAAACAAGACTACAAATCAAGCAGTTACAGCAATGGAATGGACTTAGCATTCAAATGGAGAAATGAACCAAAACAAACAATAATGGCTAAAAGTTTGAACTGTGATTCAAAAAAAAAAAAAAAAAATCATTAAGAAAGAAATGAACAAATCTATTTTTTTTATATAAAAAATGCAATAATGGCTAATATTTTGGCATCATGTGCATAGTGTAACATTTTGCCTAACTTTGGCGAAATATTTCCGGCTTTGGCTCATTGAACTTCAAGGTTTTGTCCCATACAAGGCATCTCACAAGGTAAAAACCTAAACCATCCTTCCATGGCCAAGATCTCCCTACAACACACCCAATGAAAAATTGTGACAAGCTCCCCATCTGATCTATCATCTATGATGCTACAAGATCCACTCACATGGTAGTACCCCCAAGATGACTCTAATATCAAATATAATAGTCTCAGCCAACCTGTGGTGAGGCATTGTCAACTTTGGCCCATTAGGACTCATGGTTTTGTCCCAAAAGAGGTCTTTCAAAGGTTGAAACCTAAACCATAACCAAGATCTCCTGAGCACACGCCTAGTAGCATTGTGACACATAGCACATGACCAATGTTTTAAAAGACAAAGGCGTTCTAACCCTTAAGAAGCGAGGCATAAACCTTAAGGAATTGGGGCTTAAGTTTTTTGAGAAATTTATTTTTAGATTAAAATATGTGAACAAATAACATATATTTTAAAATTAAGAAAAATTAAGAAAATTACAAATATAATGTAAAAAAATCAAATATAATTTGCAAACTACTTATTGGCTATTCAAAAAATTCCTAACTTGAATTCATTATGTAAATCATGACAAGAGATTGCTGTAACATTACAAAGTTCAAATTATTTTCAAGATCTAAGATACAACTCTCAAGTATTTTGGACTGGTTGAGGTTCAAGAGTTTTAGAAGTCAACTCCTATTATGACATTTCTTTTATATAAACTTGGAGTTAAAATTTTCGAGCCAAATATAGCTTGAGGACCACATACCCAAAATGCTTTAGCCTCAACCACATTCATAAAAGGCATCTGTACAAATGCGCAAGCCTTAAAATGCAATGCATTAGCCTTTTTGGAATTTGATATTTTAGAATGAGCCTCAAGGCGTTTTAGGCATGCCTTGCCTTGAGGCGAGCCTCGATTGAGCCCTTTAAAACACTACACATGACTAATAAATTAGTTTTCCAAAACTGACTCTAATCATTAGACAAGAGGATAAGGAATAAGAAATTAACTGAAGTTGAAACTTAATCGTCTTTATATGGCTGAGATCTCCCTAGTACACAAACTAGGTGCAATTGTGGCACATTGCATGTAATAAATAAATTTTCTAGGATAAAATTAACTCAATTCATAAGACTAGAATATATGGAGTAAGAGATTAATTGAAAATACCATTACATGTTTTAACTAGTCCGGACAAAGCTCAGCTGAGCCAGATAATTGCTCTCTGCAAAATCGTGTAATGTACGATGCACGCGTGCCCCTTCATGGTCAGGTTTCACAAAATCTTTCTTCAAGCATCTCCTACATGCATCAGCGTCCTATAGGAATATGAAGCAAACAGTTGAAAAAAGGCTTTTTTTTCCTCAATAAGCAAGAAAAAATATGAACTGAAGGGCACCAAGGGGAACCAAACCAAAAAATAAAAGCAGAGAAACAAGACTTTAAAGATAACATAAAACTCAAGCCAATAGATGATGTCTGGTAAAACCAAACCAGTACTCCAAAAAATAAAGAAAAAAGAAAAAGAAAAAAGAATTGAGGGTATTTTTCAAGTTGTGTAAAGAGGGCTCTTTTCCTTCAAAAAGCCCTCTTGTTTCTCTCCCATTAAATGCTCCATAACACACAAAGTGCTGCCATAGCCGACACCTACTTGGACTAGCAGCCTTTGACTTTCCATCTACGAATGAAAAAACACACTATTGGGCATCATCCAAGCAACATTTAGCCATACCAAGCTCCAAAGCTTTCTAACCATAGGACAGCAAATGAGGTGGTTCATATTCTCTCTAGTGTCTTCACAGATGAAACACCAATTCGCCACAATCATACCTCTTCTTGTAAGGTTATTCCCCATGATAATATCTTGACAAGAAGCTCCAAAAGCAAAGTATTAAAGCAATCCTTTTTTTTTTTGGGGGGGGGGGGCGGGGGGGGGGGGGGTGGTGGGGGTGTGGTCCCTGGATGGCCTAAGACAATTCCTTCTAACTTCTTGTAAAAATTTTCATGGTAAACCTGGCACACTACCACCCAACCACCTCAAAGAGTCATCATAGCTACATGAGTTCTCATACCTAACACCCAACCACCTAGCACAATCCATCCAGTGCAAAGTAAAGGAGGAAACCCCAGAAAAAATGGTCATGGGGCATATAGAGATCGCCTTCCCAATCACCTCTAGCACTTTGGCATTCAGCTTGTACCCCACCAGCCACCAAACTAATAGGCTTGAAGTTTTTAATGCCTTCACCCTTCAGCTCCTCCTTTCTTGGAAATAGACACAATAGAAGCAACATCCAAGCTTTTCTCATAAGTCCCATGCTCATAAAATTGTTGGAGAATGGCCATGCTTTCCTTCACAATATCCCACCATGCTTGAAGAAAGCCAAAGTTTTGGGGGTGAAAAAAAAGTGTATCATTTTAAAAGAAGATGCTTTCCAGTGCCTGGGTGGCATCCCCTTAATGCCCTTAAATGAATTCTCATTTTTACTGATTAAATTTTTTTTTTTTAAAAGATGCAACGGAAGTCACACTAGCTGTAACTCATCACAAGTTAGTAATGGGAAAGAACTATCCCCTTTTCGGATAAAAAGAAAAGATTTCACTAATGAAGGAAGAATATACAAAAAAGAGCATACGAAATTTTCCTACAAATAGAGGAGAACATTGGCAAAAAAAAGAATTACAACCAAAACAACAAAGCCATCCAGTCACACTGTAAATCTAAAAAACACAACCTTTTAAAGCAACCTGTAGTAAAAGCCCATATCGAGGCCATAAACTGAATCCTATCCACAGCAAAGGCCAAGGCATCTTCTTCCCCATAAAGATAAAAGCATTCCGTTCCAACCAAATACCACTCCCACAAAGCTGACCCTCACTACTACTACCAAAACCAGTAAAAGAATAGCCCACAAATCTCGCACTGATTGTGACAAACCCAGCTCTCTACAAAAATGCTAAACTTATTCAAAATCCTACATGAAAAAATAACAGTGAAAGAAAAGATGAGAAACAGATTCTGAACTATCAAGACAAAGAGTGCACACACCAGGAGATAAAGCTTTAGAAACAACAGATTGTTTGTGTTAATTCTATTTAGGCTTAGTTTGGCCCCTGTAGCTTTTGAAGAGGAACTTTTAAAAAGGAACCTATGAAAAGAGCCAATTGAGATTGCCCATTGAGATTGTTGTAGAAATTCTTTAGCCCCGTGAAAAAGGAGCTGTTAGAAAGAAAAAGCCAATTCAGCATGTGGCAAAAAAAGTTTTAATGTGCCTGGAAACATTTAAAATGACTAAAATGGATTTGTACTTTTAGTAAATGTAATTAATGGATTTATAATTTGTAATATTTGAAAAAGAGCAGAGGAGAATAGAATAATTTGTTGGAAAAAGCTAGCTTTTAACTTTTAAGGCTTCAAATCTATAGCTTTTAGAAGGTTCCCAAAAAAGCTAAAAGCTGGTTTTTAAAAGCTGAAAAAGTAGTTTACCAAACACATTACACCCAGTTTTTACTTTAAAAAAAAGGGGGGGATGCCAACCTCACCCTAAAACAGCCAACCCAATAAAATCCTTAATCTTAGAGGGAACTTAGGCCTTCCAAATACTACAATGAAGCGAAAAGGGCATGTTTTCATGAATCAATGCATAAAGAAAGGTTAACAAGCTCCGATGAATCTAGAACAGAAACCGAGCATCCTTCCTTTTGGAAGTACAACAACCCTCCAACAAACACATCAAAGTTGAGAGTTCCTCCACCTCCATATCATTAAGAGACCTACGAAAAACAAGTGGGGAAGAACTATCATTGAAATGGCATGCTCGAATTACTTTGCTAGTACTCTTTTGGATCTTATAGTGTTCATAAAAACCTTTCTTTAGGATGCAGAGTGTAATCTAAATATCTCCTAGTGCCGAAGGGAGCAAATCATCAGAACGATCGAAGAGGAGGGGAAATAGAAATGGTTGCTAGAAGTGGTTATGAGAAAGAGGGATCCACATCGAAAGGCAGGCAAGCAGACAAGTAGCTACCTCGAAATCCATTCAATCATGTCAGAGGTCCAGAACCAAAACTATCAATCTTCCCAGCATCAGGCTTTCATCCATTCCTTCTTTGCATAATGAAGAATTAAATCACCATGAAGTCAAGATGTGTCATAAAAATGATTTTTGGGGGGGGGGGGGAGGGGTGGAAGAACAGGTGTACTTCACAGGGCAGGTCATGGAAAAATGAAGGGTAAGTCCCATTTCAGTAGGATCCTTGGAATAGTTCTAGTAAACTTTTTTCCCCTAAGAAGAATAAAAGGTAGGAGAAAATGATGAGGATTTAGTTTAACAAGGAGAGTAGGGAGAGGGGTAATGAGCTCAAAGAACCAAGAGTATCTCAAGGTAGCTTTAACTACAAGGAGCACTTACTTTCAGGTTTGCAGAAGCAATACGAGTCCTATGCACAAGGTTTTTGGGGGGGGGGGGGGGGGGGGGAGGAGACTTTCTTCTCCCAGATAAGATTTCCCATGTACCAGAGACATGGCCAATTCAAATAAAAGGAACTTAGCAGGAACATTGGGAAAGTGGCACCATTAATAATTCAATTTTAGATCGTTCAGATCATGGAAATTGCCTCAGGCCAACAATGCAGGCAGGAGGATATCCAGCAAGACTGCAAGATGGTTCTTCAGTTTTGGACTTCATCTGGAGCCCGGTTTCGGATGTTTTGTTGCTGGTTCAGATGATTTTCAAGAGAAAATTATGATTGTGTTCAGAATATTACAGATGGTTGGGTGTGTGGTTAGAAAACGAGTTAGAAACCATGAGATTATTTACTGACACTGAAAATATGAGAAGAAAGGATAAAAAATTGTTTGTTGAAAGGAATAATGGGAGAAAAGAAGGAAAGGATGTTGAAAAGATTTGAATGGTCAGTTGATTATGTGAAGAAATCAAGTACTTATGAGACAAGAAGGGATCCAAATGCTTTCATGCAACACAACTTCAGATGCCAGAGTGTTTTTCATTATGTTTCTAAGAGTTGCTTTTCCTTTTCAATTTCTTCTTATGTTCTCAAGTGAAACCCTCTCTGGAATTGTTTTCTGAAATAAAACACTTTCTGTATCCCATGAGAGAGAGATGATCCTTGCAAGATATGTTCTAAAGATATACTCCAAACAACAAACTTGACATATATTGTAGGTAATAAGGACCTGATGACAGAAAATCTTAGTATTTATCGTTCACAAGTTTTTAAATTAATGTGCAGAAGGTTTATCTTACCGTCAATTCATGACAATCATTAAGGATAAGAATCTGAAGAAACTAGTAATGTTTGCAAGTTGCAACAAGTATGTCCTTGAGATGTGCAGGTATTTACTATAGCAATCCATATTAGATATGTTTTACATGCTTTTGGCTAGTAAGCAGATATATCAAAAAGTGTTTCTTATTCACTACAATCGGGATTCAGTAATAGGAATTTTCACACCAACACCCAGCATCAAATCATCTCCAATCTTTTAAGGATGAGAGAGAGAGAGAGAGAGAGAGAGAGAGAGAGAGAGAGAGAGATCACCAGAAAAACTCATGTCTAAGCATTTGAAATTTATTGTTTTCAACCAAGTCACAGGTCACCAAGTTTTAGGCAGAATTCTATTTCCAGGAATGCTTGTCACCCTGACTACCTACTTCAGGGAAATCACACCAATGATCAATCAGCATTTTTCAAAGGGAAAGAAATCACTAGATATTGCTCCTGGATTATGGTCAACAATTGCCTAAAATATGTACCTAGCAATTAACTGAGAGCAGTAGGCCCCCTTTTTCCATGCTAGGTAAGTATATTAAGTAAAACAAAAATTAAAATAAATTTTTTAAAAAAATAAAAAACATTTTTTTCAGAGGGAAATCACTTGTCTTGATTTCTATACGAAGTATAATGGCAGTACAGCACCAAAGAAACAGTCTCTTAACAATCAATTCTTTCAGCCTGCAAATAGGCAGACACTTCCACGTCTTCAAGAATTCTCCAGCACCTTCCCACCCAATATATTTAAAAAAAAAAGCAAAGCATGTGGCGTTTTCTTTTCCTTTTTTTTTTTTTTTTCAAATACCCCTTTTATATTTGTCCAATCCCCACTCATGAAGTGCCTCTGATGCTGTGCCAGGCATAACCCATGAGATTCCATCATTCCAAAACCTGTGAGGAACGAAGTCCATACCTCTGAAGAAATCTCATAGAGTGGATGAACAAATGAGTGACTTCTTCTCCACCACCATGCACATAGTGCATCCAGCTGGGATACCCATTTCTTTTTATGGCATTTTCTCTTAACAATCCAAAAGTTAGAAATCCAATCTTTGTTGGACCTGAGGCTGACAAAACAAGGGGAAATCATCTACACCTTCTACCAAAATCTTAGCATTAATACTTTTCACTGAAAAGCCCAATTTTTACAACCAACTTCCAAGACTAACCTATCACCTTTCCTCCATATTTGTTCCCTTGGAAAAAAAAAAAGCCCCTGAAATGAGATGCAACTTTCAACCTCCCAGTTGTAAAGTTTTAGATGCATTCTTACATCCAAATCATGATTTTCATTCCTCCACACAAATAAGTCATTCATCCAAGCATTCTCGCTAACAAAAATATTGAATAGATTAAAAAAATTATTATATTCCTTTATTATTAAGGGCAGTTCTCAACACCATAAATATTTCCAACATTTCACCCTCGTCATATTGCCACCAAACTCTTTTTATAAAGGCTTCCTTTCCATTAACAGTTGAACATCTTTTAATAATTATTAATAAATTAATGTTCTCTAATAACAAAATTTTTTTTTAAGAAACCTATTTCATACCCAGTGAATGAGTAATAGATTTGTTACCAAATAATTAAAATTTTAGAGAATATATTTTTACATTATTACTTATTAGAATAGAAATATATATATATATATATATATATATGTCTTTATACACAAAATAATCAAAGGAAAAAAAAAAAAAAAACAAAGAAGACAACTGGTTTAAGCGTACAAGTATATAACACTCAGGTTGAACATTGAAGAAGGTGAAAAGAATAATGAAGACCAAGTATGCCTGATGAAGTTTTTGAGAGATTTGTTATCTAGAGGGAAAAAAATTGTATGGCTTGTTCACTTGCAAATTGCATTGGTTAATTGAAGAAATTGTGGCATGAAGAATGCAACATACTCAACCTTCCATGCTTTCAAAGAAGTCTAGTAGCTTTTTATACAATTAACTAGATCAAAAACATAGACATCATTTTATCATGAAATGTGGAAATGTACTTAGAAAAATGCATCTAAGGTGTTCTGCATAAATAAAAGAAAAAAAATTTACTTCTAAAAGTGAAAGTGACAATATGATGGCCGGCCAAATTAATTTAAAACAAAGTATTTATTCAAGACGAATCATGGATTCATGATTCACTACTAGAATTTTCAAAATGCAATTGCTTGTATTCAACCTAGTATGACCCGCCCCTTTCTTTTTTGCTTCTTCCTTTTTCTTTCCCTCTCATGTCCAGGTGGGAGAAGATTATCAGATTTCTGTTCCACTTATGTAACCCAATCTGGATGAATGTAGCATATCTACAAGAAACTAATAAGCTAATCAGAAATTGAACTGATGCACAGGCCTGTCGGAAATTAATGGAAAATTTTATATTATTGTTATCAAAATCACAGCTACTAATGCAACATGAGAGAGAGAGAGAGAGAGAGAGAGAGAGAGTTCTACAGTTATACCTGTAAAAATTTCAGCATTTGCTCTTCAATTGTTCCACGCATTGCTAAAGTTTCCACATGAACAGGACGAGTAGCACCCATCCGATGAGCTCTACTAATCACTTGTTCCTCCATGCTGAAATGATTAAGATAAATAACATAAGAAAGATTGATTTCTCCAATAAGCTATGGATGAAAATAAAACAAAAGAAGAATGGAACAAGGCATTGAAACAAATTATTACCTTCTGTCCCAAATTGGCTCCATTAAAAATACATGTGTCACAAAGCTCAAATCAAGACCTAGAGCTGCACTTCCGTCCATCAAAAGAGCCATACAACTCACATCATGCTGGAAGATAGCCAGGGACTCCATCTGAGAAAGTGAAGGTAAATGAATTGCCAAATTGCAATGGATGAGATCAAAAATAAAACATAGACACATAAGAGAGAAGATACAAACCTTTTTGCTAGAATGCATTGGACTATACATTCCAGCAAATTTGATACCAGCAATTGTTAACTGGAGAACAGAAAGTGAAGTTAATTGAAATATTATTTCAATAAAGTAAATCATCTGAAGAAAATCTTATATTAGGGGAGATCACAGCTACCTGCTGTTCAATGACATGTATATGTTCCAGAAATTGAGAAAAAATTAGAACTTTATCCACAGGTATCTTGCTGCAGTTTGCCTGCTGTAACAACACATTCGATGTGGTTCCTTCAGAAGAACAAAGTACCTCATCAATGTGTTTACCACCGCAGCTCTCATCCATGGAGTAAACAGTCTCTCTATTAGCATCCTGCAATCCTTTCAATCTCTGTACAACATAAGTGACTTTGCTGCTAGATGTTGATTGCCAATCAGGATCCCAGTTATCCTGCACAGATAAGAATATGTATTGTAAAATACTTGTTTTAAAATGATATGAAAAAAAAAAAAGAATAAACAAAAAATCATTAGAACATTGCCTGTTTATATGAAGGCTGTAACTCAATAAGATCTTTCGGCACAGGCCACTTTGGGTTAGGGTTTTCTGGACGGGTTAATATTTCAGGAGACTGCATCTCATATAAATTACCACAACCAGGGAAAGTACACCTCTCACTGTCTAAAGCAACACAGTCGAGGCATAAAAGATGCCTGCATGGTGTAATGACTGGCAGACGACACCATTCTTTGCATCTATCAATCAATAAAAGCAATCAGTGATCCGAACATAATCTGCAAAATTCAATTACCGAATGAAATATCGAAAAAACCAGATCTTACCTCAGACAGCTACCACCATACAAAAGGTTATATTTTATAAAAGCATACTCTTCTGAAGTAGTATCCAGACCATTTCCAACTAGAATATCCATTGTTTCCTGAATGTCTTGGCCAGCATCTGTAACCTTAATATGTCCAGCTACACAGCAGGATAGTCTGACATTTCTAATCGTTGTACTCCGGAACTTCCACTGCTTTGGATTCAGTAGACTCTCCACATGAGAAGGATCATTCCAGTCAGCCATTAATATATTGCGTCGCACTGTAACTACCAATTCATTATAAGTTTTTGCATGTTCTTCAGTGAAATTGAGGAATGTCACTTTCTTGATGCATGGAGGTATTGTTTGCAGATCTATCTTTCTAGCACTAATCATGCACCTGTGAAGCAACTGCAACAAACGTGACCGACCTTCATCCATCTCTGCTTCAAATGGCCTAAGAATGCCAGCTTCCCAGGACTTCTGACTCAGACCATAAGCTTCCTCACGAAGGAACTTCAGCATAGGTTGAAGTTGAGACAGTTGGTTATTGGGGGTGTTGGGAGTGGGAGTTCCAGTTAATATCCAACGATATGAAGCTGTTAGTGAGACAGCCATTTGTAATTTGTTTGTCAAGGCTAGACTTGAGCCAAGGGTGTGCCCTTCATCTAAGATGACTCTAAGCCAGTGCACTTGCATCAGAACACTTCTCTTGCGGGGTCCCCACTCCACACTTAAACGATTAAATGTAGTTATAACAACATCATAGTCCCAAGCTAAATTGTGTGCACTTGGCTTTCTATAATCATTCCATAAGAAAATCCTCAACTGGCCAGGTCTAACATTCCTTTCAATTTGAGTTTTCCAATGATCAACAAGATTTGAAGGAACAACAACCAGGGTTGCTCTTGACAAATACAACCTGAACGTGTCAAGTGGCTCACAGAGAGCGATTCTAAGAGCAGGCAAATCAAAGACCAAGTTGTTAAGAGTTTGAGGATAATACCATCTGCTAACACCCTTTTCAACTCTTCCAATGAGACCAAAAGCTTGAAATATCCTATGGAACCCATGCACATCTCCACTAGATAATATTCGAGTGTCCCAAACAGGACGTACCAAACCAACTGTTTCCATTTCTGAGAGTTGGTTGGGAGAAAGTTTAGCCAACCAAGTTAAAGCCTTCTTTGTTTCAGAATCCATCAGTGCATAATGCTCCTTGAGCACACTGGTGAAAAAAGACACATTTTGCTCTAATCCACCAGAGGTCCCTTTGGTGTAAAATCCTGGTAAGTATGTAATGGACTGTCGACGATCCCAAGATTCTTCTGGAACACTACAACTCTGATACAAGGGATCAGTGTTCATACTACAAAACCATGCTCCAGTAGCATCTGCAATAGCAGTGTCTGCAAGCTTCCGCCATTTGCGACAAGCATCACACTGAACCCAAGTATCATTATATTCAGTATGATCTGCAGCATCCTTCTTGGCCTTCTTGCAACTGTGTGATGATCCAATTGGCATACCAAGTCGCTTGTCCAAAGATGCATGCCTTGTGCCAATTGAACCATTAGTCAATTTTTTGCTAACCTTCCTTTTTGAAAATCCAGATGCTCCTTCATAGGAATAAAGAAGATTTCTCTTGATGCAACTCAAGCCCCTGGTACACCGAACCACACCAGCTGCTGGCATAGATTGTGGAGCTGAGGATGTAGTCTTTTTACCAGGACATGAACCAGCAGATCTTGCAATATTCCCATCAAAATCCATTAACCTGGATCTTTTAGACACTGGAGTAAATTTATCTAAAGATAACTGCCCCCTTCGAGCATTCTGGCCCAAAATCCTTTTCCCTAAAAACATGTTACCACTGTTGACATTATGACTACTGAGCTCATAATAGCCACATTTCTGGTCTGCATTATGCATGCACCAGAAAACTTCTGCACCATCTGGTGGGTCAGCCAATGCTCCTTGCGTCTTTAGAATAAGGGAGAGAGCAGTAATGGTCTTACCTAAACCAGGTTCATCACAAAACATTCCCCCACGGAAATCTCTAATTGTTGGAACTATGCCAGTGAATATGTCACCAGAAACAGTATTTATATAAAAGGCAAACCCATCTTCAGTTAAAAAGTCCATGTACAAAGGATGTGGCAAAACTTCAGCAGTCCGCTCACGCTGTAACATCCACTCAACTGCTGTCTGCTGATGAGGAAAAAGTTTAAGCTTCATACATGGCATAATTGACACGGCCAAGGATCTTAGATGGCGACAGGTTGTGGCCACCCTGACAAGATCTGTCGGACCAAGTGCAGTGAGAATATTAATCAAAACATCGTCAGACACCACCCAAATGCCAGATCTGCAAGAGGGATCTTCTGGTTTTACTCTTGAACAATCAAGGTTTCCCTTCTTTTCCATGGTAGGTAGACTCTTAAAAATTTCATGGAGTTCAAATAGCTTATTACTAGAAGAACCATAGGTGTTGCAGTGAAGCTTACATTCAAGAACATGGCAATCAGAAATATTCCAAATGCTCTTATTAGATCCATTAGCGTAACTGCAACACACTCCATTACTAACGAGCAGTGAACTTCTCTCTTTCCAGTCGCAACTGCAGATAATGTTCTCTAACTGCGTCAGAAAGGCACACTTATAAATGGGCAAGTAAATTTTAAATTAATAATTTAATTTAAAGGGTACTTGCTCAATGCATCAATATAATGAAAACATTGAAAAGCCTAAAAGAATTTGTCAAATGAAGCCCACTGTACCTAGTAGGCTAGTACAACAATTATTTGCAAGCACCATCAATACGCAATGTTTATGTGATGTAGGTAATTCATTCATCAATATATGGAAGGGGTCATTACACACAATATTACATCATTTTTCACTTGTTTGTTGTCATTTGGGTCACTTATTAGGTAGTTTTCTATTTCTTTGTGTCGTCCAAAGAAAGCAAACCATACCTTGTATAAATGTTGGAAGCTACCATTTTTTCCCTTATCAGTGAAGTATCCTACCTTGAATTTGCATGCACGCAATTATGATTGTTAACTCTCTCATTTGCACCCTTGCAGGACGTCAAACGGGCAACATGCAAGCTTAGTTTGATCATGGAGACACATGAAAGCCTCACATCCCCCTGCCAATTCTAGAGAGTCAAGGCTTGGCAAGCTTGAACTAAAGTTCATTAATGGAGTTTGGACTCATGAGTCTTTTCATAGGCTACTTAAGCGCCCACCACGTCAGTTTGACCAGTGTGCCGACACCCCATTGGAATCCAACAAATTGTCTCTTACCAGAATTCCTCTTCCCTGAAAAGATACAAGCATTCTTTTCCATCCCAATTCCAGAGAAAACTGCGATAAATCCAACAAATCCACAAGACTAAACCATCATCAATCTTCCTAAAACCTGTAAAGGAATGTAATAATTCCTCCATCGAATCTAGGCAAACCCAATTCTTTTCCAAAAAACAGCAAATAACTTTCTGCAAATCCCCCAAGAGAAAGAGGAACGCAAAATTCAATGCAATGTAGGTTTTGATCTATCAAAACACAAGAAACAACCATCCCAAGGTAATGTACAGCCTTCCAACAAAACTAACAAAGACAAGAGTTCTCCAACTGCCCATCATTTAGAGGCCTAAAGGCCTACAAATGTGGAAATCTCAAGAAGTGTTAAATCCATTTGAACTAAGAAGGAAGCAATGACAATATCCTGCACAAAAGAGAGATGATATAAACGAGTAAAACAAATGGAACGCACATAATTCTCTGCCCAAGCATCTTACCAAAAATGGATTGGAGACCCATCGCCCACAACAAATTCTATTTAAGGAATAATCAAAGGATAAATCTGACAATACTCTTCCAAGAACTATAATTTCAACATCTTAAACCCGAATTTCTATCCCATCTATTAGGATGTAATCCAAATTTACTTTACATAACTTTATGCAAAAGGGAGTTCCCCTCGATGGGAAAACACCACAACCATTTACATAATAAGGCAGTGTTTTAAGACACAAAATTTCCAAGACCCAAACCACCCTCCTTAAATCCACAATCTCCTAACAAATCAAATTACCCGTGAACAAAGGAAATCTCTCATTACTTTCTCAATTTTTCCTAGCTACCGCTACTCAAATTCTTAAAAAGGTCAAATAATAAAGAGGGATACTAGAGAAACAAGCATGAATAATGGTGATACAACCACAAGAAAATAAAGCACCTTTCCACCCATCCAAATGCATAGACACCCTATCGATTACTAGATCCAAAAACCCAACAAGCCTAGGGTTAGCCTCCAATAGAACTCCTAAATAAGACAAAGGCCACACAAGAATGCCACCCCAAACTAAGGAAGCTAACGTCAAAGACTTTACACTACTAAGATTAATAGTAGCAATCCACTCTTCCCCAATTTGTTTTTAAAACCAAAACCTTCTCAAAAATCTAAAGAATTGTAAGACCATTCAAACAAGATCTCTATGATCATCTAGGGAAAATATAATATTATCAACAAACTGAAGATGAGAAACAATCAGCCCCTCTCAACCCACCTCAATCCCTTTCACATAATCTCTATGTCTATTAACCTACTCAAACATCAACAACGATAACAAACAAAAAAGGAAATGAGGACCCCCTTGCCTAACACCTCTCAAGGCTTTAACACTCCTTAGAATCCTATTCTGCTAATAATGACTGAATAGGAAAAATATGACAGACACCCCCTCATCCAACCCTGTGATCTTATCCCAAGTGTCCTAGCTAACCCTATCATAAGCCTTTTCAAAATTCAATTTAAATATAGTTCTCCCTTTTTATTCCTCTTATGAACACCCTCCACTACTTCATTAGCCACCAAAACAGCATTTGACAATCTTTCTTCCCAAATGGGAATTCCTATCACTTCACTCAACCTATCTGCAAGCACTTTTGCAGCAATTTTAACACTTGTAACTAGATTGATAAGTCGAGAATAACAACTTTTGAAGCCCAATCCTTCTTGGACGGTAAAGTAATGGAAGTTGAATTGCTGCTTACTGCCTAAGACTCATTAAAATAGAATTCATAAAAACCTTCATCAGATAACCACGTCTAAACAACCCTAAAAGAAAGTCATAGTAAAACCATTTGGTCCCAAGCCTAATCCCTATCCATATTCCATAACAAACACTATTTATTTGTTATGTTATTGTTATTATTGGTTTTTAATTTATAATTGTTATTCACTACTAGAAAATATTATTATTTTTGTTTTCTTTCATTATTATGATTATTATCACATAAGTAGCTGTTGTTACTGCTCTTTTATAGTATTATTATTTGTACATTACAAGATTCTACTTACTATTGTTATGATTACATAATCAAGGGTATTCTAATAATCTTATTGATATGACATTTAATAACATAAAATACAAATGCCAAGCCAAACAACATAGTCCTAATGAGCAAATCAAACAAAAATAGGCTAGTGAAATAAGTGATTTCAAGAAAGCATTTAGGATAACCCAATCAAAAGCCTTTTTAAGCATTCAAGCTCAAATCATTATTTAATAAAAAGAAAAAGAGGGGGGAGGGTGGGCAAGCTTGCACTTGGCGTGGATCAATTAGATAAGAGTTCAGTGCTTGCCAGTCCAGTCCCGCAGGTGCTTTGATGTAATAATTCAATGTATATTCATCAATCTAACAGGAAAAACAAAATATTGATTAAGTTACACAATGTCATATGTTTGAACATCTTGACTTGAAGCCCTAAATAAGACGGATACATTGGTTGGTTGGTTAGAAACATATAGATAGAAAAAATTGAGGGATCAAATCATGAAAGCACTCGTGTAGTTGATAAAGCAGTGTGCCATCACTAAATATTGTCGTTGAAATTGCAATGCAGTGGGTACCATTGAAATTGACAAACACATAGATGCGTCCGTGCTCAAAAGCTTATACAAAGACAAAAGGATGGCTTCAAAAATCAATTGCAGAATGAATCCAACAATAAACCCAACCTTAAATGCCTGAATAGAGCACCAGCGGTCGACCCAGATTTTGGAAACTGCCAACCGTACCACAGAGCGATGGGGAGATAAACGTCAATCAGCAACACCACTCTTACTTCCCCATTCTCACCATTCGCAACCCCAACGATTCTAGCAACAATTCTCAAACACTTATGCAACATCAGAGCGTGAAGCTGATGCACCACACTCACACTCCCCTTCACCATCCCAATACTCCTCCTCCGCCAATTCCTCGGCGCTATACTCTTCCTCCCCTCCCCACTCTCTCCCTCCACCCCATCACATTTGCCCGCACCCTTCCAACCGACTGGGGACAACACCGCGCCGCTTTCGGCCCTGAAACCGACCTCTGATCCGTCCCCAAAGATGACACAAAGCGCGCCAAAGCCGAGGTCTTTGAACGGATCGATTCCATCATCGCTTTCCGTCGAATTGAACGAGAGAACAGCGCGCAAGAAGCCGCACAGCTTGTGGTCCGGAACCGAGTCTTCCTCCATAGGATAAAATCACATTGCAGACGCTGCGAGTGCGGCGAGGGTTTCTAAATCTTAGGGTTATAGAATTTTAGTTAGGGTTTCGATGAATGGCTAGGGTTTGGACTTTGAATCTGCTGAGATTGGTAAGCTTCGTAGAGGGAAACGGAGAAGACGATGTCGGAACGCGAGAGAGAGAGAGAGAGAGAGAGAGAGAGAGAGAGAGGACAAATAGCGAGGAGAGTTGTTGGGTCGTGAAATTGAGGTTTGTGGAGCCCAGGAAAAAGGTTCTAATGGGCCTGCCGTAAATCCAAAACAATGGGCCTTGTAAGTGGACTTTGACTTTACTTTTTTTTTTTAACTAGTTTTTATTTTCTTTTTTATTTTAAATTTTTATTAGTGAATTGAATGTTGGCACAACATGGGCACCTTTTTGACTTATGTTATCTTTATTTTTTATATAAATTGATCTTAGTAAAATTATTAAATGATTTGATTTTTCCTTAAAAGATAAATAATTTTAATTTTCTTTATAATATTTTTTGATAAGAAGAAGAAACACAGAAAAAAAGACTTATTATTTGGTTCATCAAGTGAAGACATTACCAACATCACCCACATAATTAATTTTTTTAAAGAAGAATAAAATTTAACCGAATCAAAGATATGTCTTCCCCATTTGACTATATTATTTCCAAACATGTTAAAAAAATTGAATATAAGCATTTAGTGCATTTAATAAATTTATTTCTTTATAAACATTTTAAATAAGAAAATGGAGAGCTTGTACTTTAATGCCTTTTCATTTTTATTTTTTATTTTTGCTTTTAGAAAGAAAAAAAGATTTTGTCTGAAGAAAGGGGGACTAGGGGGTGGCGGCTCGTTAGTGCACCCTTATGATTATTATTTTTTAAAAAGTAAATATAAAATAAAACTATATGTAGTATGTTTAATTATTAAATTTACCTTTGTATGTTTTAATTATTAATAAAAATATGTATAATTAATTTTATTTTTATAAACCTATACCATTAGTTAAGGTAACATTGTTATTTAAGGGTCACCCGATGTTACTATCAAAAATTAGAGAAATGAAAACCATAAACAAAATTAATAAAAAACAGCAATATATTTGGTTAACATTTATAAAACTAATACAAAATAAAATTTTAATTTAAAAAATAGTCATTTTTATTTTTAAATCAAAATATTATAAATATATTATTAAGTAACAAAATTATAAATAATACACATTAAAATTTATTATAATTATTTTTCTTCCAAATTTACTTTATAATAAAAATTTTATTAGACATAAAAATTAAAAAATAGTAAAAGTATTTTGTAATTAATTTTTTTTATTATTATTATTTAAAATTTATGTATAAATTTCTTATCATTATATTTAAATTCATATGTTCATTTAATTCTAATTTTAAATGAATAATTTAATTCAAAAAATTATTTCTAAATATTAAATTTTTTTATAACAATTTGTCGAAATAACTAAAAATCATAAAATCTAGTTTTCAGTTTTTTAACAAATAATTAAAAATTAATAATAAAAATAAAAAACTAACAATAAAAACAAACGTATTTATATAATGTATTTTTTCACTATAGAAACACAGAAACTAAAAACAGAAAAATAACAACGATACCAAACAAACCCTAAACCTATATTGTTTTCTCTCATTATTCTTAAAATGTCATTTTCTTACAAGTTCAAATTTAAAAAAATAAATTAAAAATACCAACTAATGATTACAACAACAACAACAAAACCAAGCCTTAATCCCACTAAGTGGGGTCGATTATATGAATCATTTTCCGTCAATTTATGCGATCATGGACCATTTCTTTTGATAAATTCAAAGATATTAAATCCTTACTCCCTATCTCCTCCCAAGTTATTTTAGGTTTACCCTTACTCCTTCTACTGCCCTCCACAGTAACTAAGTCACTCTTCCTCACAGGTGCACTATAAGGCCTACATTGCAACTAATGATTAATTAGTAAATTTATATTATTTGAAAAAAATTACGCACAACTCCCTATCATCTCTAATAGGCCTAAAAATTTTAAATTTTGGATTGTGAACACATACATAACTATATACACAACATTATGCTAAATGTTATTCGTACAATCACCAAATTGGTTCAACCCATTTAGTGATTAAATTTTTAAAACACAATATACCTTTTATAATTTTAATTATTTTCTAAGCCATATCAAGACTCCACGAATAAAGTAGAAGAAAATAAATTTTTACATCATCAATATTAAAAGTCACCAACATTTTTTATTTATGTTTTTATCTGCTTTTCTAAGCTATAACCTTCCACGGACAAACTAAAAAGGAAAATATCGATCCATGCATCACTAACAGTGCCAAAGCTTAGGACTGAAATCAATATTAAATTTTTTTGTTTGAGAAAATAAAATTAAAGAAGAATTTGTTTTACTATTCTTTGAAAAATATAAAATATAATTTAGGTTTTGAGAACTAAGAGAATAGTTACTCCTTATATATTCCTAATTATTTCATTCAAAATGTAACATGAAACAAATAAACATCCCTACCATGGAATTACGAAATAGTTATTCCCTATCCATACCCTATTATAGACTCATGAAAAATTTCACATTATTATTTACTTTATACTAACATAATTTCTTGCATAACTAATTGTAACTAACCTATTAAAATTAATATATAATATATTAATTTTAATAGGTTAGTTACAATTAGTTATATAAAAAATTATATTATTACTATTATTATAAAATAAACAACAACGTAAAACATTTTATGACTCCACACTAAGGAGTGGAGAAGGAATAGTTTCTCCCATTGTCATCGTAGGGATATCTATTCATTTTTTATTACATGTTGAATGAAATAATTAGAAATATATGAAAAATAACTATTCTCTTAACTAGTAAAATTTAAACCATATTCCATCCTATTTCAATGAATAGTTATTCCGCTGAACCAAACGAGGGAATGAAAATTTATTTAATATAATTAGAAAAAGTTCAATAACTAAATAACAATGGCATGCCAAATCAAAATTTTATTCTCAAATTTACTGAGACTTATTTTCTCTCTCAATTTGAATAATAGCCCAACTAAACATCCAAAAAAAAAAAAAAAGCTCATATTGTCCTTTCCCCAATGCTCTCCATATTCCAAGCAAAGCCTTAATGAATGCAATCATCAAATTATGCATGTTTACTATTGTTTGAGAACAAAGTTTAATGGTAGATTCTTCATTTTAAAAAATCTATAAGATTAACAAAAGGTTTCTATGGTTTAAACTAGATGTATTAACTAGATATAGAATCAGACAGCTGCAATGATACTAGAGCTAGAAAAAATGTCACAACAATTATGATAAGGAAACAATATTTGAAGAAGAAAACCTTGAAACCAAACCAGACACACGAATGTATGAATGACAGCAGATGCCACATAACAACCTGTAGATACAATGATAATTAATTATGAATAAATTCCATTAAAAGTCCATGCAGTTTTGTTGAATTTAACTCCTTAAAGTTTTAATTGCAATATAGATTCTTTGTTTTTATGATGTCTCCAAGTAAGAAATTGGACAAGCACAAAGTCTCTCAAAAATTAATTGAAGAACAAGAGCATATGCACTAGAATGGATTATATATAATATATAAAAGGGGCAAATTTTTAGACCTAATGGAAGAGTTGCATCTTTATTTAACAATCCCGGCAGGGTTTCCCTTCTTCAGCTCCCTTGAGGTCTGTTTGGAATTTGAGCATCAAGGAATTACAACATGACAAAGAAAATAGGATTTTCCTTAACCTGTGCATAGACCAATCTATTATCCACATATAGGAGAGAAATTACCATGATTGGAATTTTCAAATAATATAGTTTAGATTGATCAGTACCTTACTCAAGCTTACCACCAATAAATGATCTGCAGCCATGTATGATTAGCTCCCCAAAAAAGAGTCTTCTGAATAATTAATACACAGGAATTGGTTGATGGTACAAAATTTGAAGTTGAAACTAAAGACGGGGATTGCCAAGTGTATACACAAGAAGAAAGGTCTGCAGGAAAAATTTCCATAAAATCCAAAAGATTAATATGTTATGCAATAAGTTACCATTTGAAACTTGAAAAATGTGTGGAAAAAGAAAAAGAAAAAAAAAGATAGAATTACCTTTTTCCAGGTCGGTCACAAAAACAAAAGGGGAAATAAATTATATATGGTAAATCAACAAATAAAATATTTATTATCTGTGTCATTAACCTTTTATTTTTAAAATATTTTAATCATGTTTAAACAAAACTTCGTTTTTAGTAATATTTGATATAGAGAAAATATATAATGAAAAGTCTATTTCCTTATCTATTTTCTTTTTCTTACCATTGAGCCTAAGTGGATTTTTTGTTTCTGTTGTCATCATCTCTTTCCATTCAAAAGCCCTTCTACTTCATTACTCAAAATGCACCAATATGTTTACTAAGGAGCCAGCTTCCACAAACTTTCAGAGCCATTCCCACAACTCTCAAACTCCAGCACATAAGCATGGAGAGAACAAAATTTCTACACCAAACCATTGCCAGATCTGCTCTGGAGCTCCCTCGCATCGATGCAATGGAACTACAATTTACAAGAGATTTGCGCTTCCTGCCAGCTCCTTACACAAGAAACACCAATGGACAGAGATAGCTCCTCACATGAAGAATGCTACTTTCTTGGCTGTTAAAAATCTCCAAACAGCTTTCCACAGAAGAGAAGTCATGAAGCCAAAAGGGCAACTTCAGTGAAGCAAACGGCATCAGCAAGCATCCAGTAGCACTCAAAGAAGATTTCTTTCACACATTAACACAAACAATTAACAGAGTTCACAATTCATTCAGTAACACTGCCAGCATAGTCTAGCTGATATTTTTCCTATTAAAATCCCTCATTTTTCACTCCAACCTGCTCCAAAATGACCTTCATAGGCCTCTCAAATCATAATCTTTGAATCCCTCACAGGCCATTCAACAAAGACCCAAAAAACTTAAACCATCCCCTCAGATCCACAGAAATACTCTCCATTCATCTCCATTAAAGATGTAAGGCGTACAGATAATGGCTCCTTAAACCCAAAAAATGAGTGCTCAATATCTACCAAAAACCAGTGAACAAGCCTTGTGACTTGTGCTGCAATTGCAGGAACCAAACTCAATTTTTTCCTTTGTACAACCAAACAATGTTTTCCTGTCTAATCCTAGGATATTGTCTCTTTGCACATTCACCCTGGAGATTTTAATAATGCAGCTTCAGTAGCATAAATAATTGCAATTTAGCAATTAAGCAGACACACAATAGGATACATGCAGAAAATCAGTTCACAACAAGCACTTTAATTTAAAAGGATTTTAAAAGATCGAGGGAGAATAGAAACAACATGAGAAAATAGGTCAGACGAAAGACACTTAAAACGCCAACATTGCACAACAAGAAGTCATATCATACAAAAACACCTTAACTGCTGTTCATATATGCTATATGCTTATATATGGAACCAGACAAGCCATTCTTGAAGCCTAATTAAATGCATGTGCGTGTAAAATTTCAAGTATGCAAAAAATGCAATCATAGCTATAGGATTCCCAATCCAACTTACTATTACGAGTAGGAGCAGAGCAAGTGATACAAATTTGGTGCATAATTTGTATTAAAATATTTCATGAGTCAAGCAAAAGATTCAAAAATGTGCATTTGATCTTTTGAAACTCACCATGAACTTCACTCAAGTTCAAACTTATACCATCTAAAAGGAACACAATAAATTACGATTTGGGGCAACAATTCCAAAGTCATTTCTTTTCTAAGAGGGGATGTTAGAACTCCAAATTCAGGTTCATTAGGTCAAAATCTAGGCTCAGGAAGAATTAACACAATTCAAAACTGTTGGTATCAATTGCTATATCACCTTCTATTCATCACTTTTATCATTATTGAGTTGACTGAGTGTGTTACCATACAATAAAACATTTCACATAAAAACTATTATATTTCAATGCAATTTTTCTTCCAATTATTTACATCCATTGTCTCTTAGTTAACTACACAAACCAAATAAGAGCCCTTTGTACATATTGTATGTCATCTCTTCGGATTTAGCTTAAAAAACCTTCATTCGAGGATATTCACTTCTACAAATGTTTTTTTTATCAGTAATATCTACTTCAGCAAACAATTATCATACGCACTAAACCACTCAATGATAGTAACGTGGACGAGTAGACTAACAATCCCCTAATAACAGGAAGAGAAAACTTCTCAATACTTACCATAGATTCTTGCTCCTCATAATCATTTTGTGAGACCAAAGCCTTCATGCATCATTAACCCAAGGCTTGCATATAATCAAGCTTATCTTGAAAATCTCAGCAAAACATGGCTACTATATATTTCCCTGCTGATACCAAACTCAAAATAGTATAGAAATTGTAATATCAGTTCCTTCAAAATATTAAAAAAGTAGAAAAACAAGAAAAAAAAAAAGCTGCGGCCACTGTAAATTCATAATCAATCTCGTCATTCCATGCTAACTAAAAATGTAAACTTCTGGACATAAATAATGAAAAAAGTAGAAGAAGGGAAAAACATAAATCAAAATGACACAGACAACCCTCCTTTCTGTGTAGAGGGAAAAACAGCAGTTTAGAGATTACAGTGGACAGTAGTAAAATGGAAGAACAAATTCTAAGAAGTGACAAAAGTTAAACAAAAATTCAATTTACCACATTTCAAAATAAAAATGACAATCAACCAAATATATAACCCTTCCAAATTCCACCTAGCTCTCAAATTGAAATTAATTTTTTTAAAAGTAAATAAACACCAGTAGCTCAAGACCATTTTGCATCACTCATTGCTTTCTCTTTTGTTTGAACTCTCTTCTCAACACATGGTCAAAATCCCACGTTCCCAATTTAATGATACCACACAGGAACCTAGCTTATTGTGATCTAAATGCGGCGCTTCTTTCGGAGCCTACATCCATTGTGAGGACGTCGAGTTGTGTCTTCAATGTACACAATTGGGTTTTGATCACTTCTAGAATTTGAATAACCATCTTTCCAGCTCAAAATTGCTAGTCTTTTCCTTTTAAAGTGAGTAAACCCATTCACCTTCATTACAACTGACTTCACTCCAAGTTCCCTTGTACGCCGCCCAACAAATTCTGCAGTGGCTTCAGCAGCATACCGAGAAACTTTTCCCCCACCTTGCAGTTCCTTCAAGTGTCCTGAGGATGCCCAGGCTTTTGTATTACCCTTTGAATCCGTCACGTTGATAAAAGTATTATTACGGAGCATCTTTATATGAACAATATCAGCATTTGTTTCTGTTACATGCTGAGTAAATTGAGAACTTCCTCTGATATCCTTACCACTTTCCTCTATAATTCCCTTCACAAAATTCATGGGCCGAAAATTATTCCTCCTCTCAAAATGTTTAGGACTTTCCGAATGTATCAAACGTCGAAATATTGTCGCATAGGGAAGAGAAACATTTTCTTTCGTGTTCAGATTACCCAACTTCATCTCCAGAGTACCCGAAAATCTCCACACATTTTTTGCAACATTCCAAGGATCACCTGCAAAAGCCATAATTTTCATCACTCATATTTTCAAGACAAACCATAATTCTCCATCCCAAACACATAATTTCCTGCACAAAATTTCTCAACTGTCCCTATAACAAGCAATGAAGTGAATAGACTCCACCCGGCAGACTTGATTTCTTCCTTACAACCATTTTCCCAGCGATTCAACATATATGTACAATATAGCCTTTACATTGCAAAGATATTCAACAAAATACGCATATTACCAGTCTCAGTTAGCATTTTTTTTTTTTTTTTTTCATTTTGAAGCAAAATTGCACAAGCCCCTTTTGTGGCGGAGCAAGCATATTGAAAACTCATAATACCTAGTCCATTTGGCTGCCGAGAAAATGGGAATACTATATAACAAAAGAATAAGATCTCGGTACTTATGTTTTGCACTAATTTTTTCTCTTAAATTTGAACAACGGTACACAAACACATATTTTCGCGTGGCTACGAAACATATTTCTTGGCAGCCAAACAAAACGGAAACGAGAACTTGCCTGAAAAGACGCCGTTTTTCCGGGGGATTTCCGAGAACAGCGAGAGGGCTTTAAAGGATGGAAGAAGCGATCTCATGTCAGCCGGATTGAAGATGCCGGGAGCTGGAACAGACAACCCAGAAGGACAGTGGGATCGAATCGAGGACTGTCGGGTCTGCTCTAATAGGGTTTTGTTAAGTTTTGACTTCGTTACAGAGAAAGAGAGGAAGCGCAGAGATGGAGGAGCGAGGGAGAGAGATCGAGAAGCTTGGCGCAAGCAGAAAGAAAAATGCATTTTCTAGGGTTTTTTGCGGGGCTCTGGGTTGGATTGTTCTCTGCAACCTGGGGCATCTAAGTTCTATGCCATGGCCGTCAGTGACTCAGTAGCAGCAGGGTTAAAAAAAATTTATAACTTGTTTTTCTTTAAAGAAAAATAAAATCGTTCTCAATATGAGAAACGCGAGAGTGATGAAGAAGACCGTTTCATTTTCTATTTTTAGATATTAAAAAAATTATATATATATATATATATATATATATATATATACCATTTTTTATTTTTAAATTATTCCTTTAAAAAATAGAAAATAAATTTTAAAATTATAAGAATACATTTATTTTTATTTGTAGATTTTTAAATAATTAAATAATTACAAGCTGATTTCCAAATTTTTAAAGTTATATCAAAATTACAATTTTTGAAAATAATAAAATTATTCTAATTTTCTATATAAATTTAGAGACTTAAAAATTAAGGTGGTATTTTTAAATTATGTGAAAATTAATAATAAAAATTAAAACTATTTTTCACAAGTGAAGAAAGATAAAATTATTAAAATAATTATAGTTTTTCTGTAAATTTAAAAAACTAAAAACAAAGGTGGTATTTTTATATTATTTTCCGCAAGTTTAAAGTGACAAAAAAATTATTGTTTAAAAATTTTTTATAAAAATGTGGAAAAATTAAAAAATGTGCTAAAATTTTTTAATTCTTTGTAAAACTAAAAATAAAAAATGTAAACTATTTTTTATAAATAAATTTATTTTAACATTTAGTTGCACTTAAATATTAAGTCTTTTTGCACTGACATTGAGTTGGATAAGTGGCAAAGTATATTTTCTCTTTGGAGCGTCAAAAAAAATAAATTGTTTCCCTACAAGAATTCATTTTTTCATGAGAATTTTGCGTTACGCGTTGTTGAGGTATATATCAAATTGTGACATGAGGCTTAAATATGTACATTTTTATTTTGCTCTTTTTTTTAATGCCTAAGGCATGTGACTGATTAAAATATTATCTTTTATATGTAAGTTTTGATTAATTGAAGGGAGATTGCAAAATGGCAAAGTCAGTTGTGTTTTATTAAATGGCTAGGGGAAATATTTAGTGTCATGCAGGTTTTTTTAAAACTAGATCAAAACATTTTGCCTATATGTGTGTACATATATAATATTGCAATGTTATTATTGGTTGAGAAGCATCCCAAATTCAATCCTTGCAGCCTCATTGAAAGTTATCTTTCTCATTCATATGCGGTAGTCCAAGACTTGCCCCTAACAAATAAAAAGTTAACGACAAGGCATGAATAGTTAAATAAATAAAAGCCTCGGAGGATTCCCCATCCTATCCAACAACCTCTACTATTTCTTGTATTATTCGTACTTCATAGTCTACGAAAATCTTATGGACACATTATATTGTTAACGTTTTCCTTTTACCACTACAATCTTATCATACAAATCTCTCTCTCTCTCTCCCTCTCTCTCTCTTCAATTTAGTGTTGATCATGGTTGAAAAATAATTAAGGAAATGTATCAAATCTAATATATATGTTGCTTCCAAAATTTGTCAGGATAATCTCTCTCTCTCTCTCTCTCTCTCTCTCTCTCTCTCTCTCTCTCTCTCTCTCAATATAAGTTCAATTGAGTGTTGATCATGGTTGGACAATGATAAGGAAATGTATCAAATCCAATATATATGTTCCTGTCAAAATATGTCCAAGAGAATATGGATCAATTACGATTTCTATCACCTAACAAAAATGAAAGAATAATGGTTTGGAGAATCCATGGTCTACTTTGGGAGTCCTCTTTAATTTGCCTAAGTTAGGGAATTTGAAAGATTATATGATCGCAATAATAAAGAAGTGCGTGAGAATGAGATGTCTACCTTCCTTAAAAGATTCTTTTTATAGGTATTCGGGATACCTCTCTGTTGATTTCCATACTAAAGGATTGCAAGGATTACATTTTGGATATTTTATTGAAGAGTAAAGATTAGTGTGCTAACCCCTACTTTAATTAACAAACGTTATATCTTTTTTTTCCATTACTCCTTTGATATATTTTCATTTTTTAGTCTTACATAATTTAATGTCTTGTTTAATGCCAAAGTTTCTTTTAGGTTATATCAATTGCCCCCTACTCATAAGTCTTATAGTTACCTTTTTAGTTCGAGATCGAGTATATTGCATTTACTGTAAGTCCTTTTATTTTCATGAGATTTCAATTAGGTCATCAGGTGGGCATCTTTGGGTTTCATCAGATGTGTTGGAATTGGTGTAATCCCAAGAGAGGAAGTGAATTGGGTTTTAAAAACTTTTTGGCTAATTAAGCATTTCGTCGATTCACCACAAATGATCATATCTCATTCATAATGCAAACGTGTAAGTAAAATAATTGAACTATTAGTGCAGACATACACGTGTGCAGGACATCTCATTTAAAATAAAGGTGTGCATGCAAATAATATAACAATAAATAAATAGGCATACACATACTGAATTTAAAGTGCAGTAATTAAATAAGATAGGAAGAGGACAACACGAGATATTTGTTATCGAGGTTCGACCAAACCAGCCTACGTCCCTACCTTGGACATACCCCCCAAGGATTACACTAACGCTGCTCACTTAAACGGACAGAGCAGAAGCCATTTACATCCTCTCCTTACGGGGCGAGGAAAACCCTAGTTCAATTTCCGAACTGAACCAAACCAGTCTCACTTACGGGCCTGGGACTCTCCAATTCAATTTACAAGATGAATCAAACAGGTCTCACTTATAGGGCTGAAACTCCCAAGTTCAATTCCGGGCTGAACCCAACTGATACATTAAAATCATTTATGTACAAAATGATATTTCTAAAAATACAAACTAAGATGTACACGATTAAGCTCAAATAAATGCACTCTCCAATATAATATGAAATATGCTCAATAGAGTAAGGGTGTGTTTCTCAAAATATTTTTACAATCTTTGAACATAATATGTATGATGAAGACTTCAAAGATTTAAACCCTAAATCAAATATTTCTCTAAAAAATTTTCTCAATAAGACATAGGAGAATTTAGGGTTATAGTTTCAAAAACTTTGTACAAAAAAAAAATATATGCATTTGAAAATCTATGTGCAAATCAATGCAAGTAAAAACCCAAATAAAATACTCTCTTGTAAAAATGATCTACAATAATAAATGAAAGAGAGTCTTGGAGAGTAAAAGATTTGCCCCAAGAAATAGTTTTTGCAATAAAAATTAGTTTGGGGAACTATGATTAATAAATAATTTGAGAAGATTTGAGAGTTCATCAAAGTTACTAATCTTAGCTTATGAAAGGGTATATATAGAGTCAGGGAATTTTTTGATCCTTGGGGATACGCTGGGTATTATTAGAAAAGTTTAATTAAATTTTAAATCCATTTTAGCATTTAAAAATACCTTAACCCGAGAGTTTTGGTCAATCGAGCTATAGGTTCGGTCGCTCAAATTGACACAAAAGAAAAAGGCAATTTTGAACTTCGGATGCCTGAAACATGGTTCGGGTGGCTAAACTAGGCGATTTTCAAAATATCCAAGATTCGGTTGCCCGTCCTTAAGTTCAGTCTGACGAACTTGCATGTTCGGTTGCCCGAGGGTATTTTGAACATAAACGTTCGGTGCCCAAGTTGGTGGAAAAGGACAGGATACAAGTTTGGTTGATTGAAGACGCTACGGTCATTTGAGTTCAGTCACCCAAAATCAGGTCAACTATTTCACCAGTCAACAGTTTAGTCGACCGAGACAATTTGACTTGCCTGGTTCGGTCGTCCAAATCCCTTTCAATTTTCAACCTAGGTTATATTTTACCCCTATTATTTTTCGTAAGTGAAGTGCAGGGTCCTAGGGTCTCTCTAAGGTCTAGGTATTTTAATTTACTCTAAAAAACCTAGTGTCGGTCGACGGTTCTATCTGAGCACTAAGACATATCATGCAGGATGTGTAACGACTCGGAAAATACTAATATTTAAATATTAAAGAGAAAGGAAATGGAAACGGGAACAGAAGGAGGCAGTAAACTTCGTCAACGAATGCGGATCGCATTTTGGAGATAATGATAATTGGGGATAATAATAACAATTTCAAGGAATTGCCAGGAAATTCGTCGACGAATACAGGGTTTCGTCGACGAGTGCATAAGGAAATTCGACGACGAATACAAGTTTTCATCGACGAGAAAATCCAAGAGACGGATATGGGCTGCTCTAAATTTCATCGACGAATACAAGGTTTCGTCTACGAATTTAATGAAGACTCGTCGACGAGGTGATGTGTCTCGTTGACAAATCTGGCAGTATAAATAGTGGAAAATAGGGATTTTTATCATTTTTAGCGCCCCTCTCTCTCTCTCTCTCTCTCTCTCTCTCTCTCTACAACTCTCTCTCACTTCTCTCTTCGTTTCCGGGCCTATTTCTCGCCGGATTGAAAATCTAAGGAACACTTTTGGCGAGATTCTCTGCAAGTCTGCCCGAGCTGATCGCTGGAAAAGTTGGGTTGGATTTCGTTCCAATCTCAAGGTAAGACATTTTATTCAGTATTTGCCTTTTCCCCAATTATAAGAAATGTTGTAGGTAAGAAAGTACTAATATTTTGTTCTAGGGGATTGTGTTTTCAGGATGTTGAGTTAGGAACCCTGCGGGTATAGGGCCAAAATTTTATAGGGGCTTTTCAAAGTTAAGGTAAGGGAAATATGCTATGCTAAGAATTTTAATAAAGTTAACAGAGATTTAATAGATATATATTCATACCAGTTTATTATACAGTTTTCACATGATATAAGTTTAAATGTTTGTGTAGCCTGAGTAAATTTTCATGGGATGAAAAAATATATATAGCTTTTATAATGTATCATACTATATTGAATACACAGATATTGACGGTATATACAGTTTGTATAGTTTTTCCTAATGTATGGAGTTATACAGAATATGCAGATATAGATATATATTCACAAAAATTATATAGAAAAATGTACATGCATATACAACTTTTATACAAATAGTTTCATGAAACAGAGTTTAGTATGTCATGTTTCCTATTACCATAACATACAGAGTATACAAATAGAGCATATAGACAGTGATACAGACAGATATATATATATATATAGAGGTAGCATTAAGATGCTACAGATACAGTATACAGAGTTTATAGTATTTACAGTATAGAAAGATAGCATTATGGTAATTTTCGAAACATGGTGAAAACAGTAAAAGAGTATATATGTATATATGTATATAGTATCAGATCCCTGTGGAAATATTACAGACAGATACAGTACAGATATAGATTACAAAGCACGGTACCGTTGCTATATACAGATAGAGTGCAACCACATATCTCAAATAATATGTGGGTATCGTCAGCCGTGCTCGGAGAGGTTGTAGCTCCCCAGTTCACTGGGTAGAGGGGGCTGGTTTGACGAGGTAGTAGCCAGTCCTAAGCCTAGGAGTGATGCAGTTTGGCCGGGCTGAGATAGAGTAGAGTATATTGACTTATCTGGAGGGCCGACCACATGTAGTCCCGCCTACGGGCCGCACAACTCTGTCATGAGGGGTCAAATCATGACGTACAGAGTCCTAGGGAATAAGTATAGTTATGTATATGCATACAATTTTTACAGTATATGATAAGTATAGTATGATATTATCAGTATGAAAAGTATAAAATACAGATAATACAATATATTTTAATTTGAGAAAGAAAGATATGCTTTGCAGATTATTTGTTGCATTACAGTTCAGTTATTCTTTTAAAAGTATCTTTAACTTAGTTGTCACACACTAGTAATAGCATATTTCCACTTACTGAGCATCGACTCACCTTATTAATTTAATATTTTCAGGTGAGCTAGTAAGGCGAGGAGATCAGGCTCACGGATAGAGAGTGTTTGATTACCCTAGTTATAGGGTGAGTTTTTGACAGAGTTGTGTATATTTTCGAGTAGATGGTGCTGGAGGGGTATTTTTGTATGGCTATAGTCTGTATACACTGAATTATGGTATTGTATATGCATGTACATGTGGTTATGTGATTTATGTTTTTCCACTGCATAGGGATGCCCATTACATGCAAGTATTGGTGTCACGATCTGCTCATTTTTCACATATATTTTTCCTTTATATATATATATATATATATATATATATATATATATATATATATATATAAATTATCATCATACATTCCAGCTTAGCAGGTCACAATCCACCTGGACCCGTGGGTACTAGGGATACATTAGAACATTCAACGGAAGCCTAAGCAGCAGGAAACATGTAATCATATACATCACATATCATATATCACAATAACCAGAGTTATTACAATCACTGTATTTCTGTATATGCAACCCTAAAAATGTAATTTAGGGACAATCCCCACAAAACCCAACTATCCCTATCGAAACTTACCCTTCAAAAAGGGCAACAACTGCTATAGATCAGCAGGGCTTTTCCCGCTCTCCTATCAGGGGCTCCTGAAAAAGTTTGTAAAATTTAGAGGTGAGACACCTCTCAGTAAGGGAAATAAACTAATACCAGTATGTGGCAACATGAGTATTCAGTGTTCTATATATATCATACATAACATATTCAGTACTGTATATCAAATCTGGAAAAACATAAATATATCATTAAAACATGGCAGAACATACTGCATTTTCATAATCATATTTCATCTCATATAATAATAGTAACATAAAAACATTTTTGATAGGTTAGCTGGCTGTTGTCATGTATTACCCCCACATGATTGGGTTGTGTGGCCTAAAGGCGGGACCTAACAATGGTTGGCCGACCATTGCCAAGTCAAATATCCAGTCTGTAAGTCCGATGGGTCTACCATACCTGGTCCGTACACTAAGGGTGATCACAGCACACTTCTTTAATAACCACATCGACCATCCAATCTCACACCACTTCGTACAGCGGCGTTAACACAAATATCATGATCACGAAGACCATGGACACATAGCAATAGTACCGTACAAGTGCTAGCCTAGACCAAGCCAACCAGGTTCTGATATCATATAACATATACTAAAACTGTTGTATATAGATATCTCATATCATTTATTTTCACATCAATCATATCATTTTACATATATACGTGTATCATGAAAATCATCAACCCATACGCCGGTATTACACATTTTATCAAAGCTCGGCTCATATGCCGGCAAATCATAGTACAGCCTGTACGCTGGCAAATCACATCCACATAGCACGGTCCGTACGCTGGCAAATCATATCCACATAGTACAGTCCGTACACCGGCAAATCATAGCACAACCCGTACGCTGGCAAATCACAGTCACATAGCACGACCCGTATGCCGGCAAACATATCCACATAGCACGGCCCGTATGCCGGTAAATCACATATATATATAAAAATATCTTGGCCCGTACACCAGTTTTCCATCATAAAAACCTGTATCATAATCACATTCCCAAAAAATAATTTCTCATACATTTTATACTCATGCCACACTAGCGGATTTTTACATATTCAACATACGATTATTTTCACAGTTTTTTCCAAATATAAATCATATATATATATATATATATATATATACATGCATTTTCTCAAAACAAAACTAGTTTAGTTTATCCCCTTACCTGATTCCTAAAAAGTCCCTAAGAAAATCTTCCCCGCACCCGTAGGGTTCTCAACTCAACACCCCTGAAAATGAAAACTCTCAGTATTAAAGTTCGGTTTTTTCGTACGTACAACATTTTGTATAACTACCATAAAGTCAAATTTGACTTAAAAAGTCTTACCTCAACTTAGGGATGATTCTCAACTTGCTTTCACCAATGATCCGCTCTAGCAGTTTTGGAGAGAACTCCGCCAGGAGCGTCGTGATGACTTTGGATTGTCGATCCGGCGGAAATCTGGCCCGAAATCGACGAAAGAAAAACGGAGAACTGAAGAGGAGAGAGAGAGAGAGAGAGAGAGAGTTAGCTTCTTAGAGAAGCTTAAAATTCGGATTTTCATATTTATAGAACAGGGGATTTCGTCGACGAATTCTTTATTAATTTCGTCGACGAAATTCAATCGGCTCAAACCCCCTCTCGGTATTTCTTCGTTGACGAGCCCCCTATATTCGTCGACGAATTCTTTTAAGCCTTCGTCGATGAATCCCCTGTATTCGTCGATGAAGCCCTACTGATCCCCTTTCTGTTAGTCCTTCCAAAATTCAATGTCGTCGACGAACGCTTTGTCGACTGCTTCCTTTTGTTTCCGGCTTCCATTTTTCCTTTCTTTTATTATTTAAATATTATTTTTATTCGGGTCGTTACAATTGGAGTAATTTAAAATATATATATATATATATATATATATATATATATAAATTGAGAATGTTACAGGATGTATGCAGTTTTTACAGACCAACATATAAAAATTTAAATGTATTATACAAATAAAATCAAAAGGTCTTCTTCTTAATCTTCTCTACTCTTTAATCTTCATGTAAAACCCCTGATCATATGAGTTTTATGCGTTTTTGGCTTCCATTCTTAGTCCCCTTATGTGTGTGTTAAATTATAACATGTTCAACCACTAGAAACACACATAAGTAACTTTCAGTTTATCATTATCAAACTCAGGGATCGGACTCGAAAAGCTAATAAAATGGACCAATTTTTTGCCAAACAATGACCGTTTCTTATTGCCTCATAAGTGATACTCATCATATGAACATTTTTAGACCTCGTGAGTGGTGCTTATCAAATGGGTTAATTTTTTGTCAATCATTGCACGTCTCTTGTTGCCTTATGAGCAATACTCATCAGATGAACATTTTTTTAGCATCATAAGCCGCGCTCATCAAACAAGCCAATTTTTTGCCAAACAGTATCTGTCACTTGTTACCTTATGAGTGATGCATATCAGATGGGCATTTTTGAATCTCGTGAGTAGTGTTCATTAGATGAGACAATTTTTTGCCGAACAATACCTTTCTTTTGTTACCTAGAGTGGTGCATTTTTGGGCCTCAAGTGTGGTGCTCATTAGATGGACTAATTTTTTGTTGAGTGGTGACTATTTTCTGGGTAGATTTCCTTAGCATGATTTGTATTTCATGAAGCCTCATGGCCTATGCCACCTATTTTTTTATTTTTTTTGCTCTCACATTCTTTTATTCTTCATACTTGGAAATGAATTCTTTACTAGAGGAATATTTCCTTACTCCTCCCTCGATGATTTTATCAACATTTCTAGTATATTTTCTCTTCAAATCTGATTTGCTTCTTTTTATGGTGATATCCTACTCCAAGTTGATATATTTAAAAGTTTGTGTTATGTTGAAGGTGTTAAGGTGGTCTAGGGTATTTGACAACCCATCATATCCTTCTATGTGGAGCATCTTGAATTTACTAGGTAAAGAAGTTTCCATTATTTTTTCAGTAAAGAGGGGTTCAAAATATCTAACAGAGGTCTCCCCTAGTAAGGGTTGACCGCGAACTTTTTTACCAACTTTTATAGTTAATCAGTTTTCTTGAACATTTCTTCCAATTCATAGGATCATTGCTCATTAATGCCCAAACTATTAGCTCCTTCTACTTTCTTTGTCGGATTTGAAATTTTCAAGGCAGTTTCATGTGGCACTACCACCTTATCCTTAGGTATCGTTTCTACTTGGACAACCCTCGAGTCATGTTCTACAAGATTTTTTTTCTATTGTAAGATCATACTAAACATGTTTTTCACCCTTTTTTGCAAGACTAAAAATTGATTTAAAGACACAATTTGCGACGAATTGTCTAGTAGCAAGGAGTAAACTGACTGGGGATGATTGATCCCCAACATTGGGTTCAAACTTGACATTGCGTAATGCAACTATGATTAAGAGAAATAAATCTTTTGAAGTTTCTCACCAATGAAGCTGACTGTTACTACCAAATTTTGTTGATGTAATTTGGATTAATTACAACTTTGATCACCTGCCAAAAGTGAAAGAAAAACTGCTTAAAGGACCAAGGGGGGTGGTGTACTCCAAAGGACCTCTCCGATGCCTAAGTTAGGGAATTTGGTAGGATTATATGATCGTAACAAAAAATGAGTCAAGGAGAATGAAATAAGATGTTTCATCTTCCTTAGGGGGTCCTTTTTATAGCAATTCGAAATACCTTCCTATTGGTTTTCCTACTAGTGGATTGCATGTGTGATATTTCAGATATGTTATTATGGAATAAATATTGGTATGCTAACCCCCTAATTTAATTAACAAACCTTACCTCTTTTCCATTACTCTTTTGATGTATTTTCATTTTTTGGTTTTACTTCATTTAATGTCAGGATTTCTTTAGGTTATATCAATATGATATAAATTATTTGATCCTTGCAAAAAGAAAAGTTGTACAAAAGAAAAAGTTGATTTTAATTAGTGTTTGGTAGAAAATTGGATAGTGTATGAAAATATTTGAATGATTAAAATGGATATGTATTTTTAGGTAATAGTAAAATCTAAAGAGAGACCACCTTGCCATTGTGCTTTTTAAGTTCTTAACAACTAAAAAACCCTAAAATATGATATGCATTGAGTATAGTTGAGGTAAAACTAGGTTCTAGAGGCCAAATTCACCTGAGAAGAGTTGGAGTTGTTTGGTATCACTATTAAAAATATCAAAATAAAAACTAAAAAACGACAACTAAAATTTAAAAACAAAAACTAAATTCTAAAAAGTAGCATCCTATTTTGTTAATTTTCTAAAACAAAAACAAATTAAAAACTATATTGAACTCATATTCTTTTTTAGCTTGAATCAAATGGCAAATAGAAAATATAATCAAAAGCACAAAAAAATGAAAAAATATCACAAATTAAAATACTAAAACAAAAATAAAAATTAATTATAATTATTTTATTTTATTTTTATTTTTAAAATCATTTCTTAGTGTTCAAAAAACAATCTTATTATATATGATAATTGAAAATGGCAAAAATAATTTTATTATTTTTTAAAATTATAGAAAATTCTTATTTTTAAAATTTTTTTTCTTATATTCACATTATAATTTAATTTATTTTTTTCATTTTTTTCCCATGATGTCTAATAAATCATATAAGGAAATATTTTTGGGTCAAACTCATTTTATTTTTTTCCTTTTTCTTAATTAATATGAATTCAACAATTAATGCAATGTATTAACTCTAATATATATATAGTTTGTGTAGGTTTTTAAAGTGAATTTCAAAAAATATTAATGAAAATGAGGTGATTGTGATTGTTGCAAAAATTGCTTGGTTCTCTTGTGAAAATGAGTTCTTAAAAAACAAGTTAATTCTAAACATTTGGATGACTAAAATAGACATGTATTTTTAAGAAAGATTAAAATCTAAAAAGACTACTAAATTTTTTTGGATATGATATTCCATTTCCTCAATTTATAGTGAAAAAATCTTCGAAATAACTTGATGGAAAATTTAAATAGATGATGATTATTATTGCCAATAAAATTATGATCTCAAGGTTTTGATATAGTTGTAAAAAATTATGGAATTTTTTTTCTTGTAATTTTTAGATACTCATACGATCCTTTGGAATATACTCTTTAAGAAATATAATTGCACATTGATAATTTTGTAATATTTTAAAAAAATTAAGGAAACTTATAAAGTAGAATCGAATAATTTGGTAGTAAAAATTTTTATTAGCTTTTAAAAATTTAAAATCAATAAGCCCTATTTTTTTTTTTTATATTATATAAGAACTTTAGCCACCAATGAGCCCTTTTGACCCCCTGGTGCGACACCAAACCTACAGATCAGCGTCCTTCGCCCTTAGGTCTCGCTGATCAGAGTAAAGTCCGGAATGCGGACAAGGCTTCTGTGCATTAGTTGGACATTCCGCCAACCCGACCCCTGAGACACATCTCCATTACCATCCACGGTCCCTACTGGCTCACAGAGAACTCTCACCACAGAGCGAACTCTCACAATTTACGATTCTCGTTGGCTCATAGAGTAAACTCTTACCATCCACAAGTACCGCTGGCTCCGTGAGTGTATTTACCTGTAATTGAACCCTCGATGCTCCTTCTTACTTGCTGATGTTTTTCCACCGCACCATGCCTGTGGGGGCAACTCTAAAATTTTTCTAGTTAGAAAAGTTATTTCAAAATATGTTATATCCTAATTTTACTTTGAAAAATACAAAAAAGAGCCAAAAAATAAGTCATACTCCCCTGTCGGAAGATTGGGGTCGGTTGGTATTAATAACGAAAACTAGGAACAAAAAATTAACTATTAGTTTTATGTATTTTCGAAAACTAAAACAAATTTAAAAACCTAATTGAACTCATATTTATTCTTTTTCGTAAATCAAAAAAATATTGGGGAAATGATCATCATAATTTATGCGGTCTTACCTTTTACTTTCCTTTATGTTTTTGCAAAGAGTATAATTTCTTGTTCTCAAACTCATAATCAACCGATCATGGAAAACAACCTTGTCGGTAATCCGAGGCATACCCAATATGAATTAAATAGTAACTAGAAAATTTAATTAGAAGAATATAAATAAAAAATAAATTAGAAAATTTACTATAAAAATATGAATTAATTATAATATTTATTTTATTGATTTATTGCTAATTTCTGCCTTTAAAGTTCCCTGAAAATGGTAATAATAATTATTACCATTTCTTCAATTAAAACTTTGTGCAACATTAATGATTCAATTCACAAAAATGAATTATGAATATTGAATTACTGCAAAATATAATTTTAATTTTTACAAAAACTAACAATAAAAAATAACCAACAACACCAACAGAGACATCAATATAATTTATTTTTATTTTTATTTTATAACAGTAAAAATAAAAAAGAAAAACAGAAATAATGTCTTTAAGTAATAATAATTTTTCATAATTGTCAAAATTTATATTCAAATTTAAACATTAAAAAAAAAAAAAACCTCTCCTGTGTCGGTGGGTTTTTGTTTTAATGCCATTAATGGTCAACTTATATTTCGATGACTCTCACCCAAATGTTCAATTTTAAAGCCCCACGTCTTCCTTCTCCTCTTCTGCCAGTCCTGAACCATTGATCAGCGCACTCTTTTCTTCAGCTGTTCATCATTCTTTCTCAGTAGTCTCCCAATTTTTATTTTATTTTTATCGAAATTGCTTAATCTCCAAGTGGGTTTGTCTTGAAAAGCTCGGAGCCAGTTCCTTTAGCTGCTTTTCCCTTTGAAAATTTTTCATTCGATTGGTTTTGAGCCGGGAAAATCAAGAATATTTATAGATCGAAGAAAGTAGAGAATGAAAATGGCGCTGCAGTGGAACGCGACCATTTGGATGGGCAGTATGGTGTGGATGGCCCTGAGTAGGTGGCTCTCCGTATGCTTTCTCGTCGCCGATGAGATTTCCAGATCTCTTCAGAACGAGGAGCTCAACGTTGATTGACTGATCTTTGCATCGATCCATGCTCAGGTTAGTTTGTTTCTGGTAGCCCTTTGCGAATTTGTGGTTATAAGAGCTGAAGGGACTGATTCACGTCAGGGTTTATGAAATGAGGAAATGGTTTATCTGTCAGGAGCATAGATCTAAATTCTATAATTTTTTTTTTCTAACGAAAGTAGCATGATCTATGACAATTATGTGCTTGGAGTAAATTATTTTTTTTCGGTGGGGAATTGGGGGGTGTTGGTGGTTTCAGGACAGCTGGTGAAAGCATTTATTGAATGTATGATAAATCTTAAAAAATTCGTTGATGCCTTAAACAATTTATCTCTGAATACTTGAAGAGATGCATCAATGTTTTCTGATCATCATGCTTATAGTATGGATTATATAGTAAATAACAAAGTATGGGGGATACAAGGGTAAGGGTGTTTGGGACAAATTGGGGTGTTCTAGAGAAGTTCGATAGGATCTTCTTTGGATGTACATCTTTTGATTCCTTTGGAGACCATGGAAGGTTGCAGAGATATCATTCTATTTCACCCTAAGGTCGTTGAAAATATTTGGAAAATTATAAAAGAGGAATTTTAGCTTGGAATTTGGAATATATATATATATATAAACACACACACACACACAGAGATATATATATACAACAACAAACTGGGTGTTAAGTCCCAATAGGTGGATTCGGCTACATGAATTTTTTCAGCCTAGTTGTACGATGATGAGAAATTTCCGCATGCAGATATATATATATATACTTTGGAGACCAGGGTGGAAATTTTTCAAATTTTTATATGAAAATACTCAAAGATGAGAAGTTCCATTCAGTTTGGGGCATAAGATCGAGTGAATGTCCATCAAAATCTAGTGAGATTCATGTTCTCATGTTTTAGCACAATATCATCTCTATCAACAGCTGTACCTGTATGCATTTTCTTAATGCGTTTTATATTTAGGTGCAACAAAGTCATTATAATGAATGTTTCAACAAGTTTTGGTACAACAACTCTTTTTTATTTGACCTAGTTGTCTGACCATCCAGTTAAATATTGTGGTCCAATATTGCAATACCTTACCCCTCAGTCCTCACTGACTTTTTCAAGCCACTATTCTTCTGTGTTTTCAAAAATTCTTGTGTTCATTTTCCCTATAAAAGTGTACTGCGGTAACTCTTTTGAAGCACTTCCATTTTTTGGTCCATGACCATGAATTTGAAGCAAAACATTAATCCTGGCCAGAAAATTTCAAGAGAAACCAAATGTATTAGCATATCAAATGACAAATGGGTTTAAGTTTGTTTTCTTGATGATGCAACTCTCAAGTGTGTTAATCAATAACTTGTCTTAATGGATTGTATATGTGTGGGTGTATTACATGGGCATACTGTTTTTTTTTCCTTTCTTAATATTTGGTTCATGTCAACATTGTTTTCATTTTTGGCAAGTTACTTATATATATATGCATGTATAACAAGGACAGAGTGTGTGCTGAGGATGGTGGGAAATGACTCCTTTGAGTAGCCCACACACCCAACAGCTCTTTGGAATAGAAGCTGTTTGGATAAAGTGACATTCCATCAGTTCTCAAAGTCCATCTTCATGAACAGTGGTCGTGGCAGTTTTAAGAAAACCCGCGCTGTGGAAGGGAAAATTTGGGAGCCTGCATCCAGTTTCTTCAATCCCATCTCTAGTCAAGTTAGTAGTGCTTAGATTTGGCCCAACATTTTTTTTCGATGGACCAATGGTTGTTGTAAATGAAATAAATTGATGTTTATGAAGTGTTTTGTTAAGTGTGTTGATTGCTGTTCTGCAACAAAACAGTGCATCGCTGCTGCTTGTGCAAGGCTTATGTATATGACTCATACTGTCATACATATTATCCATTTTTTGAAGGCCCATAACTGGCATCTGTACCAGCAAACGATGATTATGATGATGATTGCTGAAATCCTGCTTTCTATTATTTGAATTTTCCTTTTGATGGGTTCCTCCTAAATTACTGGCAGCAAAGAAAATTGATGTGGCAAAGGAAAATGTGTCCATTACTACTCAAAAACACATACACATGGACACTTCTTTTTTGGGACTTATTTTTTTGTAAAAAATGGTTCAGTGTCAATACGGTGGAAAGTAGCTTTGGTTATAAAGTAGAGAAATATGATGAGAGAGCATTTTGCTGCTTGTGTGTGTCAACAATCAGCTTTGCATGGGACTTTTTACATCATGATTTTTAATTTTTTTGGGCCTGATTTTGGCATTTTAAAAATATTAATAACGTTCCATCATTTTTTTTCCCCATAAAATGAATTTGTTCTTGTCATTCTTATTTATTTTATTTTTCATGTATAAAGTGAAAATCAAGGAATAAAATTGAAGGTTAAAGAGGTAAAAATGATTTAATACTTGAGAAAAATATGGAGATTTGAATTTAGATTTGCTAGATTTGAATGAAATTTAATATAATTTTATATCAAATTTTATAAAATTTTATACATTTAAATTCAAGGAGCAAATTTATGGGCATATTTAGTTGTGAAAAATAATTTTTATTTTTCATTTTAACTTTTCAAAAATTTACAAAACATTGAGCTTGTTTATCAATTTTGTAACATTTGGGTGAAAAATTTTCAAAATAAATAATATTCATTTCAAGAAAATAGTTTTACTTGTTATTTTAATATTTTTTTAAATAATACTGAAATTTTTATTTTTTTTTAAAAAATAATTTTTATATAATTTTTTAAAAATAAAATAAAAAACAAGGTGCAAATAGGTTTTTATAGTTTTCAATTTTTTCTTCATGTCGGGGATCTAATAATTAGCATTGTGAGTATGAAAGGACAACATTTATGAAATATTGAGCATAAATACTAGCAATACAAAATTATTATTAATTTTTAGGGTGTGCTTAAACATCTCTATTCCTACATTATTAACATGTTCTGAAGATCCTATATATAAGGCCCCATTAACCAATAAGCAATCTGATGTCTTCCCCCATAATGCTAATCATCTAATTGGAATTTCTTAAAACACATCATCTCATAAGTTATAACTTTATGTTTGGTACACAAGAATATAATAAATTGAAAGTATAATGTGATTAAAACTTATATGAGAAATATATAAAACTACATAGGATCATGAATGAAATATTATTGTCCACCCACATTTGAATCCCTCACTAACTTATTTAGTTGTGCTTTCTAGAGTTTGGGCATTGATTTTTCAAAAAATATATTCCTTTTCTATCACGTTTCATAAACAATATTCAAACATTTCCAAGGTTTCCTTTAAACAAGATAGATTTTCTCTTATTTCTCAACCTCTTCCTAGCAGAAGATTAAGATCTCTAACCAACAACAAATATTACCCATGCTCTACTAGAAGTTATCGATGCGTAAATAAATATTTTATTAAATAAAAAACACTTTATCCAACCTGCAATTTGTGCCCTTCTAATACTCTGCAGCTGTTACAAAATTTACGCCTAGGCTTGGCCTACTCCATTAACCACTTCGATGATTTTCTCCTCTGTATTCTCCTAATTGTAGCCCTCCACTGCATTACAGTTTTTGGATGGTCATCCAATTTAGTCACGTTCAGTGCATTCAGGGAAGTAATTAGGGAAAAGAAACCTTAATAGTTCATTTAGTACAAAAAATAGAATAAAATTCGTCTACATTTTTTTCAATTGTCATCTAATTTTTCATTCCAAATCCTCTCCATAGGGGCATTAGAAAACCATTTTTTCAATATCTAGCCTGAGACTGAGTTTTTTACACTTTACCCTAAGCGAACCGGTTGCAAGTTGGTGCGTGTTTCAGCTATTTTAGTTCTAAATTTGTTTTTGCAACTGATGGAACTTTCCCCCCTGCGTTTTAGAATTTTGGACATCTCACAGAAGTTGACTTCTGAAGATCAATTTGGAAAGGTTTATTAAGGGCGACGGGTGCTTTTTTTTTGCTCCCAAGCCCAAGGCCAATAGCGGGATGATCCTGCCTTTGAAATTTGACTTTTGAAATCATCCGCATGCCAATATGTAATAATCACCTGATTCAATCATTCAATGTGCTTTTTAAATTTCTACGAGTGTCTTGAGCTGATACCTAGATTGTACAGTGTGCGATACAATCATTAGCATAACTCAATATTATACGAGCTACTATCATTAGCATGACAACTCAAATTGATTACAGAAGCAAAAAATGAGAGAGAGAGAGAGAGAGAGTGAGAGAGGAGAGAGAGAGGGAGAGAGAGAGATGGAAAATGTAAATCCATTTAGAGAGAGAGAGAGAGAGAGGAAAGAAAGAAAATGTAAATCCAAATGGATGGGCATGTACACAAATTGTACAGGAGAGCGGGGGAGCAAAGGGCACATGCCTGCATACCCCCTCTTCTTCCAAAAGAGAGGGAAAAGAAGAGAAAAGTCTCTACTGAGGAGTTTGAGAATGGGGGGGCGGACCAGGTGGCAAAGGTGGAGGAACACCGCCAGAAGGCACTCCGATGTTCGAACCCATGCCAGAAGCATTTGGACTCCCCGACTGCAATCATACATTTTTTAACACTTTCATCAGCTGAAATATATATATCAACGCAATTAATTATTCTCATTAGCACACCAAAATCACACAATTTCTGACAATAAATAAAACACACTTCCAATATTAAGTTCAAACCCTTCTAAAACATTTTTATCAGCCAGTGCGATGCATAAATCCTAAATCATATCTAACACATCAAGGTTTGAGGTCGCACCGTGTTAAAAGTTATACTGAGCAACTGTAAATCGCAACAACTCATGCACGATGCTCCCACACCCAGAGTATTCTCAAACTTGCACAAATAAAAAACATGCTCATAACTTGTTCATAAATCACAAAAACTCATGCACAATGCTCCCACATCCAGAGTATTCTCAAACTTGCACAAATAAAAAACATGCTCATAACTTGTACATAAATCACAACAACTCATGCACAATGCTCCTACAACCAGAGTATTCTCAAACTTGGACAAAAAAAAAAACAAGCTGACAACTAGTTCATAAATCGCAACAACTCATGCACAATGCTCCCACACCCACAGAGTATTCTCAAACTTGCACAAATAAAAAACATGCTGATAACCTGTTCATCTAATTATAAATTTTACCTTCCACTGACACGTTGAACATTTTATCGTTGCAGCAGTCTCAAAATACTTTTTACACAACTGAATTTTCAATATGTTCATCTCAGCAATGCAAAAAGCCCTTCGCTCTCAAATATTCATGTTAAGTGCAAAGTCTGAAAATGCAGGGGTTATTATCTGAAATTATGATGATACACACCTAATATGATCTTCTTGCAGGAAACTAGAATGGGGGTTAGCAATTAACAGGTTCATCAGTTGGGAGAGGGATTAAAGAAACTGCAACTACTACCGCCAGAGGATGTAGAAGTTTCTGTCTCCAGTATACTCAGAAATGTGGAGGACAATTTAACTTAGCTTTTATCTGGAGTCTATGGACCAAGTGAAGGACCAGCCCTCCTAGATAACTACTAAGGAATGAGCTTTTGAAACTAGTGTTTAGTGGGATGCTCCTTAGGTTTTTACTAAACAGCTAATGCTCATACAAGATTCAAGGTTTTTAATAAATAGAAATTGATGGAGAAATCCTTGAAGAGGATGTGGATAATTAGAAATGCATTTGGAATATTATGAGAATCTTTATTCCAAGCAGCTGCTTGGAGACCACAAGTGGAGAGTATTGCTTTCGCCTATATGGTATTTTCCCTGAAAGATTTAATGCAGATTAAGCTCCAGGCCCTAATGGCTTAAGCATGGTTTTTTTTTTTTTTCCCCCCAAAGCTAACCGGGAGGTTCTAAAATCTGGCATTTCCAAAGTTCTAAATATTTTCACACATTTAGAGCAATAGTCGCCAATTTAATCAATGTCATGAAAACTGAACCAGACTGACTGGTTCGACCGAAGTGGGAACCAGTCTGCTGTCTGTCCAGTCTGCATGCATTGGATGATAATTGAACAACATAGACAAACCCAGAAGAACCACCGACACAGATGAACCATACTGGACTGGCATCAGCCGAGCTCAATAAAATAAAACTGAGCTTGTTCTTCCCCCATATTTACTCATTTAGCTTCTCAATCTCATGTCTCAATTTTAAGGTTTGCCAATTGCACCCACAAGAATTGCCAGAGCTGCCTCTCAGCCTCTCAGCCAGAGCTTCTTTGGCGACTATCTTGCAGTCTTTTTTTTCTTTTTTTTTTTTTAAATTTTGAGAGTTAAATGCTGTGAATTAAAGTTCAGCGAGCAATATGCGTTCTAGCAATAATTCAGGGACTAGCTGCATAATTTTCCTCTTTATAATTTTATAGGTGTCTCAGCTTTCAGTCCTTGAAATTTACCTACTCAAATCAGGTTTGGGTCTTTATCTGTTCAACACTAATGAGAAAATGTCTAGCTTTTACAGGTAGGGTGATGATACAAGGACTCAATCCCCAACAAATTCAGTAGGTGTATATCCTTTTTATAATTATTTCATGCTTTACAGTTTTTTTCCTTTTTTAATTTAAGTTTCGAAGCTTAAATTGATGCAAGTTCTCCATTCTCATGTGTGAATCCATATCAATTTTCATGATTTACACTTTGGTAACCAAAGGAGATGAGATCATTATATTAGGAAGAATGTACAAAAAGGACAACAAAAATCCTGCTAAATATAAAGAAAAAAAAAACAATAAGGAAAAAACAAAAAAGATAAAAACAAAAAATCAAACTAACAAAACAAGTGAATCCCATTGGACGTCAGAGAACATCACTCTTTTAAAACAACCTGCAGCAGCACATCAAAGCAAGAGTAAATAACAGAACATCCCATAACAATGAGGAATTCAACTATTTCCCCATAAATATATAAGCATTTCAATCCAGCCATTATGCCCACAGCACCCAAACCAGCACATTACCACAAAGCAAGTGCATCCTTGCTTCTACCAAAACCAGAAAATTAAACGACCAACAAACCCTCTATCAATTCTGACAAACCCAGATCTCTCCCAATAGAAAAAAAGCTTATTCAAAACTTCCAAGCAAAGAGACAGTGTAAAAGCAGATGAGAAGCTGTTTCTGAACTATGAAAACATAAGTGGCCTCCTACTCTGGAACAAATTGTAGATGTTAACTCTATGACAAACAACCAACAAGATAAAACCTTGATTTTGAAGGAATTTTGGAGCAGAAAGGAAATATTAACAATTTGCAAGAATAAACCCCCAAACAGTCCAAGGATCAAGAACAGCTACACCCGTCCTAAAAGGAGGATGACAATTCTCCAACAAAAATAACAAAGAAGGCTACTCCACCTCCCTATAATTTAGAGTTCTACAAAGGTGGACTCAAGAGGACATAATTGCACCAGAAATCAAAAAAAGGGGAACTAACATCATTATGTCCCAAAGTCGACCAGTAAAGATGAGGAAAAGATAAGAACAAAGCAGTATTACTCACCTTATAAAATTACTGAGTAAAGAAGAGGGGGTAAATCCCAAAAATGAATTCGAGAACCATTACCCTGAGACAAAATTACTGAGTAAAGAAGAGCAGGTAAATATGAGAAATATAACTCCATAGATTCTGAAGAACATTTAATTCCTAGAGTAGCATCCCCCCCATTCACATGCATGCCAAGTTTACTTTTAAATGACCCTGCGCAAAGAAAAGACTCCTCTAAAGGAAACCGCCCTAGCGCTGTGTTATCAGACACCAACTTCACCCATACCCGCGTCTAGCTGACACCCACAGATAACCTCCCAACTAACCAAGTGATCCATCTTCTCCTCAACCCTAGACCAAAGTAAACCTCATATTTTCTCTAGCTTACTAACCATATCCATTGGAATCCCAAAAATAGACAAATAATAGAGAGGGATACTAGCAAGACAAGCCTGAATAAGAGTAATGCGCCCACCTAGAGACAATAATGTGCCTTTCCACTCATCCAAACGCTTAGACATCCTCTCCACATCGGAATCCAAAAAGCCCACCAACCTAGGATTACCGCCAAATGACACTCCTAAATACCAAAATACCACAACCCGCTAATGGAGCTAACTCCCAACATCTACTAGAATTTAGATTAATGGCAGCAATATCAATCTTCTCCAAATTAATTTTAATCTCAGAATCCAACTCAAAGATTAGAAGAAGAATTCCACCCCAAAAAAAAAAAAAAAACCCTCTCTAAACAACTAATAAAAACATAGTATCATTGGCAAATTGAAGGTGGGACACAACAACCCTCAATCTACCCACTTACAGCCCTTTCATGAGACCCTTATCAACTGCCCTGTGACCATGTCCACCATTCAACTCAAGACATCAACCACAAGCATAAACAAGAAAAGAGATAGCAGATCCCCTTGTCCCAACACCCCTCGACATTCTATACCAAGATTTAGGTTCACTATTTACAATAAAAAAGAAAACATTAGACAAGCAACCCCTCATCCAAGACCACCACCTCTCCTCAAAACCCTTCCTAGCAAAACTTATCTGAAAAATTCGAACTTACTCCATCACTAGCTTTTACAAAACCCAATTTAAATATAATCCCTTTCTTGTTACTCTTACAAACCTTCTCCTCTACCTCATTAGCAGCAAAAATAGGACCCACAATCTACTCAACCCCCATGAATGAACTTTGCGACTTACAAATAGTGTCATCTAACACAACACTCCGCCTATTGGCTAGCACTTCAGCAATAATCTTACACACTGGTCACTAAGCTAATAGGTCTACAATCAGCAACCTAATAGATCTATGCCTTTTAGGCACCAAAGTGATGAAATTTTCAAAGCTCTAGATCAGCAATTTCAAATTTCATGATCTACAGGTATTTTGAAAATTTTGAATTATTTCAAAATTTATTTTTAAATTATTTTTAATGGATATGCTATTAAATGTATGAAATGATCCCACTGAAAATTTTCTAGGTGTGCCACTGGAGTGAGCAACAATGAAATGCCATGAGTCAAACTTATACAAAGATAAAAAATTCATAATGCTGATGATAACCAGGCCCTTTCGCAGAAACAGATGGAATCAAAATTCCAACAAGCAACAAATAGCTATCTTACCTGGAATGGATTAAGCCCAGGCAGAAGCGCCATCTGCCCAGCTGGTGCCCGATTGAATGGACCACCTGGTGGATACATTTGGGGCCCGCTTGGATTTGGTGGGCCCTGTATGTTTGGCAACCCATTTGGAAAACTCCCAGACGGAGGCGGCACACCGCTGGTGGCTAGTGATCCTGAATGTATCGGATTCATGCCCATGAAATGACCCTGTGGCAATGGAGGAGCCATTTGATTCATTGTACCTTGCATCCCCTGAAGTGAAACAAATGATGATCAGCAGATGTTAACTGGATTTCAACGGCTGTTTAGTTATCAAGATGGAACACTGAAGAATAAGCAAATAACTTGTTTTCATGAAAATGAAAAGAATCTCTCAACATAAATAAAAATGAATGATTAGGAAATTTGGGTTGATAGAGGTTACACAGCTCAGATTTGACCCCCAATTCCTCATTATTATAAAATTTGCCAGTAAAAGTCATTGTAGCAAAGTATCAGAGGTAATGCCTTCATGCTACCATAAAGCAAAGAAAATGAATCATTATAACACAGTAATTGTCTTCAGATGATGAGCAATTATCCCGCATAAAGAGAATTAAATGAGGTACAGATCTGGGAACCAAAGGCAAGTCCAGTCAAAGAAAAAAATAACAGAAAAATAGAATGCATGTAGAGTTCAACCCAGAAGTTAGTACCATTGGACCAGGCATCTGCAGTGGAAGTGATGTAGGCATTGATGATGGCATAGGCAAAGATCCCGGCATTGAAGATGGGATGGTTGAAGGCATATTCAATGGTGGTAATTGAGGTGGAGGGCGCGGCATATGAGGATGTGGGAGTAGAGGCATATGAGATGGAGGCTGTAGCTGGGGCAAATTGGGAGGAGGCAGAGGCAAAGAGGACATTTGCTGTGGGAGTGGCTGGTGCTGCTGTGGGATTTGCTGAGGATTTTGTTGATATGGTTGCTGTTGATTGCCAGCTAGAAGTGATGGATGTGGGCCGGGTGGCAGAGGAGGTGCCCCTAAAGGCATTGAGGGAGGTAGAGGTTGCTTCTGCTCTCCCTGGGCTGTTGTATCAAGAGATGGGATGGATAACGGCATTGCAACTCCAACACCTGGAATAGTTCCCTCATTTCGGATCAATCCAACAGCAAATGGTCCTGGAGTTGCTGGGACCTCAGGAACTGGGAAATTCCCAGGCACACGACCGGCAAGAGCAAGGTTTTGATCTCCGTAACCTGATACACATCAGGAAATTAAAAATAATGAATATATTTCATATTTTGGTTCTATATATATTGCAAAATTTCAAATAAGGATATATTTTGTAATTCTTTTTTTTTTTTTTGGAGTTTAGAGGCGCAATTGCAGATGCCTAACAGTTCATCTCATATGCTTGTTGAAAATGAACCAATCATAGCACTATATTGCAGAAGGTGCTCAAAGCGTAACACCAAGTTTTCCACTTAACAGGGAAAATGTCAAATCAAGAGTGGTTGTCCATCCAACCATACAAGTTGCTGTTGAGAATTCTGCAACTTTCAAAAGATATAATTATTATATTTTAAAAAAAATGATGAACATGGATAAATAAAACCTTGGCTGTGACCCATGTTAATTTTATCACGAACAGTATCTCCTGGCCTATATCTGCACCAAAATTTTGTTGTGTGATCATTGCTACCACTGCAAGAGAAATTGTAAATATTTAGCAGCTGGAATAGTCGCCTATGCTCAATAAAAAACTGAGGAAGGTGAAACTCGCTACAGTATCTACTGTTATAATTCCACCTATCAAACAAATGGAAAAGATTTCTCATACACAAATAAATCCAAAACAGTACAGCAATGAATAGAACTCACCTACAAAAATATTGAAGAAAATTGTTAGCTCTTATTATTTGTTGTATAAATAAATATGTTACTCCTTTGAATTGCTCTTTAAGTTGTATTATCCAATATTTAGAGGTAATGGAGTCCACCCACACAATTGAAGGCAACAGACAAATTATTAGGCAAATGCTTATCCTATTGGCATATTCAACCTTGGATGCAACCAGAATAGCATTTGCAACAGCAGAAAATATAATCATTACATAACTTCAGTGTGAATGCATACACCACACTACATACCAGTCCAAGTTATCTCCAAACCCCATCAATTATGGAACCATATTAATTAAATCTAATAAGTCAAACTCATTCTAAGCCTTGACCCAATTACTTGGTATTTACTACATTAATGCTTTTCCATCATTTGAAAATTAAATCGCATTATATTTGAGATTGCTTGTCATAAAAAGTAACAATATGCAACTCCAAAAGATTAAAGAAAATTCTGATCCCCCATTAACTCAAATTTTCTTCTAGATCCAATGAACCAATTGCCACAATCATCTGTGTTACATACAGGAAACCACCATTAAAACCTTCCTAAAATTGGGGAAAAAAACCAGAGGCATATCCTAATGGGTTTGCCCAGAAACTTTGGAAATTAATTTTTTTCTGATAGCAAAAGAAATTCATTAGATTAAGAATGTAAAATCAGGAGAAGAGACATCTCCTAAACAAAAATTGGGAAACCCCAAAGAAAGAAAAAAAAAATTAAAAGGTGCAAAAAACAGAACAAGAAAATCAGCGCGCCCTAAGAAGTTAACAGAGAATGCCAATTGCACTGAATATCTGAAAATAACAACTCCTGAAGGTTCCATTACCCACACACCAAAGAGAAGCCAAAAAATTGATCAATTTAATGGGCTTTGGTTGAGAGACAAAAGACAAGGTCCGCCGGAGGTGTGATTTGATGGTGCTTTCACCATACTTGTATCAATAGGAATGCTACAATTTTAAAAATCAATATCAATCAGTGCAATTAATATGGGACAGGGTGTTTTCCTGTCCTCTGGTGGTATTCAGCTTTTGGTGTCTTCAGAGGTTGTCATTAGGCAATATTCACAGCGATGGAAAGCTTTAGTAAGCCAATAGTTCTGCTTTCTTGTGTAATTTTGTTGTTTTCAATTTGTTTTGCACTTTATTGCTTATAAGAAACCTCATTCTCCTATTTTCATTTCTCTAATATTTTACACTAATGTAACTTTTGCTTCTTTTATTTTTTTAAAAGGTCTTTCCGTCCTCTCACATCACCACTGCTGGGGATGTGGCTCATATTTTGAGTGGAACGAATGCACCAGGAAAGCATCGTGAGATGAGGAACAAGAGAGAAGTTTGCAGGAAGGAAACCGTGGCTGGTTTATGCGACGGTTTAAGGGATAACCGCTGACGGTTTGAGTGTAATCGTCGACGGTTTCAGGCAGAATGAAGAAGGATTCTCTTGGCTACAAACCGTCGACAGTTACGCTCCCACACGTCATAAAATTTTGAATTGGAGATCGGTAGATTGGGAGATTTTGGAGGAATTTCATCTGGGGGATTGCCACAAAAGTGTTTTAGTTATAGTAGAGTCTTCTGTATGCATAGGATTAGTATATAATCATATTTTGTAACCCTAGTTTGATAAGCTTGATATAAGCTTCACTGTGATAGTGAAAAACAGTCGTTGCTCCTATGGACGTAGGCAAATTGCCAAACCACATCAATTCTTGTGTTGTGTTTGATTTATATCTTTCCTTTATTCATTGTGGTTGATTGTCAATTTTTGTATTTTTCATCGTTGAGTGCTTGCATTACTTGTTCCGGTTTGATTGGAGTGTGTGAGGTTTCCGTTGCGCATTCGCATCAACAATTAGTATCAAAGCCCAATTTTCAACAATTGGTATCGAAGCTATTGGTTCACACCGGTTGGGATCTCTTCAATGAAATTTGATGTTAACAAGTTCGATGGAATGGGAAATTTCAAGCTTTGGCAAAGGAGGGTGAAGGACTTGCTAGTGCAGCAAGGTATGGTAAAGGCACTATACGGAAAGAAGTCGGAAGGCATGGACGACACGAGTTGGAAGGAGTTGGAAGCGAGAGCTGTGTCCACTATTAGGTTATGTCTGGCCAATGACGTGTTGTATCACGTCATGGATGAGGAATCGCCAACAGCGGTTTGGCTGAAACTAGAGGGCCGATACATGTCCGGGTCATTTACAAACAAGTTGTACCTTAAGCAAAAACTATATTGGCTTAAGATGGTAGAGGGTTCAGATCTGACTCAGCACATCAACATATTCAATCAAATTGTTGGCCTAACAAGGCTTTCATATCTTGTTTTGATGGTAACATATAACAGATGGTTTAACTAATTTGTGTTCAAGTGACGAGATTTCAGGAACTCTAAAATGACAAGTTCAAAAAGATCAAGAAAGAATGATCTAAGATCACCAAGTGCTTAAAGTCATACTATATTTACAAAGTGATCAAGTGGAAGCTCAAGGGGACTCAAGATAGTTAAAAAAACAAATACAGCTCAAAAGAATGATCAAATTCAGGGAAAAAGAAAGGAGATTCATGAAGACTTCAAAGATCAAAAGAGTTTTTAAGTTCTAGGAAGCTTTATGTAAGTACTTTAACTCTAAATATCATTTTGGATGAGATGAAGCTCATTAGGGGATAAAATGGACTTAGAGACCTTATTTTAAAAACCCCGAAAAATATATTTTAGATGTAAGAAAGCAAGAAAGTCCAGAGTTTTGAAAACTGAACAGAAAAATAGATTTTTTGTTTGTCCAGACGACTGCAGTGAAAGCTTAGGCGCCTAAAGAATTTCCTCAGACGACTGAAGATTAATTACAAGCGCCTGAAGATTTTTTTGAAAGAATTCTGGAGAGGCAGTATAGCCTCGGGCGACTAAAGTTGGACCTTAGGCGTTTGACCCTGTTTTCAACAAAAAAAATAAAACAGTGGGTTGAAGGCTCAGGCGACTGAACCTATAGTTCAGGCAACCAAACCTCGATAACAGTCATATTTTTTAAATGTTTAGATTTCAAATTTAAATTACTTGTGCCCTAAATTTTCTAAAAACTTGGGGGACACTCCAAGTAATCTTGGGCATCACAAATTTGACTCTTACTAAGCCTATAAATACATGATTTATGAAATCAAATCACAACCAAGAATTAAAAAACATCTCTCAAAGCTCTCTTACTCTCAAAGCTTTCTTGCCTATTGAATCGCTACTAATCAACTGAGATTATTCTGAGTTACCGATTTCTTCTCTGAGCAAAAGTGTTGAGTTCATGACTCTTATCAAGAGAAGAATACTGGTGATATAATTCTTGAGCTTCATTCTTCATTCTTTTGATATTTTGATTGAAGTATATTAGTGATTTCATATTGTACTAACCAGCTCTATCTGAGAGCATTCTTTGTACACATATTTGATCTTCTTCTTGTAGTTTTTTACGATTCAAGGTTGTTTGGATCGTTGGACCAAGCGTGGGGTATCGCTTGGAGAGGGGGCTCTACCCTTAAGGAGGCTTGTAACGGTTTGTTCCGCCCGAAAAGGAACAATATAGTGGAAACCTTAGGTGGTATTGGCCTTAAGGCGAGGACGTAGGCTGGGGATAAGCCGAACCTCGTAAAAATCTTGGTCTTACTCTTAACCTTTCTCTTTATTTTCTGCATATATAAATTGTGTGGTGTGTATTCAAAGTGCAGGAAGCCAAAACCTAGATTGAGAAGACTTTTGACTTAACAAAGTATGTTGATCTTTGCGGAAATCTTAGTTGAAAGAAAGCAAACAAATTTCATTCTTAACAAGGCTTGAATCAAATATCCACAGGGCTATAACCAAATTCTACTTTGAGAGTTTGGAATCAACAAAAAGTATTGCAGCTTGTTTATTGTGTTTGTTTGGATTATTTGTTTGTTATTTGCTTGTGTTGAGATTGAGTGTGGTTTGTGGATTGGTTAAACACCTAAGCATTATTGTGTGATTGATAAATTAACAAAAACATTGTGAATTCATAAATAATTTATAAAGAAAATTTTAATAACCCAATTCACCCCCCCTCTTGGGACTATACCTTAACTTTCAATTGGTATCAGAGTCGTGTTATAACAAATCTTAAAACGAAGTTATATAAGGATCTAAATGGCACACGTAGGAGTAGCTCCCTTTGGAGAGGATCAATCCTCAACCAGACCACCAATCTTCTATAGACTCAATTATACATTTTGGAAACAACGAATGAGAGTTTATCTTCAAACCATGGATTGGAAAGTTTAGAAAGTTATCACACATGGTGACTTAATTCCTACAAAATTAGTAGATAGATGGAAAAGAAATTCCCAAGGAAGAAAAAGACATGACCGAAATTAACCATAAAATGTTACAAGTCAACTCTAGTGCTATAAACGCCTTATATTGTGCTCTTGATATAAATGAGTTTAATAGGGTCATGGCTTGCAAAACGGAAAAAGAAATTTGGGATAAACTTAAGGTAACCTATGAAGGTACTGTTGATGTTAGAGACAATAGAATTGACATGCTGACTAGTGAATACGAAGCTTTTAGGATGAATCTCACAAACATGTATACTAGGTTTACACATATCATAAACTCCTTAAACGCTTTAGGGAAAACTTATTCCACTTATGAGATGATACGTAAAATCCTTAGAGGTCTTCCACCTATTTGGGAACCAAAAGCCATAGCCATAACGGAAGGAAGAAATCTTAAAAACACCTCACTAGATGAACTCATAGGATCACTTCTCACTTATGAGATGACTATGAAAGAAAGGAACACTAAAAACAAAAATAAGAAATCTATAGCTCTTAAAGCATCTAAAGAAAGTTCAAGTGAAAAAGATGATGACACAAGTGAATTAGATGATGAAGAACTTGCATTTATCACTAAAAGACTTGGAAAATTCTTTAGAAGAAACAAGAAGTTCATTAGAAAATTTAGAGGTGCAAAAACTGAAAAAGGAGAAACGAGTAAAAAGGAAAACAAGAATAAAAATGATCCCCCTACTTGTTATCGTTGTAAAAAGGTTGGACATATAGTCCATAGCTCAAGAAAGAAAAGAAGAAGAAGAAGACCGCAACGAAAGTTACATGGGACGATACGAGCTCAAGTGCGTCAGAGAATGAATCAAGTGAACAAGAGATGACAAACATGTGCTTCATGGCACACAATGCTGAGGTAAATTCTTATTATAGTTCTATGGAAGAGTCTAGTGGAGAATCTAATAATAATTCATGTGAAAGTATGCCTTCTTACAAAGAAATTCAAGCTGAACTATTTAACTTACACAATAGGTTCATCAAACTATCTAAGAGAAACATAGCCTTAAAATAACAAAATGAGAATCTTAAGAATCAAGTGGAAAGTTCTAAATTGGTTGAAAAAGAAAAGGATTCTCACATTGATGATCTAATGAAGAAAATTAACAATGTCTCAAGAATTAGTGAAATTACAAGTGAATAATGATAGCAAGAAAGATCTAGAGATAAATGATCTCAAAAGTCAAATTGAAGATAAAGAAAAGATCATTTACAACTTTACTAGAGGAAAAGAGAATTTTGAGAAGATGGTTGGACAACAAAGGATGGCTAATAATAAAGAAGGAATAGGTTAAAATGGAATTACAAACCAAAGAAAGAAGAACTTATTCATGGGATACTTCGTAAAAGAAGCAAAACACTATGCAAGTACATCCTTTACAAATATACATGAGCATACTACTTGTTACTTGTGTAGGAATTAAGGACACAAAATGTTTAATTGTCCACTTAAGAAGAAATATGTCAAAGTTAAGAATGAGTGGAAAGTAAACACTAAAACTAGACATGATTTAAAAAGAAATAAGAAGGTTTGGATTCTAAAAGTAACACCATAAATCCTTCCTTGTAGGTATGCTTTAGGACTACTCCATCAAAAGAAAAATGGTACTTGGACAGCAGGTGTTCAAGACATATGATGAGAGATAGAACAAAATTCATGTCCCTAGTTAAAAAAATGGAGGATATGTGACCTTCGGTGACAATGCCAAAGGTAAAATCGTTGGTATAGGTAAAATTGGTAAAGAATCCTCACATACTATCGATGATGTTTTGTTAGTTGATGGACTAAAGCGTAATCTTTTAAGTATAAGTCAACTTAATGACAAAGGTCATGACATAATCTTTAAGAAAGATAAGTGTATAGTTCAAAATCCTAAAAATCATGAAATTCTATTCACAACCTATAGAATTAATAATGCGTATTGTATAAACCTTGAAAGTCTAATTTCTCAAGACGTAACATGCTTGGCTGCCATGAGTGAAGCCAGTTGGCTTTGGTATAGAAGACTAGGACATGCAAGCATGGATCTTCTATCAAAACTATCTAAGAAGAATTTAGTCAAAGGTTTACCTAATACAAAGTTCATTAAAGATAAAATTTGTGATGCTTGCCAACAAGAAAAACATATCAAGACAAGCTTTAAAAAGAAGAAACATATATCAACTAGTAGACCCTTAGAACTTATACATTTGGATTTGTTTGGTCCTACTAGAACTCAAAAGCATAGGAGGTAAGCAATACGCCTTTGTAATAGTTGATGACTATTCTAGGTTTATTTGGGTATTGTTTTTAGCCTCCAAAGATGAAGCCTGTAATATGTTGATAAATCTATGCAAGAAACTTCAAAATGAAAAAGGATATAATATTTCAAACATAAGAAGTGATCAAGGTAGAGAATTCAACAACAAAGATGTTAATTTTTGTAATGAACATGGAATTAGTCATAATTTTTCAACACCTAGAACTCCACAGCAAAATGAAGTTGTTGAAAGAAAGAATAGAACACTTCAAGAAATGGCAAGAACAAATGTTAAATGAACACAAAGTACCAAAATACTTTTGGGTTGAAGCGGTGAATACCGCATGCTACGTAATCAATAGAGTGTCAATAAGATCAAAATTAAATAAAACACCATATGAACTTTGGAAAGGAAGAAAGCATAACATCTCTTATTTTCATGTTTTTGGATGTAAATGTTATGTATTGAATGATTAAGATAACTTAGGGAAATTTGATGAAAAAGCTGATGAAGGGATATTCTTAAGATATTCATTAAAAAGTAATGCCTATAGGATATACAATAAAAGAACTATTACTATCTTGGAATCAGTTCATTAACTTTTGATGAAGAGAGTCCATTCAATAAAACAACAAAAGCTAAAGAAGTTCAAAATACTCAAAAATTAGAAGACTTAGAAATTGTAGAAGCAAAAGAAGAAGAAAATGAAGAAAAATCAAATAATGATGATGTTGAAAACACTGAATTACCAAAAGAATGGTAATATATAAGAAATCACCCAAAAGAACAATAATAGGAGAACCATCAAGAGGAATAACTACAAGATCCTCTTTGAAAAATTTATGCAATCACTATGCCTTCTTATCTCAAAATGAACCAAATAATGTAGAAGAAGCTTTAAATGATGATTCATGGATAATTGTCATGCAAGAAGAATTAAACCAATTTAAAAGAAATAAAATATGAAAATTAGTTCCTAGACCCGATGACCACTCAATAATTGAAACTAAATGAGTATTTAGGAATAAAAATGATGAAAATGGAATTGTAGTTAGAAATAAAGCTAGACTTATAGCTAAAGGTATAACCAAGAAGAAGGGATAGACTTTGATGAAACATTTGCTCCCGTAGATAGAACGGAAGCAATTAGGATGCTCTTAGCCTATGCATCTCATAAAGAATTTAAATTATATCAAATGGATGTAAAGAGTGCCTTTTTAAATGATTATATTAATGAAGAAGTATATAAAGAACAACCTCCGGGCTTTGAAGATAAACAAAAACCTGAATATGTGTACAAACAAACTAAGGCCCTATATGATTTGAAACAAGCCCCTAGGGCTTGGTATGAAAGACTTAGTAGATTCCTACAAGATAAAGTGTTTTCTAGAGGTAAGGTTGATAGTACTTTGTTTATCAAATCTAAGAAAGATTACTTGCTCATAATCCAAATTTATGTAGATGATATTATTTTTGGTGCAACAAATGATAATCTATGTAAAGAATTTGTCAAATGTATGCAAGAAGAATTTGAAATGAGCATGATGGGTGAGTTGAACTACTTCCTAAGATTACAAATTAAACAAGCTAAAAAGGGAACCTTCATAAGTCAATCCAAATATATAAAAGACATGCTTAAGAAATTCAATATGGAAAGTAGTAACCCATTGGGACACCCATGAGTACTTCAATAAGCCTCGACAAAGATGAAAAAGGGAAACCGATAGATATGAAATACTATAAAGGTATGATCGGAAGTTTACTATATCTATCGGCAAGTAGGTCCGATATAATGTTTAGCATTTGCATGTGTGCATGTTTTCAATCAGCACCTAAAGAATCACATCAAATAGCTATTAAAAGAATTATAAGATACTTAATAGGAACAATGGACTTAGGTCTTTGGTATCCTAAGGACACCGGATTTGAAATGATTAGCTATTCGGATGCCACCTACGCAAGGTGTAAGATAGATAGAAAAAGTACTAGCGGGACTTGTCACTTTCTAGGACAATCCCTAGTATCTTGCTTTTCTAAGAAACAAAACTCCGTAGCCTTATCCACAGCTAAGGCTGAGTATGCTGCAGCTGGGAGTTGTTGTGCACAAACCCTATACATGCACTTGTAAAAATAAACAACCTAATCCAGTAAAGAAATTCAAAAGACACTTAAAAAAAAAATCACTAGTTCACTGCAACAATGGCATGATCCATACATTTTTTTATAGGAAAAAAGAAGAAACTTCAATAAAGAGAAGAGAAAGTACAAAACGGTGCATAAGAGATCCTCCTTATAATATACAGGAACAAAAAAAAGAATTATCAGAGCAGCACTGCCCTCCAATCAGTCTGAAAAAAGACAATGCTCTGAAAGAACCAGCTGCAAAAGCCTACAAAGAGGCCAAATGCTGGATCCTATCCTAAGGCGTAGACAAGACATCTTATTTCCCATGAATATATGTGCATTTTGCCCTAATCCAATCCCCAAAAAAAACAGCAAGAAGCCCATGCCTCCACAATGCCGGACCATCTCTACTCCTCCCAAAGCCTGAAAATTAGATGGCCAATAGATCCTACACCGACTCCAAAGACGCAAATAGTCCAAATGAATTATCCCACATGCTCCACAAAAAGGAATACTGAAGGAACAAATGAGAGACAGATTCTAAACTCTCAAAACATAAAGAACAAATACACAGAGATAAAGCCTTAAAAGGCATCCTATTTTGTAACAGATTGTTAGTGTTAACTCTGTTAAAAATAACTAACAAAAGGAAAGCCTTAATTTAGAGGGAACTTTGGCCTTTCAAATAGTATAGAGAAATGGGAAATACATGTTTGTAGATTCAAATGCTCAAAAAAGGGATCAGCGATAGTACTCCCCAAGAATCTAGAGCCTACGACCAATAGACCGTCCTGGAGGAAGGACAACTCTTCTCCAACGAACATAACAAGGAGGGGAGCTCCAATACCTCCCTATCATTAAGTGACCTATGAAAATGAAAATCCCAATAGACTTCATCTCCATTTGAAACAAAGAATGAAGAAATAGTATCATACAATGAGGACAGCCTATGGAAATGAGAAAAAGAAGTGCAAAAAACAGAATCACTGACACAAATGTCTTCCCAAAACTGAATGCGTGTCGCAATGCTAGCTTTAAATTTAAATCACAAAAAAAAAAAAAAAATAGCTATAGAAACCAAACTAAACTACATCAGGCAGTCTCAGAGCACAAGCCTAAAAAACTAGCTTTAGAATTCCTAAAACACGTGATCAATTGATGTCCATCTATCACGCAGGATGCAGCATTCAAGTTGAAATTGTATCATGCTCCTAGTGTTCTTCTTTATCTAGATTTTAGAAAGATCTCTCATCATTTGTTTTTTCTTCAAATTCTTACTAATAATATTCTATGAACAGTTTTTGAATTCATTCAATGAAGAAAGCAGTAGTGTAGTTCAGTCCAGCCACTCAATTTTCTGTTAAAATTGACTACATAAATCAGCACATTAAATACGAAAACACCTTAAAATCTTGGTAACAATGAGAATCCATTCACAGTTCTAAAGAAAAAGGAAAAGTTAAAGACTCCAGTAGTTCATGTCAATAAAATGACATACGCAGAAACCAATCACTTATAGAAAAGGAATAACCACAAGTTTAAAACATGAGTTAAAATTCAAATATTTCAACTGAAATGCTTCTAAATGTAAAATGAAAAGAAAATGCAGTATACATAAATGACAAGAATGAGTTAACCTGCAAAGAATATATCCAATAGGATGCCATGCAAGGTCCCACACACTGTTATCATGCGCATTGGGAATTTCAACCTGAGGAGTTTCGTGCCTGTGCATCAGAATATTTTCTCAGTTGTCACTAGAAAAACAAAAAGTCTATGTGAAATACTCCAAACTTGCAGCAAGAACAACCACATTCAACATAAAATAGAGTATGGAAAATTGTAACTCAGTTGGGATCTATGAAGATTTAAACTATTTTTAAATTACAGATTTTGTTGTACCCAAAAGAAAAAGATTTTAGTTAGAATCTTCGGCAGAAATAAGCAAATGATCTTGCAGATGTATTCAAGTAACTAAATCTTTCACAATAAATGACTAAATCTCATGCCTGGACCTACATTTTCTAGGGAAAAAAAAAATCAATCTGTTTAATTCATAATATGAGCATAAGCACAAATATACTCTTGAAAGATAAGCAGATATCGGGACGTCAAATTGCCAATATCTATCTCGTTCTAAATATCTTCAGAATTCCTCCATTTGAAAGTATATTTAAATCAAAGGAAAAGAATTTCTTAGGCTATCGAATGATACATAATGCAACACAGTTAAATCAAGATATTATATGTATATCAGATTGCACCACAAATCCCAATATTAGAGATACAATTCAATTAAGGCGGAATGCTGCAATACATGAGGCTCAATTTTTTTTGGGGGGGAAAGAAAAAGAAATTCATTAACAGGGGAGGAGAATGTATAAGGGGCAGAGGAAAAGAAATCCTCTCAAAAAGGCCTAATTTTACAAAACAAAAATGAATTATCTCAGATAATGTAAAGCATTAATTTTAGTCATGATTTGATAGATTTAGACAAAAACAACCGTAAAATTAAATTGACAAGCTGATAACCACATTCTAGCATGTACAAGCTTATTTGTTGCTCTCTCTATCTTTCTTGCTTTATCATAATCAGGCTATCTAATATCATATTCATCTTTTTTTCCTCGTATCCTCATCACCATCGTTTAAACAAGGTGAGGTGGAAGTGACAAAAATAGTGGATGAACAAAATTATATAGTGGATCATTTATTAAACTGTGCTGATCTCGTCACAGGCAGATCTTTGACCACAGAAAATCCCTAAAGAATAATCTGATAAATCGAACCGTAAAAACGGATACCATAAGAATTCTTAATCAAATTACGACTCCCAATATTAGAATTGGGCAATTGATGCATTGATCCTTGGGGCGTTAATGTTTGCGGATAAATGGAAATTTTATTGGTAAGAAGACCCTTTCAATTGTAGCCAATTTCTTATTTCAAAAAGTTCAAAAAAAAAAATAAAAATAGAAGAAAAAGTCCAAATCAAATTTTTATATGAGAAAAAAAAAGGAGAATCCCATGACCCAAGAACAACAACCACATGCGTCTTAGATTGAGGACAATTTGATCACATTTTAGTGTTATATAAATTCTTCATAAATTATAGACATCGAAATAAAAATGAGAAGTTATAAGCCTAAGTGAACAAAATGCAAGCACGCTCAATACGACCCAAATCAGAAAGACCTATACATTCGAAGCTAAAAAAAAGGAAAAAAAATTCCACCAAAAAGAAAGCACTCAGGCCTAACAAATTCATTCTTTAGAAGTATCCAAAATCCCAAACAAGTTATACTTCTTGAGCAATCTAAGTTCTTTTACCAAGGATAACTATGGTGGTCAATTTTAATAGCTTTAATGGAGAAAATGAGAAACAAATGAGAAAAAATGATAGGCAGTTTATTACAATATTAAGGTTTCACTAAGTTGAACAAGGATATTATGCTCAACAAAGCCAAGTTGTACATCAACTAGCTAAATTGAACTCTGGTTTCACACTTCTACCAATCCCCTTTCAATTATGATACATTCCAGCTGAAAGTTTAAACAACGAAAACTTTGAGCCATGTTCCTTGCTTAAAAATAAAAAATAAAAAAACAGAAGTCTCGCTCAATTCTGTCATATTGTGGAACTTCAATAAGAGCCAACTTATCTCAATTTTTTTCTCCTCTCTCCTTTCTTCTTTTTATTGTGCACCATCACTTGCAAAAGCAAAATAGAACCAAATACTGAAAACTTCTCAAAATTGTTACTTAAAGTCCACAATCTATATCTTCATTTTCCAGTGAATCATTCTCAGATCTTTTTAACTCCAAGTCAAATACATGCATCCTAGTTTATGATTTATATGCTCTTCCTTTTTTGTAAATCATTCTCAAATCTTCTTAACTCCAATAAGTAGATCCAAACTTGTCAAATCTCCATGACTTCAATAAATATTTCACAGATTTCCTTATTGTGTATATGTTTTTTTTTGTCTCCAGAACATTTTATAATAAGTTCTTGCATATCAGTGACGCTGCACTTTATTTGCACAAATCACACATTTCACGTAACTTTTTCCTATTTCATTTTTTCGTTTTGAGTTAAAACCAAAGGAGTGCTTACTAGTAAACCAGCTTTTTGAAATGATTTTGAAAAGATAATAATAAAGGACAATGCAAGAAGAAAATCAGCTCTCCTTTGTCAGATTAATATTTTATTGTCCCTGTTCCTCTTACGGGCAATTTCCTATTAGGATAAAGGACCATTAAGACAAAATCCCTCTGTTCCTTATTTACTGCCATTGCCGTTCAAAGGTTACATTTTTTGTAACTTTATTTTATATTTAGGATTTCTTAATTGGACCGAATATCCATGACTTGCTGGGTGAGTCTTTATCCCATATCGATAATAAAGCATACAAAGGGCAATGAATCTTTGACCCCCACCCCCCTCCCAAAGGCATAGCATCCATAAGAGCTGCTACTAGTTACTGTAGCTATTTAGTGTTGCTGCTGTGTTAATGCTGCGCTGGTAAGCATGAATAATGCAAGAGATAGCAATGATAGTATGGTCATTGTTATGAACTTGGCATATATTACATATAGAGGGAGAGATCTATCATTGTAATTAGGTACTTCCAATTTACCCAATTCTTCAACATGGTATCAGAGCATAATCCTAAGACCTAAACCCTAATTGAAACAGCCACTGTCAAACTGAAACCTAAACCCTAAATCCACTGCATCTCTACCATCATAGGAGAATTGCCAGCACCAATGTAGGCCTGAGAAGTAGCCAGCTACTGCCAAAGAACACAGAAAGTGCCGGAAAATTCTTGAATGTCAATGCTGTTTCAAAATCAACCCCAGATTTAGCCACAGAACCTGCCAATCTATCATCTGTGAAATTTCATAGCCGGAAAAGGTCCCACGTGCCCCAAATGTCAGCCAGGAGCAGGCACCTCCACTGCCATGGGTCAGAGAGCAAGAGGTTTTTGAGCACTATTTTTCTTTTTTCGCTCCCATTTCCTTACAAGTGGCTTAAATACTTCCATACTCCATAGTATCAAGTTGTTTGTCACGTACTTTGTTCAAAGATCCAACCGTTTCAATCATCCACTCATGGCACTTTGTTAATGGTTGTTTTGTACCATTAGGGTTGTGTGTTAGTTTCTTGGGGCTGTGGCAGGGTTATGCTAGTTTGCTTGTGATTTGTTCAAGGTCATTACAATCGTTCACCTTCTTCGTGGTTGATCCAACCATTGCTCCCATTTCCTTACAAGTGCCTTAAATACTTCCATAATCCATAATATCAAGTCATTTATCATGTATTTTTGTTCAACGATCCAACCGTTTCAATCATGCACCCATGGCACTTTGCTAATGGTTGTGTGAGAGTTTCTTGGGGCTGTGGCAGGGTTATGCTAGTTTGGTTGTGATTTGTTCAAGGTCATTTCAGTTGTTCACCTTTTTCATGGTTGATCCAGCCTGTTCACTGTTGGTCCCATTTATGAGTGTTGGATGGATACCACAAACACTAAAAGTATATTATTCCTTGTGAGCTTCTGGTTTGCACCCATAGTTGAGGCAATATGTGTCTTGGGATGGAGTCCACAAGTCCAAAAAGTATGCTTACCTCATCAGTCACTCATTCACCATTGGTGAGCAAGGTAGTCAACTATCTCAGAGGAGTACTCAAGGTTCTTGCAGGCATCCTACGAGCATCTCATCACATTGCATCATTCACTCAAAAAAGTAATCCTACAGCCTGCATGTCATCCGGTATCTCTCCTGCTAGTCCTAGGGTTTTTGATTCTGCTATGACAAAATACAATGCATTTACCCAACTACTTTAATGCTCTCCAGTACTCTAAAAATCTACCTCAAGTTACCCTCGCTGGTGGGTCCATTACTACAATTAATGGGATAAGATCCATGAATCCTACTCTCACAATCTCTCTTCCATTTTGCACACTCCTATTTAGTAAGATTACAGAGTTGCTAAGTTGTTTGGTACATTCTTGATTTTGTTGTTATTTAGGACCTGAAGACAAGGAGGAGATTGGCCCCAGATGTGAAGTTGGTGGGGTTTACTACTTTGAATTGCTCACTCCTCCTGCCGTTTTGTGCCTACACCACTTCAAATCCATTGTCACCTCAGCCATCCTTCCTCAGACAAGTTAAAACAACTAGTTCCTACTTTGAGTTATGTGTTTAATATTGAATACATGGTTTAAAATAAAGGTAGTGCGTAGCGTAGCGTAACGCAACATTAACGAGTGTAGCAGGAAGCAGTAGTAGCAGAAGTTACATAATTGGAAGCAGGTGTAACAACCATGATTTTTTTTTTTTTTTCCAAACACACACAATCTTATGGATATTGATTTACTTGCATGAGTTAAGCTCTTAAAGCTTCTTAAAGTGAGTTTAAGTGTATTTTGGATCCTTTAGTTCAACTTACTAGCATTATTTAGTTGGGGCAATAAATTTTACATTTGTTCTAAACAATTATTGATATAAAAATTATATTACAGATATATATATATACCTAGTTCCCTTTCTCATTAATCATCGGTGTGATAAAATTAATATAAAAAAAAAATGATTGTACATACCACTAATCTATTAGGCACATAAGACATACAAATAATACCATAAATTAGACAAGTTCTATTATTTTATTCATTAAAGTAATACAAATCTAATAAATTTAAACCAACAATTTATATTCTATAACTATAACCTAACCTTCAAATTATAATATATAATCATAAATTTATTATTAAATAAAAAATTTAACAAGTTGAACACAATAATAACTAGTAAGAAAATAAAGTTGAAGTTGGAAAACAAAAAAAGGAAACATTACATTATTAATATTATCAAAATAAATGTTTCTTTTTTTAGCAAAATAGTGTTCATATCAAATTGTTAATTAATGCATCTCTTGTGAATATTAATAGAAATAAATAATTTTCACATCATTATCATCCTCATTATAATCCCCCCCCCCCCCCCCAACTTTACATAGCTTATCAAGAATGATTTATGAAAAGGAAAAAATAAAAAAGAGAAGTATATGTGTGTGTGTGTACACGTATTACCATAAGTGTTGTAGCGGCATAGTTGTTTAGAATCTTACGATTCACAATTCGATTCATATCAATTCCCCACCAAATCGATTCCAATCTTACTAGTGAATCTAAAAACAACTGAATCGTTGCTGAATCTATCAATTCACCTTGTGAATCTAGTGAATCAATCCAAATCTATCGATTCACACGACTCTAGGCCTGTTGTATCCTAACAAGCCCAGTTGATCTAAAACCTATCTTTGTTTAATTGCTTTTTTTTCCACCATGATTAGCTTCCATTACTCGTCTATGTCATTTTTTTGTGCTAAAAAAAGGAGAAAACTTTAGGTCTCATATTGCTCTCACAAAACCATTCTTCACACTTGGAGTATAGTGCTCTGCCATTGAGAATAAGGGGCAGAACACACATCGGTTAAGGTGTTACATATAAGTAGGTAAGATTCAAAAGCTGTTTTTTTTAGTATTTTGTTCAATTATTATCCTTTTTAAAAGCCAACTATTTTTTTCTTTTTAATCAAGAAAGAATATCCATGAAATGTTTTTTCAATTGTTGATAAACACCAAAGCACCTGTGAGGAGTTAGTTATTGTTTCTGGCATGAAAAGGGGAAATAAGGATTTAATAGCCCTTAATCTAATAGAGAAAAACGCTCTCGATTGGGTAAATTGGCGGAAAAGGATTCATGTAGCTGACCCCACTTAGTGGGACCTACAGCTTCTTCTTGTTGTTGATAAACACCAAAAGTTCAGTTTTTTAATTATTTCTTCTCAATTCCTTCGCTTAAACAGCATAATGGTCATTTTTTTAATAAATATTTCTTGACTCATTCCCTTACTTTTTAATTGTCAAGGGAAAGCATACACATGAAATGTGATTTTCTTTATCGTCTAAGTGTAAATGTATTGTATGAATTTGCTTCTTGTTTATACATCAATATATGCATGTTATTTAGAATTGATTATGGAACTTTGTACTGAATCGTACGATTCGATTCGATTCTTGATTCACAATTCCCAAAATTGGAATTTCAAATCTCAATTTGACAACTATGTGTAGCGGTTACGTAACGACCATAGCTATCTGTAACAACTGTTACATAACGATAGTTGTCCCACTGTCCATAATGGCTGCTACAACTGTGAATTCACTTCCCAGCAATTTAGTAGTGACCTAAAAACAATTCATAGCGATGTAATGGTTGCAGTCGCTATCAAGACCATGTTCGAAAGCGATTGTTGTCAATTGCGAAACCATCATTGTCTCCCCTTTGCTTCCGAACCAATAAACATGTGTTCAACCCTTTCATGTTAGTCCATTCCTATATTTGGAGTCCTAGTCGCGTCACGCCAAAATTGGGGTTATAAAGATGACTTGGTTGTATTTAATGAAAGATTGATCTAAGTAGTTTAATATCTTTTGTGCCTTCTATTCTCAAATAAGGACTCAATTTGACATATGAGTCAAGATACTTTGTACTAATAATGCTAAGGAGTACTTTGTACCCAATTCACCTATTTGACTAACTTTGACATGACCCCTTAGTCAACCTTGTGCCCATACTTGACAACCAAATGGAATTGAAAAGTCAAAAAATTCTCGAAATCACTTGTATCTATCGTATCAAATGAATGTCTCCAAGAATTTGTTGAGCGGTGCCATGCACACTACTTGCTCATTCATTGATAAAATGTCAACCCTTGTCCTTGGGGGTAAAATCCCATATTCAATTATCTTTCCAAAGATTCCTTTGCTCTCACCTCCTCGTTGTATATTTGGTCGTGTATCCTTTGTCGATCAGTTAATTATAGGACTGGATAAGTTGGATTCTCGTGCTATCAAGTGTATTTTACTAGGTTACCCTTGTACTCAAAAGGAATATCGATGTCATATCCCTAATTTACATTGAGTCTACACCATGCAACTCTACTTCCTTGAGTCCTATTAGTCTTGATGAGTCCCTTCCTCTGCCTAGCCTTTTAGATCTTAATCTATTATCTTTTTCAGATCCTTGTGTATTATCTAGTCTGAGTCCTTCTTGTCGCTCATATCATATTGCAAGTGCACACACAACAATGACTCAAAGGAGGAGAATGTTCTCCGGATTCTACTTCTACGCCCCCTAATCCCTCATCCAATGTTCCTATTTCCCAAAATGTTGACCTTCCTATTATTGTTCAAAAAGGTCACTTGTACTTAGCATCCATTATTCAATTTGTTTGCTGTGATTTCTCATCACCCTTAAACTATTATTTTATTGTTGTCTTTTGTTGCTCTTTCAAAATTTGTTTCTAAAGTCTTATCCCAATCAAGGTGGTGGACAGCAATGAATGAGGAGATGCGTGTGTTACAAGATAATGATACTTGAAAACTGGTAACTTCTCCTCCTAATAAGTTTGTGGTTGGTTGTTCCTGGGTGTATACCATGAAAGTCAATCTAGATGGTTCCATGGCTCGCTTAGAGGCCCACCTTGTTGCTAAGGGATAGAAAGGTATTGTTTAAATTACTCCCTCCCAACACATTCTCCCCAACAACCAAACTTGTCTACGTTTGATTGTTCATTTTTGTAGCCACTGTGTACCATTGGCCTCTGCATCAGTTGGATGTGAAGAATGTCTTCTTACATGGTGACCTTCAAAAGGAGGTTTATATGGAGCAACCACATGGGTTTGTTGCTCAAGGGGTGTCATAATTATTGTGCTGACTCAAGAAATCTTTTATTGCCTCAGGCAGCCTCCCAAAGCATGGTTTGGTCACTTCAATGTTGTAGCACTTGAGTTGAGTCTTCAGCAGTGCACAATAGATCACTCGACCCAATATATTTTTCATAACAAGTGTAGGGAGATAGTTTCTTGATTCTCCAAGAACGATTCACTAGGATGCAGTCATTTGTATCTTAAGATACCTCACAAGGTGCACCTAGGAGAGGGCTCTTATATCAAGATCATGGGTAACATTTATGTTCGAGGATACATAGATACATGCTGGGTCACCTTCCAAATAGAATATCCATAATTGGGTATTGCATTTTTATTGGTGGCAACTTGGTATCTTGGATAAGAAACAAATTGTGGTGGCCCAATTGAGCCATGCATCAAAGTATGAAGCCATGACCCACACTATATATGACATTATTTGGCTAAAGAACACTTCAAGATGAACTTGGTTTTTCCACATTCTCGGCCGATAGAGTTGATGTGTGACAATCAAGTTGCTATTCCTATTGCCTACAATCGACAAAATACATTGAAGTTGATTGTCACTTGTTCAAGAGAAACTTGTGGAGAAGCTCATTACAATGACTCAACTTGTTGATATATTCACTAAAGCCTTAGGGGGTGCTTGGGTTAATCTATTTGTAACATGCTAGAAGCATATGATTGAGCTTGAGGGGAAGTATTACTAGTTGCTGCAATTATTTAGTATTACTGCAGTGTTATTGCTGTAGTAAGCATGAGTTAGTGTGAGGGTTAGTAAGGGTATATGGTTATTGTTATGTACTTGGCATATATTATAAATTGAGGGAGATACCTATCATTGTGAATAGATCTTCCAATTTACCCAATTCTTCAACAAGAGGCCCTCTCCATTAGTGCCCAATACAGCAACACCTAGAGGACCTAGACGTCTATTAGGCCCTCTAGGACCTTACCATGGACAGTGTGACTTCAGGCTCTGACTCAACAGATTGACTCATACGCTTAACCACTATGCCAGCAATAATCCTAAGCCATACCACCAAAAAAGACCAGACCTAGAACCAGCTATCCCACCAAACAATATGGGACTTGGCCTCAACCACTAGGCAACACATTGGCAGGTGTCATTCCTAACAACATTAAAGAGCACCTTTATATTTGCTTCAAATCCAAGGACTAGATTATAGATACTCATTAATGTTAGCACATAAAATCCAATTAAGAATCTGAAGTCCCAAACACTGCAAGAATGTAAACTATATGTTTAAAAAGAAAGAAATCAACTTCAATCCAATTTGAATTTCATACTACATTATCTCTAATCAATTGTGCCAATGATTATTCTCTTTGCAAAGTGATCACCAACAAACTACAGGGAGTAGTACATGAAAACCCATAAAATAAAATAAAATAAAATAAATTGGAGAAATGAAAACGACAGACAAGGGAAAAAGATATAGTGCAATCAATAGAAAAGGTGCTCTGAATAAGGAATAGTGGATTACCCAACAAGCCAGTGGAAAATAGACCCATCAAAACTTCCACTCACAAAATATTCTTCATGAAATGGATGCCAAGCCAATGCTAGCAAAAAGAAAAACAACACATGTGACATAAGCACCATCTTCACACAAATCACGCCACAGGAGGCATTGATGTATGAAATATTAGCATTTATATAACATGAAAGTGATATTTGTATTTGGTCAACTGCAAATATATAAAGACGAACTGGAATTTCCAGCATGCATACAATACAGCATTTATCTCATTTGGTGACAAAACCAAATAAATAAAGTATAATGAAGGAACATCACAACTGGAGTTCTTATCTCCCTCCCCCATACCCTTAAAAAAAAGGAAAAAAAAAATACAATTGGAGCATTTAATCCACAACTATACTTGAGCATAGGCCGAGCTGCACTGAATTTGGGCCGCTCCTAAGAAATGATATTAAGTGGAATTGGCTTTGCCCAAGCCCACCCAGGCCTGACCACTCAGCCCAAGTCCACCTAAAAAGTTAAAAGTGCCAAGGCCTGTCCATATGGGCCTCAGCAAGAGGCAAAGGGAAAGAAAAACATATTGGACTAGGTGCACACCAGGACACAAGGCCAAGGATCAATTCCCGTGAAGTGCTACTTCAAGAGGGTGGGGAGTTGTTATTTATAAAATATCCTCCACATCTCTCTTTTCTTGAAAGGAGAATCCAATAATCGGCCCACTTCAAATAGTCAGGCCCAATAGTTAAGACCACCTCCAGAGTGGCAACAGAGAGGGATCACTCTAGGCTCTTTGAGCAGCAGTAAGATTCCAATCCAACATGTGGCAAGGCAACATGCAAGTTTGCAAGGCTCTGAAGATGGATCTTTTTCAAAATGGTGGCTGGGAATCGAAGCAAGTTGCTGATAAGATTATGTCACAGTGTGAGAGGGGCAGGAAGTGGGTGGAATCTTAAAATAGACTTGATAATAGATCAGTTTTTTTTTTTCCTTTTGGCGGAGTCAGAAAAGCCATAATTAGTGTCTATAGCAGCTGGATTCCAATTGTAGGTTCATTGATAATGTGACCATGCGTGATAAAGAGATTAAAGATTCGAAAGTACATGAGAGGAATGTTCTTGAGTGATGAGATGCTAAAAAAAGTGCCTGAAGAGATTAATTAATTCTGATGTAAGGACAGCTAAATCTTTAGAAAGGAAAGAGAGGATTCTATCTTCATTCTTGTGGAGAGTCCAATGGAGGTGAAAGTGGCATAAGATGAGAAGGTGGGGGGGGAGGGAGTAGAGGTTTAAAAGAATTAAGGTGAAGCTTGTGAAGACAATAATAATTCTAATAGTACGCTCACATGTGATGACGGATTGTTTCTGGATGAATTTTGCCAAGAATTATGAAACAACTCTGATCCATCGAATGTATTGGGTGATATTTGTCACGTGTTTAACCATGATAAAAGGTCTAGAAGGTGTTCCTCTCTTTGGAAATGAGGGGTTGGATAAAAAAAAAAAAATCAGGTGAATGATAACAAACAGGATGATATTTAGCCTCCCCCTGCATCTTCTGTGAAGGATGTTAGTATAAAGGATATGAACGTTCAACAACTGAAGGAGAAGATGAGATTATGGTTGTCTGATGCTGGAGGCAATAAGGATTGGCTGGAAGGTGGTAAGAGTAAGACAACAAAAGGTCTACATGAACTAGCTAATTTACAGTGCTCAATTAATTATGACGGGAAAGGGTTGAAAAGGGGATTTTTGTCTTAGTTGTGTTATATTTTCATTTTATTTTCTTTTCTACTTTCTTTTGGTTTTTGCATGAGAACTTCTTGTTCTCCAGATGATTGTAGTTTCTCTTCCTCCCTATTAACAAAATTTCTTTTGTAATCAAAAAATTATAGTGAAGTTGCATTTAAATTTAATTAAAACATTTACATGTATGCAGCATAAGTGAAGACATAATAAATAGTCAGCAAATATTTATGTTCCCATCTCACATAAGGCATGAATGAACATAAGATTGTCACAAACCAGTCACATCCTTCCGATGTCCACGGAAAGATTCAAGCTCCTTCATAGTCCGTATGTCATAAAGCTGCATATTCATAGTGAAACATCCACATAATCATTCAGCAATAGAAGAAAAAGGATCCAACCCAAAACCCATTCAAATTGAACAAAAGCTTCATACAAAAACAAAAAAGGGTCACCTTGATGATTTGATCTTTCGAAGCAGTTAGCACCCAATTGCCATTTTGATTCCATTTGACACAAAGCACAGTATTTTTGTGGCCATGGCTGCAAAACCATGCATGAATTCTCAAAAGAAATCAACAAATAAACAAAAAAGTTTGGCCTTTGAAACACTGCACTCACAATGAACAAAGCTCCCTCCCTGTTTTAGCATCCCAAAGTTTCACAAGATTGTCTTTCCCACCTATGAAGCACCAGAAAAAATGGCAATGAGTATGGCAGCCATGACTTACAAGAAGATTTAACAAAGAAGTTCCCAAGACAGTTACAAATTACACACCTGAAACTAATAAAGACTTTGTGGGGTGCCAGTCAACACTCTTCACATCCCAGCCATGGCCTGCCTGAGTTCAAATCACATATGAAAACTCTTAGATTATTTCATACATGCTTAAAGCATATGAAACACAAACTAACGCAGATATAAATCCTCTTATATTGTAAAGTATGCCTCTAAATGGATTAAATGCTAAATACTTAACAAGATTCGAGTTCAAAAAAACAATTTTAGGATCATAGTTTGTACTTGAATTTACGAATTGTTCCATCCAAATTCAAAAAATTCAACCATATATTCCAGAAGCCTAAATGCAAACCAGATATGAAATTGTAACTTCTTTATAATTTCCAAGAAACACCATTTTATTCTCTTAAAATATGCTTATAAAGTTCTAAAAAATCTCTCATCCTAATCATGTTAGATCAGATTTTTGGAACTCAGACTAGTTAAACCTAGACCCAAGTTCAACCTGACCGCAATCGGGTATCTTGTGATCAAATCCAGAAATGGATTATTTCTGATCACCCATGTCATTCACTGCACTATTTTCAGGGACATGGGAAAGAAGAGTTTTCCAACAGATAATAATTATATATCATATTACTGAAATGCAAATACATAATAATAGAGAAGGCAAGCGCCTTGAAACGTAAATCAGCTGAATAAAAGACAGGCACAACTGCTAAGAAAATAGGCAAACAAATAAGCAGTAAAATGATGCCAACATTATGAACAGCATGAAATGGTGACCAATTTAAGAAATTGACAACCCTAAATATTATGTTAATGAATAAAAAGTAGGATAATCATATGAGGAGATAATGAAAAGAAATAAAAATTTCAACCACAAAAAGCATCGTCAGTAGCATAATCTATTTATATTCAAATTTTCAAAGTACTCAAACATACAAAATACCCATTGTAGTTAATACTCGGGAATACTAGAGCAGACAGAAATGCTATAAACACAGGTATGAATCAAAAGAAAGTTCTCTACTGCAATTTTCGTTCATTAAAATATCTTTAATTGCAACAAAGTAAAGCCAATCCCATATATCAATGAATATCATTTAACATTCTCAACCCAGACCAAAGCCTAGAGAAGAGAGAAGAACTTGCTGTTGCTTCATATTAAAATAACAATGAATACCTCATCAATAAATGTGCAAAATATAGATAAAAGAAGGGGGAACAACCTTATGAATGGGTGGAGTACCTAAATGCTAGAAAGAAGATATCCTTGCCTGGGTGGAAGGAAAGACGATCTACTCACAAATCAAGGAAGACAGTAATCTAAACTCTCCTGCATCCGGTGTTATCACAACTTGTCTCTCAAGTTGATAATTTTAGAATCTCAGATTACTGAATAAGACATCTAAACGGTGAAATGGACACCCAAATGATCAAAACAACTGCTTTAGAAATTATTACTTTGGACATTGTGAGGCAATATGGAACTACTCTGAGCAGTTATTTGAATAAATTAGCTAAACATCCAACAATGAGAACCTGATGATAAATGAAATGGAATGAAAGAAAAGCAGCCAAAGATGACATAATATGTAAACAATCTACCAAGTGGAAATTTTGTACAAACTGCCCAAAAATCAAATGTTAATGCCATTCACACAATTCAGGGGGCAAAAAACACAATCTAAAAATATGCTATATAAAAAAGTGCAAATATCATAAATCATTTTGTGAACAAAAAATATCCTTATCTTTTAAAGTACTAGGATAAAATATTCTTAAAATGAATTAAATACAAATCACAAATATTGTAAATTATTCTGAGAAAAAAATATACTTATCTTTTAAAAGTAAGGGAAATGTTCTTAAAAAGAATTAAATTAACAGCATTAAGATGAATGTGAACAAAAAAATATATATCCTTTATCTTTTAAATGTAGGACAAAATATTCCTAAAGAGAATTAAATTTAACAAAAATTGAGATAAATTAAACTTTTAGAAAATTTATTTTAGAAAGGTTATGGTTTGAACCTTAAACTTTTTAAAAAAATCCATTTAGTTAAAATGCATAAATACTATGTATAAGAGTTTACGATAAAAATATCATTATATTTTAAAAGAAAGTACCAAAATTAGATAAAATCATATTTGTAATATCTAGCTTGAATAAGTTAAATGCTTGAACCTGAAAAAACAAATTTCATTTGGGAAACTATTACAAAGTATGATAAAAGTACGAATAGTGTTTATTATATTGTACATAAAAATACTATTATCTTAAAATAAGACAAACCTTTCTCAAAAAACTTAATTAAAGAAAAATTTATAACATTTAAATTTTTATTTTGAATAGGTTACAATTTGAACCCAAAAAATATATATTTAATTAAAAATAATATAATCGTATTATAATATTTTATAAAAGGTATACATCAAAATAAAATAAATATATTTTTTTGACATCTTCTGAAATTATTATGAAATGTAGGATAAATGCCTTTATATAAAATCATTCTCATGCAATCACGTGCAACACATGTGACACATATACTATTATAAATAAAATATAGGTAAGCCCCTCCAACATTCTTAAAATTATTGTGAAACATCCAATGTCCTCCAAATGAACAATAAATTGCTTTTTGAAGATAAAATTAGGAAAAAACCTGAGAAGTGCCCTCTACATAACAGAGGTTAGATTTATCTAACCAAAAAATGCAACTAAAAAGATTTTGGACTGTGATTAACAATTTATATAAATGTTTAGCAATTGATGCGTATAAGAACTATGTTTTAAAATTATTAACTCTGCTCTAAAAGAGTCCTTGTGACACTTTAGGGTGTGAATTAAATATTTTTCAATTACTCAATAAATCAAAAGTATGACTCAAGATCAAGATAAATATCATTTAAATAAAAAATTAAAATTTTATACAAAAAAAAAAAAAAAACTAATCATCATCTTATCTATATAAAAAGCTATAATTTTACAAGCAGCATACATGTATTTTATAAAATTAAATAACTACATATCTCTATAGAAATACAAATTTTGTAAATGTTTTAAGAAAAAACATACCTTTAAACAACAATACCCTCAACTTTTTTCTAAATACAAAGCACATGCATCACATTGTCATATATATTATATTTAGTATAACTTATCAAAAAATATATATTATATTTAGCATAACATTAGATACTTCTAGTTTGAGTAGTCCAATGCATCCTGTCCTATATTTTATTATTTTAAGATTTTCCTCATTCCCATATTCATGTTGTGTCATAATAGTATTCCGCATTTTATAATTTCAAATAAAATATAAAAATTCTATAAATGACTTCAAGTATTCGCATTTTAACTTATAAACTTAATTATAATGCTAATTGAATTATAAAAATGCTGAATGATCAATTCATTTTTAAAAACAACTACTAAGGTTCTGTTAGTGATGCAGGGGCAGCATCAAGGTTCTCCAGCCATGGGAGAGATTACAAGAAATAGAAGAGGAAGGGAGGGAAGGGAGGAAAGATGAGATACTAGGGGTGGAACTCGTGTTCAATAAACAATTCAAATTCATCAACAACTGCACACATCATGGCTTTCACACGCTATTTATAAGAAAGCCTCTAAACACATGAAATTACACACATACCCCTAAAACTGCATAGCATTACAAGCATACTCCTAGAATACACAAATATTACAAACAAGTCCCCAAATGTACATAATACTCTACTGATTAAACTAAACATATAATAAACTACTAACTTAACCCAAAAATTTCTTGACCCAACTCTTCTTAATTATTTTCCAGCAAGGATCTCCCCAAGGTCTTTCTTCTTTTCCTGCATCAACTCTTCCCCAGCTAGAAAAAATTCAGCCTTGAATTTTGAAATGTTGGGAGTATCAAAAGGGAAAAGCAAACTTGGACTTTTTGAAAGCTAACGCTTGAGTGATACAAGAAACCATGATCCTTTAGCAGCAGCATCGACTTGAATTGAGAATTAGCATCAATGAACTCATCGGGGTTGGCAAACTCTACAATATGAATGTTTGAAAAAACTTTGGATGTCTTCAAACACATTCATTGCCTTACTTGTAGTGTCTTTAAGTTGAGTAACTTTGACATGATCAATAATCTCATATTCTTTGTCTTGGTTGGTTGGTAAAGCAAGCTTCAAAATGATTTTCTTTCCATTTTAATAGAAGACATGTGTTCTCATGTCCTTGAGTCACACCCAAATTATCCAACCAAGGAGAACCTAGAAGTACATGGCCAATCTTCATAGCTAGGATATCACACCAAACATTAGCCAAAGACTCACCCATTTGGATAGGAACCAAACATCTCTCGCAAACATGCATAGTGGAGTTATCAACAAAAGATATCACCTAAGGCACTGGTGAGGTTCTGGATTAAGCTGCATTCGAGTGACTCCAATATGGTAACCACATTAATTGGGCATTTTCCATCAATAAAAATTTTGCAAACCGTTTCTCCACACTTGAGAAAGGTATGGAAAAGCTTAAAATTGTGCCCAAGGTATGATAAATGGCATTCCTTTGTCCAATAATTTGTCACCATATTGCTAGACTTATATACACTGTAACTATGTATCACCAAAAGTTCTTAACACATTTGCCCACAATTCTCAATCGAATCATGCAAAACCATAAATCTGACTCCTAATTTTCAAGAAATATCTTCAATTCACCTTAGATCTTGAGTGTCTTGCTGAAATGAAACAAATTCACTTACAAAACTCTCAAATTGCAGCGATAAAACCTTATTTTTTATGCTGGCAGCGGCAACTTCTAGGGTTTTGTGCCAAATTATCACGCTTGCTTACAATATATTGTGTCCACAATAAAAATATCAAGCTGCTGACCAAATTATCATAGAGAAACTCAAAATATCATGCCTGCAGACAATTTCTCACAAGACAACAACTTGCAGAAGACTCTGGGAGACTTTCTCACGCTCTTCGCCCGCGCATGGAGCGCATAAGTTGCTGCCTTGCTGGCAGCAAGATTCCAGTGATGAAACTTCAGGTGAGTGCAGATCAGTGGGTGGGGAGCACAGTGGTGGTGGTGGTGTGATGAGAAAAACACAAGACACTAGGGATTCTTGAAGGCCGATGGCTGGAGTATGTTTGGCTAGCACGTGTACACAACTTGAATGGTGATGCAATGTTGAGGTAAAAGGTTTCGGAGGTTTCTGTTTTCAATGGGATGGGTGGTGTTGTAGAATGGTGGCTGGAAAGTGGTGTTCGAACAAATGGGGACATGGCTGGGATTTCAGAAAATGTTCAGAAACTGCCTTTTGGTGGTTTGTTTGTTTTTTTTATACTGAAATTTCAGAGCAGAGATGATGGGATGAGAGACTAACTAGAAGTGGGAGTGATTAATGGAGAGAATGGAAGATGAAGATGAAGATGAAGAAGAGAAGGAGAAGAAGCAACAGCAGAGGGAGATAGAAGTTGCAAAACAGTGGGGGGAGGAAGAAAAGAAGAAGAGGGGGGAGAAGAAGATTGAAAGGAAAAGATGGAGGAATTGAAATGGAAGAAAGAGATTGTGGTTGGGCTCTGATACCAAATGATGCAGGGGAAGCATCAAGGTTCTGCAGCCATGGGAGAGATTAGAAAAAATAGAAGAGGGGAATGGAGGGGAAGGGAGGACAGAGGATATAACCCGCCCCCCGGGGGGGGGGGGTGTGAGACTCACGTTCAATCAGCAATCCAAATTCATCAACTGCCTACATCATGATTTTCACACACTATTTATAAGAAAGCCTCTAAATATTTATAAGAAAGCCTCTAAACACAAGAACTTACACACATATCCCTAAAACTAACTAGCATTACACACATACCCCTAGAACACACAAATATTACAAACAAGCCCCAAATGCACATAATACTCTACTAATAACACTAAACATATAATAAATTTTTAACTTAATCCAACAATCCCTTGACCCTACTCTTCTTAATCATTTTCCAGCAAGGATCTTCCCAAGGTCCTGCTTCTTGTCCAACATAAGTTAGTCTGTTTTTTGAGCTGGCATAGTGGATTGTTTTCGAATGATCCCCTTCAAATTCCTGATTTTAGTGACATCCGCAGTATGGGTGATCTTTTATACTTGGGTGGCATCCCCTTGACGCCTGTTAATAAGATTTTATTTTCTGATTTTAAAAAATAATAAATAAATAAATAAACAACTAGCCTATATTAGAAATTATCAAAATATACTATTCCAAATTATTTATTTGTCTATTAAAATCCAAAAGCACATTACCAGATAATGAACGCTCCTCCTGGCAGCGAGCAAAGTCCCAAACTTTTACAGTAGTGTCATCAGAGCAAGAGCAGAACTTTAAATCTGTCCTACAGAAACTGTTCATAATGCCAAAACTTAAGTAAATGCTGAATCCTTGAACAAAAAATATTAAAAATCATCATAGTGCAAAAACATTAATAAGCACCTTAAGTCACGAACTGACTCTTTGTGAGCAGATTTATTGGCCTTCACATTGTTTAAGTTGTTCTGCCAATACCTAAGGAGTCCCCACACACCCAAGCCATCAGAATAAAAGATGTGTTCAAGTCCAAGATAAAGGAAACACTGGACAGCAAGATATGATATGGTTTGTGATACTTTACTTTATTGAGCCCCCATCATCCCCAGTGACCATCCAATTCTCATTGTAACTCCAAACCATAGACCTGACAGCTTGATCATGAGCCTGCAAACAGATGTTCCAAAAACACATCAATTTAGCTTCTTCCCCAATTGGTAAACAAACAACTTAGCCAGAATGAATGCTACTGCTAACCTGAAGAATCATTTCAAAATTGAACGACTGTCCATTCCACAGGGTGAATTCCCCACTCTGTGAACCTGTGATGAGGCGTCTCCCAGAAGGAGTCCACTTCAACAGAAGATAAGGGACAGCAGTCAGAACTAAGAACATTTGGAAAGCATAGCTAAGGTATCATTGACATGATAATATAAATTTTCAAATAAGAAAAACACAATGTTTTATTCTGCCCTTGAACAGTAAACACAGAAAAAAAAAATTGTTTATTTTTCATATAACAGATCAACCATCCAAAATCCAATAAAATAATCCACATGGCAATTCATTGAAGTTATTTGTGTGGTAGCCCAAAAAGGATCAAGCCTAAGTGCCCAACCAAACAATTTGGCCCTTGGTTCCTGTCCAGTGTAGACTTGTGACCCATCAGATATGGTTCATTATATGGTAAATGGATGCCCACATCAAGAACAATAAATAAATAAATAAATCCAATAAACAATAAATGAAGCCACATCATCAACAAAAAAAAGTCAAATATGCAATAATCAAACCATTGAAGCGCCAACTATAAACTGAGATCAACGATACTGGTTTCATTCACATTCCAAATCAGCACCTTAAATATAATTGAAGATCCACTTCAGACCAGTTCCTTAAATCTATGTCTCATTAGGTGGGCCAAGGGTACAAACAATGACAACAAACCAAGCCCAAAGTCCCACTAGGTGGACCTAGGGTCTCAGAAATAAATTTAATTGGATGAGACAATTCAGTTGCAATTCTTTCCATAGCCCCTTTATCTTCTTACAAAGAATCAAAATGCTAGATCTATATCCTAAGATCCCATTTAGCAAATCAAACATACCAAGACACTATTGGATAGGATGAGTTTAAAAATTTTTGTTTTGCATTTGTTTTCAACAATTTCTTTACAACATCCTGTGCATCAAACTGATGTTTTAAAAGTGAAGGTGTAATGCGAGGTGTTTTAACCATAATGAAGTGAGGCATAAGCATCAAGGAGTTAAAGCATAAGCCTTCTGGGATATTTATTTTTATATAAAAAATATAAATTAATTTTATATATTACAAAATGAAGAAAATTACAAACATAATTTGAAAAAAAAAATTCAAATATGATTTGTGAACTACTTGAAAGTCATTCTAACACTCGAGTAAACAATGCTAACATTACAAAGTTCGATTTGTGTCCGTGATCCAAGATGCAACTCAAATTTGTTTTGGAAAGGTTTGGGTTGAAGAGTCTAGAGATACATTCAGGTTGGAACATGCCTAAACACATATACATGCCTGAAAATATGTAGAACTGACTAAATTTTGTTGCCCATAATCTACTTACCAAGTCTGGAGTCTGGACTAAAAATTACACGCCCAAAATGCATAAGCTTTAATCCAAAAGGAACATAAGGTGCAGAATTTGCACAAATGCATAAGCATTGCTGTACTATGTACTCGCCTTTGGAATTTGTGACTAATCCTTATGTCACTTTAGGCACACCTTGTCCCAAGGTGAGCGTCAAGGCGTACCTCAATTGCGCCTTTTAGAACATTTCATCAAACAGTTTACCACCTATTATTATATCACAACTAGCAATGATAACTCAATTGCAATTTACAACTTCTTTTATTGTGTCAAACCCAGATATATGTATGCAAGTTGGGTGCATATGTAATGGCCAGAGCCTTCAAGTACTACAGAAGTCTTTCTATGTAGAACACCAAAAATCATGTCCATACCCTTGTGAGTTGTAACATAGACTGGAAAAAGCATCTTACAGATGGATGTACCTTAGAGCAAAACATTTTAACATCTAAATGGGAAATTTAATACACTGACACAATGAATTACTGCACAAAAAAATTAAACTCACCAAAACCCTATTAATTGAACAACGGTTTTTGTTTAAAGATGTATGAACAAACTTTGCGGCAAAGCTTGTGGATGGATTATCTGAATAGGCGATTGTCGGCAACATCTGCGTCAACAATGAACATGAGAAAGGGTGGGGCTTAAACAGGATGAACATAAAAAATCAAATCTCCAAAGATGCAATTGAAAAAAATAGCACTGAATTTTAAATTCACATATCCATAACAAAATCCACAAAAGAAATTGACAAAATCTTAATTCTTAAAATACACACATTATAGATGAAAGCATCCCAAAATACACCACTATCATGTTCTTACTAATTATTAACAATGTCTCACGGATAAGCAGACACAGAATAAAAATAAATGATGTCAACTAACATCAATGGCTGCAGCTGCAGTAGGTTGCAATATTGTCCTGTCTCTTGAATCCCTCTGCCACATACGGACCTGCAAAAAATCAAGGTTATGACTTACTTGAATTCTAATAGAAATTCATTAAAAAAAAAGTAACAATTAAATGAGCTTCCTTAGAAAAGTGAGTGCATATTAGAAAATTTAAAAAAAAAAAAAGTGATGCATGATTTCTCTTTCAGTAACTAAGGAATAATGATGCAAGGAGCAAGAATACAATGAAAACTGGAAAGGTATTGTGTCCAGAAAACAACTAACAATTGAAAAACAAGTTCAAGATAGAAAATAACCATCTAATGTAACAGATCAACTAACATTTATCGCAGGATGCTTCATCCTACCCGTATTAATAGGTATGTATTGAACCATTTCTTCATTTTTTTTTAATGCTAACAAAACAGATCTATTAAAGAGGATAAATAATCACAAAGGATAGAGGATAAAAAATTTACCAAGAAAAAATTCCTTCATATCGAATATGCCACCAGCAACAATTGTTGAATGTTGATTCCTACTTCACATGGCTTCTTTCTAAGCCTTAAATGGGAATCTTCAATATGGAAATCAAATCTTAAATGAATTTAACAATATCCTAATCAGGAGTGTCTACAAAATTCTTGCGAAAGTGCTTGCAAACTTGATGCAGTTCTTATGTCTAATTAGGTGGTAGACACCCAAGCTAGAAGTGGACGGAGGGGCGTACTTCACAAACTTAATATAGAGAAGGCCTATGACCACATAAGTTGGGACTTCATCATTTTTATGTTCAAAGAGATGGGGTTATGCTTCTGGATATAGAAATGCATACCCGCTCCTAGTTTCCCTATTCTTATCAAGAAAACAGGATTTTTCAAATCCAATGGAAGGTTGAGGCAAGGCGATCAATTATCCCCCTATTGGTGCATCATTTCCATGGAAGCTCTAATCAAGATGCTCACGAAGGCTTTGGAGGTTGGTCAGCAAAGGAAAATGTCATTAAAAGGCACCAAGGGGGTGCCAACCCAAGTATAAGAGACCATTTACAAGATTAAAAAACCAATAAAATCAACCACAGATCCTCTGTAGAACCACCTCCATGAAACCCAAAAAGAAAGCAATTTACATAACTCTTTATAATAGACACTTCAATTCCCTCGAACCTCCTCTTCCTCTCCCTCCATACAATCCAAAAACACAGTAGAACAAATTAGCCGAAGCGGACATTTAGTTTGCGGCATCAAAAATATTACCATGGACTGACATTACTAGGAATCTCATTCTAGGGAATCCATCTCATGAATATTTTCATTTCGTTCGTGTTGTAAGTCAAGAATGTCTACAGGATTCATTTCGCTCACATTGAAAGATTCTCAAGAATGTTTACAGGATTCTCATGTCAACATTTGGTTCAACATGGAATTGTTGTAGGTTCAAGAAAATGACCATTCTGCACCCGACATGTATATAAACAATGTATGAAGAAAATTTTTATTTTCATAAAACTATGTAGTTAATGAAATCGATGTCCTAAAATTTCCAACAATCATAAATTAAAACAAATTCAATACTTGAATAATCCAGTTAACCGAAATAATTGAGGGCAAATGATTCCTAAATATTAGCCATCATTTTTACTATAACACAATAATAATATTATTTTTGATTTATTAATAATTTATTTTTTAAAATATAATAATAGCATGTATTAAAAAAAAATTATATCTTAGGGGCATGAATTCCAACAAAATGGTGAAGCATGGTCCCAAAAGTAGGTTTCCCATGGGAATGGGATGGGAGGGTGCGAATGAGATGCCCATGTTTTGTGGGAATCTTTCATTCCAAAGAATGTTAAGATGCCATTCCAACACCCAACCAAATGTATGAATGAGTTGCCATGGGCATCACATTCCTCAAGAATGTTGAAAGATTTCGCAAACCAACCACCCCTTTTTTTCTACTTCTACAACCCTTCACACCCGTCTATGCCCAAAGCGCTTGAATAATTAAAACCTAAAATCACCAAATACAAACCTGCCATGCTCAAAGCCACATCCCACAAAATTGGTCGCAGGACAATGCCAAAAAAAAAAGAGCTGAACTGACTTCTCACCATCCTAGCAACCATTAGCCAAGATCCACCTGCTTTCCTGGAGACTACATCCCTGCCCAATCTGCTTCCAAGGTCAATAGGAATGGATCAATTCCAAATAATCTTCCAAAGAAGCCTGTGATCCCAACCACACTCATCTGTTGCCTAACCTCTATATAGAAGTTCACCATGAAGTTGCTCCTTTATTTAATCTCCAAAGGACTCTATCTTCGTTTTGTGGATCAATACTATCCCAAACAGGAGTTTAAATAAAGAAGATTCAATTCCAACCTTGAGTGTGCCTGTCAAAATTAACAATCCAGCAAACTGCTCTTCTGATACTTGTGATGCAAAAGAAAATTATAGCATCCTTGTCCTTGGCCAGCATGAAAATATCAGGGAAGATTAATTTTTAAGGATGCTCCCCACAGAATTAGTGATGCCACGTAAAAATAAATAAAAGACTGTTGTACGAACTCTCAACCTTCCGTAATCCACTTCTAGAACCCTATCCCATAAACAAAGTCCTTATAAGTCCTCTTATGCTTTGAAGCAATTTTGAGCCTCAAGGTGAACTAAGCAACTATGAGCTGATTACAGTGGGCAAAGAGGTGGGTGCTGCTTTTTGGCTAAGGGTTTGGGCAGCAAGGAGGGAGCACTCCCTTTGACATACCTGAGATTGCCTTAGAAGAAAAAAATTAAGAAGAAATCTTTGTGGAGTTTCATGATTAAGAAGTTTGAAAGGAAATTTGTGAGTCGGAAAAAAGTACATGCTCCTTCGTAAGCCGCAGCTTATTCTATGTCTCTCTTTCTCATTCCTTGCTAGTTTCTAAAAGAATTGGAAGGAATACAAAGAAGATTCCTCTGGGGCAATTTAAGTGAGAAATTCAAATGCCATATATTAACTATAAGTTGGGAGTCTTGGGACACAGTAAAACAATTCATAGATCAAGGGGGATTGGGGTTAAAATCTTCTTTCCTTCAATAGAGCTCTTCTTGGAAAGTGGAATTGGCATTTCATGGAGAAGGAAATGCACTTAGGAAGACTAATGACAACACCTGAATGAAACTTGGTGCAAATTAAAGATTCTGACAATGCTGAAAAATTGGTGGCTATACAAGAGAAAACTATAAAGTATAGCCATGCAAATTGAACATGCCTCTAGATAAACTAGACACGAAAATAAAATTCATTTCCTATGAGGAAAAAAATTAAATAAATAATCTGGTTATTTTTCAGAATCAAATCCTTAACCCAAAAAAAAAACAGATCTTGTGTTGAGAAACATAATTATAAGAATCACACTGCGGCAACATTTCTAACAACTAAGTTAAAATGCTGAATAAATTAATTGCAGGAAGACGTAAAAAAAGATAATTCCATTACAACATGCCAAGGATCACAAATTGCAAATCTACCTGCATGTATCGGACAACAGTACTGGTATAATCAACTGCTCTCCTTTGTGCAAGCTTTCTCATTCTTTTAGCACCAAAGCTATCACCATGAGCTGCAAAAGCATTAGAACCAAAGAAAATTACCACAGAAAGTTATAAGTTAATTCCCATAATCTCAACATAATTCCAATATCCTTCCTCATAACAAAACAGAAGCATGGAACATTGGAACTTGATCATTCTAAAGGTGACACTTTGAGAAATAATAAAATATAAGCAGTTTCCAAGAGCAAGACTTAATGCCATTCATAGGCACCCCATTTTGGCACACCCCACACCACCTCATTTTGTGTGGAGAGAGGGTTCACCTCTTTTTACAATCAAATCAAATGTTCAAAGCCTAGAGAAAATGTTGACAGCTTATTCGCAAATCCATACTCAGAGAGGTGGACATTATTGCATAACGAGGGTTGGTCACTGAATTGAGAAGTGATATTGCTCAAAAGAGATTTTTTTGCTTGTTGCCAACTATTAATATTAAATGCAGATGTAAGTTTAAACCTGATAAGCTTGCTTAGATTAGATCTACACGATTAACCAAAAAAAAAATTTAACAGAATTAAATTATTAAAAAAAAGTGTACTTCCCTTCACTTCCCTTCTATTGCCATGTATTGACAAACTAATCCACTTTCCTCAGCTCTCACTCAGGCTGGGGTGGATAAGGGAATTTGGACAAACTTATATTACTCTCCAGCATGCCAACTGACCAACTATTAAACATTATGTTCTGCTCTACCAAGCAATATAAAATCTAATTATAACTTAGAAAATAAGGGAGTATATAGTAGGTATACTGATGTCATTAAAAATATATATAATAGAGAAACGACTAGAACTAAGACTCTAGAAGGATATTCTGGAAAATTTCCAATCACAATAGATTTACATCGAGGCTCTACTTTGTGCCCTTATCTTTTCACTTTCACTAGGAATGTCCAAAACGAGATTCCATGGTGTATACTATTTGCAAATGATATTGTTTTGACAGATGAAAGTTGGAGTGAAGAAGAATATAAGTTAGAACTATGGAGAGCATCTCTAGAGTCAAGGCTACGATAAGCAGAAATAAAAGATAATATATGAAATGTAATTTCATACATTTAAGGAGGAATATTCAGATAAGATTAAATTTGATGGGATCAAGATTTTAATAGCACTAGTAGATTCCGATACCTTAAATCTATTGTGCAAATGAAAGCAGAAATCAAAGAGGATGTAATACATAGAGCTCAAGTAGGTTGGATAAAATGCAGTGCTTTGGATGTGCTGTGTGATTGTAATATACCCTTAAAATTAAAAGAAAATTTCTATAAGACAGCTATAAGACCAGCCATGCTTTGTGGATCCAAATGTTGGGCAACTAATAAACAACATATCCAAAAAATCAAAAGTTGTTGAAATGCAAATGTTGAGGTAAATTAGTGGTATAACACTAAGGGATAAATTAAAGAACTAACACATTTGTAGGCATAGCACCAATAGAAGATAATATAAGGGAGGGCGTCTTAAATGGTTGAGCATTTGAAATGTTGCGAGCCAAATAGTGCACTAATGAGGAGGAGCGAACTAGTCATTGTTACTAGGGGTGTGCATAAGTCGGTGAAAACCGAATTAACCGAAATAACCGACCAAATTCAGTTTATTCGGTTCGGTTCGGTTCGGTTTTATATTTTGGTCAAATTGGTTATTCGATTTTCAGTTCAGTTATGGAGAAATTACATTTCAGTTAACCGATTTAACCAAATTATATAATTAACTAATAATTAAATATAAATAATATAATTTATAATGAGAGTTCCATAATTATTATATAATTAATAATTAAATATAAATTAATATTGAAAGCATACAATCCTATTTTTTTCCCAAAATTAATTATAGTTTGACGTAGTTAAATTCAATTAATCGAATTAACCAAAAATTTGGTTTGGTCGGGTAAGGTTCGAGAAAGAAGGGTAATTCGGTCAGTTTGCTTATGATGAATAGTTAACCGAATTTTTTCGGTTAATTCGCTGAACTAACCGATTGCACACGCCTAATTGTTACTGGTATAGTGCTGTTGGAATGTGTAGGGATAGATATAAAATAACATGAAATGAGATAGTGAGAAAGGATTTAATAGCTCTTAGACTGACCGAAAAAAATACCCTCAATCATGTGAATTGCTAAAAAAAGATTCATGTAGCTAACCCTACCTCATGGGAGTTGAGGTTTGTCGTTGTTGTTGTAGTAGACTAATATATTTGGCTTGATCAGTCACCCTATCCCTATGCAAGTTCATAAATATCTCATTTGATCAATTATGCTATACCTAAGCAATGTTTACTCCCATGGAATAAATTTTCACTTTGTTGCTTATCCAACGTTCCAAGTCCCACTAAAGCGTGATAAGAATACATTATATCCTCATCTACCAAACATATTCAATACTCAAAGTCAAACCACTGACAACAATCAACCTCCCATGAGACATGAAATCCATAAATAGAGTGTATAATTCACTCCTACACACTTTCAAGTAGTTAAACTTGCATAGTAACTTCTTGTTAACTAGTTTGAACCTTTAGTGCTTCCCTTTTGACGAAGATTTGTATAAAAAGAAAAATTAGGAATCCATAAAAAAGATGCCCAAAAACAAGGAACAAAACCAAATATAATGTGAAAAGCCACAGAAAGAAAACACCGACAACAAAAATTACGATCACCGGCCCATAAAGAACTAGAATAGTGCTCCACACCCTAAAAAAAAAAAACTACCTGTTTGTTGATCTAACCCGCATCCCCCCCCCCAAAAAATAAATAAATAAATAAATAAGCATCCATTTTAATTAAAGAAAGTAGAATGCCTCCAATGCAATTGCCATACTACCAATATCCTAATCAAAAAAATCCTACCTGAATTAACCTAACTTGTGAGAAAATGAGCATCTGCTTCAACAATGCTCGGCAGTGAGCTCAATGACCTTCCTTTAAGACAAGGATTTGAGCCCTAATTGAAAATAACTTCAATTTTGCTACAAAACCAGTATAGTATGCCCAAGGTGAGCTCTAAGATATCCTTAATGCTTATAGAACCAACAGTTGCCCATCAAACCCAGTCTTGTGTCTTCTTATCCACGAGTAATAAGTTTTTGTGAGCATGGTTAATCAAACATTAACGAAACAACAACAACAAAAACAACACTTAAGTCCCACTAGGTGGGGTCGGCTACATGAATCCTTTTCCGCTAATTTATGCAATCATGGACCATTTCTTTTGACAAATTCAAGACTATTAAATACTTACTAACTCATTCCAAGTTATTTTAGGTCTACCTCTACCCCTTCTACCGCCTCCCATAGTAACTAACTCACTTTTCTTCATTAATGCATTATGTGACTTACATTGCAAGTGTTCAAACCATCTAAGTCATCTCTCCCTTATCTTATCTTCTATAAGAGCTACACCTAACTTACTGCGAATATGTTAATTCCTTAATTTATCTCTCAGTGTTATACCACTTATCTATCTAAGCATTCTTATCTCGACAGCTTTTACTTTTTGGATATACTATGTCTTTGTCGCCCAACATTCTGATCCATATAGCATAGCTGGTCTTATAGTAGTCCTATAAAATTTTCTTTTAATTTTAAGGGTATTCTATGGTCACGAAGCACACTTGAAACATTTCTCCATTTTACCCAACCTACTTTAACTATATGCATTACATCATCTTCAATTTCTCCTTCAACTTGTAGAATAGATCCAAGGCATCGAAATCTACAAGTGTAATTTATTTCTTCATCGTCAAATTTAACTGTCTAAAATATTCCTCCTACCATTACTGAAATTACATTTCATATATTTTGTCTTATTTTTATTTATCTTAAAGCCTCTAGATTTCAAAACTTCTCTCCATAATTATAACATATCCTCTACTCCGCACCTAGTTTCTTCAATCAATACAATATCATTTTGCAAACAACATACACCATGGAACCTCATTTTGAATGTTGTCAGTCAATTGGTTCATTGCTATAGCAAAAAGATAAGGGCTCAAAGCAGATCCTTAATGTACACCTATGGTGATTAGAAACTCTCCAGTTTCTCCATCTATAGTCCATAAACTAGTCATTACTCTATCGTACATTTCCTTAGTGACATCGGTATACCTACTACACAGACTTTTTTTTTCTAAAATCTACCATAAAACTTTCCTAGGTACTCTATCATATGTTTTCTCTATGTCAATAAATACTATATGCAAGTCCCTCTTCTTTTTCCTAAACTTTTCCATTAATCTTCTTAAAAGATACATAACTTTTGTGGTAGATCTCCCAGACATAAAACCAAATTGACTTTCTGAGACTTTCGTTTCTAACCTTAATCTTTGTTCAAACTACCCTTTCTCACGGTTTCATCGTATGACTTATAAATTTAATTCCACGATAATTATTACAATTTTGAATATCTCCTTTATTTTTATATATAAGCATTAAAGTGTTTTCCCTCTACTCATCTGACATTTCTTAATTTTTTTATAATTGTGTTAATTAAATTAGAAGAAAATAATTAAAAATCAATCCCTCATACTAGTATTTCAAAGAATCCCAAAACACTCCTCGGTCTACACAATGAAGAAAACATGCCCTATCTTGTCCTATAAAACAATCTTTGTCCCTCAAAATTCTCACATTTCGTTCTTCCCAGGCAACCTAGATAAGCATGAAAATAACACAATAACAAAGAAATTTACACCTATTCCAAATCCTCACAAACTTCAAATGTCATCTCCCGTAACACCACTCCAACTATCAAAATTGTGACCAATTGTACAAATGAAATTTACGGCAATGGATAAATCCCAGGGCTATGAGTAAACAAGCAAACGCAGAGAAAGACTTTTACCGTCATAAGGTGGCGGATGAGCAGGGGGGTGGTGATACTCCGCAGCGATATTAGTGGAAGATGCCGACGGCTGCCGCATCATTGGCGGCGGCGGTAGTGGCGGGCCCCGGTGGAAGTCTCCACCGTGCTGCTGCTGCTGCTGCTGAGGATCACCATACATCATGGTAGCCAAAACCCTGAGGAGATGAGAAGATTGAGGACGCGACTAAACCGTAACCCTAGTGCAAGAAGGCTAATGTGAAAGATGAGAGATGCGCAGAAGGTGAAGAAAATTAGCGGGAAAGAAATGGGTTTAGGGCTTTTGTTTTGACGCGTTGTAGCAGTAGCAGTAGCAGCGGCAGATCTGTTGTTTTTGCTGTTGTGAAGTAGAGATCTACTGTAGTATTTTATAATCGGGTTTGGGTCGGGTCCGAAATGCGCTCACTAATCTACTGGACCGGGTCGCTTTTTTTAAGCCTGCCCAATACTAAGGGGTAAAGTACATTTTTTGTGTCACATTGCGCTTGTACCTTTAATTTAAAATAAAACATAGGTAGGTATAATTTGATTAAATTAACCAAATTTAATCAAAAAAATTCAATCGTTTTGGTGTGGTTAAAAAAGTAATCAATTTGATTTGATTCTTATTTTAGTTAATTTTTTTATTTACAATTTTCAGTTCGATTTTAAGATTTATTCTTTTTTATTAACTCAATTAACCAAATAGTATATATATTAATAATAATTAATAATTTTATATATATTACATTTATCTATTTAAATCAATTCTAGTTCTTTCTAAATTCTAAAAAACCTTAAAAGCAGTTTTGAACTTCTACTTTTCCCTTACTTTTGCCAAATACCTTGTTGGCTCTCTTCAACCTTCATCATCTTTGAGTCTTGTTGATTGTGGATCCTACTGTATCACAACCTCAACTCACCCTTGCCCTCATCACTTAGTGGCTCGGCTCTCAACCCTCTTCCACAGTTAATTCCCAGTCCGACGGTCTCAAACAACTAACCCTTGCTTTCGAACTTTGCAAATTGAGATACTACTAACTTACCAACTCAGACTCACAACATCACCCATTTTTGCCTCTAACAACTTATGAGTTGTGTCATTGCTTGGGCCTTCGAGCCTTGGCGTCTTGGAAGGTTTGCTATTTTCAAAACCTAGCCTCTTCCATAATTCTTTCACCAAACCGCCTGCAAATCTGAACTAAGTTTCACCACCAAATTTCTAATTCTTGTTTTTTCATAAAATTTTATGTTTGAATTTTGAAACCATGCAAAACAAAATCATGCATTATTTTTGCCTTCTCTATGTCATTTAAAATCGATTAACCGAATTAAACAAATTTTGATTCTTTCGGTTTTGAAATTGGTTAACATGACATTTCAATTTGGCTCGGTTAGCATTATTTTTTAACTAAAATTTTCAAACTGAATTACTCATAGCAATCAGATGTTCACTGCTACGTACATGGGTAATATTGAGCATGCTCACAAAATGATATAAAGTGGTTAACAGTATTCATTGTGGTAAGTAATTTTTCAAGAATTGTCAAAGATGGCTTGTTGTGCTTTTATTAATTGCACATTTGGTATGTAATAATGGAATAAAATTGGGGGGAATGAAATTGAAATGATCACTTTAATTTATTTCGTCATTTTTGACATCAAGTTTTCATTATATTTTTTCTACCACACTCTATTTTGCAAAACAAACACAACACAATGTAGTTTAGACTAAGCAAAACGAATTAGGTTGGATAATCCATAACAAATTAGGCAGATTATTAGATAAGAAAACTGCAATTCATATCTAATTCAATTAAGTGGGGGATTTATAGTGGTTCGAATAGAATAATCCATGACAGATGGTGAATAATCCGTCATTCTCATCCCAATTATAACTTTTTTTAGCATTTTGATGAACAATTTATTTCATAACATAATAACTGAAGTTATTTTTAAAATTATAACTCTGTAATTATTAAACATTTAATAATCAATCATAAAACTATATATATTCTTATTTCTTTAAGATCATGAATTTAAGGCATTTTTTTATCATGAAAATTAGGTATATAGACTTGAATTTGAGTGGGGACGTGGGATAGAAGTAAAGGCCCATACAATAGTACAACTTCTAGAGTTGGGAGTGTAGGGTTAAGCTTTGGCCAATTGGCCTTGTACTAATTGGTTAATGCTTAATAAGCATTGATATATGAAATTAAATATAGATTTCAGCATTAGCTATTAACGGATTAGTGAATATTTATCGGATAAAACCTGAAATCCATCAACCGATCATTTAAGGGCAAATAAAAAAATTTAATACCATATATAACTCATTTAATGTGATTATGAGTCAGTTTAATCGGGTCATGTGTAGTTTGAATAAACGAATTTCTATCCATTTTATCAGGTCTAACGTCATTGTTCTTACACCGTGATACTTTTATAAAAGAGAAAACCCTCTCTCTCACACACACACATGCAACGGATCAAAGGGCAACTTATCCTCAAACTTTAAAACATTTAGAGAGAAAGAAAATAAGTGGGATAGAAAGAATTTTATTATGCATTTTGTTTAGAAATAAAATGCTTGGAAATATTATACTCATGAGTATGATGTAATTCCATCACTCACGAAAATTTGAGAACAAGATGAAACACTACTTCCAACGTAAATAAGAGAATGAAAAAATATTAGAATTGTCATTAGAGAATAAGACGAGTGGAATAGAAAGAATTCTATTATGCGTTCGGTTTAGAAAATTACATGCTTGGAAATTTTATACTTGAGAATATGATGTTATTTCATTGGAAACCCTACTTCTAGTGTAAATAAGAGATTGATAATACATTAGAATTGCCAATAAAGAAGAAGATGAGTGGAATAGTTTAGAAAATTACATGCTTGGAAATTTTATACTTTAGAATATGATGCTATTCCCATGGAAATTTAAATTATTAGCACATGGACAAACACATATGCAGCCATATGTATGCGTGTGAGAATGCTTTGAAGGCATGCTAGTTTACTACAAAATCCTTAATGTTTGCTTATGTGGGATCCCCCAACAATGAATGAATTTTGATTGTGATCCTTGATATTCATTTCTCAAATTTTTGAAGCTTTTTTGTGATTGCAACTTTAGTGCTTAGAATATAATAGCAATTAAATAATAGTGAGGAAGAGGGATAAATAGGAGAAAAAGGAAAATTAAAAAATGAACCAAAGTCAAGGTTCGTCGATGAACCACCTGGTTTCGTCGACGAACGCCGTGTATGTTTCGTGGACGAGCCTCAATGTCTCGTCGACGAAAAGATACCGAGAAGGGAAAATTTCAGACCTTCAGTTTGTCGTCAAACTTATTACCTTTGTCGACAAACTCTCTTCATAAGTTTGTCGACGAGTACACGTGTCTTGTCGACGAAGCCACATGGACAATTGCCAATATATAATTGAAAATCATATTTCAGTGAGGAAATCAATTCCTCTTTCACTTTCTCTCTCTACATTTCTGTTTATCCACCTTCTCTCTATGATTCCGCCTTCGTTTCTCCCCATTTCGATAATCAGAAGTTACCACATTGATCCTGGGGAGATTCTCTATAACTTAACAAAAGCAAAATTTTGGTTTGAATATTTCAAGCACCATCCCAAGATAAAGGTAAGTGGGTTATTTTAGGATTTATACAATTAGTAGGTTTTTCTAAACCTAGATTTTGTGTTAGATGGAAATATACTGAAGTTAAGTTGATAAAGCTGGGATGTTATGATTTCAGGGTTTGAGTTCCAAACACCACAGGCATGGGTTGAGGATCCCAGCGAGTGCTTTCTTAGGAACTCATGTAACATCTATAAATAATTAGTAGTTTAGAATTTGATGGATAAAAGAAATATGTGAGTCTGGGGAAAAGGCGAGCATAGTTATTATTCTTAGTTTGGATTTATTGATGAGTTTGGTACGCCGTGGGTGGGAGGATAGAATTGGAGTCAGGTCTCCCAGTCAGTTAGCTAAAGGAAATATGACATGCCAATTAAATTAGAAATTTTACCATAAAAGTGTAGTATATGTTTATGGGTTTCCAGAGTAAGAAATTGTACAATTTTACAAATTGTAGTTAATGAGCTTTATTTATTTGTGTGGCATGAGAAATATTAGTATAGTACAAAATTTTACACAGCTTTTACAGAATTACGATTATATAGTTTTATAGAATCATGATACACATATTATACAATTTTATTTACAGAGCTATGGCTATTTAGTATTTTATAGAACTACGATTTACACAGTTTATTCAGATATTATAATTTATTCAGATATACAGTTTTCATAGTACCATGATATATAGATAACTAAACCATGATACCATTAACTAACAATATAATAAAATCAACCCGAAACCTGTGGGCAACAGGGATACACCTGTCATACACAGCGGAAACCTAAACAGCAGTAAATATGAATTTCAACCACTAAACCATATAACACAATATACCAAAGTACCTACATTCCACCATACACTATTTAAATATACATTCCTCAAAGTCACCAAAAGATAAAACTAGGATCTAATACCAAAAACTAGTTGATCATAACTCAAAACTTACCCTCCTAGCGGTAGCGGGGTAGTAAAAATTGTCTCAACAGTGGCCTCGGTTCGTCGGTCTTTCTGGGTCCCCTGAAATGGTTTAAGTTGGGGTGAGACACATCTCAGTAAGGTAAATAAACTAAATACAGTTGTGTGGCAACATAAATATTTGCGTGCTATATAAATATACAGTACACGTCACATACTTAAAAAACGCCGATGATATCATAACTGAATAATCATACATTACATAGTTATACTCAAACATATTGTATCTTAATGTTCATTAAATCATCTGTTATAAATAGTAGTTATGAAATTTACTCAAGATGAATAGTTAGCTGATGTCATATATTACCCCCCATGACGGGTTGTGCAGCACGAAGACGGGACCCGACAATGGTTGGCTGACCACTGCCAAGTCAAAAATGTAAGAACCTGAACTGTGATAATGGTTTATTTAAAGAGAGGGGCATTTTGGTAAAGAGCAGGCCTCGTCGACGAAGCCAGATTTCATCGACGAAGTCTTTGTCCTTCTCGTTGATGAAATTCAAAGACTCGTCGACGAAGGGAAGCCGAGGAGTTTCGAGAAATCGAGAATATCAGGGTTCGTCGACGAATTCCTCGTCTCATTGACGAGAAGACTATACGGCCTCATCGATGAGGGCACCATTTCATCGACGAGTTCGCCCGGGTCAAGGGCCTATAAACAGAATATTCTTTACTTCCTCACTAAGAAAACTTCAAATCTCTCTTTCTCTCTCTCTCTTTCTCTCTCTCTCTCTCTCTCTAGATTTTTTCGCTGATCGTTGCTAGAATCGGGAATCTGAAGTTACCCTGAGGATCGTGGAAGGATTCTCTACAAGTTCTATGAATCGGAATCTCGTTTCGAATATTTTTGGGTTTCGGCGTCAAATCGAGGTAAGGCTCAGTTTTCAATTCTGATCCGATAGTTTTGTAGGTAACAGTCTTATGAGTATATTATATACTATTATTTGTAGGTTTTGGAACTCGGTTCGCTGTTTAGGGGCCTTGGAGTTTGGGATTTGCTATTCAGGGAAAAGGTAACGGGAACTGTATTTATATCAGTTATTTTTGAAATCAGACTCGGTGGAACTGTGGTTCACGATCCTATGTGTGTTTTGGCTACTCATTTGGGGGGGATCTAATAGGAAAAACTATGGGTTTTTCATTATTATAGTTTTGGGAAAAAGGGGACGACGGGCTGCATCCTTGGTTTTGTTGAAAACTGATCGTATATGTTGATTTATACTGGATTATTGGGATGGTCGTGCCTTGACTTGTTTAAACTGTATTTTTTTGAGAAATCATGATTTAGATTACCAAATAGGTGTGGTTTTTTTGGTTATATGAGCATGCATGTGTGTGTGATATGTTGAAATGCTAGTAGGAATGCGGTTCTGAATTGTTTCAGGTACTGAGAGTGTCCGGCTCTATATCCAAGGGCGTATGTGTATCACCTGCCATGTAGGTAAAAGTTTTTGACTCTATATCCAAGGGCGTGAGCCTATTCCAGCAGATTAGGCCGATGGGTGCAGATCCACCAGTTAGCGTCGGTACGATGCCAAGGGAGTCAGGGACTAGCCATGTGCCGGTGGCGCTGTGTTCACTGGTTGGCTACGGGCCAACACCATATGTCGCAGGCCGACTTCAGTCCAAAGGGTGTGATGACACCAAGATTGCTAATCATGTGTATGTGTATGTGTTCGTGTATGCATTATGTGAAACTAGTACTGGACTGCATTTAACTACGTGTATATTGCATCATAATAACACTTAAATGCCACATACCGATATAACTTATGTTCTTCCTTACTAAGAGGTGTCTCACCCCTGTTGTACATACATTTTTACAGGCCATTCGAGTAACCGGAACTAGCGTCCTGGTGTAGGGAGCGTAGTGGTCGGTGTACTGCGTTTAGCGCTTGGGTAAGTGTTAGGACTATATTTTTGGTGGGTTGCCATTTTGAGATGTATTTGGGCACCCTTTTGTACATTTTGATAGAGCCATGTTCTACTCTTGTATAGACTCTGGTATGGTACTGTATATGTTTATATAAAATGACTTTTTTCCATTGCGTATATGATTGTGTTTGGATGTGTTTAGGGTGTCTGGGAACCCCACGGGGTCGGACCCTCATCCATTGTACTATATCTTTGGATGTTTTATCGGATATAGGGACAGGTTAGATTACATTTTCATCCTTGGGTCCCATTTCAAGGTTCGGGACGTGACAGCTTGGTATCAAAGCTAACTAGGTTATAAGGTCTTATAGACTTGGTTAGGCTTAGTTGTGAGTACATACTAGAGTATAAGATGTTGGATATGGGTAGAGTTGGTTAAGGGTTATTCGGTTGCTAGACCAGAATTTATCGACAGTATTCCGTGTTTTTCCTCGAATGACGATTTCAGTAAAAGCAGGGATGATCATTGATGACTTTCATGTCGGTGTGATAGGATAGACCTAGACCTGGCAGGGAGTAGTTAACACTATTAGTATAGATCATTGTGTTAACTGTATGTGTAGTAGGCATACTGATAGGTTCCTATTGTGCTGCAGAATGAAGCCCAAGGATAATAACCTGGGAAGTGGCTCTGAGGAGATTGTAAGTGATAAGTCTCCTTCTGTGCCTCGAGGTTTGACAAGGCAGGTGATACGAGAGATCGAGCGATGTGTGAGGAGACGCGAGCGCTCTCCTACTGCTGTGGGGTGCACCATTGAGAGGTTCACACACATGCATCCTCCGACGTTCTTCAGAGGACCTGACCCAACGATAACAGAGGACTAGATGGAAAAGACTAAGAGGATTCTAAGAGTCCTGCACTGCACGGATAGGTAGCGAGTCCTTTATACTACTTTCCAGCTGTCTGGGGAGGCGGGTCAATGGTGGACTGTGGTGAGTCTATTGGAGAAGCAGAGAGTCGGTTCAGAGGAGATGACGTGGAGCCGTTTCAAGGAGGTATTCTTCGATAAATACTTCCCGGCTTCTGTACGTGATGCAAAGGCAGATGATTTTTCTACTCTGACTCAAGGGAGTATGACGGTACAGGGGTATACGGCTCGGTACATAGAGTTGTCCCGCTTCGCACCATGTTTGATCTCTAGCAAGTATAAGAAGACTCGGAGGTTTGAGAAGGGCCTGAGGAAGGATATCCGTAGATTGGTGGGTATGCTTCAGATCCTTGAGTTCTCGGTGTTGGTGGATAAAGCCACGGTGATTGAGACTGGTATCCGAGAGGACGACGTGGAGCAGGAATTGAGGACAAGGACAGTACCTTCTGGTTCTTAGACAGGATCTCATCAGGGATCGTGAAAGAAGAGGAGCGAAGGATCGGGCTACCACTAGAATACTGAGCGCTAGGATCCTCAAGGGAGCCAGACTAGTGGTCGTTGTACCAGGTGCCTCCAATGGCACGAGGGTGAGTGTCGGTTGTTTGGAGGTAACTGTTACAACTGTGGCCAACCAGCTTATATGTCTCGTGATTGTTGTGCATCGAGGCAAGATGTGCCTGCATTCAGTGGGAACCGAGGGAGCAATCAGATACCTCGGGGAACCGCTCAGACGAATACAGCTTCGGCCAGAGTATACTCACTTACTCTAGCAGACGTTGATTAGGTAGGGAACGTGGTGATAGGTACATTATTATTGCTTTCGAATAAGACTTTTGTTTTATTTGATTTGGGTGCAACTCATTCTTTTGTTTCTGTGAGTTTTGTTGGATGGTGGGAGACTGAAACGCAAGACTTGAATGAGGTGTTAATTGTTACTACACCATATGGGAGTGTAACTTTTTGTAAGAAGATGTTGGTAGACTGCCCAGTGAAAATTCAGGGAAAGCTGCTACCTGTAAATCTTGTTCTATATGACATGTTGGGGTTCGATGACATCTTGAGGATGGATTGGTTGTTCTCCAATTATGCTGTGATTGACTGTCGTAGGAAGGTGGTAGTTTTCATACCTCCTGGGAAGCAAGAGTACGAATTCATGGGATCTTGTGTGCATTCAGCACCACAGATTCTGTCGGCACTACAGGTGAGGAGGCTACTCTTGGACGGATGTCAGGGGTACCTAGCTTGTATGAAGGAACCGTCGCGGGATGAGTTGAGGCTCGAAGATATTCGAGTAGTCAGTGAGTTTTCGGATGTGTTTCTAGATAATTTACCTGGTTTACCTCCAGATTATGAGGTGCAGTTTGCGATAGAGTTGCTGTCTGGTAAGGCACCGATCTCTAAAGCTTCGTACCAGATGGTTCCAGCAGAACTTTGGGAGTTGAAAGAGCAATTGTAGGAATTACTGGATAGGGGATTCATTCGACCTAGTGTTTCACCATGTGGAGCTCCAGTACTGTTTTTGAAGAAGAAGGAATTTTCGATGCAGATGTGCATTGATTACCGTAAGATTAACAAGGTGACTATGAAAAATCACTATCCTTTATCGCATAAAGATAATCTCTTTGACCAGTTGCACGACACACGGGTCTTTTCGAAGATTGACTTGTGGTCAGGATATCATCAGGTGAGGGTCAAATCGGAGGATGTTGTGAAGACAGCTTTCCGAACTAGATATGGCCATTACGAGTTCTTAGTCATGCCTTTTGGGTTGACGAATGCTTCGGTGGTGTTCATAGATATGATGAACAGGGTTTTCGATGAGTACCTAGATCGATTCGTAATGGTATTTATTGACGACATTCTGGTATACTCGAGGAGTACAGAAGAACACGTGGAACATTTGAGGTTAGTGTTATAGATTTTGCGGGAGAAGAAGTTGTATGCTAAGCTAAAGAAATGTGAATTCTGGTTGAGTCAGATTGTGTTCTTAGGCCATGTGGTTACTGGGAATGGTATATCAGTTGATCCTAGCAAGATTGAAGTTGTGGTCGACTGGGTAAGGCTGAAGAATGTACAAGAGGTTCGAAGTTTTCTGGGACTAGCGGGTTACTATCATTGGTTCGTAAAGGGGTTTTCTAAACTGTCTAGACCTATGACACGATTAACCAGAAAAGGAGTGCAGTTTGAGTGGACCAGTGATTGCGAGTAGTGCTTTCAGGAGTTGAAGCACCGGCTGGTTACTGCTTCAGTGTTGACCATTCCTTCGAGGGATGGTGGGTTTGTGATTTATAGCGATGCATCTCTAAAAGACCTGGGATGTGTGCTCATGCAGCAGGGTAAGGTAGTAGCTTATGCCTTTCGGCAACTGAAGGAATATGAGAAGAATTACCCTACGCATAATCTAGAATTGGCTGCTGTGGTATATGTATTGAAGATCTGATGACATTATTTGTATGGGGCGTAGTGTGAGATCTTCACTGACCATAAGAGTCTCAGGTATTTCTTCACGCAGAAGGAGTTGAACATGAGGCAGAAGCGATGGCTTGAATTGATTAAAGACTACGATTGCACGATCAGTTATCACTTGGGGAAGGTTAATGTGGTGGCCGATGCGTTGAGTCAAAAGTCAGGGCCTACGACTGTATCTGCAGTTGTAACTCAGTGTCACATCAGACGAGATTTTGAAAACTCAAGTATAGAGTTGGTGGTTGGGGATCATCGGGCTTATCTTACTGGTTTGGTGGTCCAACCAACCTTATTTGAGCGTATAAAAGTCGCACAGGCTAGTGATACAGAGTTGGAAAAGATTATGGAAAAGGTATAGCAGGGACTGGCTACATAGTTTAACATCTCTAAAGGAGGTGTGCTGAGGTTTGGAACTAGGTTATGTGTTCCGAATGATGCTGAGATCAAAAGGGTGATTCTAGAGGAGGTGCATCGTTCTATGTATACGGTACATCCTGGTAGTTCAAAGATGTATCAAGACTTGCGCGAGACCTTCTGGTGGTCTGGTATGAAGAGGCAGATTGCTTAGTTCATGGAGTAGTGTCTGACGTGTCAGCAGGTGAATGCTGAACATCAAAGGCTGGCAGGGCCATTGCAGCCTTTGCTTATTCCGGTGTGAAAATAGTAGCATATTTCCATGGATTTTGTGATTGGATTGCCGCCAGTACTTCGCGGGTGGAATGCTATTTGAGTGATCGTGGATAGATTAACAAAATCTGCTTATTTCATACCGATGAAAGTTGGTTATCCTTTGAGTAGGCTAGCATATTTGCATGTGTGTGAGATTGTGAGAATGCACGGAGTACCGGTGTCCATAGTATCAGATCGGGATCCGAGGTTTACTTCTCGATTCCGGATGAGCTTGCAGAAGGCATTGGGGATGAAGCTTACTTTTAGTATAGCGTTCCACCCCCAGACTGATGGACAGTCTAAGAGGACGATACAGATATTGGAAGATATGTTGCGAGTTTGTGTGTTAGACTTCTATGGTAGCTGGATACAGTTTATGTCACTTGTAGAGTTCGCTTATAATAACAGCTTCTAGTCTAGTATTGGGATGGCACCGTTCAAGGTTTTGAATGGTCGAAGGTGTCGATCTCCTTTGTGTTGGGATGAGGTTGGTGAACGTCAGGTGTTAGGACTTGAAGTTGTGCAGCAGGCGTCTGAGAATGTGGGTTTGATTCGGGAGAGGATTAGATCAGCTTAGAGTTGGCAGAAGAGTTATGCAGATGTTCGCTGCCATGAGTTAGAGTTCGAAGTGGGAGGTAAGGTTTTTCTACGTATCGCTCCAATGAAAGGGGTGATGAGATTTGGGAGGAAGCGCAAGCTGAGCCCAAGGTATATCGGACCATCCGAGGTACTTGAGCTAGGGGTCCGGTAGCCTACAGGATTGCATTACTTTCAGCACTTTCGAGGGTCCACGATGTGTTTCACCTATCCATGTTGAGGAGGTACGTGTTGGATCCTTTACATGTTATTACTTATGATGAGTTGGAAATTGGGGATACTTTAGCATATGAGGAGATACCTGTTCAGGTTCTGGACCATAAAGTTCAAAATTTTCGTACCAAAGAGATACCGTTAGTGAAAGTATTGTGACAAAACCACGAGGTTGAGGAAGCTTCTTGGGAACTGGAAATGAAAATATGTTAGAAGTATCCACAGTTGTTTTGAGCACTTGTACATGATCCTAATATGCCAGAAGTATCCACAGTTGTTTCCTTTCCTCTCCTTTTCCTATTATTAAATTATTATAATTATACGGGTCTCTACATTCTCCCTTCCTCATAAAAATTTTGTCCTCAAAATTTACCATCCATATGATTCACCATCCCCTAAAGATAAATAGTCTACTTATTTTATTACTTACCCTCACTTATAGCGGATAAATACCGTGGTTACATTCATTACATATACAAAATAAAAATTCTCCCAAAACCAAAAGACTACTTACTAACTAAACTAATACATACACTGACTAACCTGCAAAAGAAACATTACATAATTTACGTACACTTTACCTGGTTATAACTGAACCCTATGGAACAATTGTGGATATTTCTGCCTTATTTGTTCCTTAAGTTCACAATAAGCTTCTTCTACTGTGTGATTTCTCCATAGGATTTTCACTAGAGGAATCTTCTTACTACGTAATTCCTATTCTTTCCTATCCATAATTTGTACCAGTACCTCCTCATAAACTAGTGAATCACTAAGTTCTAATTCACCATAACTGGTTACATGAGAAGGGTTTGAGACGTATTTCCTCAATATGGAAACATGGAATACGTCGTGTATCCTGGACAACATAGGTGGTAAAGCTAACATGTAGGCAACTGGCCCCACTTTCTCTAAAATCTCAAACTAGGGCTAAGTTTACCTTTCTTCGCAAATCTTATAACCCATTTTAACAAAGCTATTTTCAAAAACACATGAGTGCAGATATCAAACTCCAATTTCCTACAGCGAGTATCGGCGTTACTCTTCTATCAGCTTTAAGTTGCGCTAATTCTATCTCTGATGAGCTGAACCTTATCATACGTTTGCTGTACTAACTTTAGTCCCCACAACTCTCCGCTCACCCATCTCATCCCAATATAAAGGAGAACGACATTGTCACGACCTGCTCATTTTCACACATTTTTTTTATAGTAATAATATAATCATAGAATCAATACCACACATCTCACATTCCAGCTCAGTAGGTCATAATCCACTTGGACCCGTGGGTATCAGGGATATATCAGAACATACAGCAGAAGCCCTAGCAGTAGAAAGCATACAATCTTATATATTTCATCATATCATGCATTACAACACCAAAGTTACTATAATCACTATTTCTCATATATACGTCTCAAAAATCACATCTAGGGACATTTCCCACAAAATCTCACTGTCCCTACAAAACTTACCATTCAAAAAGGGTAACTTGACAACTCTAGATCAGCGGAGCTTTTCCTACTCTCCTATCTGGGATTCCTGAAAAGTTCATAAGATTTAGGAGTGAGACACCTCTTAGTAAAGGAAATAAATTAATACCAATGTGTGACAACATGAGTATTTCGTGTTCTACATATATCATACATAACATGTTCAGTAACTATTTATCAAATCTGGGAACACATACATATATCATCAAAACATGGCAGAACATACTGCATTTTCATAAACATTTCTCATCTCATATCATAATAATAATAACATAAAACATTCCTGGTAGGTTAGATGGCTGTTGTCATGTGTTACCCCCACATGACTGGGTTGTGTGGCCCGAAGGCGGGACCTGATAATGCTTGGACGACCACTGCCAAGTCAATAGTCTAGTCTATAGGTCCGATGGGTCTGCCTCACCTGGTCCGTACACTAGGGGCAATAACACAAATATCATGATCACGAAGACCATAGACACATAGCAACGGTACCGTGCAAGTGCTAGCCTAAACCAAGCCAACCAGGTTCTGATATCATATACATATACTAAAATCGTGATACATGGATATATCATTAATTTTAATATTAATCATATCATTTTGCACATATACATATATCATGAAAATCATCGGCCTGTACGTCGGTATTACACATTTTATCATAGCACAGCCCATACGCTAGCAAATCACATCATAGCACAACTCGTACGCTGGAAAATCACATCATAGCACAGCCCGTATGCTGGCAAATCACATCATAGCACGGCCCGTACGCTGGCAAACCACATCATAGCACAACCCGTACAATGGCAAATCAAATTATAGCACCGCCCGTACGCTGGCAAATCACATCATAGCACAGCCCGTACGCTGGCAAATCACATCATAGCACGGCCCGTACGCCGGCAAACATATCGTAAAAATCTCGGCCCATACGCCGGTTTTCCCATCATTAAAATCCATATCATTCACATTCCCAGAAAATAGTATTTCACAACATTTTTACTCATGCCATACAAATGGATTTTTACATATTCAACATACAATCATTTTCACAGTATTTTGCAAATATAAATCATATATATAAATATATTTATTTTTCCTGAAACCAGATGCTATATATACATATACATGCATTTTCTCAAAACGAAACTAGCTTAGTTTATCCCCTTACCTGATTCCTGCAAAGCCCCTAAGAAAATCTTTTCTGCACCCGCAGGGTTCCCAACTCAACAACCCTGGAAACGAAAACTCTCAGTATTAAACTTTAGTATTTTTAGGTGTATAACACTTATTATAACTACCATTAACTCAAATTCGGCTTAAAAAACCTTACCTCAATTTAGGGATGATTTCCAATGTTCCCAATTCAACGCCCTTGGAAATGAAAACTCCCAATATTAAAGTTCAGTATTTCTAAGCGTATAACACTTTTTTCAACTGTCACAAATCCAAATATTGAGTAAAAAGTCTTACCCTGGATTTGGGATGAAATCCAACTTCGTTTCCATGACGATCCGCTCCGGCAGACTTGTAGAGAATTTCGCCAGGAGTGTCGTGGTGACTTCGGATTGTCGATCGGGCGAATATCTAGCTTGAAATCGATGATAGAGAAAGAGAGAGAAAACCGAAGGGGAGAGAGAGAAATGATAAATTTCTTAATATTTAAGTAAAATTCGGATTTTCCCATATTTATAGAACAGGGGATTTCGTCGACAAGCTCGTCCTTTGTTGACGAATTCTTATATATTTCGTTGACGAACTTTAGTCCTTCATCAACGAAATTCAGTCGGCTCAAACCCCCCTCTCGGTATTTCTTCGTCAGAGAGTCCCTGCATTCGTCGACGAATTTTCTTAAGCCTTTATCGACGAATCCCCTGTATTCGTCGACGAAGCCCTGCTGATCCCTTTTCCATTAGTCCTTCCAAAGTTCAATGTCGTCGATGAAGTCGACTACTTCCTTCTGTTTCCAGTTTCAATTTCCTTTTTTTATTATTTAAATTTTATTTTTATTCGGATTGTTACAGACATCTTCTACCGTAAAGTGCCTCAAACGGTGTCATGCCAATGTTGGCCTGATAATTGTTATTGTACGCAAATTCTACCAGCGGCATGAACTGTGTCTAACTACCCCTAAATTCCAATATGCATGCTCAAAGCATATCTTCTAATATCTAAATCGTCCTCTTAATTTATCCATTTGACTACGGATGGAACGTCGTGCTGAAAGATAACTATGACCCTAGAGCCTCCTGCAAGCTCCTTCAAAATTATTACGTGAAACGTGGGTCTCAATATGACACTATAGACACTGGCACTCCATGCAATGCCGACAGCAACCTTGAAACAAAATCCTCAGATATATGATTCCATTTCCACTTTGGAATAAAAGTGGCTGCAACTCGCCTGCTGGCCCCTGGTGCTCAGCTTTTACCTGCTGGCACGTCAAACACTATGCTACATACTCAGCAATCTCTTTCTTCATCCCACTCCATCAATAAGACTCTCGCAGATCCCTATACATTTTCGTGTTGCTGGGATGAACTGTGTATAAAGACCTGTAAGCCTCTTCTAAAATAGTCCTTTTGATATCAACATCAGCAGGAACACATAATCTAGAACGGAACCGCAAAGTTCCATCATCTGTAATACAAAACTCCTCTCCCTGACCACGATTTACTCTGACCATTACCTCTACTAATTTTGGATCATCTTTCTGAGCAGCTTTAATCATTTCCTGCAGAGTAGGCTACACCACTAAATTGGCAATACACACCTGATGATCACCCTCAACCAATTCTACGTCGAGTCTCTCTAGATCCATCATTATTGGATACTGAATCTCCATAGCTGCCAACGAGGGTCCCACTAACTTCCTGCTCAGTGCATCAGCTACCACGTGCTTTTCCTAGGTGGTAATTGATAGTACAATCAAAATCTTTAATAAGCTCCAACCACCTTCTCTGTCTCATGTTCAGTTCCTTCTGAGTGAAAAAATACTTTAAACTCTTACGGTCATAGAAGATTTCGCATTGCTCGCCATATAGGTAATGCCTCCAAATCTTCAATGCATGTACTACTGTAGCCAATTCAAGATCATGGGTAGGGTAGTTTTTTTCATACTCTTTCAACTGCCTGGAAGCATATGCTACCACCCTACCATGCTGTATCAATACACAACTAAGTCACTTCAAGGATGCATCACTGTAGATAACGTAACCTTCATCCCTTGACGAATGATCAAAACTGGTGCCGTGACAAGCTTTTACTTCAATTCCTAGAAGCTCTGCTCACAGCTATCGTCCCATTCAAACCTGACGTTCTTTCTAGTCAGTCACGTCAGCAGCCCTGATAAAGCTGAGAATCTCTCAACAAAATGATAGTAATATACAATCATCCCTAAGAAACTCCTGATCTCCTAGACATTCCTTGGTCTAGCCCAATTTACTACCACATCAATTTTACTAAGATTCACAAAAATTTCATCCCTTGTAATGACATGCCCCAAAAACACAACCTTTTCGAGCTAGAATTCATATTTACCAAACTTGCATACAACTTATTTTCCCTGAGCCTTTGTAAAACCTTCCTCAAGTGAGTCTCATGCTCCTTATAGCTCCTCGAATAAACCAATACATCATCAATAAAAACAACAAAAAACTAGTCTAAATATTGGTGGAAAATTCTATTCATCAAATCCTTGAATATCGCAGGAGCATTCGTCAAACTAAATGACATAACAAGGAACTCGTAATGTCCATACCTGGTCCTAAAGGCTCTCTTCGATACATCTTCTGCCCTCACTTTAACCTAATGATAGCTTGATCTGAGGTCAATCTTAGAATACACTCGTGTACCCTGTAGCTGGTCAAATAAATCATCAATATGGGTAAAAGATATTTGTTTTTGATTATCACTTTATTAATCTCCTTATAATTTATACACATCCTCATAGTCCCGTATTTCTTTTCACAAATAATACTGGAGCTCCCCATGGAGATACACTAGGTTGTATGAAAACTCTTATCAAGTAAATCTTGCAATTGATCTTTTAATTATACCACCTCTGCTGGCGTTATTCGGTAAGGTGCTTTAGAAATTTGCGCTGTACTTGGAAGCAGATTAATGATAAAATTTACCTCACGACCAGGTGGCAAACCCGATAATTCATCTGGAAATACATCTGTAAACTCCTTTATTACTGGCGTACTGGTGAGCGTCACTTCATTCCTCGTTGTTTCCTTCACAAAGGCCACGAATCCCTGACAACCACTTAGAAGCAGTCTCCTCTCCTGAATAGCTGAAACCATCTGAGGTAGAGATTGCACTCGTGACCCTATAAATATGAATTCTGGTATTCCTAGAGGTTTGAATATCACTTCTCTCGAATGGCAATCTGTACTAGCAAAGTTAGCTACTAGTCAATCTATGTCGAATATGACATCAAACTCGTGCATGTCTAGCACTATCAGATCAACGGATAAAATTCTCCCCTGAATATCAACTAGACAGCCACAAAGCACCCTAATACACCTCACTACTGACCCAGTTGGTGTAGTCACTAACAGTTTAACATCTAATAATTGTGTTTCAACCCCACACAATTTAACACATCCCAAAGACACAAACGAGTGTGTGACACTTGAATCAAATAATACAATTACTTTAAATGAAAACATACTAACTATACATGTCACCACATCGCCGGCTGCCTAAGCATCACCCAGCATCAAAGCAAAAACCCTAGCTCGAGCCATGCTCCTCTGTTGGTCTCCACGTGGTGCCTGATAGCCTCCTCGAGCAGGTCTAAGAGCGGGAGCAGCACCAATCTGAGTCTGACAATCTCTCATCACATGCCCTGGCTCCCCACACCGGTAGCAAATACCTCGCCTGGCCCGACACTCCCCTGGGTGTCTCCTCCTATAAGTCAGGCAAGATGGAAGTGGTTGCATACCCTGAAAACCACGATTTCTGATCTCCTGCCTCCGGTCTCTGTAGTAGCCACCTCTCTTCCACGGACTGCGACTAAACCCCTGTTGGGAACTGGACAACGTGGATCTTTTCCTCTGTCTCTGCTCCTCAGCCTCCATTCGCTCTCCAATTTCTACTATAATGGCCCTATTTACCAATTCAGCAAAATCCTGCAACTTCAATATCAACATCTGCTTATATATTTCTCTCCTCATACCTCTTTCAAACTATCACACCTTTTTCGCCTCATCTTAAATAATGTATGGGGCGAAGCGAGATAGTTCAACGAACCTCACTGCGTACTGTTGCACTGTCTGCTATCCCTACTTCAGATTCAGGAACTCCTCAATCTTAGCTTCCTTAGACGATGCTGAAAAATATCTATCGAAGAATATCTCCTTAAATCACTCCCATGTCATCTCCATAGGTATTGTCCTCTGCTACTCTAGGAGTTTCACTATCGTCCACCATCTCTCAGCCTCTCCAGTCAGTTTATATGTAACGAACAACACCCTCTGCTCCTTAGTGCATTGCAGGACTACAAATACCTTTTTGATCTTCTACACCTAGTTTTCAGCGATAACAGGATCGGTTCCTCCTGAGAAAGCTGGAGGATTCATCTTAGTGAATTTCTCAATCGAGTTGTCATGGCCTATCGACGGACCACCTATTCTCTAGAGCTCCTGGCAATTTTAGCCATGACTTGTTGTGCCACGTTGCGCAGTACGACATCTGAATCACCACTCGCAGCACCTGAGGGCCCAGCACCCTCATTTCCACTGGCATGGGCGCTACTACCTCCAGGGTCCATCTTGAAAAATAAATAATTTAACTTAGAACCCTATCACCATAACATATCATCCAACTAGTACAATATTTCCTTAACTACTTCATCACTCCTGAACTTAATTCAAGGTTTAGTCCTACAATCTAGATACCCAACCTGATGATAGTTTAATATGGATTTTCTGAGATCGTCACCCTAGGAAAATCACACAAACCATCACCAAAGTCCTGTATCTAGACTACAAAATCAGACCTCAAATTCCTTTATTCTATACTCTGGTATTATTACTGCTGCATTATAGAGTCTACAGAACCTGACATCCTAGGCTTTGATACCAAATTGTAACGACCTGCTTACTTACCATATGGCTAATCATATTTAAAGTCAACTCGAACCCGTGGGTAATAGTGATACACCTGACATACATAACGGAAATGTAAGCAATGGTAAATATAAATTACATTCGCCAAATCATAAAGTGCAAAATACCAGAGTTAACCACAATCCATAATAATACTGTACTCATGTACAATTCCCAAAACATCCAAAAATATATCTAGGATCTCACAACAAAATCTCTTGATCCTAGTTCAAAACTTACCCTCCTAGCAGAGTAGCACAACTAACTCAACGGTGACCTCGATCTGCCAGTCTTTCTGGGTTTCCTAAAATTATTTAAGTTAGGGTGAGACACCTCTCAGTAAGGGAAAATAAACTAAATACAACTGTATGGCAACATGAATATTTAATGCTATAATAGAAAACATTAATCATATCGTAACTGCATAAACATATACTTTCATATTTATAATAAATCGTACTATTCATGAATTGTCTGATATAGCTATTAATACTGAAATTTACTGAGGATGTATAACTTACCCCCCATGCGGGTTGTGCAGTTCGAAGGCGGGACCCGACAATGGCTGGCCGACCACTGTTGATTAAAAAATGTCTGTAAGTACGATGGGCCCGCCACACTCTGGTCCGGATTGCCAGGTGAACGTCTACAACTCTACACTAAAAGCCACATTAACTATCCATTTTTCACCCCCTCTACTTGTAGGGGCGGTTAGCACAAGTCTGAAACATAATAATTTGATCTATATAGCTATGGTACTATGCTCCTAAAACTGAACTGAACTATCATCCAGGTTCTGATTATATATAATACATGATAATATACAGTTTAACGTAAATAGATTTATAGCATTTTCTGTAATATCATAAATACATACGGCCTTGCACTGATTACTTTCACATATGCACGGCCTTGAGCTGAAATCATACATAATGCACGGCCTTGTGCCGACTATCAATCACAGCCTTACACCGAACATTTCATACATAATGATCTAAATAAACATGTTATTTATCATGTATTATAAAATTGTAATGTACTGCATTATTCCATAATTTCTGAAAACATACTTTATCTGTACGATTGTCTTAACATAATACATTTTCACGTAAAATAATATAATATTCATGCCACACAATGCTGAATAAAACCATACATTCTATACTAAAATCATAATTTCTTGGAATTTTATACTAGCACATACATATCATTATAACAACAATATTTTCCCAAATATACATTTTCTCAATAATACTCAAATAATACATGCTTTATAAACATAAATCTACTAGTAATTTAATAATATTTTCATGGAAAAGTGATTGCTTTAGTTTATTCCCTTACCCGAATCCTGAAAAGAAACCCCATAAAATATTCTAGTCCTGCACCCACAGGGTTCCCCGTTCAATACCCTAAAATCAACATCTCTCATAACTAAATTTCAGTATTTTTTCATGTACAACATTTCCTATAACTATGGAAAGACCAAATTTTGAATAAAAATTCTTACCTTGAATTTGGGATGAATTTCAAGGTAGTCCCACCGACAATCCACTCCCACAGATTTGTAGAGAACTTCTCCAGGAGTGTCGTGGTGGCTTCAGATCGTTGAACCGGTAAAAATCCAACTCGAAATCTTAGAGAGAAGAGATGAGAGATGAATGGAGGAGAGAGAGGGAGGTTGGTGCGTCGAAATTCAACCAAAAAATGAAGTTTGGGCTATTTATACACTGGCCTTTATCAATGAGCCACGTCACTTCGTCGACGAGATCAAAAAAAGAATTCGTCGAAGAACTCTCACCCCTCGTCGATGAAATTTAGAATCGCCAAAACACCCTCTTGGTATTTTCTCGTCGATGAGACACATCCTCGTCGATGAGCCCCTCATGTGCTATTGTCAACGAATCTTCTGTGTTCGTCGACGAGGCTCTGTTTAATTACCTTCTTTAATTTATTTCTCCTTCTTCTTCCATTATTTAAATACCACAATTCTCTAGGTCACTACAAACATCCTCTCCTATCCTACATTCACCTGGATGCCTCCAGCCACATATAGGAAAAATAGGAATAGCTCGTCCACCCTAAGAACCAATGGGCCCCATCATCCGTCCCTGAGTACTTCCATATCGGTCTCCCCTCCATGGCCCCCGACTAGAACCCGCCTAGAAATCCTGAGGCGTGGGCCTCTTCCTCTGACTTTGAACTGCGACACCCCTCTATATGCCACTCTCGATAACAGTAGCTCTGTCCACCACCTCTGCGAACATCTGAGCTCGAAAACCAATGACTTGCTCAAATAAATTCTGCCTCAAACCTTCCTCAAATTTTAGTGCTTTCTTCTCCTCGTCCAGTGTCAAGTGTGGGGCAAATCGAGACAACTCAATAAACCGCGCTGCATACTGTGACACTGTCATCTACCCCCGAGCTAAATGTAGGAATTCCACTCCCTTTGCACTCTGAACGATAGCAGGGAAATATTGCTCGAAGAGCAGTTATTTGAATCGACTCCACGTCACTGGCACGGGATCAGGCTTCTGTTCCTCAATTAATCGCGTTAATCTCCACCAGCATTTTGCCTCTCCTGACAGATTAAACAACACAAATAACACCTTCTATTCGTCTGTACAAGAAAGCGCCGCCAAAATTTTCTCAATATTCTGAACCCAATTTTCAGCCACAACTAGGTCAGCTCCTCTAGCAAAAGATGGAGGCTTCATTCGCATAAACTGCTCGATCGTGCAGCCATGCTCTCCCGTGCTCCTAGCCATCTCAACCATCACTTGCTGAGTGACGCTATGCAACATTGCATCTGTATCTCCACCTCCCATACTGGAGGGTCCTGGTCTATCACCTCTAACATTCGTACCACTACTCCCTGGTTCCATCCTGAAGATACAAAGAACACTATTTAAAGATTCTATCTCCTGTACAAATCTAATTTATTTCATTCAACTAAAAATTTAGATTCATTGATAACTATCCCCCTGTACCTAACTCGAAATCCAATCCTGCATCCTAGACACACAACTCGTCAATAGTTTACTATAACTTTCCTAAAATTGTCACCCCAGGAAAGACATAAAAACCACCACGAAAATCCTATATCCAGACCATAGAACAAAATCTCAAATCTTTTTTCTATATTCTGGTATTATTTCTGCTGCACTCTAGGATCTACAGAACCTAGTAACGTAGGCTCTGATACCAAATTGTAACGACCTACTTTTTCATACCATTTCCCCCCTTGATATATATAAAATATATAGAAAATCTTTATGTAATACTACTGAAAACATCTCAGGCCCCAAGGGAGCACTGAGGAAACTCTGTCCACATCACATTCCTAAGCAGCAGAAACATAAAACTATAAACAATATATACAATACTATAAATTTAAAATGTCCAAAAATATACATCATAGAGCACACAGTGACATCATAAAAAACCCTGGGATTTTCCCAAACAACCATTACCCAAGAAACACTCACCCTTCAGAAAAGGGCGGTACAAGAATCTCTCTACCAAAAAGCTTGATCTGCTCGCCTAATTGGATCATCTGAAAAATATTAAGTCACTGGGATGAGACGACGCTCAGTAAGAGAAAATATGCTATCACTAGTGTGTGGCAACTGAGTTACACATTTAATATATTGTATAATACTGAAACTGTAAAATTGTTAGTCTAGTATGTTGTACAAATTACATTTATTATAGTTTAAAATACAACTGTATATCTGAGTTTTCCAATTACACATAATTCTAATAATATAATAAAACTACTGCTGCACTGTAAATTTGTATATATATAGAAACGCCTGTGATAATACCCTATGATCTGAATGTCATAGATTAACACCTTATGACAAGATTGTGCGACCTGTAGGTGGGACTTAACTCTGGTTGGCCTACTAGGTGAGTTAATATAAATTTTTATCAATCAACAATCTAGCCCTCTGCAGTCTCTCCGGGCACGCTACTACTCTACCTTGTCAAATTGGTCACCTCAACCCAGCTTTTTGGGGAGACTGCAATCTCTCCTAGCACGGTTAGACAGAATCCACACTCTATCTGAGATATGTGGTTGCACTTTGATCTAAAATAGCAACGGTACCATGCTCTGCTATTTGAATTTAACTGAAAATTTCCTCAAGGATTTGATACTGTGTAATACTAATATATATATATATATATATATATATATATATCTTGCTGTTTTATCATGATTTCAAAATAACTATAACACTATAAAACTGATATGAAATATCGTAATATCTTAGTGAAATATTTGTAATATCCGACTGAAGTTTCTAACTGAATAATCTGTAATGTTTGAGTGTTATGGTTTTGGAAATCATGTCATTTTGAAAAATACTATAAATCATATTTTCTGAATACTGCATATTGATATTTTCTACTAATATACTGTATAACATGATATCTGTAAAATTGTATATATACCATACTAAACTGTAATGAAATCATGCCACACAATTGAGTAATTATAATATTATGCTCTAAAATCTGTAATCCTACTGTAATAATAATAATAATAATAATAATAATAATAATAATAATAATAATATTAATATTATTATTATTATTATTATGGAAAATCTGAATAATAAGCTGATATATACATATATACATAATCTTCTGATATACTTTCTAAAATTCCTATCATAACATATTTCTCTTACCTATCTAACTGTGAGGTTGACCTCCTCTCAACACTCCACTCTTGCATCCCCAGCGCACCAACCTCAAAAACCTGTATTTATATTCATATATCTTCCAGTAAATCAATATACCAATAATTCTTAAAATTACCTATTTATAATTCTATTAACCCATAATTTACCTAGGTTCCTGAACATATACTTGTTGGGGTCCTCAACCCATGACTATAGGGGCCCAAAACATCCTATTCCTGAAAATATGACACCCTAAATTTATTCCACAAAACACTAGTATATTCTCATAGTATACAAAATCTGGCCTTAAATAATACTGGTAATATTGAAAATACTTAAAAATCTACTTACCCTAATTTTGGAATGATTCCCAAACTGCTCAAATTGAATTTCTGTTCCAGTTAGGTTGTAGAAAATCTCCCTAGGATCATCGTGGTAGCTTATGATCGTCGAACCGGGGAGAATCGGAGTCAGAAATCTAGAGAGAAGTGAGAGGGTGCGTTTTAGAGAGAGGAAGAATTGGGGAGAAAAGAAATTTTGCAAAAAAAATTGATTTAGGCTATATATAAAAATGTTGTCCACATGGTCTCGTCGACGAGTCACGTCACCTCGTCGACAAGTCCATGAAGGCGGTTCGTTGATGAAGACGATACCCTCGTCGATGAATTTCAGACCTTGAAAAATAGTCTCTCGATAAATTCTTATTGATGAGACGCGCATCCACATCGACGAGCCCAAGCAGACGATTCGTCGATGAACGCTTCCTGTTTGTTGACGAAGCCCTGCTATTTTCCCTTTTAAAATTCTTTCCCCTTCCATTTTCTTTACTATTTAATTCCAATAATTATCCGGATTATTACAGTGTTGCTTCCCAGGAAAGCTCTCATGGTGTTGGTGTTCGAACTTGTGGCTATATGTCTCTCCCGACCCTTCTTGGTCGAGTTTTTGCTTGCTGAGAAGTTTCACGGCATCGGAGAGAGCTCCCAACTGTTGAGTCACAGTGATAAGTAGCTTCTGTTGTTCTGCTTGAATTTGTTGGGTATTGGCTTGAGTGATTTGCATCTCCTGCTGAGCTTTTTGATGCTCTTCTTGTCATTTTTTTTAGGGCAGCAATAGACTCCAACATCTGGTTCATGCGAGTTTCCTGTCCCATGGTGGTAGGAGCTTGGCTCTGATGCCAATTGTAATGAATCCACTAACAATGGTAATAAATGCTACAAGAATTGAAATGAACCCAATAAAAATGTGATGGGTACTTAGATGAATTAAGTGCAGAAGAATTGAATTACAGGGATGAATAGAGTTCAATGGTTGCAATTCATACAAAGAAATGGAAAAGAAAAGAGAAATTCAGGTTGGCTAGTTCAAGAGTGCCACTCTCTAAAGCAACAAACAGATTCCCAATTGTCTAACTACCCCCTTATTCTCGCTGGTCACCCCTTTAATACCCAACAACCCGTAGCCAAAAATAACAATGAAGGAAACAAACTGGTAACAAGACTCGAATGGGCTTTGGCCCAGTGCCCTGCCCCTTCCTCGTGGTTAAGTCCTGGCCCGCTTTGCTTTTGCCCAATCTCTCGCAACAAGGAGTTCTGGTCCCTAAGCTCCAGCCCATGTGCCTAGCCTGCAACGATCTCATCCTGCGAAGAGTTGTCCCGAACAAGCCCCACAAGCTACTCAGCAAATTATGTTCGACACTCAGCTTAGAGCCTTCTGTTTGAACTTCCCTATGACGAGTCGTCCCTTCTGAATCCCTCAAGCTGCTCAGCACCTTCTGTCTGACAATTAGCTCGAAACTTTATGTTCAAGCTCCCCCGCTACGCTCTGTCTTGTCCGAGCCCCTCGGTCTGCTCGGACTCCCCTCTGGTCATCCTCTTCGACCTTATTCATGGCAGTCTCGCAGATCTCAGAGGCGGTTGAACCGCGGAGGAGAGGATTTTGATTGACGAAGATTGCGGCGGAGATGAGGGCCATGGTGAAGTAAAGGATGTACACTGGGTTTGTATGTATATATCAAATGAACCGAATTCACTTAATTCATTTAATAAATAGGTTAAATTTGGATGGATCCGTTTATAAATGGATCAATTTGTCTTGAACCCAAATTTGTTTTAATTGGGTGACTCAATAACCCGTAAAATTTCGATCCGTATTGCCACAGGAGAAACCATAAGGAAAAAAAAGGTATAAAATATAGGTCTTCCAAGATCTGGCAAAATAGATAAAAATCTGTTAATTTGAACCATATTCATCATTTTTAACCGACTCATAATCATCCGTTTGTTAAATGAGTCAAATATGAGTTTTCATTTTCATATCCGCCCCCTTAGCTGGTCGGGTCGGGTCGGGTTTATCCGGCCGATATCCGCTAACTCGCTTACATTATTAAATATTAACCTATAAAAGCCCACTACCCCCTAAACCAGTCGGTCCAGCGGCTCTAGCCCACTGGGCACTGCCCAAAGTCCAAAGCACAAAGGCCCAACGCCCAAGTGTCCACCTGGCCCGCACGCGTGCCCCTCTCGAGTCTCGGGAGTTTTTTCCCGTTTTATTATGAAAGATAAATAAAATATTAAATAATACTCTTATTGGGAAAATATTTCCCAAAATGATGCTCACGTAATCTCACAGCTTGGTGCTGCGAGATTTAAAAACCCAACGAATAAGAAGCTGACGCGTGGCATGGTGGTAGAGCAAATCTCACAACACTAAGCTGCGAGATTTAAATGACCAGTGAGTGAAAAGCAGACATGTGGCAAATCTCGCAGCATGATACTGCGAGATTTAAGTGTCCTTATTTTCTTTCATTTTTCTTTTTCTCAAATAAAATCTTTCCAAAAAGGTAACATTAACATATTATATATATATATATATATATATATATATAAAGAAGAAAAAAAATGTCAAAAAATTATGAAACACTAAAACTAGATTCAAAAATGAAAATAAAAATAAAAAAATAAAATTAGTACTTTAAATAATATTTATAAAATTAATACAAGTTAAAATTTTAATTGAATAAATGCTCATTTTTATCCTTGAATAAAAAAATAATCCTTAATATAACCCAAAAGATAAAAAATAAAATTTTTAATAGAATTTAAATTATTTAATTTCAAAACTTGCTTTTTAATTAGTGACATAGGAGCAATCTAATTGTACATGCATATTGACAAATAGAAAATATAATTTTTGAATGACTTTTTTTTTAAAATAATACATATATAGATAATCATATTGTATTAAATTTAATTCCAACTTAATTAATAAAAAGATTTATTGATAAAAGAGATATTTTTAAGATTAAATATTTAAAATTTAACATATATCATATATTAAAATTACTAATTTATATTTAATTATTAATTAATTAGTAATTCGGGTAATTCAATTAACCAAATTAAAGACTCCTCATACTTGAACCGAAAATCGAATACCCAAAATTATCTAAATCTAGAACCGAACCAAACAAATCGAACTCGATCGGTTAATTCAGTTAAACCTGAATTATGCTCACCCCTAACCATGATACAATTTTACAATAAATAAATAAATAAATCCCCATTTTATCATCACTTATTATTATTATTATATATTATTTGAAAAAAAAAGTCATTTAAAAATTATATTTTCTATTTTTCAATGTGCATGTACAATAAGATTGTTCATATATCACTAATTAAAAAGCAAGTTTTGAAATTAAATAATTTATATTCTATTAAAAATTTTATTTTTTATCTTTTGGGTTATATTAAGGATTATTTTTTTATTCAAGGATAAAAATGAGCATTTATTTGATTAAAATTTTAACTTGTCTTAATTTTAAAAATATTATTTAAAATATTGATTTTTTTATTTGTTTTAATTTTTGAATCTAGTTTTAGTGTTTCATAATTTTTTGACATTTTTTTTCTTCTTTATATATATATATATATATATATATATATATATAAATATATAATATGTTAATGTTACATTTTTAAAATGATTTTATTGAAAAAAAAGAAAAGAAAATAAGGACACTTAAATCTCGCAGCATGATGCTGCGAGATTTGCTACGTGTCTGCTTTTCACTCGCTAAACATTTAAATCTCACAATTTGGTGCTGCGAGATTTGCTCTGCCACCGTGCCACATGTCAGCTTTTTGTTCGTCGGATTTTTAAATCTTGCAGCACCAAACTGCGAGATTACGTGAGCATCATTTTGAAAAATATTTTCCCATATTATTTAATATTTTATTTAATTTTCATAATAAAACGGGAAAAAACTCCGAGTCTCGGCCCCTCTGCCCTCCCACTCCTAGAGTCCAGGTTCCCAGCCCCCAGGTGAGCCCCATTCGGCCATTCGAGCCCTAGCCACCGAGACTCAGTGAAGAAGAAGTGGGGAACTGGGAACCAGTCGGCGGCCGCACGAGAGACAAGAGAGTGAGTTGGAAGGAGTTCTTCCTCAGTTCGTTCTGGGCTTCGGGATCTTCCCTCTCTTCCAGCTCAGGCTGTCTGCGATTTGACGATTAGCTGGTTAGCTTCTTTCATTTTATTTTTTAATCCTTGCCTTTCTTCGTTCTTTAGTCATAGGGAGATTGAGACTTCCGATTCCGGGGTTCTGTGGTGGTCTAGGTTTGGGAGGTTCCATTTTGAAGGTTCGTCCCGCCGTTGGCTTCCTTCTATGCTCCTGGTTCTTGAATTGTGTTTGGGCGGGCTGAAGTGCGTTTCTTTTGTTTGTTATTTAGGTTATCGTTGTTATCTGTTGGTGATTTTTGCAGTGTGGTTTCATCTTTTTTGTATTTGTGGTTTGTACTGGTGGTGATTTTTTCCCCTCTTGGGATGCTGTTATAAATTTCGTGATGTTTTTCTTGTTATTTTTTTGTGTGCGATCTGATCTGCCTGTGGACGGCTCTGCTACTTAGGTTGAGCTTGGCCAAAGCAGTAGGTCTATTCTGTTGGATGCAACTGTGATAAGAAAGGGGGTTCTTGTTTGCTTGGAACTTTTGGATTTGGATTGTTTGCATTTGCTTTTCTAAATTTAATTGAAATAGAGCATGGATGGAAAGAACCCAAATAAATTCTCAAAATCCTGAGAGTTATATCATAATTAGAGAAAAATGTACAATTTCTATAATTCCTGAGAAAAATGTAAATTTAAATAAAGGATAAACATAATGACTAAAGTTCAATATATGGAGTTGAAAAGTCATAGATTATGAATCATATGAAATAAGAGAAAGTGCACTGTAAAAAGACTCTTAGATTATGTCAAATTGATTTAGAGAAAGTACAATGTCAAAAACATCCCCCGGGAAGAGGTGGTGGTGGTGGTGGTTGCATTTAAAGGGAATAGCATAGGTAGGATGGAATTTTGGCAATGTGATAACACCATATTTGTGTCATGATTTATTGATGATATTGATTGCCATCTTTTGGGTTTGTGCTTAGATTGTTTTATGTGGTGGTATTTTTTTTTTTTGATTTCGTGTGTTAAATTTTTAATCATTTCTATAATGCATGAAAATTTTTTTAGGAGGTACAGACTGGTTTGCTTTAAAAAAAATAAAAGAGAAAAAAAGGGGGTTAGAATTCTTCTGGTTGTGATATATATCTATACTATCTATAAAAAAGACAACCAAAAGATATGTGTTTTCACATTAGGGTGGTTCCTTGTTTATTTGAGTGCAGTTCTTTGATAATGAAGTCCTTAGTAAAAGCATTAATTCCTCCTTTATAGCCTTAGTACCGAAGAAATTTAATTCTATTAAAGTGGGAGATTTTAGACCTATTGGTTCTATTAGTCTTGTCTCTAGTGTGTATAAGATTATTACTAAAGTCTTAGCTAATAGGTTGAGCGTAGTGCTTGATGATACTAAAGTCCTTTGTTCGAAATCTTTTTTCAAACAATTAACAAAGCAGTAAATATTTGAAATTTGGCAAAACAAACTAATGTTCAAGTTGGTGGAGGCTAGTGAAAATATGAATTTTTAGCTCTAAGCCAATACTTCTAGCAACTACATTATTTGTTATGTTAAATACTTTGACATTTCTGCATTGCTATTGTTGTAGGCCTTTGTCATTTTAAATACTTTGACTCACACGAGTCACACGGTTTGAGTTTCTATTTTGAGTTGGATTGGGATTAATTTATTATGTTTTATTGTACAGTTTTACTTGCATGAATCAAGAGTTGTTAATTAATATAAATGATTGAATGATTGATATAGTTACTAAAAAAGTTAATACACAAACTAATCGCAAGTTATCGTATACAATTTAAATTATTATGATAAAAAATAAATTATTAATAAAATTATATTTGAGAATGGCGGATTATCCGCCCATCCGCTATGAATTATTCGACCCGAAACCGCCTAATCCGCCACTTAAACGAGTCAAATATGGATTATGATTTTTTCACCCGATAATCCGCCTTATCCGTCATAGATAAACCGACCCGATCTGCTTTGCAAGGTCCGTCTTCGATAAATAAAAAAAAGTACTTTTAAGGGAGCAAGCACGGAGCTGGTACGGGTACATCTGCGCGCTGTTGCCTCCGTCATCGCCGCCAGTGCCGCCGGAGGTTAATTTCCGGCAGTCATCTGCGAGTCTTCTTCTTCTTCATTTTTTTTTTCTCTCCGTGAAATCTCAAGCATTGTTTGTATGCATGTGGTAAATCTTGTATAGAAATTTAGGCTTTGCAACCACACAGATCTATCTTTTTTTTTTTGATTCCCTAATTAGCATGTAGATATTACGCTCTTCTGCTGTTGGCTTTGGGGAGAAACCCTTTGAAATAGCTGTAATTCAACCCAGAATCTTCTAAGTCAGATTTCGACTTCAGTGCCCAACTGCCACTCCTTTTCCTTCTTCAAATTTTCATGAAGCTAGTGCTCCTGAATTGCCTGTGCAACAGCTATAGCTAGAGATGGATAGTCGCGGATCCAAGATTTTGTGAGGAGAGGCGAGACTAGACTTCCCTTCTTGGTTGGTGCATGGATTTCGTAGCTTAGATTGGATTTGTGTGAATTTACATAAAATACAGTACAAAATTTGCGTTTGGTGTAAATAACACAATTCCAAAGCTAAGGCCCAAAATCCATGCTCTCAAATGCAATCTTACTAAAAAATTTACATCCTATCTTCTACACTTTCTTTTCACATTTCATTTGCAAATTGATGATTTAATTAAAAAAATAATTTATAACATTAATTTTTATATCATGTGTACTCCAAATTTTTTGGTACTCTCTATCATTGTGAAATTGTTGATTAAGCACCTTAAATTATTTAAATTAATAAAATTTATAATATCCCAAAATGAGATGAATGAATGTAATTTAATATATACACAAATATGTTCATATAGAGCAAATGTATTATCAAAATATAGCTTATCAATGTTAGAACCATTTCTAAAACTCAATATTTGTGGAGAAAAAAGAAAGGTAGATAATTAATTAGAAATTATTTTATTTACTGTTGAATTTTCATGTGCCTTATTCTAGTTTATTGCGACATCATTATAGTGCTCCTTAGAAAGAATTGACAGGATTAATGATTCAGTAAAAAAGAAATTAAAGAGAATCGAATTTTTGAGGTTTGGGAAAAAAGTTGGGTTTTAGGATTTAACATGAGAGAAAAGAGTAAGAGAATATTTTAAACATTTTATGTAAGATACTTCAGTAATATTCTTTACTTAGAAAATTATTTTGAACACAACACAAATTGATCATGAGAGGGCTGAAGTTCAAAATTTAGAAAGGATATGGAGGGATTTTGGAAAGATGATATACTCCCCTCCATTCCCACCCATACACACGTACAAAAGAGAGCAATAATGTAATATTATTGAAAAATCTTGAATACTACAATAACACTGAACAATTTTTTGGTTGTTAGCCCACCCATGTCAGCCCCCTCTGTATGGGGTATCGATGAAAACACTTATTTTCCAAAGCTAAGCTACAGGGGTAAACTAGAGTTTGGTGGTCAAATTCATAAGAAACATATGAAATAGGAGCTGCTGTACTTTGTTGCATTGTACCACCTAATTACATGCTGTAATTAGACAGTTGAACCTCTAAAATTAGATAATGAACTTTCTCTGGAGCGGGTTAGAAACTGTTTGGGCAGTTTATGCTCTGCTCATAGGTTCATTTCACTAATACCATTGTTCAGTATCTATATTTTCACTGTTCTTTTTTCTCCTATATATATTTCTAACTATATTTAAGTTTGCACCAAAGTCTGTCCTTTCATGACACTGGGTACACAGTTACCCAGTTCACTCCAAAGTTTCAACTAGTTTGGGTTTGGAAGCACTTGTAATTTGTCCATGTGTTCTCTCTAGATTTGTTTGATTTGTATCATAATATTTTATGGTTTTCAGACTGCTGTAGTTAGATTTGCAGATCACTGACAACAAAAGTTGAAGTGGAAATTTATTTTAATACATGGAAATAAGGATGGCAGTTGCTTATATAATTTTGGCATAGTTGAGATCAATTTTGGGGTGGATTTTGTGTATTGATCTAGATTCTGTCCAAATAAATTGTTCATTATTTGCTTGATTTTTTGAATTTGAAATTAAGAATATTCCATAAATTTTCCTTTCAAACATGGATCTAGTATATAAGAATACACAATAAGATTTGACATTGGATATTGCTAAATCTGTTATTGCTTTGAGCCAGTCATATCTTAGTTTTTCTTAGTTTTTTCTTCTTTGAAAAACAAGGAAGAAATTTTGAGCCACTGCATTTTGGTGTTTTGGGGTGATTATGAAATCAATGCTTTTTAAAAAAAATATATATCTGCAGCAGAAAGGGTTTTTCTTTCCTCTCCTTTCCTTTTTTGTTTTTTTAAAAATTTTTGTCCCCCGGGGGGGGGGGGTAGAGAGGGATTTCCATGTGAATTATTTTGAAAATTGTTTTTCATACATGTAGAATGTTTTTGGTTACTGCTATTTTCTTAAATGATAAATAATACTTTGTAGTGTGCTCCATGAAATGGCAAATTCCATGACTCATAAAATTTTGAAACTCAATTTCATTGAGTTGGTAATAATCTTGCTATTGACTTTGGTTGATTCTCTCTGGATAAATTGTATGCCATTGGAATAATAGGTGGCAAATTTCTGGACACATCCAATTTGGATCTCAATTTCATCAAATAGGACTCGCCAATGTACATGGAATGCTGCCACCACTTGAATCTTAGCTCATCATTTGGAGTCGTATATTCTTGATTTCATATACTCCTTAAGAAGAGGCACCATTTAGTGATAAAAAAGAGATTCCGATTATATCAATGGCAGCTTCTGCAAAAACTCTTACGCTTGAAAATACTAAGCTCACTGGAGAATGGACAGTTGTTTTACCTCGTCGTGGCAAACATAGAAAGGCTATTCCCAAATTAAAAATGCCAGAACAACCAGAAGCATGGGCTCCTAGTGATCTTGAAAGTGATCACCGCAGAGAATCAAAATTGATGCAGAAGATGCTGATCTGTTTGAAGAAACTTGAGAGCTCACAGTTCTATCAAAGTTTCTTGGATCAAATCCAGACACCTAACATCCTAGACTCCTTACTAAGAATTTTGGGATCTGAATTGAAGATGCAGATGGTGATATATGGTATTGGAAGCATTGAATCATATGAATCTCCTCGATTGCAACTTAGCCTGGCAATCTTGATGAAAAGAAAGTTCAGTTGGATAGGAGACGTAGAGGTATTTGACCCCATTGTTTCTGCGACAGAATCTAGGATTTTGCAGTCTCTTGGCTGCTCTGTTCTCTCAGTAAATGAGCAAGGTCGGCGACAGGCTTTAAAGCCGACAATGTTTTTCATGCCACACTGTGAAGCAAAATTATACGACAACCTTTTGCAGGCAAACTGGAAGGTAGATCTCCTGAAAAACATCGCTTTGTTTGGGAACAGCTTCATGGCGTATGAGAAGTTCGTTTCGGACTTCAAGAACTCGCGTGTGGTGGATTCAGCAACGCATATCTTGGCTATTCAAAGGTTCACAGATGAAATTAAGATCAATACTGTTTCAGATGACTATTTTGGAGCCTTTAATGATTCAAGTTGGCATTTTTTTATCCCAGAATCTGAGAGGCAGCTGCAGTTAGGTAATTTATAACAGAGATTGTCAAGCAGGATTCAGAAACTGCTAGATGATTGAAATCATCCATATTGTTTCTCCATATTTAACTTGGAGAGATTTTGCTTTACTTATAATTGCATGCAAAGTGAATTATGTTGAGAAATGATCTCATTTCAAAACTTATGAACGGATTGGTATCATTGTCAAAGATTATGAAAACAAAAGCTAGAAATGAAAACTGAAAAATAGAATAGCAAGTTAATATTTATAAAATTAAAATAAATTAAAATTTTGATTAAAAAAATGCTCATTTTTTTGGTTGTATAATTTAGAACTTAAAAAATATAATTAAAATAATAAAATACTAAATAATACAAATTGAAAATGATATAATAAAAATAAAAATTATTATAATAATTTGTCTTAATTATTATATTTCAAGGTTTCCTAGTAAAAATATTTGTTAAATGGTCTTTATTATTTATGGATAATTTGTTTTAGTTATACCTTCAGCTCATGCATCATTTTATTTTAATTTTAATTTTAAATTATGTATAAAAATGAATTATTCAATTTAAAAGGTTAATTTTGGATACTAAGGGTCCTTTAATTTTGAAAAACATTTCTTATTTTTAACTTGTAGTTTGCAAAGAATTATTAAAATTTTAACTTATTTTTAGATTTTTTGAGATTCATAAAATAATTAAAAAAATAAAGAGTTTGCTTAAATTTTCAAAATATTTTTTCACTTTTTATTTTTAGATTTAAAAATAATTACGAAAAATTTTATTTATTTTTTAAAAATTTTGTATATGAGGTACTCTTTAGAATTCAGATTTTAGGGCTTAAAAATGAATTTATGTGGATTTAGTAGAAACTCTATATATAATTAACACAAATTAAAATTTAAGATTCAAGTTATGTGTTCAATAATGCAAAGTAAGACTTAGAAATTTTTTAAAAAATAATTAAAAGATCTTTTCTAACTTGTATATAAATTTTAAAAATTGAAAAATATGGTGTTATTTTTTGTAATTATTTGAAAAGTTAAAAATAAAAGATAAAATTATTTCCACAAGTAAATAATATCAAAATTATTTATTGATATTCATTTATTTCATACAAATGTTGTAAAATTGAAAAATTACTTAATTTTTTTTTATATTTTTTTAAAAACTAAAATTAAAAACTACTTTTCACAACAAAACATATCCTAAAATATTATGAAAATAAGTTGATAAAACAATTAAAAATCATAAAATTTAGTTTTTAATTTTAATTTGTAAATAGCTGAAAATCGATAATATAAACAAAAAATTAACAACAAAAATACAAACATTTAAATAAAAACAGAAATAGAAATGATATAAAAGATATCCTTAGATTTCTTCTTCTTGTTGATGATGCTTTTCTTATTTTTCATTAAGAAACTTCTTTGATGATTCCATTCTTTTTTTTTTTTTTTTTTGAATCATCGTGAGAACTTCGGCCATCAACGAACCACTCTTAATAGGACTTTGTCTATGCGTTTTTTTCCTTAATCTCATTTTATGTTTTATTAATTTGAAACTGGAAGGTTCAATTTGAATCAACCATTTTGTGAAAGGAATGAATAGTAAAATTAGGAAATTAATTTTTTTATATTATATTTTTTGTCTATATCTCAAATACTAATAAGAATGAAATTTTATTGAAATATGATTGAAAATTAAGTAAAAAAACCAAACATCAATAACATGTAAATTGGAAAAATTATTGGTTAAAAAAACCAAATAAGGAAATCAATTTTATTTTAAATGCTTTTTCAGGTAATTAATCAAATATGATTAAAAATTAAGAAAAATCAAATGTTGTAAAATAAAACTTTTGTCAATTAATTACTAGTTTATTTTCTTTTTCATTTTCCTTGACATTAAATATTGAAATAATTTTTTTATATAATTTTATTTTATCTTTTTCACTTTTTTCAAGCATTGGAATGAATTTGGAAAATATAAAGGAGAAAAAAAAAAAGATGAAGGAACCCATATATTTTTATGTGTTTAAGAAAGACGAAAAATCAATAAATGAAGTTTTTTTTTTTTCATATTCAATTATATTGTAATAAATTTCATTTTTCTCGCAGCTTTTTAGTAGAGAAGAAATGTAAAAAATATATGTATTTATTTATTTTTTCTCTCTCTAAAATTTTAACTCGAACCAAGCCTAAATTTATGCCGTCAAGGATCGACAATTGTTTTGAATGTATGTGAAGGTTTAAGAAACATTTGAGTGGAATATGCTTATAAGCTTCTCATTGTTTAAAATTTTAGAACTCCATTTAATAAAAAAAATAGTAACAAATTATTCAAAATTTTTAAAAAATTATTAATGCTATGTTTGGGAGCACGGACTTTGAATCTTGAATTTTGATTTGGGTGGATTTAAGTAAATTTTAATACAATTTTATTATATATTTTATCTAATTTTAATACGAATCCAAATATAAGCTCTCTCGAACATAGTGATAAAGTAGAATAAGCTAATATTTAGATTTATATAAAATTGAACAAATTCACTACACTTATGAATTGTCATTTCATTCAAATATGTAAAAATTTAAATAAAAAAAATTAAATTACAAGATTCTAAATATAGGGGTGAGCATAATTCGGGGAAACCCGAATTAACCGACCAATTTCGGTCGGTTCGGTTCGATTACGATTTTACCAATTTTCGGTTAATCGGTTATCGGTTCGGTTAATATGAATTAACAATTCGGTTAACCGAATTAACCGAATTGATAATTAATGATTCTAGTGATTCTACTCTTATAGTTTAATACCAAAATATCTTTTTTATTAATAAAATTAATAGATGAGATGCTTAATTAAGCTTGAATTAGTAAAAAAGTTATAATTATATTATGTTTTTAATAATTAATTTCAAATTATTTCGGTTAAATTCGGTTAATCGAATTACCCGAAAAGGTAATTCGGTCGGGTTCGGTTCGGTGAGCTTCCTTTGTTCGGTCGGTTCGGTTATCAGAAATCATTAACCGAAAATTTCGGTTAATTCAGTTAATTAACCGAATTTGGCCGAACCAACCGTTTGCTCACCTTTATCTAAATAAAGACTAGAATTACATTCTTAGACAAACACTGTTGTTTGAGATGTGACTCATATTTGAATGGAACACATGCACCGGAAAAGTATAGTGATGCAAAGAATAAGGAAGGAGAGTGTAAAAGGGAAACTATTGACAATTAGTCGATGGTTTGTTCTTAGTATCACCATCGATGGTTAGTTGATGGTTTGCTCTCAGTATCAACGTCGACGATTTTAGTCTAATGCAGGATTCAACTCTTAGTATCTTTTCGTCGACGATTTGCCTAAAACTATGGACGATTTTGTTTGGTGCAAGTTACGGATTTTGAATCAGGGGATCAATTGATTGAGAGATTTCGGAGGATTTTTCTCTAAAAATTGTTACAAGAATATTTTAGATGTAGTTTAAGTATTATGTATGCATAGGGTTAGTATGTAAACTATATTTGTAACTCTTGTTTGATGAGAAAGTGAAAATCAACTGCTTGCTCCCGTGAACGCACGTAAATTTCTTATGTCTTTGATTTTATTTGTTTTCCATTATTTTCATTGTGGTTAATTGTTAATTTTCGTATGTTTTTTATTGAGCACTTGCATTACTCGTTCTGGATTGTTTCGAGGTGCGAGGTTTCTACTACGCATCAACAATTATAATTCTTTATTTTGAAATATTCCATGATAATAAGAGGCAAAAGTTCGGTGGCAAATCACTCTTGACAATTGGACGAGTAAAAATAGGATCTTGAGTTCGTGAGTTCGTATCACCATTATAATACCGTAATGAAAAATAACATTCTTGTTAAAGTAGTCAAATTTCTCTTCACAAGTTACTTAAAAAATGCCTAGTCATTAGTATAGGATTTAAGGATTAAATACTATTAAAAATAGGGTTATAGTACGATCCGTCTTACAATTGCTTAAGAGCCAAATCATAAATTTAAGAGAAAATATGGCATTAATAATAAATCTAACTTTGTTGTTCGGTTCAAAGTAATTGTAATAATAATCATATTTATACTTCTTATTTTAATAATTTTTCATCCTTAAATTGACGCCCTTATTATTACAAACAATTAATCTCAAATCTTTAAAAATCAAGTTGCAATTAGCCAAATTTCATTTTAACAAATTCCACCCTATTTTACCACAAAAGGCAAAGCCATTTTAGCACAATTTTTTTTTCATTAAAAAATAAAATATGACTAAATTAAAATAAACATTTGAAGTTCGGGTTAAGTTTGTGGGAATTTGAATAGAATTTTAAATAATTTTAAATATACTCCATGTATATATATATATTTAAAAATACCTCATTAAAAATTAACACGAAATATATTAAGGAATGATAATCATACAAATAGCATCTAAGCCAAATCGCTAGAAGGAACACAATATTTTAACTTGAAATTATTAAACACGAAGCCCATAGCAATAATAGCACAATTAATAGACATTGTCGTGAAAAAAATTATTTTCTTCGCAAAGGAAAGCATGCATTTTGATAGTAAAAAAATTATATAATTTATGATGAAATAAATTATTTTTTCATGATAATTTGTCTTAAAAGGACATCCCAACTTGTAGATTGCTCGTAAATCTAATCAAAATTATCAAATGCAGTCAATTACGACCTCGGCAATTTTTTTAAAAAATAAAAATAAAAATAAAAATAAAAACAAAACAAAAAGGTTAATGGTAGGTTTTGTGGTTACAATTAGGGTCTCTTTACAGCGAAGTCACCACTACTTGGAACCCTAATTTGACATCTTGCCGCAATTCACTGAACTGAAATTATTAGTTGAAGCCACTTTTCATGGGTTGGGACAGTACTGATGAGATTCCATGTCTCTTGGGTTTGGTAACATGTACTTTCAGTAATGGGCCCAGAGGGCCCATCCTTGGAGCCCATGGCCCATCAGTGTGCTGCGTTCATGGAATCATGGCTCCCTGCAAGGGCCCATTTTCCCACTTTGTCCCAATCAGCTCCAAATTATTATTTAAAAATTATAATTTTGAAAAAATTATAATGCAAATCAAGTTTGAAGAAAAGTTGGGAGGAAAATTGAAAATGAGTTGGACAATTTTTTTTGAATGTATTAATTACACTAATTATAATTAATCAATCTTTCTTTCTATTAACATGTGATACGATTAATTATAAATCTTTCTTTCTATTAACATGTGATACGATTCAATTTTTTTTATTTTTTTATTTATGAGCCATTCGTATAAATATTGTTCCAAATTACATATTCCTACATAAAATTGCGACTAAAAGAAAATATACATGATGTTTAATTCAAAGAATATCTACTAGACAGTATTAATTTAGGGTTTAAAATTTAGGAACGTCTTTCCTACATCATTGTACACAACAATCCTTTAAGTTTTGTTTGGAACTCAGAAAGTATTAGAGAAAGGAAAAGAAAATATCAAGAAGTTCACATTTTCACGTTTGGTTGTCCAGAAAAATGAAAAAAAAAAATATCAAATCATTTTGTAAGAAGAAAAGAATAATTCTCCTTCTAGAATTATACTTTTCCTAGTAATGAAGGAAAATTAAAATTGCTTGGATTTTATTCCTTTTTCTTGTTTCTCCTCTATCAACAATTCATCTCATTGCAAGGAAAGCAGATCCTTGCTTTTTAATATGCATTTTTGAGTGTTTGAAATTTTAAGTAGGTCTTGACATGCACTTAAAGTAATTAGAGAAAAAAAAATTAAAACTATCAAATTGTTTTCATATGCAGTCGTGACAAAAATAGCATTATATGTAATTTTTTTTTATCATTGCACCACTGTGGCTTACTGACATCATGATTTTCTTTAAAGATTTTTTTTTAAATGATCGAACTGTTTGCTCACAATATATATACACAAAAGGAAATAGAATTGCAAACCAGTTGTTAATGTTTGTGTCAATAAAAAAAATCAATTATTACTTTGATAAAATTATCATTAAAAATATGTTCGGTTGGTTTAAATTTTTAAATATTTTATAGGCATTTTAAATTTTTTTTGCATAGTTGGAAAAAAAAATCAAAGAAAATAAAACTTAGGTTCATACCTACCTAAATTATATATAAGGTCAATGACAAATGTCTAACCTAAAACCCAAAAAGAAACCCTAGTTACCAAGAGGTGTATAGCACAATTTCACCAAGGCATTGATGGTTGAGGGTGGCTTGGTAGGTGGTACCCTTCCCATTGACCTATTCCCTTTAACATATTCTAATCCCTAAAGGGAAAGAAAAGTCCATATGATACAGCGAAAATTCTACGTGAAATATATTGATTTTTGTAAAAACAAGTAATTTTTATGTATATATACTTTGTTATGTGTAGCTATGGTAAGTTCTACGAGTTCAAATTTAATTTTTTTTTTTTTAATAATTAGGAGTTATAGAAATTAAAATTTTAAAATATAAATTATTTAATTAAATTAATCATATATTCATGATTTAACTATTTTAATTAAAATTTTTTAAGAAATATGTAAAGATAAGGACATTATATGAGCAATGAAGAGGAAAAGTATGAATTGAAAACTACTTCTTTATTCTTAATTAATACTATTATAAACTATAGAGACACATCGCGATTCATGACCCACCAGATGTACCTATTTTGCAGTTTTTAATTTTTTGTCTTTTTGTAGTTATGAAGAGAAATGTGTACAAAAAATGAGATAAAAATATAGTTGGTATAGAGGTGTAATTATGCATAAATTTGTCAATTTAATAGTTTATCCTTTATTTAAAATTTTATAAAATTTATTTTAATTACAAATTTGTGAAGGGGAAGATTTTTTTTTTTTAATAATCCAAATTTGGGAGTCTCTCAAGTTGCAGATGACACTAAATTAAGGGAGGATGTAACAAGACTCACGACTACTTTATGATAATTAAGGATGACTTTCGTGGAAGAAATAATTATTTTTGAATAATTAGGGTTTGATCAAAAAAATTAGGGTTTGTTTGAAGGAAGGATTTTGGTCAGTAAATGAAAGCAAAGGAAAGGAAAATGAGAAGAAAACTTTTTTTCATTATATTTTTCTCTTTAGATCAAATGCTACTAATAATAAAAAAGTGTACTACTAGAATTAAAAATTAAGAAAAATTAAACATTAATGGTGTATAAAACCAAAATTTTGTCATTAATTTGATATATATTTTTTATTTTTGTTCACTTTCCTTGATAGTCAAACATGAGAAATTGAATTCATTTGTCTTTTTCTTTCATTTCTCTCACGTTTCCAAGTTCTAAATAGGGTCTTAATGAAACCTTATAAATATTATAAAAGAAAAATTATGAAGCTTTTAAAAAAAAAACCCAAAATTCTAACATGAACGAGTCTTTAAACTTCTCAAAACGACAATAAATTAAGATAGGACGTGATAAACTTTTTAGTTTTCCAATAATAAACTAAGGACTAGCTTTCACATAAGAAACAAATTATATAATAAACAAAATATCAATCTTTTCCAAACTTATATCTCGAGAGTTTTTTTGAATCCACGCTTGAACAACTGGGGCCAATTCTATGTGCACCTAAAAACAATTGTACCGCAAAATTGAATGCAATGATGAGAAGAGAAAAGAAACAAATCACTTTATTTGTCCATCACAAGACAATTAAACGTATCAAATTTTAACCATTAAAATGAAATAACACAAATTTTTTATAAGCATATCTTTAATAACATTAATAGCTGTAAAAATGTTATGCGTGCTTGGCATTCTTTTGTTTTAATAAATACCCTTCATCCCTTCAGGACAAAAATCCAAACCCAAAATTGACCAAAAACTAAAATAAAAAAAACAGTTTATACGCACATGCGGTAATTGTTTTTCCCAAGAAATATAAAAAACTAAAATCCAGTCCGAGGAAAAATATAAAACACAGAAACTAAACAAAAAAAAAAGCATCTTTCGATCAAAAAAAGTAACTAAAACGCTTTTTTAATTAATTGAAACCAAACAAAGCGCAAGACTAAGAGCGTCTCTGCAACGGTGGGCGGTGTAGGCTGACCTCAGTGTATATCCCAACAGTCCATTTTCAAAGCTTCAAAACCTCTTCCGCGCATTCATTCTCTCCCTCTCTCTCTCTCTCTCTCTCTCATGGATTGATTGCTTTATATCTACGCTTCCAAAACCAGAAGCTCCACGGTTCGCAATTTCTTGCAAAAGCAAACTACAAAAATCAATCTCAACGCAAAAGCAACAACGAAGAACACCCTCTCCTGCGCAGAAACTGAAGCGTCCGAATCAAACCCACCTCCCAAAGCCACCGCCTCCGCCTGAATTGTCATCATTTCCACCACCTACAACCCCAGATCATCCGGTTAGGATCGTCTTCTTCTTTTTCTTCCAGAACACCGCGTAAAAAGAAACTCAGGCTCACCTTTTCCCAGCCCTAATTTGTGACTAAGGATCATCCCATCTCTGGCAGAACTTTTAACCCAGATGGCAGAACACGAGAGTAGCTATGAAATTTCGAGCAAATTAAGTCGCTCTCTGACCGTTCACTCAACCCCCAACCTTGAATTTGATCCCCCGAAAAAGCCCTCCCTCGATCGATCCCAATCGATCAAGAAACTGAGGAGTTCATTTGAAACATTTATCCCCAACAGCAATTCAATCAAAGGAAAAGTCAAAAGACTCTGCAGTATTTTTGAATCCGCTAAGTCTCAGCCGCCGGCCGCCGATGAATCGCCCCCTCAGTCAACAGCCAGTAAATTGAACGGTTCTGATTCTAGGGTTTCTTCGTTATTAAGTAATTGGATAACATTGCCTGGTACCGAGGACCGAATTGTGCTTTACTTTACTAGTTTACGGGGAATTCGGAGGACCTATGCGGATTGCTATGCAGTTCGGACGATCTTTAGGGGATTTAGGTTGTGGGTGGATGAGCGCGACATATCAATGGACTCTGCCTACAGGACTGAGTTGCAGAATGTGCTGGGTGAGAAGAGAGTGAGTTTGCCCCAAGTGTTCATTAGGGGAAAGTATTTGGGAGGGGCTGAAGTTGTCAAGCAGCTTCATGAAGTGGGTGAGTTGGCCAAGCTTCTTGACGGGTTCCCAGTTCGCGAACCTGGGTCTGTGTGCGACAGCTGCGGAGATGCGAGGTTTCTGCCTTGCACAAATTGTAATGGGAGTAGGAAGGTTTATGAGGAAGATGAAGGAGTGTTAAAGAGATGTTTGGAATGCAATGAGAATGGATTGATTCGGTGCCCCGATTGTTGTTCTTAAATTCAGCCCAAAATCAATGAATTTGTGGGCTCATATTTAGTGCAATGGGAACGAATTGATTTGATGCTTTGATTGTTGGTCTTGAATTTGAATCAAAATCAAGGGTTTCGGTGCGTATGCTTTGCCGTTAACTTTGATAATGTAAAGAATATTGCTGCTTTTGGTTTGGCAATGTTTGTGGATTTGGATTCAATTCAAATCTCTCATTGGATTCATCATGTCCTGTGAAGTGTTTGTCACTGGGAGTGTGTTTTGTCTGTTTATTTAAACTGTATTATAAAATAAAGTATGTGTCAGTTTTATACTGAAGTGTTTTCCTTACTGTGGTTGTATGTCACATTTGGGATGGGAGATTGGTTTTTTCGTTTTCATGCATGTGTGATTGTAAATACTGATTTCAATATATTTTGTTCTTTTAGCCACCATTCTGCACCAATAATTGTGGATGAGCAATGGTTTCATTTTCATTGAAAATTTGAAATGTAAATACTCATTTCTCTCTCTCCTGTGCGCTTGGTAGTTGGTATGCGGAGACTAAGAATATGGTCTGTGCTGTGATTCCTCGGGTGATAGTTTTTTGATGATGACTGTTGTTATTATGGCAAACATTGTGACCCTGTTTTATCAATGAAATTATGATTGCATTGTTAACTTATGGAATTTTTTTCAGAAATGGTCTGGTTGTTGTTTGATTGAACCATTTCTTCAATCTTTCATTTGGATTAGATTCTGCTTCTAGTTATCAAATTAGAGGACTTGTGTGCAAATTTTAAGCAAATATGAAATTTCAACATTTCATCATATTATTATTTCAATTTTTGTTTTACTATTAGTTATGGGAAAGTTACTCGTATCATGTGGTAATGGAGGGAGGCTGTGCTTACATCAAGTATATAAATTTTGGTTCAATGAAACTAATATAATTTTCTGAATTTTTTTGGGGTTACCCAATTCTTCTATATATACTTGATAAGTTTCTCACTCCCTTTTCTTTTGGGCTGTCTTAATCTGAATGTTTGGGTTACTGAATGGCTTGCTGATCCACCCTTTTTAGTATTTGGTTTTGGGGCATATGTCTTGAATTTCATCTGAGTATTTTGGTTTCTTTTCAGTAACTTTTGGTCATGTCTGTCCAAAATATTAAGATGGTTTAATTTGTGTACTGTTTTTGCTTAAGCATATGAAAATAATGGGTCAAATTTGTAATCTTGATTGAATCGTTAATCCTTATACTGCCCTTAATATTCTGTTTCAATCCTACTAATGCTAACAAGTTCTTGGTGTATTATATTCTTTTCATCATTACATCTATTTGTGATTTTCCCTTCTCATTTTGGATTAGGGATGGTCCATTTGCCTTTTATTTGGTTTGGGGTTTTTTTAAGACACGAGGATATTATCCTACTTTTTTCGAAGGTTGAATGACGTCAAATCATCATGCCCCTTATACCGCAGGGACACATACTACAATGGATGGGAAAACGGGCTGCAATCCCGTGAGGGGAGCTAACTCTAAAAACCGGCCCTCAGTTTGGGTTGCATGCTGCAACTTGCCTACATAAAGCTAGAATTGCTGTTAATCGGGGTCCGTTCCAGACAGCTTTCCTTCCTTTTCCTGGGATAACACTTCTTGCAAGCTTTTTCCTCATCGCCCTCCCTGTGGAATTCTATTGTCTATGGTCAGATTCATGTTCTTTTTGTTCTCCCAGAAGAGAAGCTACGTGTTTGCTGACACTGGACTTATCCATGCTGTTCAAAGTTAGTTTTAATTGGATTAGTGCCAAACTCAGCCTGGGATGAAAGTTCTCTTCTGGGTCTTAATTCTCAATCTATTTTGTTTTCTGACATTTTCCTGAAAGAGATGGAATTTGTTAACATTTGACTTGTCTGTCCACTTATATAATGGCTATTCATCTGTACTCAGTGTTTTGTGTGTCATTCACAAAGATGATCGAAGTTAAGTTGTCATTGTAAAGAATAGGCGATGTCCATTTATTGTTGCTTTTAACAATGCAAAATTCTGGCTATCAGCGCATTTTACACACAGCTCTCACAAAGAATGCACACATGATCTGTGCAGATTCATGGATTTGTAACTGTAATTAGCACTTCTTCCTCTCAGAACTATGGAAAAAATCATCTGTATAAATGATTTATGAAATAGGAAAAAGCTTATTAAGAGAACTTCTTGCTCAAACTTCTTGCTCAAAGTGTCTATGGAGGTGCGCTTTTGTACACTATTTTAATTCTGTTTGTCCTGTATATAACTCTATAATTTTACAACAGGTGCTTGTATAGCAATGAGGTTTCATTGCATGGAGATGGTTTCCTACTTGGAATCATCGTATTACAGTATGTGGTCTTGGACTCTTTTGTGCAAATCTTGGATAAAATATGCTAGTTTTTTGTTACTGTTTATTTGTTTTCAGGATGTTTCCTGTTCGTTGTGGCAACAGTTGATGCTGTTGTTGCTTCCAGAACTGCAGGGAAAATATGTTACAACTCACCGAAATGAAATAAATCCAAATCCTTGGAGACACTGATTTGAGAGTTGAATTTGTTCATTTCTTGAAACTAAAGCAACAGGTGGGAATAAAATGAAAAAAAAGGTTTGATTAAAGAAGCAATATTAACATTTTTCGTGCCCGTGCCCGTGCCCGTGCCCTTGCCCTTGCCCTTGCCCTTGCCCGGTGAAGAGTTTCTTTAACCATGCTTGTTTACAAATACACATATGGATCCATAACTCCATATGTTTGATAATGGAGAACTTTCCCATTCTCATTAAATAAAAGGAAACAACTGCATGAACACACTTGACAGGGCTTTGGATGCCTTTCAGATTACACTGATGAGCACATCATTGTTTCCTATGCTGCTATTGACTCAAAAGAACACACTCAAGCTCAATCTCTAGCAGTCCTCTCTCGACTTTCTGCAGCCTGAGAGTGATTTCCTGCTTTACTTTCCCATCCACCAGGGAGATGATACTATCTTTCACCAAGGTGTTCTCTATGCTTGCCACCCACTTCCCGAGCTGCATCGCTTCTTGGATTGCAGAATTCTCATAGGCTTTGGCAGCAGAGAGCAGGGGTTGAATGTCGATCTCCGCCTCCCCCATAAAATCATCGGTTGAGAATGTATCTTTGTCATAAACAAGCTGCAAACAACAATCCCAAAAGGCTCATTAGACATGATTCAGCACAGGAAAGCTTTTCATGTCAGAATTGATGCCTAACATATTAATAAACTACAGCATGCAACATTAAGTGCTTGATTCTATTGAGCTGTTCAATTTATGATAATAGGAAAAAGTAACCCCTACCAAACCCATTTAAAAGGCATTGTAAATTTAGAACAAAATCAACAGTGTTTTGTTTTTATTTCTAAACCGAAACAAGGACCAACTTATGTAAGTGATCTGATTATACCACTTCAGTTTCATAGGTAGCAGCCAATCCCTCAAGTATGTTCCATTTGATGTGAAATTACTGACGGCAAAAATTCTAAAAGAAATTCAATTTCGATCTCATCTAAAATCCACCATACTCTTTTTATTTTGGTACAAGGGAAATAAAAGATCCAGTAAATCTCTTATGCTGCCAAGGAATATAGAAACATAAAGTGAGGACCCAGACCCTTTGAGTGTTTTTTAATCTTTACAGAGGCTGAGAGGACACGGTCATATTTTCTCCATTGGACCTCAGTGTGACGCTAGCTGATTGGGTCGCATAAGTAGGTACTCAGAGCAAATGTGTGAAAACAATTTATCAGGGCAGTGGCATTGGAGTTCACAAAGAGTACTATAAAATCTAATCTCAAATGAGTACTATAAAATCTAATCTCAAATGGCTTCACAAAGAAGGCAAAGGCATTGGAGTTCAGGCAGTGGCCAAGAGAGCTTGTTTGGCCATCACAGTATACTGTTTATGGTACTTTAGCAACAAGAGGAGATTTGAAGGCTTAGTCACCCTTCCTGATGCTGTTATAAAGGTGATTCAAACTCACACTTTTAGAATAGTGTAAGATAAATTTCCCATTCTCTGTATTTGAGTTATAGTTTTTTTTTTGGCTAATTTACCCCTGGGTATGGGTTTTGATGTATTTGAGTGGTAGTTATTTGTGGCATGAATGCCCTGGGTTTTACCCAGTTTGAGTTGTATTTGCTTCTCTGGTTGTGTGAGCTATGGGCTCCCTTCCTGGGTATGCCCAGTATTTGTACATATCCATTTGGTCTATAATATAATTTTCTGATCAAAAAAATAAAAACAATTTATCATGAACATTAGTTTTCATGTAATTCTGTAATGGGCTACTTCCAAAATTACGGTTCATTCCTATTTTCACATATGAATTTTTTAAAAAAAACAGAAGCAAATTATCTATCCATGGAGTCACTTGTGTGCAGCATGTAGAGTGAAACTGACAATCAAACAATATATTAGTGCCAAGAAAGGACAAACATAAGAATCTATGCCATTAAAGAGTTTAATTTTTTATTTTTTCTTGTTTAGTTGGAATGAGAAATGGATATGCTATATTCAGGATGCAGGGAAAAAAATAGAATCAGGTGAATAGGGGTCTCATAAACTCTGTGTGGAAAAGGGTATCAGAAAGTAAGAACAGAAAAAAGAAACATGGAAGAGACGCAGGAGAATTGCATATAGGGTGAAATAAATCAGTGCTGGAAGCAGAGAAAAGAGGGGAAAAATATGTACGGCAAATATGTTTATCATTTTGTGAGACTAGATGATGGTTTTTCATATTATTTACAATTTATAAAGAGATCGCTGAGGAAATAGAGAAGGAGAAAAAGAAAAAGAAAAATGGGATCCTGCTGCTACTTTTTTAGCCATTAGGAACCAAGCTTCTAGGATTTTACTGTCCTTTCCTTTCCAACAATTTTTGAATTCAAAGCCAATGAAGCTACGATGTTGAAAGGCGGCTTGATCTACTTAGTGCATTCAATACATTATGTTTACCAATTTAGTCCCTAAAAGGAGTTTAATCTATACAAAGATAACATTTTCAAAATTTGCCCAGAGTCACGTTGAAGCAAGCAAGTTGCATTGTCAGCACACACACACACGCATAGAGAGAGAGAGAGAGAGAGAGAGAGAGAAAGTAATATTTTATTATTCTCAAGGATCAGTATTTGGTAGTATATGAGCATCATGAGACCGTAATAAAATGAAAAAAGAATGAGCAGGAACAATCATGCAGCTTAGTATCAATATATACCCAATGCAGGATATTACCAGAAATTGCAAGACATTCTATAGCAAGGTTTGCATGTGCCTGGATGAAGTGTGGAAATAATTCAATGTGCATCCAAATTTTCAGTTCCACATCAAGTTAGAATATGCATGAGAGAAACTGACTTACCAATTTTAGGGGAGGAATAGTATCCGGAATTGACAGTAGTAGGCTCTCATTCCAGACTGGGTTCAGATTGCTTTTTATAACGCGCGTCTTCATTGACTGCAACAGAATTTATGAAGAAATTAATCTTTAACAGCCAGTTGACCCAAGGGAAATAATCAGGAGTTGCATAAGACATAACTCACTTGGTGCCCCAATGTAAGGATGACATAAGGATCACTAGTCACTACATCCCGAACAGCTAAGTTGGTGCCTCTAACGACATTGACCTTTATCAATCCGACAAATTCAACCATACCCGCCTACAAACAATACTCATAAGAGCTATAAGACACAGGAATCCAAGTCAGTTTTAAAATCTATAGTGATGTTTGGATTGATTGATGTCTAGATTTTCATAGAAACATCTTTGCAATATGCTGGCTTTCAAAGTATCCTTTTCTTGTGGCATTAATAATAATAAGGGGGGATTCCAATTTGGGGTTGAGATGTTCTTGTGAAAGTCCTGGAAGGCTATTTGACAGTTATATCCTCTTTTTATTCCTTATGGAATTTTTATTTTTTTTTGGTGGGAAATAGGCATCATACTCAGTTTTGGGAAAACATTTGGGTGGGCGTTCTTCGCTTTGCTCATTTTTCCCCTTTTGTGCAGGCTGTCCTCTTCGCACAACGAATCTATTTCTTCATTCTTTATCTCTAATGGGGCTGGATTCTATTGTTTCCATTTTTGTAGGGTTCCTATTGAAAGGGCAGTATTGGAGCTTGCCTCCTCCTTAAGTTTGTTGGATGATAAGATTCTTTCCAAAAGGAGGGACTAGTGTTCCTGGATTCTTGTTTCTTCAGGGGAATATTCTTCTAAATCTTTTTTTTGAGCATTTAACCAATAAAAACTTGCCTTTCCCGCTTCATAGATCTATTTGGAAGGCTAAAGTCATCTCTAAGATTAATGCTTTTCTTTATTTGTTTGGTCGTTTTTAATAGAGTTAACACTACAATATGCTGCAAAGCAGGAGGCTTTTCAAGGCTGTATCTTGGGATGATGTTTTCTTTGTTTTGAAAATTCAGAATCTGCTTCTCACTTGTTCATTCTTTGCTCCTTTTCTTGGAGAATGTGGAACAATCCTTTTGGTTTATTTGCAGAGAGTGGGGTACGTCTGGAGTTGGTGGAATCTCTTTTTAGATTTTGTAAGGGGTAAAGATGCTTTGGTGTTGTGGAGGTGTGCAATTTTTGCAGTTTCATGGGGGGTTTTGGGTAGAGCAAATGCTTGTATTTTGACGGGGACGAGGATGCATTTGATTATGCTTTTGGACAGGATTCAATATCTTGCCTCCTTGTGCATTTTTGCAGCCAGATGTTTCATAAGGTTTTCTTTTTCTGATTAACAGCGTGATTGGCTGGCTGTGCTGTTGATTTATTTTAATTTTTTTGTTCTTGTATCTTTTGAGGATTTCTTATGCTTCTTGTTATACTTCTTATTTTTCGTAATAAAATCCCTTATTTTTCAAAAAAAATAAAATAATGATAAAGGCGAAGAAGCTTGGTTTAAATTGACAGATAAGATTAGAAAATCATGAGTAATTTTTCAGTAAAAAGCCGAGAAGTCATTGAAAGAATATGAGAATCTAGTTTCTTTCTTTCTTTCTTCTTCTTCTTCTTCTCTTTTTTTTTTTAAACTGAATTCTTCAACTAAACAACAATTCGAAAGAATGTGTATTACTTCACATTTTCCAACTGTATCATGCTTCAATTATAAAAAGCAAATTCAAAGTTCAAACACCCTTGAATAATCTGATAAGCAATTAGCATGAGTCAAAATAGAAAACGATTACCAGAGAGTTGTTTTTTCTTGAGTGCCTGTGCTCTTCTTTTCTTCTCCAGCTGTTCCGGAATGCCTGCCCAAGTCCATGGATTCGACTAGTTGTTTGTTTCTCATATTGTTTCTTATCTTGGGTTGGACCAGAATTATGGCTCAGATAACTGCCTGGATAGGGAGTTGAACTACAATTACGAACTGAGAAGGGGCAGAACAGCTGTTCATCTGAGTTCACAAATTGTTGTAGCTCATATTTTCTCCTGAATATTCAAATCAGAGGATTTGTGAATTAGAATGGTTTTCGGTTTCTGAAGTTATGAAAAATGTGATACCCATATTACCTGATAAAATCTGAGCGCTCCTCTATGGAGGAATCTGGTTTTGGTTTTTTGTAGTTTTCTGGAATCGAAGCTTCATACTTCAGGTTTACCAGCGTATTTCCACCCAAGCCTACTAAAGTATCAACTTGTTCATCTGTCCATTGATCTAGTTTAACAGATAATACCTGCAATATAAATAATAGTCACTTAGTCAGAAAGAGAAACCTATTCTGTTGGCACACTACCCCTACCATGTTATTATTTCAAATTTTATAGAATGCCCAAAGACAATGCTTTTATCGATTTATTTATTTACTGGATGCGGGCCCAAAGACAATGCTTTTATTGATTTATTTATTTACTGGATGAGTGCCCCCGCGGGGGGGGGGGGGGGGGGGGGGGGGTGTGGCGCTCTGGAAATGCAGTGAAGCAGCATTTCTTCCCTCACTAACCTACCCATTAATTGAGTTTTTATGAATATGAGACTGCATGCAGTAGAAAAGATGCTTAACATCTAGTAGTTCAGTATTGTAAGTGAACACCTCTCCACTAATGGATTTAGAGTTTATGGATCAGCTAAAAATACACCATTGATAAGTGACTTGTATTACTTAAAAAAATTATATATGCACATAAAGGATCAAGCTATAAGTAAGACAAACACCATGGGATAAATCATCTGGTATATGCTAGAACAAGAGGCAAAAACAAGCAGTTACATTTCTTAAATTTTTTTGCAATACCCACTGCACACCGCTCCCTTGACATATAGCAGCGGGATATCCCTAAATTGCTTTTCACATATAAGATGACAAATACTTTTGAGTTGTAATTAAAAAAAAAAAAATGATATCACACACACACACAAGTTGCTGGGCGATGATCAAATGTTCTTTAGTAGCATGGAGGCTACATCTCAATAGGTGCTAAGGCGGCTCTTATTCAGCTGGCAGTGGCTACTATTTTTGTTTTCTTATTGTCTTGCTTAAGATTTTTACCATCATTTCCAAAAGATGTTCAAGATGATGACAAGGGATATTTTCTTGTGGTTTGGAATGCTGAAGAGAAACAACCATCGTATTGAACAGAATGGGGGAGTATAGGCCTAATTCTTTAGGGGCCTGTTTGGAACTTGGAAAATGTAAGGTAAAGGAAAGGAAAATATTAATAATTTGGTTATCAAGAAAAATGAGAAAGAAAATTAAATATATAGCAGAAGTTCAATTTTACATATCATTAACATTTGCTTGTTCTTAATTTTTAATCATATTAGAACAAATTATTTTTAATCATATTTCATATAGAAATAAAATGCAATGGAAAATAAACTTTCTCCTCAGTTTCCTTTTTTTTTTTTTTTTTTAATTACTTAAACAAAATCTCGATCCAAATAGAGCCTAGGTGATCTTGGTAAATAATTACGCAAAAAGGCCTTGAATACCATTGCCTGGAGCAAAAGAATCTACTTTTCACTTTACCAGAGATTCAAGGTCTAGAGCATGTGCACCTATATGCATGTAATAGATATTCATGTATGCATAGTTATAAGGTAAGCTGGAGCATATGCTAAAAGTAATAATAGAAGCAAGAGAAATCTATATATATATATATAGAGAGAGAGAGAGAGAGAGCGATGAGAAAATGAATTGATAAATGAAGTCCAGTAGTGGCCCTCGTATGCTACTATGCTCTAAAGTTTATGTCTTGAGTTTGAACCCAGCATCATGCAGCCTGCGTTGCCAATTATATAAGAATTATGCCCTGCACCACGAAGCACTGAAAACCTTGAATCTCATTAACTTGCCACCTACCACAATGGACTAGGTTCTCTCTCTTGCCTTTCTTCTCATTGTATGATGCTTGTTCTGGGTTGAGAAAAGATTTGTAATAACTTAACTCCAGGTTATAGGTTGAGAGGTTCCTCTTGTAGTGATATTTTTTACATCTTTCTTGCTTTTTTTCCCCCTTTGCTAATAAAACATCTCTTTTCCTAGTGGCAGTATATGAACTTCAGTTCATCCCATATGTCACCTAATTATTTGAATAGATCAAGGGGCTTTTGCCCAATTGAACAATTCCAAGATCAAGGTGCATTGTCCAGCAAGCTCAGCTCTTATCTTCCTTTTGACACCTCATTTACCTCTCTCACCAGAAAGTATAAATTGAACTACTAAAGTTTCCCATTGGTGGCCACTAAAAGGCCTTAACCCCTGTAATTTGCTTCAAGGCAGACAGTATGGATATGTACTCTTGATTGAACAGTAGCTTTCTCCAGATTATGAAATATCTCCATTGATCTAGACTGTTTAGTCCTCAGCAAGTATGGCAAGATTCAGAGGCGGTCTCCATAAAGTGTTTCTTCTAGCTGTAGACAAAATTTCATGTTTTGAATAAAAAAAAAAGGAATTGCAGCACTTTTGTTTTCATGAGGGCCTTTTAGGAAGAAAAGAGTAGGAGCATCTTTGAGAACAGGTTTAGGAATGTAAGTCTTCCTGTTAAAAAATCAAGGTGCTTCATAATTCAGGGGCATCATTAGAGATGACATTGGATGATTTTTTGACAAGGCTGGAAATATTAAAGAAGCATTTTGTAACATTTATTTCATCAGTTCCCAAATTGGTTGAATTCTTATGTCCAACATCTGTATTTAGTGAATAATTTATAGAACTATTGCGTCCAAATTTAACAGCAATGCAACAAGAACAGAGTTTTCAGCGTTACAAGATTCAACCAATCAACATAAAATCAAGATGACAACATCAAACTTCATTTGATTTTTTCAGTTGTACTTGAATATCATTGCTTTGTCATAAAGTTAAGCATTCTCACTTTGAGAACTCTTAAACTTATCCTTTTGTGGCATGAGTTGAAAGAAAGCATCCTTCTCAATTCTACATGCATACTACCTAGTAGTTATCCTTAACGATTCTACATGCCTGTTTTTCAAAAAATCTGGCTGACTTAATTATCATCATTTTTTAAAACAAAAAGTTCTCGAGGAGCATGATTCCTCCTTTTACCAATCCTAATGGCCTGATTTTCAAACATAGGGCAAACGATCAGATAATTTGTGAATATGAGATTCAGCTTTTACCAAATATAAATTGAGATGAAAATTCGTAAACCAGGTTTAAGAGCACAGTTTGAATTCCATACCTTAGATATATGCACTCCAAGGCTTCTATGCACGCCAGAACACTTAATACAGATAAATACTCCAAGACTTAATGATCTGATGTCCACCAAGTAAAGTAGAAAGAACACATTATTAGAAAGTAGAGTATTAAGTTCATTTCAATGCCTGCCAAAGCTAAGCAGACTCATTAAAAAAATGAATGGAACAGAAAAGTAAGAGCAAGCTCCTTAGGGGTCTAAGGTACCAGTAAAAACAGGAGCTGTTAGGGTTTTACATTATAACAATAATGTGAAATCTATATAAAAAATACCAAATACAGTGTTTTTTGTTATCTTAACTGTCAACTGTATGCCTAACCAGGTAATATCAGATACAATGATGTGACATCAAAGAGGGAGAGAAGGAGAGACTAGAGAGAGAAGAAAGAGGAGGGAGAAGAAGGCAGAAGGGAGAAACAGAGATAACTTCCTGATTTCTAATTCACTAAAAGCTGCCTTCAACAATACAACCTCCTAATATATACATAAAAAAACTAAAACAAATAAAATTACAAATAAACACCTAAATAAATAATAAAAAAACCCATGGGACACAATGTCCTGCTTCTAGCTATGCTTCACACAAGGGGAAAACTGACCATCCTAATTTTGTTTTGGACACTGCGCTCTAGTGAGGTTTTAAAAGTTTGTTCAATGTTCTATGACTCTAAATGTATTACCCCACAGGATGTGTTGTAAGCTACATTGATGATGTAAACAAATCAAATAATTCCAAAGAAACTTGTAGAAAGAAGATGAAATTTTTAGTTATTTTTGAAAATTATGTTAGTACTTTTACACGAGCTATATATTTGGTGAGAATAAACACAAGAAACATAGGGAATGTTGTGAGCTGTAAAAGAGGATTTTGATATATTCTAAGAGTGTACATTATCTTTGGAACTATGAGATGTATTATCTGATCATATTTACACAAACTATTCATGACATCTATCGATCATAATTAATGTGTACAGAAACATCTGTACTATCAACTTTCAATGTACATGTTCTAAGGGTTCTCATTTTACAGTAACTATATGCATCATAACCATATAAAACTTCAAAGCATCTTAGAAGTAATTTGCACATGAAAGCCTACTGCAGCCGGATAAAGAGTAAAAAAGGCAAAATTTCCCAGTCAACTATTAGATCATGATACTTACACCCATTTTGGATGTGGAGATCCACAATCTGCGCAAAACCTGTTGCCAGATTCACGCAACAGATTCTCAAGTCTTCTTTGTGCGCCTAGTCAATGAAAAATGCAAGTTACAAAAGATAGGTAAAAGTAATCATTCTATAATGCAAAAAGCTTTCATAATAGGCCAAATGAGATATTATGTCCCTAGACAACACTAAGAGAAGCACGCCCCTGATAATTGATGCTATGGAAATTGAATTATTCTAAGAATGTGTATACCGTAGTGCAATCTTTTACTAGCAGTAATGGGCTCTAGAGATGATTTGAATTTCAGAAATAATTGATGCATGTATCAATATAGAATTCATTATGATCGAAGGAAGTTTCAGGAGGACGAAATACAAAATTTGACAATGTTAGCATATCTATATATCCATATTAACAAAAAAATAATCCTAGTCATACAAAGAAATCATCAAAGGTGAGGCTTGTGAAATGCACTGACATTAGGTAATTGGAATAAGTATGCCTTTGAACTTTGTCTCTCTCAGAGCTAGTGGTCATTTAGGCATTAATAAGATTGGTTCCGTACAAGCCACATTTCAAAATGCTGAATTGTTTCTATGACTAATGCTAAATCATACTATCATAGTAACTCAGCACATAAGCTCCTAGCAGCTTAAGCTTTCAGGAGTTATCCTGATTCTGATTACTTAAAAATTTGTATTCCAACATTGAATTTATTATTTGTCTATTTGTTGCCTAAAAAAACTTTGTGAATTTCCACCAAGAGATTTTGCTAATGAAAAAGCTTTTAAAGCTTTTCGAAAATTAAATATGTCGGACATTACGATTTTGAAGGAGTTTCGAATTAAACATCAGGAAGTTCGCGCCAGGCCTGGAAAAATTATTTCGTGGGTTAAACCTCTAGCAGAGTAGATAAAACTTAATTGTGATGAGAGTTGTAGGGGCAATCCAAATACTTCAGGAGGTGGAGGAATTATTCGAGACTGTCATGGCATGGCGAAAGCGGCTTTTCAAGATATTTTGGCAATGGTATGAACAATAGTGCGGAATTAAAAGCAATTCTGGAAGGAAACCGCTTATGTAAACGACTTCATTATTATAATGTGATTATTCAATGTGAATCGCGAATTGTTGTTGATTGGCTTCGGAAAGGTAGATGTACCTTGTGGTATCTTTGAGATTTTTGGGAGGACCTCGTGGTGGAGCTGGAAGGAGTGAACTTCATGGTGATCCATCAATATAGAGAAGGCAATAGTGCGGCTGATTTTCTCGCTAGAGAAGGAGAATTGGGAAACAATGTCATATACGAAGAACAACATCTTTTACCATGTTCTTTGAAAGGTATCTTTCGGATGGATAGGTTAGGTCTAATTTCTTTTCGTCATTAGTTCAACCTCTTGTTTTTTGTTTGGTGGGTTTAGGTTTGTTTTAAGGTTTTGATTTTTTTTTAGGCCTATTTAGAGTTGTTTAGTGGTTATCTATTTGTAACTTGTTTTGCTGGAATCACACTTTTCCTCCGCCATAAGTGAGGGGTTTTCTAATAAAGAAAGGAGGTGCCGCCCTTTTTTACCCAAAAAAAAGCTTAAGCTTTCAGGACCAATGTGATGGCTTAACCTTAAAGAATAGAACTACATTTTTTGAAACTTCAGTTGCTTTGATTTTATCTTCCATATATTTGTTTTCTATTTTCATGTTTTTGAAAAATGGTGGCGGTCAGCATAATGGTAGCAGTTGTGACCATCGTAGACATTACACAACAGGTAATGGACATCACATTCGTGAATTCTTTTCTGCTTTAGCAAATTTTCCAAAATTCACACATCTTGACCCCATAATCTGACATGCTAATGTTTTTAATGATTTGAAGTAAATTTTAATCAATCTAAGTATAATGAATATTACAGGTGTTGGATGTTACCTTGGTTTGTTTTAGTTTTTGTTGTTGCACAATTGCTACAAAACATTCATATTTCAAGCAAGAACACAAATGCACAGCACTAGAACGTGTTTTTGTCTCCAAATTAGGTGTAGGAAAAATATGAAAAATAAGGACAAAATAACTTATAATATGCAAATATGTATGTTCTTTTAATGAGGGAAAAAGTTAATAAACCTAAATGAAAAAAATAAAATTAATAATTAAAATAAAGTCAACTTAGAATTTAGTTTCTAAGGTGTGAACCTTTAATATAGAAAAAAAGAGTGGAAAAAATGCAAAAAAAAAAAAATACAAAAATCTATTTTAGCCATTCACAGCTGGTTGGATAACGTCATGGTCTACAATGATTCATAGCTACTATTATGGTACCATAATGAACCATATTGTCCAATATGGTTGTGAATCAAAGGAACCTCCACGATATTGCCCTGTCACAGTCTCGAAATCCACTGATACCATTGCATAACAAACAGTACAACAATTACGCACCAATTTTTTAAATAACAGAACTTATTTTGCATATAATTTCATTTGGTTGTGACACAATGAGAAGTACCTTCTCATAGACCAGAGGCATTGAAACAGACAAGTTCAATGTAATGGTTTGAAAAAACATTAAAGCACAATATATTCCGTTTCGAGAAAAACATACGCAATGTAATATTCAGTCAAGAACTTCAATAATTAAAGCACAAGATACCAGTAGAAGGTGTCTGTCCTTCCTTTTGGCAAGTCCAACTTGTTGAGGGGTCTGAACATAATAAGTCTAATAAGCAAGCCCCTGTTCCTAAAAATTGAAAAATCAATAAGTTGATGATAACCAATTGAATAGAAATACACAGCATGTGAGTGATTGGGGCACTAAAATGAAATCTATGGAATCTCACAGATATAAGACCCGTTATACGTATATGACATGGAATGTTTCTCCTCCGAAGGTCCTACATTGATATTAAGTTCTACATAAAACCAATGCAACTTTCCCATTAACTAAAATTTCACACTTTTAGAAACAAAGGGACACATCAGACAGAACCAATTATTCACATGTTTGTGTCATGGAGAAAGAAAATAAAGGATGGCCATTTCTTCAACATGCAATTAAGCTTATAGCGATCAAACTCAATAGAATGACAAGACTGTTTGACAAATCTTAGAAAATGAACTGTATGTAGAGGTTTGTGGATATCATTATTGGACATTACAATTCCAGAATTCTACTTTGGCAGAAGAACCCTAACAGAATCAACAAATGCAATGAAGTTTGTAGAAGGAAACAGTCCCAAAAACTATTATGTCAACCTTACTTTACCAGGGAAAAGTGCAAATGATTCATTTGTTAAACCCCACAAAGAATATGCTTATAAATGCATGAACTTCAATTAAAACATGGTTCCCAAAGGCTCTATGAAAACTACAGACCATGTATCTGCCATTCTTCATTGAGATTCATCTTCCTTCCAACATCAAAAAGCAAAATCACAAATACTTTTATGTTAAAAGTGCCTTCAGTCTACTAGCGACTTCTGCTGACATGCTGTCTGAGTTTTCTTTTCATGTCTTCAACTAAGTACAATTGAAATTGACAAAGTGAACTATTATTATCAGATAAAATGACACATAGATCACACCACAGTACACCATTTCTTCATCAGAAGCCCTTCTGTTTTGCCAACAACCAACACACCAACACATTATTTTTTATCTACAATTAACTGAGGGAATGATTTGCGAATTCCACATTCCTTGATAATATCTTCACGAATATTATTTCTTCAATTTAACCATAATTATTCTAGTGTTACTTAAATCTATTGTATTGCTTCCGCCGCCCCCCGCGCGCGCCCCCGGGGGGGAGGGGGGGGGGGGGTGGTGGGGGTGGGGTGTGGTGGTGTTGGGTGTCGGGGGGTGGGATCTATTTTCACCATCATGGACCGATGGCACCTCATCAAGACTATTTTGGTGCAACCCTATGAAAATGTATTTCTGTTAAACTTATCTATTAAAAAAGTCATAAACCTTTTGAAATTTACCCTACAGAAAGCCAATGCAACGTAGAGAGACAAAACTCGTTTAAGCCAAATAAGTGTCTCTGCATAAAATTTTCATGAATAAACACAAAAATTACCTGAAACATTGTTGAGCCGAGTCTCTTCCTGCTCAGTAGACATCTCCAGCTCCTAAATTTTGAAACCCAAACCATGAAATTTGCTACAATATGAAAATACCCATCTCATCAGCTTCCTCTCTGCATTTGACCAATTGGGTGTTAAAGAACAAATTCAAATCAACCTCTTTATGCAAAAATATACATGATTCAGAGAGAGAGAGAGAGGAGAGAGAATTTGAAAAACCACAACATGAAGGGATTGGAACAGACAAAACGAAGAACAGCAACTAATTCTTACAGATTGAAAGAAGGAGATGCTAACAAGACTTGGGAGAGGAATTTGAGGTCGAGATTAGGAACGATGCAATGAAAGAAAAGGGGATTTCACAAATAATGGGCGAACCCAGGAAAAAAAAAAAAAATCGTGAAAACTGCGGGGATTAATATTACATAAAAGAACAGTTGACCGGAATCAGGAAGATTTGATGATGGGTGGGAAAATTGGGAACAAAAGATTTCTCGTTTTGTTTTTCTATCGAATTTTGTTTATTTAATTTTTGTTAAATGAGATTTTGTCCCCACCAAAAAGTCAGGGACGAGTTATTTGATTTTCGGAACGAGAGTTATTCTGGTCGTTGGTTCGTCACCGGTCATCTGAACGCTGAAGGACTACCGCTCCCCCACGCGTTCCCCCAGCGCGTGTACATCTCCGGATAATTAAAATGTGCTCCCTATATTAAAAAGAAATGTTTTTAAAAACGTGAGTCACTTGCTCCAAAATTTTCCTTCAAAAAAATTAGTCTATATATTATTTAATTATTTTATTTTTTAATTTTTGTACAATATATATTATAATGGGAATATTATTTTTTAAAATTTATAATTTTAAACTATCAAATTATCAAAGTCTTAATACCAATTCATTGATCTCCAAATCTATAATTTTTTTAAAAAAATGCATATATATTTTTTTAGAAATTTAAATATAAAAACAAAAAATATCATTTTTTTTAGTTAATTTCAGTTTCAATTGCAATGTTCTAAACTTTTTCTAAAGATTCAGCCATTTAAATGTAATTTCCTATTAGGAACAAAATAATGCGAATCATAAGTTAAAAACCTAAATTTTTTTTTTTTCATATTTTCTGATAGCCAGCCAATAAGAGGGAGAGAGACATGTGCACATTATCATAGAGGAATTTTAACACATGCTATAGCGAGTTAACTTGAACCTTAGAGAAATCTCATTTTCTCACAACTTCTCAGTCGCATGTACACAAAGACTAATTGTCAAAAAGTATTGTGAAAATCAATACATGAGATATTAGATCTTAAAAGATTGAAAAGAAACTAGTGTAATGAAAAAGGGAAAATTGAAAAGTTTGCGATAGAATTAGATTGGTCATCGATATAGTCTGATGAGAATTAGACCGACCTTACTTCATTGTTTTGTATTTGTTGTTACGATATACTGTGAACTGGTCAATAAAGCAATGATATGAGGGAGAGAGAATTAAAGATGGTAATTATTATAATTTGGTATTAAAACCTATTATTGTGAAATATAAATAGATTCAACATAATATTTCTCAGGGAGTGTAGCCAAGACAATATTTATTGTTGACTAAATTTATGCATATGATTATTGAGCTAATAATAAATCTATCTCTACGATCTAGAATATTGCAATTGCACTAATATTATTAATTTTTTTTTTAATTTTCAAAAAATGTTGATTGATTCTTATATTTTAAAAAAATTTAGTGAGTAATACTAATTCTTACCATTATCAAAAGAAAAGATTAATGTTACGCATATCAAACATTGCTTGCAAACTTGTTTTGGACAAGAAATAGACGAAGTAAATATAATTATTTTGAGTCAATGTTTTACAACTTAATATAGATAAATTATCATCTTAGTTTGACTGATTATGTAGATCATTCTCATTAACTGATTTTTATTCTATAGAAAAATAGTTGTTGTAAATTTTATATTCTTAATTCAAAACTACTACACAGGATGGATTTGGATGTCAGAGACAACCTCCTATTACATATATTCAAAATTCTTCTATTTTGGGGGTTCATTTTTCATTTTTTGATTGCGAGTCAATATTAAATTTACAACTAAATATAGATCAATTATTATTTTATCTTGATTGATTATTTAGATCATTCTCATTAATTTCTTTCTATTTATTTATCTATTTATAAAAACTGGTTAGTTGTTGCAAAATTTTTCCTTTAATTAAAAATTACCTCAACATCGCCAATTTTGGATGTTAAAAAAATCCTCTTAATATTTGATATATCCCAAAAGTATATCACCTCATAAAGTCAACAGGAGACTAAGACCCAACATTGATGAGGGCAGTTACCACCAAAGTCTATTGCTCGGTCAGAGCAATTGACGCCTGCCTTATAAATGACGAGAGCAATCCGTGCCAATGAGGAGCGATTCATGCTCGTACCATAATTCGCCAATAAATGACATATCACCCTCGGGTCCTTCGCTATAAATAGGAACCCAGAGAAGAGGTTAAGGTATCTCATTCTTAACCCATCTTTACTGTTGCTTATAACCTTTCTAAAAGCAGTCCCTTACTTAGGCATCAGAGAGATCCCCCGGAGTATACCCCGGGTCCTCCAAGCCTCTCTTTCTTTGTCCTTTTCAGGTGATCGGGATCAGAAAACTCATCGGAGGTCACTTGATAATTTTTTGTTGCAACTGTTGGCGTCGTTTGTGAGAACATTTCTAAGAGGTTTTCTTCCTACTTCTGATCTTCGATCCCTGATCACGATGACATCATCAGAGTATTGGCTCGATCTCTCTTTCATCTTGATCGCTATCAATTACTACACCATTATCAATGTAGAGACCTGAACCCGTAAATAAGGAAAATAAATAAGAAAGGGGTAAAAAGGGAATAACAGCAGGGTTCATCGACGAAGGCAGTATGTTCATCGACGAAGTCCCTTCAACTCTTCGTTGTTGAAATTCAGAGTGTTGTCGACGAAAAAATACCAAGCTAACCAAAGAAAATATCCAGATGGGGTTTGTTGACGAGGGAAGAGTTTAATCCATGAACAACCTAGCTGGTTTGCCGATGAAGGCGCCGCTTCGTCGACGAATTTGACTCGGTCAAAGGCTCTATAAATATTATTTTTGGTTGCTTAAGGGTTAAGAAAACCCAAAAACTCACTCTCTCTCTCTCTAGAACCAGCGAGTTCTCTCTCTCTCTCTCTCTCTCTCTCTACGATTCTTCGCCGTTCGTCATCCGTTTCGACAATCGGAGGTTCCTGCGTGGATCAGAAAGAGAAACTCTATAGTTATAGCTGATTAGATCATTGTTTTGAGGATTTTCGGGATTTTTCCTAAAATCGAGGTAAGGATCTGGATTTGTTTTTGAATTGGTAGATCTGTAGTAAATAGGATTATATTGAATTATTGTTCTTCGATTTTTAGGTTTTGAGGTTTCTGTGTCATAGTTTTGGATTTTTAGATTTTTAGCTCGTGTTCCGGTTTTTACGTTAAAAGGTAATGGGATTTGTTTACATCAGTATTTTTAGAAAAAGAAACCACAGAATATGTAGCCTATGTTTATATGTACTTATTGGCTGCTTATTTGTAAAGTTTTATTGGGTATAAATGTCGAATCTTATGGTTTTGGCAAAAATGGAGTTTTTGGCATATGATCTCCAAATTTCTTATACTACTTTATTTGCATTAAAACTAAAGTAGGAGATGCTTGAAATTCTTAAATAGCAGCAGAAATGATATTTTATGAACCGGCTTATATGAAATGTATAATTTACCAAATAAGTGTGACATATGATATGAATTGAATCTTTATTGATTTGAGATGTACGTGTATGAATTATGGGGACTAAAGTCCCAAGTGATTATCAGAAAATGCAGAAAACAGGTGCCAGTTAGATGTCGTGCCAAGTATGAGAAAAGGGTAAAATCGAGAGGCTACGAGCTGGTTTTTACCACAGTATGAATGAAAGTATGCATGAATGAGATTATGAAAACACTATATATGATATTGGGACTGCAACTTGTCTCAATAGTATATGAAGCTTTAAAAAAGCTTATTTTATGTAGGCTTAGTACCGTTGCCAAAATAGAGGTACAGTGCAACCACACGTAGTTATTGTTCAGTGTGGGTACCCAGTAGTAGGCTTTGTAAGAAGGGCCATTGATCAAAAGGGATCAGAATGGTGATGGCCAAGTTGGACTACAGTATGTTATGATGCCTGATGATGCCTGTACATACAGGGCTCGATCAGTGTTTTCTTATCGCACAACCCTTGCCACGGGGAGTTACTGGCATAGTTATGATAGTTTCGAGCTAGACGGTGTTCTAAATATGCCTATACATGATTTAAAGGCTTTACTGGGCAGAGTCACAGGTCTGAGTACCAGACGGAGGGATCGTACAGTGTATGGGCCTGTACCCTACCCTAACCTCGGGAACTCTCACTTGTAATGATGTTGGGTTTTATATTATCAGGGAGTTATATATGCACTATATATACATTATAATATTAAGAATGTGCAATTTATGTAACTGTTTTCAAACAAAAATATAACTGTACAGTCACACACTAATATAATATCTTCCTCTTTACTAAGAAGTGTCTCACTCCAATCTTACAACCTTGTTTTCAGGAGTTACAGGAAATTGGTCCTAGTCTTCTAGAAAGACTTTAGAGCGTAGCGTCTGGTTAGCTAACTTAAGTTTTGTAGGAGTTGTTTAGCCAGGATGAGCTTCTTTTTGGGAATGTAATATAGTTTATGTTTTACGTACTGATGAATGTATGTAAAGAACAGTTAGATGCTTTGGTATGTCTATTAGAATCCATATGAATGTTTTATGTTTTTCGAAATATATGTGAGTATAGATCATTATTAAATACCCGTATGTCCCTGTTTAGGGCGGGTAGTTATGTATGTTATAAGGATTTGTATAAGATATGTATGTATAGTAGCACTCTGGGGCCGTATTAAGGGTCGGGGCGTTACAATCAAACCCATCTAATAATTGGGTGCAAATATTATCAAGATGGACGGTGAAGATTCCATTCCTCCATATCCTGTATTTCCAAGAGTCAATGGATTTGAAACGTTCAATGGTTGCATTCTCAAAATTTACAATTGCTTCATCATTTTGTTGCATTAAAATTGCCTTTGAGCTCATTTTGCAGGATTACTAATAATCGTAATCCTACACTTCTACTAACCCTGTGGATGTAGAACTTTGCTGTCCCCATTTCATCATCATTGCAGATTAGAAACAAAAGGAGTGGTGATGAGATCTCCTAAAGCCACGATGAGAACACAACATTTTAGCAAAGGAATCGAGAACTAGAAGGGGATAATCAAAAAATTTATGACACCACACAAATCCTTATCAAATGAAGGATCTAAAAATCCTAGCGGCTTCTCTAGCACTTGTGAGAATGCCAACCGCACCACAACTCGGAGTCTCAGCGACCGTTCCATTTGACCACAAAAAATGGAGCCTTTTAGATCCATGCGCCTGGAGCTTGGAACCGATTCTCAACAACATCGAACCTTCTCACAGTAGAGCAACACGAGCCTTTGTGATTGAAGCGACTCCCAAACCCATTTCTCCATCCCTACTCTCAATGGAATTTGGATTTTCTAACTCAACAATAATATCAAGCTACCACTCCTTTCTGTCAACACTCCATACAAATCTTTAACTTGTAAATCTTTTATATCGGTAGGGAGCTCTTTAGGTTGATTAAGGAATGAATTATCCCCATTTGAAACCCATAGGGTGTTCTAATAGGTTGACGCTCGTCTTTGGATTGAAACCTCTCTTTGTAACGCCCCGTCCCCCTACGTGGGCTCGGAGTGCTACTAATCCATTCATTTACCTGATAATCCACATTCTAACATCATGTACACAGCGTAAAACATAAATATAATTTCCACAAATATAATACCAGAGTTTACTATTTCTATCCATAATCCAAAATAACTATTCATCACCTGTATTCTCATATATACACATATCTCCCAAAAACATTCAGTATTCACAAACACCAGTATGTTTCACAATCATCCATATCTCAAAAGACTTAAAACATAAAACATAAAATATAAAATGTATACATCCCAAAATATCATCAAAATTATACCCTTTTTTCTAAAAAATGCTATAACAGCTCAAGCTCTCTAAGCTCAATCTCGTGGAGACCCTGAAAAAGATAAGTCATATTTGGGTGAGACACATCTCAGTAAGGGAAAAAACAATATATTAAAACAGCGTGTGACTAACATAAGTTAATATAACAACATAATATTTAACATTTCAAAATCGTTAACATAATTTCTGAAATCATTTTCTGATCTTATACAAACATATGCAAGGTATTTTACCCACGAGATTACTTAAGGATAGGGGTGATTACCTACCCATACAAGTAGCACCCCTATGCTCTAATACATTTGGCAACCCGAAGGTCACTACTGAAGCATATCAGGGCACTCACCTTACTCAGTAAGCCCTCTAGTGTTAGACTGATCTCGTACTCACACAGTTCAAACAAAGGTTTACCAGCAAAGGCCCCCAAGGATAGGGAAATCTACCGGCCCATACAAGTAAGTTCCCTCTGCCCTAGTATGTTATGCAGCCTACTGCTACATTTGATACTACTAGCGTACTCACCTTTCTTAGCAAGCCCTCGGGCGAAGAGTATGCCCCGCCCCAATTGTAACATATTCTATTAGCATAAATATTTCTAATATCATAATACATTATTCCTTCTATCATTATTCAACCATTCATGTAATGACCTGGGGAATTATGGTATTTAAATAATAAAGAGGGAGAAAAAGAAAATTAAAAGGTGGCACAGCAGGTCCTCACTTTCGTCGACGACGTGACATATTGGGCTCGTCGATGAGGGTGCGCTTCGTCGATGATAAAATACCGAGAGGCTATTTATCCATCTCTGAATTTCATCAATGAGAAACAAATGTTTGTCGACGAACTTCCTTTGTGACCTCTTCGACAAGGTGACGTGGCTCGTCGACGAAGGCTAGTGTATAAATAGTCTTAAACACGATTTTTCAGCTGATTTTTCGCGCAGAAACCCTCCTTTCTCTCTCTCCTCTTCGGTTTCCACCCCTTCTCTCTAAGTTTATGGGTCGGATTCTCGCCGGTTCAACGATCTGAGGCCACCACGACACTCCTAGAAGAGTTCTCTTCAAATCTGCTGGAGTGGATCGTTGGTGGGGCTAGCTTGAATTCCATCCCAGATTCCGGATAAGGTTTTTTATTCAGTATTTGACTTCCCTACAGTTGTAGAAAATGTAGTACACGTAGAAATACTGAATTTTTGTTCTGTGAGATGCTATTTTCAGGGTGTTGAACGGGGAACCCTGCAAGTGCAAGACTGAAATATTTTAAGGGCTCTTTAGGAATCAGATAAGGGGATAAATTAAGTTAGTTATTTTATGAAAATATATGTATAATTTTACAGCATCTGATTTCAGGAATATATATATATATATATATATATGTGTGTGTGTGTGTGTGTGTGTGTGTGTGTTTGGGAAAATACTGCTATAAACGATCATATGTTCTAAATATGCGTAATACATATTTTGTGTGGCATGAGTAGAGTTTATTATGAATTACTGTTTTCTGAGAAAATGTTAAATAATACAGAGTTTTTAAATGGTATACCGGCGTATGGGCCGAGAGTTATATATGATATATCGACGTACGGGCCGAGGATGTTCTCACATGATATGTCGGCGTACTAGCCAAGCCTTTTATATGATATGTTGGCGTATGGGCCGAACTTCTTATTTGATATGTGATACGGCGTGCAGGCCGTGATTGATAAAATATGAAATGTTGGCGTAAGGGCCAATGATTTTCATGTTATGAATGAATGTGATATGATGATATTGATTTGACAATTATTATATGGAATAACAATGTATCACAGTTTAAAAATATGTTATATGTTATCAGAACCTGGTTGACTTGGTTTAGGCTTACACGAGCATTATGATATTGTGTTATCGCTGTCGTACGGGACAACGTGAGGATGGATAGTCGATGTGATTTATTGAAGTGTTGGCGCCCCTGGTGTACGAACCAGGTCTGGCAGGCCCATCGTACTTACAGAAATTTGCTTTGACTTGGCAGTGGTCGTCCAGCCATTGTCAGGTCCCACTTCTAGGCCACACAACCTAGTCATGTGGGGGAAAGATATGACACCAGTCAGCTAACCTTCCAGGGTTATTTTTGTATTATTATCATTATTATTATGAGATGCAGTATGCTTATAAAAATCTAGTATGTTCTACCATGCTATGATTATATATGTTTTTCCCAGATATGATACAGACAGTTTCATTAAATATGTTTATGTATGGTTTTATGTATAACACAGAAATACTCATGTTGCCACACACTAGTATTAGTTTATTTTTCTTACTGAGAGGTGTCTCACCCCAAATTATATGAACATTTCAAGAGCCTCAGAAAGGAAAGCGAATAAAGTTCCGTTGCGTTAGATTTCGTTAGTCCTACCCTATCTAAAGGGTAAGTACTTGCTAGGGTCATACGGATTTTGGGTGGTGACCCTAGGACTATTTTGGACACTTTTGAGATGTGTGTACCTATATGATGGTTGTAGTAAACTATGGTATTGTGTCAAATGGTACTATGAGATGTATATGGTTTTATGTTTTTTGCTGCTTAGGCTTACGTGTTGTATTTATGATGTATCCCTGGTACCCACGAGTTCAGGTTGATTATGATCTGGTAGGTTTATTACATCGATTTTTATTATCATGAAAAAAAATGGTAAATAAGCAGGTTGTTACAATTCACATCTGTTCATGTTCATAGTTTTAACATTTCATTTCATTTTACTTTAAGTGACTCTTTCCCATTTACATTGTTCACATTTCTCATTTCATTCCATTTTTATTTCATTCCATTTTCATTTCATTCACTTATACTACAGTTACTCTTTAGCCGTCATCAGTTAGTCCACATAGAAATGCGCTAGAATCTGCTAACACAACTCCTTGTAGCTGTCATCAGTTAGTCCATATAGAAATGTACTACAATTTGATGACACGACTCTTTTTAGTTGTCTTACATTTACATGGTTGCATTAACATACACAAGTAGCATAGTTCATATTATATTTCATTCTCAATGCATTACTTAGCCTGCATCTCATACATTTAACATATATTTGCACAGAACTTACATTTACTCACGCCACACAATTTAACAATAAAATTCATAAATTGCCTGTAAAATAAGTCAACCAACATTTAACGTTTATATACTAAAAATACCTTTCATTTCTTACATAATTATCGTGAAAATATCTTTCACTTTCATCAGTTCATTTTCGCATATACGTATCTAATAAACAATCCTAAGCTTGGAAAACATAATTTAAATGGTTGGCATTTTAAACTTATACCAAAACATGTACACATATATATAACACAATTCATTTTTCATTAAATTCATAAAAATTCTTATCTAATATATATTTTTCCTTTACTTGATTTCCTGAACTACGCCAACAGGGACCCCGAAAAATACCCGCGACACTCACCCGAACCCTGAATCAAAAATCCTAATTCCATTAAATCAACCCTAAATAAAATACTATTTTAACATTTCCTGGTCCCATAAATTCTAAATAAATAATTATACCCTCAAATATAACCAATTTACCTAATTTTCCAAATCCCACTCTCGCTTTGGAGTGGGGTTTAGAAAACCCAAATTGAAAATTTACTCTAACCAAAATGACGACGATCGTGACTAAGACCCCGTGGTGGTGCCTGATCGTTGATTTGACTAAAGATCTAAGGAGAAATTGAGTAAATTAGGAAAATTTATCTTACCCCAGGAATGGTACCTATGCCACTCCCACGACAAATCTGCTCTAGTAAAAATGTCGGTGGCGGAGTTAGGAATCCAACGGTACCCTTCGTTTCCCGATTGACTGAATATTTTCTAAAAAATTGAGGAGAGTAGGAGAGGAGACGAGGAGAGAGACGGAGAAAACAGACGGACGCAGAGAGAGCTTTCTAGGAGAGGCGCATATTGAGAATCCAATTGAAATTGGATTCAAATGGCTTCCTAAAGAAGCTTTACCTCTATTTATATATATATATATATATATATATATATATATATATTGTAGTAATCCCAAAAAAAATTAAAATTTAAAAAATAAAAAAAACTAATTAAAATTAAAATTAAAATAAAAAAATAATTAAAAATGTAAAAAATTAATTAAATTATTATTAATTAAATAATATAATAATAATATTATTATTATATTATAATAATACTATAATACTATACTAATATATAGGATATACATTAAGGGAAACAATCTTGAGATTGAAATCTCAGGATTGTAGAAAGAAGAGGCACACAGCCCCTCTCATCTCCTCATCTCCTCATCTCCTCTCTCCTACTCTCCTTCATCTCATCTCCATTATTCGGCCGATCAAAAATCCAAAAATACCATTGAGCTCTGCTCGCTGCTATTGACATTTCTACTGGAGCGGATCTGTTGTGGGAGCGGCATAGGCATATCCTCTAGGGTAAGACCAAATCTCAAACTTATCTCAATTTCTCTTAAACTATAAGTCTCATTAACAAACGGAAATTGCCAGGAGACTCGTCGGGAGATTCTCTACAGTCTAAGTAGAGGGAGTTTTCAAATTGGAGTTTTGGGGTACTAATCTTAAATCGGGGATAAGTTTGATAATTTAGGCTTTTATTAGGCTATTTAGGGTATTCAAAACTTAGGAAACTTTTAGGGAAAGTTACTCTAGGAATTATGACAAATAATATGGCGAAATTTGAATTTCAGGGTTTAGGGGTTTTTGAACACTTGTGGCATAGGCCGGGGTGTTATTGGGCTTTTTCAAGAATCGGGTAAAGGGATTAAGTTAAGTCAGTAATTTTATGAAATTTGAATTAATTTAATTGTTCTGTTTATATACATATATTTATTTATTTATTATTTATTTATTTGGGAATTTAAAGGCTATTTTGAAAACCAACCGTTCAAAATGGACTTTACAAACATAGGTTATATGGTATGATATTTTTTAATAAAATGAACGGTGGAAAACTTGTTTGTTTATATGGATATGTTAAAATGTGAAAAATTGTGTGGTAGATGATTTAATTTGTATGAATTATTATATATCTGAATTTGAGATTTTGAAATACTGAATTGTTCGAGAAATACTGGAAATACTTGTGAAAATACTAGAACTGTTTATGAAATGCAGGTGTTTGAATTAACAGTCGGTGGCCGGGTATTATTTGATTGGCCAAGGGTTAGGATTATTATTTGATGGCCGAGGGCCGAGTTTTAATTGATAGCTATATGCGGGATTGTGTTTTGTGGCGAGGGAGCCAAGTTTTTGGAATAATAGGAAATATATGTGAATTAATATTTTAAATGATGATTTCTATTATCTAAATTGCATGATATGCTTTAGGAACCCTGGGGACCAGTGTAGTGTGAGCACGGTACTATTGCTAATTAGACCATGTGCACCCACACTGTTTGGATAGAATTGTAGGGGGTCCAGACGACTGCCTGCGTTAGGTTGAAATAAGGGCGTTGGACTTGCAACTTTGTTGTGGATGCCTGCAGATGTGTTTGTAGAGGATATTATTTTTGACTTTGTTTGGGCTGATCACCCAGGCTTAGTCCAGCCTTTAGGCCGCACAACCCGTGCCATGGGGAAAGTGAATGACGTATTTTTCACAAGGAGTGTCTTATATGCATATCTGTTAATTTATGTGAATATGAATAATTAATAAGATAATTTCGAAGGCTTGCTGAGAAAGGCGAGTACCCTAGTAGCAGTAATGGTATTAGAGTATAGGGAAGCTACTTGTATGGGCAGGTAATCTTCCTTATCCTCAGCTAATTGCCTATGTGAGTGTAAATTAAGAATGTTTTCATAAATGTGTTTATCTATTTAGTGAACTGGTTATTTTCTATACACTAAATGCATGTTGGCCACACACTGACATTAACTTAGTCTTTCCCTTACTAAGTTGTGCCTCACCCCTACTTTACAAACTGTCTTTTCAGGGAATCCTAGAGATCGGGTCTAGCAGGCTAGAGGAGCCGGACTAGAGGTGAAAACTTATGTAGGTAGTGTGTAGATAGAGATTTTATTTTTGTTTAGTTTATAGGATGTAATTATGTGAAAATGGATATATTTGTGTATAAAGATAGTTAGAACTTTGGTAATGTAATTTGAGGATTTTATATTTTATTTCCATTGCGTACGTGTGTTTTATATTTGGTGAATAAGGTATCAGGTGCACTGAAGTCACTAAAGTAGCACTCTGAGCTCATGTGGCGGGTTGGGGTTGTTATAGGTGGTATCAGAGCCTAGGTTTGTTAGGTTCTGTAGACTTCGAGGATTGATAATTACCAGAATATAGGTTGAGATAAGATAAGGATAGGAGTGGGGAGGTTAATATGAGTTTTGGTCTGGAAGTTTGGAGGCAGAAATCTATTAATGGACTTCTGTGATTTTCTAAATCAATCGCGAGTTTCAGAAAACCATGGTAAATCCATCAATGGTTTCGTTTTTAGGTTGAGAGACTTGAACTCAGGAAATTTAGGTTGGAATGTAAGTATAAGTGGGTATGTGTGTGAAGTTAATGTTGGGATAGAGATTTTTACCTTAATGGTTTGTGATAGAATTGGAATATGAATTATTAAATTAGAATCTATATATTATATCCATTTTATTATTCCATAGTTGCATTAATTATGTTAAATGTGAAATTTCTAAGTCAGGTTATATCCTATTTACATTTTATTAGATAGTGTCATTGTATTATTTGATTCAGGTGCAATCCACTCTTTTATGTCTCGAGGATTTATTAAACTATGTGGGTTAGGGTTCAACTATTAGAGACAAAGTTAGTAGTAGGTACACCGATAGGGTCAGTACTAGTATGTAGCAAGGTGATCAAGGATTATCCAGTTAAGATTCAGGGGAGAGTGCTGCCTGCTAGTTTGATAGTTTTTGATATGCATGGTTTTGACATTATTCTGGGCATGGAGTGGCTAGCATCTAGCTACGCGAGCATTGACTGTCATAGGAAGGTGGTGGTATTCAGACCTCCTGGGGAGCAGGAGTTTGTATTTTTTGGGCTATGTGTTTGTTCGGCACCATGGATCCTTTCTACTATTCAGGCGAAGAGGTTACTTTTGGGGGGATGTTAGGGTTACCTTGCAGTGGTGAAGGAAGCATCGAAGTAGGAGCTCAAGTTCGAAGATATCCTAGTGATAAGGGAGTTCTCTGATATTTTTCCAAAGGATTCATCGGGGTTGCCTCCTGATCGTGAGGTGGAATTTGCAATTGATCTGATCCTAGGGACAACACCTATCTCCAAAGTCCCATACAGAATGGCTCCAATTAAATTAAAGGAGTTAAAGGAGCAACTACAAGAGCTTCTAGACAGGGGGTTTATCAGAACGAATGTATCGCCCTGGGGTGCACCGATGTTATTTTTGAAGAAGAAGGACGGGTCGATGAGAATGTGCATCGACTACCGAGAGATTAATAAAGTAATAGTGAAGAACAAGTATCCATTACCCCGAATTGATGACCCGTTTGATCAGCTTCAGGGTATGCAGATTATCTCTAAAATTGATCTGCGATCTGAATATCATCAGGTGAAGGTTAGATCAGATGATGTATCAAAGACTACTTTTCGAACTCGGTACGGCCACTTCAAGTTCTTGGTTATACCGTTCAAGTTGACGAATGCTCCAACGATATTTATGGATATGATGAATAGGGTATTCCACGAGTATTTAGAGTAGTTTGTTATTATGTTCATAGATGATATTTTGGTCTATTTGAGGAGCCCTGAGGAGCATGAAGCTCATCTGAGACTAGTACTTTAGGTGCCCAGGGAAAAGAAGTGTAACGACCTGAATAAAATGACATTTAAATAATAAAAGAAAGGGAAATGGAAGCCGGAAACATAAGTAAGCAGTTGACTTCGTCGACGAACACGTCGACGACATTGAACTTTGGAAGGATTAAGAAAAGGGGATCAGCAGGGCTTCGTCGACGAATACAGGGGATTCGTCGACGAAGGCTTAAGAAAATTCTTCGACGAAGGACTGAATTTTATCGATGAAGAAATACCGAGAGGGGGGTTTGAGCCGACTGAATTTCATTGACGAAATTTATAAAGAATTCATCGACGAAGGACGGACTCGTCGATGAACCCTGTTCTATATATATGTAAATTCTGATATTTTTAACTTATTGAAGAAGCCTTCTCTTCTCTCTCTCTCTCTCTTCGGTTTTTTCTCTCTCTCTCTCTCTCTCTCTCTCTTCGATTTTGGCCCCGTCAGTTGCCGGATCGAAGATTTGAGGCTACCACGATGCTCCTGTCGAAGTTCTCTACAAGTTTGTCGGAGCGGATCGTCAGTGAAACGAAGTTGGAAATCATCCCTAAGTTGAGATAAGACTTTATACACAATATTCAGATTTTTGACAGTTGTAGAAAGTGATATGTGCGTAAAAATACTGAATTTTAATTTTGCGAGTTTTCATTTTTAGGGTGTTGAGTTGAGAACCCTACGGGTGCGGGGAAGATTTTCTTAAGGGCTTTTCAGGAATTAGGTAAGGGGATAAAATAAGCTAGCTTTTTTTGAAAATTGTATGTATATATTTATAGCACTCATTTTCAGGAAAATACATATGTTTATATATATATATGAATTATGTTTGGAAAATACTGTTTAAATAATGATATGTTGAATACGTGGAAAATTTGTTCAGTGTGGCATGAGTATAAAAATGTTGTGAAATACTGTTTTCTGGGAATGTGGATGGTATAGATTTTTTATGATGGAAAACCGGCGTTTGGGATGAGATATTTATATATATGTGGATGTGATTTGCCGGCGTACGGGCCGTACTATGTGGATGTGATTTGCCAGCGTACGGGCCAAGCTATGTGATTTTCCAGCGTACGGGCTGTGCTATGTGATTTGCCGGCGTACGGACTGAGCTATGTGAATTGCCGGCGTACGGGCCGAGCTATGATAAAATGTGCAATACCGGCGTACAGGCCGATGATTTTCATTATACACGTATATATGTGAAATGATATGATTAATGTGAAAATAAATGATATGAGATATCTATGTATCACAACTTTAGTATATGTTATATGATATCAGAACCTGGTTGGTTTAGTTTAGGCTAACACTTGCACGATGTCATTGCTATGTGTCCATGGTCTTTGTGATCATGATATCTGTGTTAACGCCGCTGTACGAAGTGGTGTGAGATTGGATAGTCGATGTGGTTATTTTCAAGAAGTGTGTTGTTATCGCCCCTGGTGTACGGACCAGTCTGGGTAGACCCATCGGACCTACAAGCTATTGTTTGACTTGGTAGTGGTCGACCAACCATTGTTAGGTCCTGCCTTCAGGCCACACAATCCAATCATATGGGGGTAATACATGACAACAGCCAGCTAACCTACCAGGATTGTTTTATGTTATTATTATTATGATATGAGATGAGATATGTTATGAAAATGCAGTATGTTTTGCCATGTTTTGATATACATATGTTTTCCCAGATTTGATAAACAGTACTGAATATGATATGTATAGTATATGCAGAACACGGTATACTCATATTGCCACACACTAGTATTAGTTTATTTTCCTTACTGAGAGGTGTCTCACCCCTAAATTTTATAATTTTTTTTTAGGAGCCCCAGATAGGAGAGCGGGAAAAGCCCCGCTGATCTAGAGCAGTGGTTTTCCCGTTTTGAAGGGTAAGTTTTTGGTAGGGACAGTTAGGTTTTGTGGGGGATTGTCCCTAGATTTCATTTTTTGGATGTATACACTGAGAGATAGTGATTGTAGTAACTCTGGTATGTTGTAATGCACGTTATGATGAGATATATATATGATTATATGCTTTCTGCTGCGTAGGCTTCTGCTATAGATATATTCTTATATATCCCTGGTACCCACGAGTCCAGGTGGACGGTGACCTTCTGAGTTGGAACGTGAGATGTGTGGTATTGATTTTATGATGATATGATTATGAAAAAAAAAATATATGAAAAATAAGCAGGTCGTGACAAGAAGTTATTTGCTAAACTTGAGAAATGTGAATTTTGGCCAGAGCAGGTTGCATTTCTAGGTTATGTAGTATCCAAGGAGGGGATTTCAGTGATCCTGAGTAAAGTAGAGGTTGTAGTTAAGATGGCAAGGCCGAAGAATGTGCAGGAAGTTAGAAGTTTTCTAGGTCTTGCCTGATACTACCGCCAATTTGTCGAGGGGTTCTCCAGATTATCAGGGTCTTTGACACGACTCACGAGGAAGAATATGAAGTTTGATTGGACCGACGAATGTGAGCATAGCTTCTAGGAATTGAAGCAGCGCCTAGTCACCGCCCCAGTGTTGGCCCTTCCATCAGGTGAGGGTGGATTTGTAATTTATAGTGATGCATCGTAGAAGGGACTTAGTTGTGTTCTAATGCAGCAAGGGAAAGTCATTGCATATACGTCTCTTCAGTTGAAAGAGTACGAAAATAACTATCCTACACACGACTTGGAGCTGGCTGCAGTTGTGTTTGCATTAAAGATTTGGCAACACTACCTTTATGGTGTAAGGTGTGAGATCTTTATCGACCGTAAGAGTCTCAAGTATTTCTTCACCCAGAAGGAGTTGAATATGAGGCAGCGCAGATGGCTCAAGTTGATAAAGGATTACGACTGCACCATTAGCTATCACTCAGGAAAGGCGAACGTGGTAACCGATACATTGAGCTGGAAATCTGGGGGTACGTCAGCCTCAGCAGTTATGACTTCGCACCAGATTGTGATGGACTTGGAGAGGTTGGGTGTAGAATTGGTAGAAGGGAATCATCAGGCGTTCATTTCTAGTCTGGTGGTTCAACCGATTTTATGGGAGAGAATCAGAACAACTTAGTTGAAAGATGCAGAGTTGATGGAGATTGTGGAGAAGATACAGGATGAACGGCACATCGACTTTAATGTTGCTGAGGATGGAGTTCTCAGATTTCACAATCGATTGTGTGTGCCAGATGACGCAGAGATAAAGAGGATGATTCTGGGGGAAGCTCACCGTTCTCTCTATTCTGATCACCCAGGTAGCACGACGATGTATAGAGACTTACGTGAAACATTCTGGTGGAGTAATATGAAGAGGGAAATTGCTAAATTTGTATGTCAGTGCTTAACGTGTTAGTAGGTGAAGGCAGAACACCAGAGGCTAGCAGGACCACTTCAACCACTGGACATCCCTACGTGGAGGTGGGAGCATATCTCGAGGGACTTTGTATTGGGATTGCCTTCAGTGTTGCATGGGCATAATGCCATATGGGTAGTGGTTGACAGATTGACGAAGACTGCCCATTTCATTCCGGTTAGAACCAGTCATTCCATGGATAAGCTGGCAGAACTCTATGTTCAGGAGATAGTTAGAATACGTGGCATGGCCATGTCCATCGTTTCAGATCGGGATCCACGGTTCACTCCCCATTTTTGGAAGAGTTTGCAAGGAGCGTTGGGTTCTTAATTCACTTTTAGTACTGCATTTCACCCTCAGACAGATGGACAAACTGAACGAACCATTCAGATTCTCGAGCATATGCTACGGGCATGTGTGTTAGATTTTGGGGGCAGTTGGATTTGATATCTGCTGTTGGTTAAGTTTGCATATAATAATAGTCACCAGGCCAGCATTGAAATGGCACCATATAAGGCCTTGTATGGTCGTAGGTGCCGATCTCTGTTGTATTGGGATGAATGAAGTAGGCGAGCGGCAAATTTTGGGACCAAAACTTGTTCAACAGGCCTCTACAAAGGTCAAATTTTTCAGGGAAAGGATCAAGGTAGCCTAGAGAACGGGTCTAGCAGGCTAGAGGAGCCGGACTAGAGGTGAAAATTTATGTAGGTAGTGTGTAGATAGAGATTTTATTTTTTTTTAGTTTTAAGGGATGTAATTATGTGAAAATGGATATATTTGTGTATAAAGATAGTTAGACCTCTGGTAATGTAATTTGAGGATTTTATATTTTATTTCCGCTACGTATGTGTGTTTTATATTTGGTGAATAAGGTATCAGGTACACTAACATCACTAAAGTAGCACTCCGGGCCCATGTGGCGGGTCGGGGTCGTTACATATATATATATATATATATATATATATATTATACTTTAACTTATATTATATTAAACTTACATATATATATATATATATATCTTTATTCCAATTAGTTTTTTTTCTTTTTTTTTTCTTTTCATTCTATTCTTTTTTATTTGTTTATTTAATACATTAATTTAATAATATTTAACTAATTAATTGATTAATAATTTTAATTAATAACATTTTTTTCTAGGTTATTACACTCTTTGATCTCTACATTTATTTGGTTAAGGGGCGAAAATCTGCCTTCAAGATCAAGAACTTCTCCTCGCCATTTCAATTGGCTAAAGAACATTTAGATGCCCTTGATTTTATTGCGGAAAATGAAGGATTTTGAGACCACTCGGCAAGGAAGGAAGTACATACAGCAAACTCGAACGGAGGTAGCAAGACTCTCCGCCGCTGCAAATCGATTCTCACCGTTGAGAGAATCTAATGATGAATGTGAAGATGGTCTTGATTTCATTGTGAATCAAGGGGGTAATAGACATGTTTGGGTCAAGAAGAGTCAGCCACAGATCCGTGAGGAGGTGGTGAGGCTTAAATATGTTCATCACAAACCCCAAATCGACTTAGAATGCTACGAGGAAGGAGAAAGCTGATTGTGAATCATTTGATCTATAGGTGACAACGTTGAATATATAGGTGTTTCTGAAAATCTAAACCGGGAATCCCATGTTCAAATGCAGGAGGTTGTGATCGAGTCATCCGAGGATGAATCTAATTGTCACGCCCCGAACCCGGAAATGGGACCTAGGGTGAATTTAAGTAACCTAACATGTCTCTGTATCAATTAAAACATACATGATACAACATAAAAAGAGGGTCCGACCCCTTGGGGTGAACGGATGCCCTATATACATACATACAAACGTCTATACTCATCAAAATACGCAGCAAAATACGGTGTTTTATACATAACTAGTGTCATACCAGAGTCTATACTATACAAGGATATACATCCCTACGAATACCATACATACTACGGGTGTTTACAAAATCCATCACAACAACCCGGCCACTCTCACCACGGTAACTACCTGATACCTGACTATTTTATAAATCCCTAGAATCATTTTGGAACTCACGTTCCTATACATTTCAGCGTACGGTAATTAGCCACCACATAGCTGTTTTACAAATACCTGGAACAATTTTATACAACCATACATACCACACTTATTTGGTTTACGGCAAATCATATCATTTACAATTTCAAGTATACAGTTTATGCAAATATGGATTACGGTCACCTCAATAATACAATTTAAACAAGACAAGCGATTTTCTAAACAAAGTAGAGATGATACCCGAAATCCCCAATTTTCCCGAAAACTGTAACCTAAAAATCCCGCATTTTTACCCGATAGATTTCCCTAAATAAGTAGCCAAAACATACACATGATCGTAGCCTACAAGCTGATTTCAAAAAAATGAACTAATATAAACAAAATCCCCTTACCTTAACTCGAAATTCAACTACGAACTCTACGATCCTCAAAACTATGAACCGAGACTCCGAAATCTACAAACCACAGTACAATACATACTTACAATCCGTACTACTACACATATACCATATCAGAAATGAAAACCGAGCCTTACCTCGATTTTAGCCTGAAACCCGAAATCCTCCGAAACAAGATTTCGATCCACTAGAAACGTAGAGAATCCTTCATTGATCCTCGCTATAACTTTGGATTTGCGAATCAGATGATGTACGACAAATAAAACTAGAGAGAGTGAGTGTAGGGAGAGTTCTAGAGAGAGAGGGAGAGCTTTTGGGAAAACTTAGTCCCTAAGCAACCCAAAATATCCCTTTATAGCACCTTTGACTCAAGGGATTTCGTCGACGAATTGGTGTCCTCGTCGACGAAGTCTTCAGAAATTTCGTTGACGAGATAGGAATTTCATCGACGAATCCTGATATTTAAATTTTCCTGAACCCCTCGGCTTTTTCTTGTCAACGAGCCTCTGAATTTCGTCAACGAGTTCTTCACTAGCTTCATCGACAAATTATGGCTTCTTCGATGAAGTCTGTACAATTTCCACTTTTACCCCTATTTTACAAAATAAACCCATATATCACGGTTTGAGTTCTTACAATCTCCCATCCTTACAAAAATTTCGTCCTCGAAATTTGCATTCTCTTTACAAACACATTCATACTAATACATACATACTCACTCTAAAGTGAAACCAAAATGTCACGATACATACACACATACTCTAGAGAATACGGCGGCCATTTATACGCAGCCCTGTTACGATACATACATACATACTCTAGAGAATACGACGGCCATTTATACGCAGCCCCGTTACGATACATACAAACATTCCCTCACTCATGGCGGAGGAATACCGTGGTTACCTACATACACGGTCTCGGGAGCTTACAATACAACATGACTCTCCCAGAGACTAACCGCTAAATACAATATGATAACAAAGGATTACATACATGCATACATACTCATATCACCCTGCTATCCAAGTACTACTCTGAACAACTGCGGATACTTCCGACGTATTTCCGTTTCTAGTTCCCAAGAAGCTTCCTTAATCTCGTGGTTTTGCCACAAGACCTTCACCAATGGTATTTCTTTGGTACGAAGCTTTTGAACTTTACATTCCAGAACCTGAACAGGTAACTCCTCATATGCTAAAGTATCCCTAATTTCTAACTCATTATAACTAATAACATGTGAAGGATCCAATACGTACCTCCTCAACATGGATACGTGAAACACATCATGGATGTAGTGACCCAAAGAATAATAACATTTTAATAATAAGAGGGAGAGGAAATAGATACAGAAACAGAAGGAGGCTGTGGACTTCGTCGATGAACGCTCCGCGTTCGTCGACGACATTGCATTTTGAGGGAAATAAAAATTTCAGAAGGTTTCATCGACGAAGGTTTAAAGAATTTTGTCAACGAATACAGGGCTTCGTCAATAAGAAAATACCGAGAGACAGATCGGGCTTCTCTGAATTTCGTCGACGAATATAGGGCTTCGTCGAAGAATTTATTGAAGGATTCATCGACGAAGTGACGTGTCTCGTCGACGAACCTGGCCCTATAAATAGTGGAAACCTGGGATTTTTATCATTTTCACCGCGCCTCTCTCTCTCCTCTCTCTCTCTCTCTCTATGTCACTCTCTCCCTTCTTTCTTCGATTCTGGCCCGACTAGTCACCGGATCGACGATCCGAAGCTACCACGACGCCCCTGGGGGAGTTCTTTGCAAATCTGCCAGAGCAGATCGTCGGGAAAATAGAGTTGGATTTCATCCCAAATTTAGGGTAAGACCTTTTAACCTATTTTTGGTCTTATGGTAGTTATAAGAAATGATGTAGGCGGAGAAATACTGATATTATGTTTTGGCATATGTTGGTTTCAGGATGTTTTGTAGGAGGCCCTACGGGTGTTAGACTTGTATTCCCTAGGGGCTTTCCAGTAGTCAGGTAAGGGAAATATGCTATGCTAGGTATTTCTTAAAATACTATACAACTTATTTAATTATGAAAATTATGTATTTAAGTATGTTGTGGCTTGTGAATATGAATATGGTACGGGTATATGTTTTACGAATGCTAGTTTCATGATTTTACGAATTTCAGTACCATGATTATGTGAATTTCAGTACTATGATTTTATGGATTCTAGTACCATGATTATACAAATCTCAGTACCATGATTATACGAATCTCAGAATTATTAATATGCAGTTTCAGTGTTATGAATATATAATTCTCAGCAGTACGACGTATGAATTACAGTACAGTTTATGCAGTATCATGGTTATTACAATTACTTCAGAATCATGGTAAATTAGTTAGCTTTGTATAAAAATATATTATATGATATCAGACCCTGTTGGACTTGTAGTTACAGAGTACGGTACCGTTGCTACAGATATTATGTTACTTTATGAGTGCAACCACCTATTCATATAATATGTGGTAAGGTCGACCACCTAGGCCCTTGAAGAGGTTAGGCTCCCCATCCAAATATGGGTTGAGGTGGGCAGTTCGACTGACGGAGTTCAGTGATTTATTCTTAGTTGGCCAGCCAGGGTAAATTCAGCCTACGGGCCACACAACCTTGTCATGAGGGGGCAAGTCATGACACACAGATAGCCACAGGGAACAGTTTCAGTTACTATTACATACGTACGGATTTACAGAAATAGGGACCCTACTTATGTACACTAGAAGTACTTTGAATTATAACCTATAAAACTGCTATGTTAAACAACGTGGAAAGGGGTGGTGTATTTTGTTATTTGTACTGTACTTTTGTATTTAGTTATTCATGTTTATATGAAAACAGATTTCATGATATATAGTAGCTCATTTTCCACACACTAGTAATAGCATATTTCTTCTTACTGAGCGTTGGCTCATCCCAGTGTTGAAATATTTTTCAGGTGATCCAGGTAGGCGAGCAGACCAGGCTCGCAGATAGAGAGGCGTCTGTAGTGCCCTGTCAGAGAGTGAGTACATTTTTGGGGACTGTTTTTGTATATCCCAGTATAGTTGAGGGAATTTTTGAAAAACAGTTATATGTGTATATTTTGGGAAACACAGTAGTACTCTGTGATTGGTTTTCGTATTGTATGTAATGATTTATGGTTATGTTTACATGATTTCCGCTTCTTGCTGCTTAGGTTTATAGTTGGGTTTACCCCCAGCATGGTATCAGAGCATGTAGAATATTAGTGGAAAAAAATCAGTTAATTAAGGAGGTCGTTACAATGGACCCTTGAGAGTGCTGGGGGTAGTGCAACTCTGTAGGCTACTGGACCCACTCGCTCAAGTACCTCGAATGGTCCGATATATCTCGGGCTCAACTTGCCCTTCCTTCTGAATCTCATCACTCCCTTCATCGGAGCGATTCTAAGGAATACTTTACCCCCTACCTCGAATTCCAACTCACGGCGGTGAACATTCGCGTAACTCTTCTGCCGACTCTGAGCCGATCTAATCCTCTCCCAAATCAAACCTACCTTCTCAGATGCTTGTTGCACGAGTTTAGGCCCTAAGACCTGATGTTCACCGACCTCATCTTAATACAAAGGAGATCGACACCTCCGACCATACAAGGCCTCGAACGGTGCCATCCCTATACTAGCCTGGAAGCTATTGTTATAGGCAAACTCCACTAGTGGCAGAAACTGAATCCAACTACCACCGAAGTCTAATACACAAGCCCGTAACATATCTTCCAAGGTTTGTATTGTCCTCTCCGACTGTCCATTAGTCTGGGGGTGGAACGCTGTACTGAAAGTAAGCTTCGTCCCCAATGCTTCCTACAAGCTCTTCCAAAATCGAGAAGTAAACCTCGTATCCCGATCTGAAACAATGGACACCAGGACCCCTTGCATTCTCACAATCTCATGCACGTACATATCAACTAGCCTACTCAAAGGGTAGCTAACCTTCATCAGTACAAAGTGAGCATATTTCATCAGCCTATCCACAATTACCCAAATAACATTCTGCCCATAAAGCGCTGTCGGTAATCCGGTAACAAAGTCCATGGAAATATGCTCTCACTTCTACACCGGAATAGGCAAAGGCTGCAACGGCCCTGCCGGCCTATGATGTTCAGCTTTCACCTACTGACACGTCAGACACTGCTCCATAACTGAGCAATATCCCTCTTCATACCACTCCACCAGAAGGACTTGCGCAAATCCCGATGCATCTTCGTACTACCCGGATGTACCGTATACAAAGAACGATGCGCTTCCTCCAGAATTGTCCTTTTGATCTCATCGTCATTTGGAACACACAGTCTAATCCCAAACCTCAACACACCTCTGTTAGAAATGTTAAAATCCGCAGCCGAACCCTGCTGCACTTTCTCCACAATCTCAACTAACTCCGCATCATTAGCCTGCCAAGGCTTTCCAGGTCCTGCCTGACATGATGCTGAGTTACAACTGTAGATACTGCTGCATGTTCTGACTTCCGACTCAATGCATCAGCTACCACGTGAGCTTTTCCCGGATGGTAGCTAATCGTGCAATCGTAGTCCTTAATCAATTCTAACCACTGCCTCTGCCTCATATTCAGCTCCTTCTGAGTGAAAAAGTACCTGAGGCTTTTGTGGTCAGTGAAAATATCACACAGAACACTGTACAAATAGTGTTGCCAGATCTTCAAAGCATGAACAATAGTAGCTAACTCTAGGTCATGCGTAGGGTAATTCTTCTCATACTTCTTAAGTTGCCGAGAAGCATAAGCTACCACCTTACCTTGTTGCATAAGCACACATACCAAACCTTTTAGGGACGCGTCACTATAGATCACAAAACTCCCATCCCCCGAAGGAATGGTCAACACTGGAGCAGTAACCAGCCGGTGTTTCAACTCAAGAAAACACTGCTCGCAATCACTAGTCCAATCAAACTTCACTCCCTTCTTAGTCAATCGTGTCAGAGGTCCAGATAATTTAGAGAATCCCTCCACGAACCGACGATAGTAACCCGCCAGTCCCAGAAAACTTCGAACCTCTTGCAGGCTCTTCGGTTTAGCCCAGTCGACCACAGCTTCGATTTTGCTAGGATTAACAGAGATACCACCCTCAGACACCACATGGCCTAAAAAAAGCGACCTGTTTCAACCAGAATTCACATTTCTTCAGCTTAGCATACGGCTTCTTTTCCTGCAAAATCTGTAGCACTAACCTCAGATGTTCCACGTGCTCTTTCGTACTCCTTGAGTATACCAGAATGTCATCTATGAATACCACTATGAATCGATCTAGGTACTCATGGAAAAACCTGTTCATCAGATCCATGAACACCACCGGAGCATTCGTCAACCCAAAAGGCATGAGTAAGAACTCATAGTGGCCATATCTGGTTCGGAAAGTAGTTTTCGCTACATCCTCTGCTCTAACCCTCACCTGATGATATCCTGATCGCAAATCGATCTTCGAAAAAACCTGCGTCCCCTACAACTGATTAAAGAGATCATCTATACGAGGCAAAGGGTAATGGTTCCTCACCATCACTTTGTTGATCTTATGGTAATCAATGCACATTCGCATCGACCCATCCTTCTTCTTCACAAACAGTACTGGAGCTCCCCAGGGCGAACATTAGTTCGAATGAATCCCCTGTCCAGTAATCCCTGCAACTGCTCCTTTAACTCTCGAAGTTTTGCTGGAGCCATCCAGTATGGAGCTTTAAAGATCGGTGTCTTACCGGGTAGCAACTCTATCCCAAAGTCCATTTCACGAACCGGAGGTAAACAGCGTAAATCATTTGGAAACACGTCCGGAAACTCGTTGACTACCCGAATGTCCTCAAGCCTCAACTCATTCCGCGACGGTTCCTGGACACAAGCTAGGTACCCCTGACAACCATCCAAGAGTAACCTCCTTGCCTGTAATGTCAATAAAATCTGTGGCATCAAACGCACACACGATCCCATGAACTCATACTTCTACTTCCCAGGAGGTCTGAACACTACTACCTTCTTCCGACAGTCAATCACCGCATAACTGGAGAACAACCAATCCATCCCCAAAATGACATCGAACCCCGACATGTCGTATACCATAAGATTCGCCGGTAATAGCTTCTCCTGAATTTCCACTGGGTAGTTTACCAACATCTTCCTACAAAAAGATGTACTCCCAGATGGTGTAGTAACGGATAACACCTCATTCATGACTTGGGTATCAACCCCACACCGTCCCACAAAATTCACAGATACAAAGGAATTGGTTGCCTCGAATAAAATAAAACAATAGCTCTATTCGAAAGCAATAACATGGTACCTGTCACCACGTTCCCAGCGTGTTCCGCATCTACTGGAGTAAGTGAATATACTCTCGTCGGAGTCATGGTTGCCTAGTGGTTCCCTTGAGGCATTTGATTACTCCCACGGTTCTGACTCTGTGCAGGCATAATCCTCCTTGGTTCCTGACAGCTCTTCGCCATGTGGCCTGACTTGCCACAGTTGTAGCAAACACCCCAGAATGGCCGACATTCACCATCATGCCATTTATGGCATTTGGCGCATGGTGCGGAGGATGGATCCCCCTAAGAACTCTATCGCTCGGTGTTCTGCCGATAACCAGAGTTGTAATTCTTCTTCTTCTTCCACTAGCTCTACCGAGGTCCACTCTGAGGACCAGAAGATACTGGCCTCTTCCCCTAAACCTGCACTACCTCATCTCCCCGAAGGTCGATTCAACTATGATGGCTTTATCCACCAGAACGGAGAACTCACGGATATGCAACATCCCTACAAGACAGTGGATATCCTTCCTCAGACCCTTCTCAAACCTCCGCGCCTTCTCGTGCTCATTCAGAACCAAATACGGTGCAAATCGAGATAACTTGATATATCTGGAAGCATACCTCTACACCATCAAATTTCCTTGCGTCAGGCCCGAAAACTCATCAGCCTTTGCATCCCGGGTGGAGACCGAAAAGTATCTCTCGAAGAATATCTCCTTGAAGCGGCTCCATGTCATATTAGATGGACCAGCTCTCTGCCTCTCAAGCAGACTCACTACTGTCCACCATCGCCCTACCTCCCCAGTCAACTGGAAGGTAGCGTACAAGACCTTCTGCTTCTCAATGCAGTGGAGGACTCCCAAAATCCTCTCGGTCTTCTCAACCCAGTCCTCTGCCACTATCGGATCAGGTCCTCCCGTAAATGTCAGAGGGTGCATGCGTGTGAACCTCTCGATGGTACACCTCGCATCAATAGGAGAACTCTCACGTCTCCTAACACTCCGCCCAATCTCTCATATCACCTGTCTCACCAAACCACGAGACACAGAAGGAGACTCATCGCTTTCCATCTCCTCAGAGCCACTCTCCAAGTTATTATCCTTGGGCTGCATTCTGAAAACAGAATAGGAATCGGTTAAAATTCCTATATCGTACGCAGTTAACACAATCATAGTCCTAATCATGTCAACTATCACTCTCATAGGTCTAAGTTTGTCCCGTCACACGACACGGATCCATCAATGGTTTGCCTTGCCTTTACTGGAATCGTCATTCCAGGAAAAACACGGAATACTGCTGACACATCCCGATCTAGCAACAGAACAACCCTCGACCAACACTACCCATTTTCTACATCTTATACTTTGGTATGCACACATCAATACTCCTAACCAAGTCTACAAGACCTAACAACCTAGTTAGCTTTTATACCAAGCTGTCATGCCCCGAACCCGAAAATGGGACCCAGGGGTGAATTTAAGTAACCTAACCTGTCTCTATATCAATTAAAACATACATGATACGACATAAAAAGAGGGTCCGACCCCTTGGGGTGAACGGATGCCCTATATACATACAGACAAACATCTATACTCATCAAAATACGCAGCGGAATACGATCTTTTATACATAACCAGTGTCATACCAGAGTCTATACCATACAAGGATATACATCCCTACGAATACCATACATACTACGGGCGTCTACAAAATCCATCACGACAACCCAGCTACACAAACTCATACCTATCAGGCACTAGGAGTAGCTACACAACACCCCTCGCTTCCAGACACTAGGATGCTAGTTTCGGTTACCTAAAGGACCTGAAAAACATTTATATATATTCGGGGTGAGACACCTCTCAGTAAAGGAGAAAATAGGTTATATCAGTGTGTGGCATACCAGTGTCATTTTACATACTTCAACACACTATACATACGATATAGTTTGAAACAATTCGTACAATTTCATACATATACATGCAGTTCCATATAGTTCTAGTATTTTATCAAAACCATTCCAGTGCATACGATACCCAAAACATACATACATACAGTCAGTGTCGTCACACTAGTTCATAACTACACAAGGTCACCTCATCTCATAGCGATTACATTGCTACATACGCAACTACGCTGCGACGATCAAGGCCCAATAGTGAATCCATTGCTACATACGCAACTATACAAAGTCACCTAGTCTCACAGCTATTACATTACTACATATGCAACTACGAAGCGACGATCCGGGCCCAATAGTGATTACATTGCTACACATGCAACTACACAAGGCAGTCTCACCATGATTACATTGCCACATGCAAAACTACGCTGCGACGATCTCAGGCCCATAGTGAATCCATTGCTACAAACGGTGTAGAACACACCCTTCGGTGACCAGCCAAAACATACAGGTGATGTTTCACACCTCGGATATAGAGCTGACCACTCTCACCACGGTAACTACCCGATACCTGGCTATTTTACAAATCCCTGGAATCATTTTGGAACTCACGTTCCTATACATTTCAGCGTACGGTAATTAGCCGCCACATAGCTGTTTTACAAATACCTGGAACAATTTCATACAACCATACATACCACACTTATTTGGTTTATGGAAAATCATATTATTTACAATTTCAAGTATACAGTTTATGCTAATATGGATTACGGTCACCTCAATAATACAGTTTAAACAAGACAAGCAGTTTTCCAAACAAAGTAGAGATGATACCCGAAATCCCCAATTTTCCTGAAAACTGTAACCTAAAAATTCCGCATTTTTACCCATTAGATTTCCCTAAATAAGTAGTCAAAACATACACATGATCGTAGCCTACAAGCTTACCGATCCTAATTTCGAAAATGAACTGATATAAACAGAATCCCCTTACCTTAACCCGAAATCTAACTACGAACTCTACGGTTCTCAAAACTACGAACCGAGACTCTGAATTTTACAAACCACGGTACAATACATACTTACAATTCGTACTACTACACATATACCGAATCAGAAATGAAAACCGAGCCTTACCTCGATTTTAGCCTGAAACCTGAAATCCTCCGAAACAAGATTTCGATCCGCTAGAAACGTAGAGAATCCTTCACTGATCCTCGCTGTAACTTTGGATTTGCAAATCAGACGACTTACGACGAATAAAACTAGAGATAGAGAGTGTAGGGAGAGTTCTAGAGAGGAGGGAGAGCTTTTGGGAAAACTTAGTCCCAAAGCAACCCAAAATATCCCTTTATAGCACCTTTGACCTAAGGGATTTTGTCGACGAATTGGTGTCCTCGTTGACGAAGTTTTCAGAAATTTCATCGACGAGACGGGAATTTCGTCGACAAATCCTGATATTTAAATTTTCCTGAACCCCTCGACTTTTTCTCATCGACGAGCCTCTGAATTTCATCGACGAGTTCTTCACTAGCTTCGTCGACGAAGTCTATACAATTTCCACTTTTACCCCTCTTTTAAAAAATAAACCCATATATCATGGTTTGGGTTCGTACACTAATGAAGAAGAAGATGGTGAACCAAATCTTCAAGTAAACCCAATAGGTTCAAATTCGAAGAAGGGGATAGATTCAAAGTCATTTGACGACGAATCTGATGAAGATAATGATGGTATATTAAATTCAAATGTTTCAAAATCGAAGGAGTTAATAGATTCAGATGGGGAAAACGAAGGCGAAGATGGAACTGATGCTTTAGAAACTTTTGGAACCAAGGATACTGTTGATTCTGATTGTGTGTTGAAGTTGAAGAAGTTGCTACGGTTTTGGGTGGGACTAGAGCTTGCACTTCAGGTCTTCGTGCACCATGTGTTCAACGAAAAGATGTTGAGAAATGCTGCTGCTCATTCGGGTAAAGGGAAGGGCTCCACAGGTGCTAGTGTGTAGTGACCCAAAGAATAATAGTATTTTAATAATTGAAGAGGGGGGAAAATGGAAACAAGAACAAAGGCAGGCAGTAGACTTCATCGAAGACATCGCACTTTGGAAATAATAATAATTTCAAGAAATTTCCAGGCCTCGTCAACGAATACAGGGGTTCGTCGACGAGAAAATACCGAGAGAAGAATTTGAGCTACTCTGAATTTCATCGACGAAGGGTAATGTTCGTCGATGAAATTACTTAAGGACTCGTCAACAAGATGACGTGGCTTATCGATGAAGCCCGCAGTATAAATAGCCCTAAACTCATTTTATAACAGAAAATCAATGCCGCTCTCTTTTATCTCTCTCTTCTACGGCCTCTCCCTCTTCTCTCTTCAATTCTGGCCTCGTCAGTCGCCTGATCGACGATCTAAGGCCACCACGACGTTCCTGGTGGAGTTCTCTTTAAGTCTGTCAGAACGAATCGTTGGTGAAATGAAGTTGGAATTCATCCCAAATCCAGGGTAAGGTCTTTTATTCAGTTTTGGCCTTCTAGCAGTTGTAAGAAATTATGTAGGCCAAGAAATATTGATATTCTGTTCTAGAAAATGTGGTTTTCAGGGTGTTGAGTGGAGAATCCTGCGGGGTGTAGGACTTGTTATAATAGGGGATTTTTAATAGGAAACAGGTAAGGAAATATGCTATGCTAGGTAGTTCTAAAATGATTTCCAGTATGAAATGTTTATTTTTACGAGTTTATTATTAATAGCAGTACATTATACAGATTATTAATTATGAATATTATGTAGTAAATTACTGTGTGGTTTGAGAATATAAATATAGTACAGAAGCAAGTTTTACAGTATTTTCAGGGTATGTTTTTATAGAATATACAGTCAGCGAATATGTTTTATAGTAAATACAGTTTACAGTACCATGATTATACAGTTTTCAGTACCATGATTATACAGTTTCCAGTACCATGACTTACATATTACAGTTCAATTCAGAAATATAGTTGACACAGTTACAGTTTATTTCATTGTCATGGTTAGTACAATTATTTCAGAATCATGGTAAATCAGATAGTTGAATATATAGAGATATATTATATAGTATCATACCCTGTTGGACCATACAGTTACAGAGCACGATATTGTAGCTACATACAATTTACAGAGTGCAACCACCTATTTAGATAATACGTGGTAGTAAGTCGATCGTATAGTACCCTGACGTGGACAGGCTCCCCATCAGATATGGGTTGAGGAGGGCAAATTAGACCGATGGAGTATAGTGGTTTACCTTGGTCGGCCAACCAAGGTAGATCCCGCCTACGGGCCGCACAACCCTGTCATGAGGGGTTAAATCATGACACACAGTTATTCACAGGGAAGTTTTCAGTTACTATTATGTATATACATATTTATAGAAACAGGAAGTTTACTTAGTTATATTAGAAGTATTTTGAGTAGAAACCTAAAATACAGATATGTTGAGAAACATGAAAATGGGGATGGTTTCTATTACTTGTACTGTATTTACAGGTTCAGTTATACATAACTTCTATAGCAACGGATTTTCATAGTATTGTAATTCAATTGCCACACACTAGTAATAGCATATTTCGTCTTACTGAGCATTGGCTCATCCCAATTACTTTAACCTTTTTCAGGTGATCCAAGAAGGTGAACAGATCAGGCTCGCAGATAAAGGGTCCTCAATATTGCCTTGATTTTAAAGTGAGTATTTTTGGGAGTATTTTTGTGTAGTCCTATCCAGTTGAGGATATTTCTGGGGAACAATTATATATGTATATTTTGGGGAAACAATTTAGCACTCTGGTATTGTATATAATTACATATGGTTATATTTATTTGATTTCTACTTCTCGCTGCTTAGGTTGATGATTGGGTTTAATCCAATATGGTATCAGAGCATGTTAAATGTCATAGTATAAATATATATAAAAAAAACCCCATTTAAATAGCAGGTCGTTACATAGTGCTTCTGTCATTCTTGTAGGTGTTCGATCAATGGCTGCAAAGAGCAATGCAGATGATAGTGCTAAAGGTGTTTTTCAAAATGCCAAAAAAGAAGGGAAAGATAGGTTCTTCATGAAAGGCAACAAGAAGGTTGCGTGGAGGGATCTCTTTGCCAAAAATAGGCACCAACAGAGTTGTGGTGCGGTTCCTTGCTTTGTTTTGAATGGTAAGGTTGCTCAAGTTGAAGAAAAGGACATCGATGATTAAGAGGGGAATTAGAAGCACTTCTTAGTTGGATACTTTGCGAGTAAATTCCTAGGCAAAGCGGCTCTAAATGCGATTGTTGAGTCTTGGTTTGCTAAGGTTGAGGTGCGCGACCATAAAAATGGTTGGATTATAGATCGAAGGAGGATGAGGTAAACTATGATTTGTCTTTCGAAAACATTGATGGTGACGACGTTGTTTACCTAGATTTGAAGGATTCATACAGAGTTGTTTCTCTGGTAGATTGTAATATATATATATATATACAAAACAAGAAGCTACAAGAATGAAAGAAAATCGAAATGATTTTGTTTTCAGCCATGATTTGAAGTAGCAGAAGGGTATGGGGCTAAATGAAACCCCCTATAGCAAATTAAAGATCGGGAAGATAGATTCTGATGGACATGATGTTCGTGAGAGCTCGACTCTAAATCTAGATCCAAACAAATCTACAGTACATAACGAAGTGCATCCCCTAGAAACTCCTATCAAAGCTATCAAAAAATGCCATGAATGGAGATTCAGATATGAAGTTAGCAAAGAATGTCAAGAATGGACCAATCATCCTTGCCTAACTCTCAAGGTATGGACTTTTCTCCTTTAAGCTGGTTTCTTTTAGCAAGAACCTAATTTCTATTGCTAGATTTACATACAATCAAAATCATGATGAAGTAAATATTATAATTTCCATAAAAAAAGATCTGAAGTTAGCAAAGAATGTCAAGAATGGACCAATCATCCTTGCCTAACTCTCAAGGTATGGACTTTTCTCCTTTAAGCTGGTTTCTTTTAGCAAGAACCTAATTTCTATTGCTAGATTTACATACAATCAAAATCATGATGAAGTAAATATTATAATTTCCATAAAAAAAGATAAAAATGGCACTGTGGAACCCACAACTGGCAGTTTGGTGTCAACTTTTATTTTGATTAAGTAATTAAATAATGGGAGATACTTGCTCTATCATTTGAAAATCACAATAAGGTTCTCTAGTAGATAAATTACCAAAGAAGAACCGATCTTACCGAGGCTCCAAGATTGCCCAAAAGATTAGCACAACTCACTAGGCAAAAAAAAATCGGCCCAAATGAAGAGTAATACTCGTGAGACTCGAAGACTGCCCAAAAATGAGCACAACTCATTAGGCAAAAAAGAACTGGCTCAACTGACGAGCAACGCTCGTAAGGCCCGAACACTGCCCAAAAGATGAGCACAACTATCACGACCTACTCATTTTCACATATATATTTATTTATTTTTATTTTTTTTCAATAAAAATCAACATCATGCACTCCAACTCAGTAGGTCACCATCTACCTGGACCCGTGGGTACTAGGGATATAATAGAACATACAGCAGAAGCCTATGCAGCAGAAAGTATATAATCATATACATCTCATCATAATGTGCAATGCAACACATATACTAGAGTACTACAAACACTATCTCTCAGTATATACATCCCAAAAATAAATCTAGGGACAATTCCCACAAAACCTAACTGTCCCTACCAAAAACTTACCCTTCGCAAAGGGCAGATAAACAACACTAATTCTGCGGGGCTTTTCCCGCTCTCCTATCCGGGGCTCCTGAAAAGTTATTAAAATTTAGGGGTGAGACACCTCTCAATAAGGGAAATAAACTAATACTAGTGTGTGGCAACATGAGTAATTCGTGTTCAACATATATCATATATAACACATTTAGTACTGTTTCATCAAATCTGGGAAAACATATATATATATATATAAATCAACATGGCAGAACATACTGCGTTTTCATAACATATCTCATCTCATATAATAATAATAATAATAATAATAATAATAATAATAATAACATAAAAATTATCCTGGTAGGTTAGCTGGCTGTTGTCATGTATTACCCCCACATGACTGGGTTGTGTGGCCCGAAGGTGGGACCTGACAATGGTTGGCCGACCACTGCCAACTCAATAGTCTAGTCTGTAGGTCCGATGGGTCCACCCAGACTGGTCCGTACACCAGGGGCGATAACAGCACACTTCTTAAAAATAACCACATCGACCATCCAATATCACACCACTTCGTACAGCGGCATTAACACAGATATCATGATCACGAGGACCATGGACACATAGCAACGGTACCGTGCAAGTGCTAGCCTAAATCAAGCCAACCAGGTTCTGATATCATATATATATATTGAAACCGTGATACATAAATATCCCATATCATTTATTTTCACATTAATCATATCATTTCACATATATACATGTATCATGAAAATCATCAGGTCCGTACGCCGGTACACATTTTATCGTAGCTCGGCCCGTACGTCAACTACACATAGCACAGCCCGTACGCTGGCAAACAGTAATCACAAAGCACGGCCCGTACGCCGGCAAATCACATCTCATAACACGGCCCGTACGCTGACAATCACAGTCACATAGCACGGCCCGTACGCCGGCAAATCACAGTCACATACCACGGCCCGTACGCCTGCAAATCACATAAAAATCTTGGCCTGTACGCCGGTTTTCCATCATAAAAATCCGTATCATCCACATTCCCAAAAAACAGTAACATTTTTACTCATGCCACACAACAGATTTTTCGCATATTCAACATACAAACATTTTCACAATATTTTGCAAATATAAAACATATATATATATATATATATATATATATATATATATATATATAAACATTTTCTCAAAAACAATAACTAGTTTAGTTTATCCCCTTACCTGATTCCTAGAAAGCCCCTAATAAAATTGCCCCGCAGCCGCAGGGTTCCTAACTCAACATCCTGAAAATGAAAAATTCCAGAATTAAAGTTCAGTATTTCGAAGCATACAACATTTTCCTCAACTGTCAAAAACCCAAATATTGAGTAGAAAGTTTTTACCCAAAAGCATTCAAGTTTAACACCTGAGGGGTTCCCTGACCAATACTCTGAAACTGAAAACCCTCAATATTAAATTTCAGTATTTTCATGTGCACAATATTTCTTCTAACTAGCGCAAGACCAAATATAGCTTAAAAAGCCTTACCTCAACTTTTGGATGATTTCCAACTAGCTTTCTCCCACGATCCGCTCCAGCAGATTTGGAGAGAACTCCACTAGGAGCATCGTGGTAGCTTCGGATCATCGATCCGACAACCGGTGGGGCCGGAAACAAAGAGAGAAGGGAGAGAGAGTCGTAGAGAGAAAGAGAGAGAGGTTTTTAAAAATGATATTTTCCCCGGATTTTTCATACTTATAAAATAGAGGATTTCGTCGACGAGGCCGACCTTTGTCGACGAGTAATTCACAAATTTCGTCGACGAGACCCTGTATTCGTCAACGAAATTCAGGTTGCCTCGAAACCCCCTCTCGGTATTTTCTCATCGACGAAGCCCTATGTTCGTCGACGAAATCTTTAAAGCCTTCGTTGACGAAACCCTGTGTTTGTCAACGAAGCCCTGCTGACCTCCTTTTCCTTTAGTCCTTCCAAAGTTCAATGCCGTCTGTTTTCGATTCCCATATCCCTTTTCTTTTATTATTTAACTACCATTTTATTCGGGTCGTTACAACAAGTCATCAGGCAAAAAAGAGTCGGCCCAACTGACAAGCAACGCTCGTGAAGCCCAAAAACGACCCAAAATATGAGCACAACTTGTTAGGCCAGAAACAACAAAAAAGATGAGCATAACTCATTAAACCAAAAATAGCCCAAAAAGCCTCTTGAAGAGCTGCTCAGCACAAAAGCCTTACAAGAAGCTACTCGGCAAAAAATGCTCTCAAAGAGCCACTCGGCACAAAAGATGAGTACAGCTCATTAGGCAAACAAAAATCAACCCAAATGAGGAGCAAAAACTCAAGAAGGTAAAGTAAAATTAATTCAAAGGCTGCTTGACACAAAAAGCCTTCTAAAGAGTCGCTCGACACAAAAAGCATAACAAAGAACTACTCAACACAAAATGCCTTTGAAGAGCTGGTCAGCACGAAATACCCATCGAAAATTGGTTCGACACAAAGTACCCAGCAACAATCGACTTGGAAAAGCCGACTCTGCTCCAATCAGCTCAGGAAGCAATATACACAGAATAGTCAGCTCGGATAAGCCAACGTTGCCATGGTCTCAACTTGGAAGTAGTATATTCATCAATAACCGGCTTGGATAAATCGACATTGCTACGGTTTTGGCTCGGAAGGCGCATACTCGGCAATAACTGGCTTGGTAAAAGTTGACGCTATTTCAATCTTGACTCGGATAAGCTGACTACCCACCAACATTGCCTTGGCAAGCTGTGTAACAAGCAATCAATTGGTTTGGTTGAGTCGAAATTACAACAAGATTGGCTCGAATAAGCTGACTACCCACCAACATCAGCTCAGCAAGCCCTTTGGCTTGGGAAGCCAAATATAGGGAGACAACTCACAAAAAAAAAAAAAAGACAGGACGACTTTCGAACTTTGGAAACAAGCTTCAAAATTCGAAACTAAAGGGGGGGGGGGGAACTGATATACCCCAAAAGTATATCACCTCATAAAGTCAACGGGAAACTAAGGCCCAACATTGATGAGGGCAGTTACCACCCAAGTCTATTGCTCGATCGGAACAATTGACGTCCACCTTATAAATGACGAGAGCAATCTGTGCCAACGAGGAGCGATTCACGCCCGTACCATAATTCGCCAATAAATGACATTTCACCCTCGAGTCAAACTCCTTCACTATAAATAGGGACCTAAAGAAGAGGTTAAGGTATCTCATTCTTAACTCATCTTTACTATTGTTTATAACCTCTTTAAAAGCAGTCCCTTACTTAGGCATCTGAGATATTCCCTGAAGTACACCGCGAGTCTTCCAAGCATCTCTTTCTTTGTCTTTTTTAGGTGATCGAGATCGAAAAACTCATCGAAGGTCACTCGATATTTTTGGTTGCAACATTATTATATACACAAATAATTTTAGTGATCTTTTATAGACAAAAATATTAAGAGCTCGTAGGGATAAGAATGAATTAAATAGTTATACAACACTTTGTTGAAAATATACGTAACATTAAATTATTGACTTTCTCAAACAAAATAAGTCTCATGGATTATCTTTTAAAAGCATTGTTATTGAAGCATTTTTATATACTATATTGGACTTATTTTTTATTTTTATTAATAATTGTGTTAATAATAGAGGTATTTCCATGGTCTAACATTTCTCTATGTCACCATATTAAATTGAATTCATGTGCTATTAAAATATGGGCCATTTTTTAATTAATAAAGAGAGTGATATGGATTAGAGAGGATTACTTAAACTCATTCTCATCAATGTAATCATATAATAAATGTAAAATGGAAAAAAAGTCAATTAATACAACTTGCATATTTAATGGTTTAATTACAATTTTATTTTACAAAAATAACAATATTAACTTAGTGGGATGACCATTAATGAGTTCCCTAAAAATCATACCAAGTCATTACTATCATTTAATGGTTTGATCGATGATCATTATTGATCTCATAGAAGTTAGTGGTTGGATTTTATATTAAAAATAGATTAAAAAATAATAATAATTTTGGTTCGCACCTTTCCTAGACCCCACATACGCGGGAGGTTTGTGCAGTGTGCTGCCCTTTAATGTTGTCAATTCAACATTAATGTTTAATAAAGAGAGTTATTGAATTATTTAGAGTTTGGTCATAATATTTTGGGCAAAACACACTCACTTCCCCTAAGGTTCTTTCCTAAAATTTGAAAAATATCATAAATATCTCCACATATTTGCATCCTTGGACATTCACATCCCCTCATGCCAACTTGCTGTTAACATTCTAACGAAAGTTAAGAAAATAATTTATTTTTTCCAATTATGCCCTCAACCTTTGAGAGTCGCTAGCTTCTTAAAAATGATGGCTAATTTTTTTCCCTTTTTGCCCTTATCTACATAGTGTTTTAAATTTTTTTCCCTATATTAGCTTTAATTATTTTTCTATTTTACCCTTAAGTATATGTTACTAACATGATACAATTTTTCTTTAAAAATACTTTTTCTTCTTTTTGCCTTTAATCAAATACTACAGTATGACTTATTTGCATTTGAAATTTTTTTCCCTTTTTGCCCTTAATTTACATAGTGCAACTGTCACGACCTGCTCATTTTTCACATTTTTTTTTTATAATAATATCAACATCAAGCATCACAACTCAGCAGGTCACAATCCACCTGAACCCGTGGGTACCAGGGATACATCAGAACATACAGCAGAAGCCTACGCAGCAGAAAGTATAAAATCATATACATTTCATCATAATGTGCAATACGATATACTAGAGTACTACCAACACTATCTCTCAGTATATACAACCCAAAAATAAATCTATGGACAATTCCCTCAAAATCTAACTGTCCCTATCAACACTTACCCTTCACAGAGGGTAGATAAACAACACTAATTCTGCGGGGCTTTTCTCGCTCTCCTATCCGGGGCTCCTGAAAAGTTAATGAAATTTAGGGGTGAGACACCTCTCAGTAAGGGAAATAAACTAATACTAGTGTGTGGCAACATGAGTAATTCGTGTTCAACATATATCATATATAACACATTTAGTACTGTTTCATCAAATTTGGGAAAACATATATATATATATATATATATATAAATCAACATGGCAGAACATACTACATTTTTATAACATATCTCATTTCATATCATAATAATAATAACATAAAACCATTCCTGGTAGGTTAGCTGGCTGTTGTCATGTATTACCCCTACATGACTGGGTTGTGTGGCCCGAAGGCGGGACCTGACAATGGTTAGCCGACCACTACCAAGTCAATAGTCTAGTCTGTAGGTCCGATGGGTCTACCCAGACTGGTCCGTACACCAGAGGTGATAATAGCACACTTCTCGAAAATAACCATATCGACCATCCAATCTCACACCACTCCGTACAGCGGCATTAACACAGATATCATGATCACGAGGATCATTGACACATAACAACGATACCGTGTAAGTGCTAGCCTAAACCAAGCCAACCAGGTTCTGATATTATATACATATACTGAAACTGTGATATATAAATATCTCATTTCATTTATTTTCACATCAATCATATCATTTCACATATATACATGTATCATAAAAATCATCGGCCCGTACGCCAGTATTTCACATTTTATCATAGCTCGGCCCATACGCCAGCTACACATAGCACAGCTCGTACGGTGGCAAACAGTAATCACATAGCACGGCCTATACGCCGGCAAATCACATCTCATAGCACGGCCCGTACGCCGGCAAATCACATCTCATAGCACGGCCCGTACGCTGGCAAATCACATCCATATATATATATATGAAAACATCTCAGCCCGTATGCTGGTTTTCCATCATAAAAATCCATCTCATCCACATTCCCAGAAAACAGCATTTCACAACATTTTAACTCATGCCATACAGTAAATTTTCCACATATTCAACATACGATCATTTTCACAGTATTTTGCAAATATAAGACATATATATATATAATCATATACATTTTTCATAAATCAAATGATAACTATATATATATATATATATATATATAAACATTTTCCAAAACAATACTAGCTTAATTTATCCCCTTACCTGATTCCTAAAAAGCCCCTAATAACACTGTCCTGCACCCGCAGGGTTCCTAACTCAACATTCTGAAAATAAAAAATCTCAGAATTAAAGTTCAGTATTTCGAAGCATACAATATTTTCCTCAACTGTCAAAAATCCAAATATTTGGTAGAAAATTTTCACCCAAAAGCATTCAAGTTTAACACCTGAGGGGTTCCCTGACCAATACTCCGAAACTGAAAACCTCCAGTATTAAATTTCAGTATTTTCATGCCCACAACATTTCTTATAACTAGCGCAAGACCAAATATGACTTAAAAAGCCTTACCTCAACTCTGGGATGATTTCCAACTAGCTTTCTCCCACGATCCGCTCCAGCAGATTTGGAGAAAACTCCGCCAGGAGCGTCGTGGTGGCTTCGGATCGTCGATCTGACAATTGGTGGGGCTGGAAATGTAGAGAGAAGGGAGAGAGAACCGTAGAGAGAGAGAGAGGAGAGGGAGAGGTTTCATACAAAATGATATTTCTCCCAGATTTTTAATTCTTATAAAATAGGATTTCGTCAACGAGCCTGACCTTCGTCGACGAGACCCTATATTCGCCGACGAAATTCAGGCTGCCTCTGAACCTCTCTTGGTATTTTCTCGTCGACGAATTCTCTTAAGCCTTCGTCGACGAATACAGGGGATTCGTCGACGAAGCCCTGAAACTCCCCCTTTTTGTTTTTCTTTTCCGAAATGCAATGTCATCGACGAAGTCTACGGCTTCCTTCTGTTTCTGATTTCCATTTCCCTTTCCTTATTATTTAAATTTCATTTTAAATTCAGGTCGTTACAGCAGCATATTTTTATCGTTGAATTTTTTTTTTCCCTTTCTTTACCCTTATTAAGCCCTTTTCATATTGCCTAGCATCAAAACAATAGAAACATTTCTACCAAATAAAAATCAACCTTCAATTTTATATTCTTATTAAATTAAAACAAAAATAATAAAAAAAATTTCTCTCATTTGTTTCAATCTCCCGTCAAATTCTCTACTACATTACGTTACGATAAGAACAAAATATGTAAAGTATATTTCAATGTCTTTGCCATTAAAATTGCTCAAATATCAAAATAGAAAAGCTCATTCAAGACACCCATCGATATACAACAAATACGAGTTTCACCAATTAATATTAATTCATAGAAGATTTTTTTTGGGAGGACACATCTAGCCATTCAATGTCAAATACATGAAAGATATCTTTATGGTGAAAGGCCAAAAGTTAAAAATGCAATATCCAACACCATGACTTGCATCACAAAAATATTGGAGACCTTCCACATGCTCAACAGCGGCCAGGAGACCTTCCACTTTCTGTATATTGGTATTTGATTAGACAGAATAATCAAAACCAGTCATCTACAACCTCAAGTTATAGGGGTTAGGTTTGGTGATTGCTCAAGAAGAGAATGCCTGCAAAATTTTCAGCAGCATATATAATTTCAGCAAATGATGGAAACAAGTTTGAATCCAAAATTCATGTAATATCCAGTACAAAAACTATCATTTCATTATTCATTATAAATTTTCAATGACATATTTCTATTATGAATAAAGAACAAATTTCCGAAACCTGTGAGAAACAAAATAGAAGAAAAATAACGCCAAAGAAAATCAATCACACGCACAAAACAATATTTACGTGGTTCGGTAATTTTGCCTACGTCCACGGAGTTGTAGGGATTTCAATATTATCAAGAAGAAAACACAGAGAGTGCGGCGATACAATGCTCTCCCTCTCGCTCTCTCGCAGGTACAACCACACCAACCCTAATCACCCGAAAGCAATCCTTTTTATATGTTACGCCTAGGGTTCCGTTCCGAATGGGCTCCAAAATTTTTTTCCACCCCCGGACCCCCACAAGTACGGCTGGACTAAGCCTTAGGATAGAAATCTCTAATTAAATAAAAGTCGGGTCGTCATCCAAATTAAAACACAACTAGACTCCACAAAAGCCCAACAATTTCCAATTAAAGTAGTAATGAAACTTAACAAATACGATTAACCTTGGCCCTGCAAGTTCTTTTTCCTTTATAACAAACAAATGTTCAAGGCTAGGAGTCATCTAGTGATCAAACAAATATTTAAAATTCTGGAATGATCCAACCAAGATTGTGAAGCAGAGGCACAACTAGCCCTCAACCCATTAGTATGTTTGTTGGACTCAAAACTTAAGATCTCCGGCCTCTAAGCATTTTTGAGATAATCACCAATCTTCCATCCACTCAACTAAATTTTTTAAAAACACACACACATGCGCGCGCACACACACAAAAGTTTATTGCAAGTGATGTTTGCCTTCAAATTAACACCGTGATATGATCCACCAACAAGGTATTCCTTTCCACCCATGAAGGTTTGCATCAAGCTCAGTTTAGTCTTTAACTTCCATTTTTCCATTTCTAATTTTCTAAAGAATAGTAAAAATATGACACCATTTCTCTATTTTGCAATGTTTGCATTGTTGGGGTAGATCTAGGAGCAATAATCACATACAAGCAAAATAAACAATCAAAAATTGGAACACTGGATTTACGTGGTTCGGCCGAATCGACTTACGTCCACGGAGCACGCACAACTTCACTGTAAACTGGGAGAATTACAAGGAGGAAAAGGAGGCTACTGCCCTCAACTCAACTCTCTCTCTCTCTCTCTCTCTCTCTCTCTCTCTCTCTCTCTCTCTCTCAATAAAGATTCACTCTGCCTTACACAACACTCACAGCTTCTGCTCACTATTTGCACTCTATTCTACACACAACTCCACACAACACCCTCTGCACTCACAATGTTTTTGCCACTCCTCACAGCATAGATTACACACACATATATAGGCATAGCTGTAGAGGGTGGAAGTCAAACTAGGTGGCTTAATTTCAATGCAGGTGGGCTGGGTAGGCAGCCGCCAGTCTCCAACATCAATGATTGTGGTTGGGTGGTGCGGCTGCCTACTCCATTACGCGGCTGCCTACTCCATTACAAGCCACATCCTAACACGCATAAGATACTTGAAAAGCATCTTTGTACTGTTTTCCAAGTTCTCATACAAATCTTAGAAAATTGAAAAAAAATATATTGGAAAAAAAATTTAAAATTGTTGCAGCCAAAAATCAAACGACATTCACGATCCCTAATCACGACCACCTGAAAAGAGATAAATAAGTAAGGCTTTGAGGACCCGAGGAGTACTCCGGGGGATCACTCCGATGTCTAAGGGATGAGTTTGAGAGATTTTATGCAACAATAAATAAGTTAGGATGAAATATCTTAACCTCTTCTCTGAATCCTCATTTATAACGATGGAGTTTGACTCAAGGGTGATATGTCATTTATTGACGAATTATGGTGCGGGTGTGAATCGCTCCGATTATTATAGCGTTGGCGTAGATTACTCTGGTCATCGTAACATCGGCGTCAATTGCTCTGACCGAGAAATTGACTTGGGTGGTAACAGACCTCATCAATGTTGGACTCTAGTCTCTTCTTGACTTATGGTAGGTGATATATTTGGGGTATATCAAAAATTATTTTTTATAGCTTTACAAACCCTTAAATATATATATATGGCTACCATTTCTAAGTTGTGAACAGTGGAATCTATTTTCGCTAGTTTACAGGTTGGTATATGTCAATAGTTGAAAAGGAGATTTACCCCATTCAAAGGAAAATTTTGAGCACATGTCCCCACCAAAACTTTCAAACATATGCTCTTTTAAAACTAGCCCATCACACCTATTATATAATTTCATCAAATGATGAAACAAGTTTGAATCCAAAATTTTTAGTACAAAACTATCATTTAATTATTCAATACAAATTTTCAATGACATATTTCCAATTAAATTAGTAATCAAACTTAATAAGCATGATTAACCTTGGCCCTGCCAGTTGTTTTTTCCTTTATGACAAACAAATGTTCAAGGCTGCGAGTCATCAAGTGATCGAACAAATGTTTAAAATTCTAGAATGATCCAACCGAGATTGTGAAGCAGAGGCACAACTAGGCCTCAACCGATTAGTATGCTTATTGGACTCAAAACTTAAGATCTCCAGCTTCTAAGCATTTTTGAGATAATCATCGCTTCTAATAATAAAATACTCCCCATGGAACCTGATACTTAAAACTTTAGACTTACCTCAACATTTTTAAGATGAAAAAAGAAACATACTAAAATTATAATTTAGCTCGAATAGACAGAAGGACCCCAAGTTAAGAGAAGTTGGTGTAAAGAAACAGGTGTTGCCCTAACCTCAATGAATAATTTCCCACACATTTCATTGATAACAACGTGTAAAGAAACAAATGCTGCCATAGTTTCAATAAATAATTTCCCACACATTTAATTGACAACAATTCTATCTTATATACACAATAGTTGAGGAGCTAATTTAGGAATTATACAAACGTTGAAGCTAAATCTATGCTACTGTTACAATGTACAGTTATAGAATTTAAACTTAGAATCAGTTATAAATATAGAATTAATGACAGAATATGTGACAGAATATTAGGCTAGACATACTCTGTTTTGGTTTGATTATGATTCGCGCATTCTTCCCTCCCTTATAGATGGAGCATCCTAAATCAGTAAGAGTACATGCCCGGGTTGAACGCTCAATTTATCAAGTCGTTCCAAGATAAACAGGATGCATGTGTGCCTCAATGATAAAGCATTGAAGGCTTCTGAAAGGTCATACATGCTTGAGACATTCTCCAATGATATATCCTGCCAATGAAAATAGAAATGGTCATCAAGTAACTCCGAAAGGCTGAATTAGAAAAATTCAAAGCAGCCTTCTCAGCACATCTGTGCAATGGTATACTCACACATTTGCTTTAATCCCTCTAAAAAGTACTGATCAGCAACTCTGAGGAGATCCTGTGCTATATCCAATGTGACATCCACTGACCCAGTGTGTATAAATTTGTAAACAGGAAAAGCAACCAAATCAAAAGCCAATTGTGTAGGTTGAGATTGCAGCTGACTAACACTGACTATAATAGGAATACTTTTAATTCCCCTATACCTCTCAGACAATTCTAACACTTGAGAATCAGAATTTATTATTGTATCACCCCTTTTTCCTGGGACCTTGACCAACAAAGAGATTTCCATGGCAGAAGAAGCACAAGAACCCTTGAAAGTAATCTCATACACATCATTTAATAAATGGGTACATGCATAACTGCTAGGTCCATTATCAAAACTCTGCCCCTTTCACAGCCATAGAACACAACCAGTTCATGGACTGGTTTGGATGCATTCTTCAACTGTAAAAACAAAAAAGAAAACTAATTTCAAAATTCATATTTAGCAAATTATACGAGTTCTAAAAAAGGATGATGTCATATTCTCCGGTTTCTTTTCTTGGCTATTTCTCGAGTTTCCACAAAGGAGTACATCAGAATGTGTTGACTATATTTTTCGAATGCCAACACAATTAAATGAAGACTACCTCTCAAACAATTGCAATATTGAATGCTTGGGCACGATACAATATTCTTTTTTCCAAAAAATCAGAACAATCAGAGAAGAAAATCCTTCTAATGTAGATGAAAATAATCTTCACTTTCACACAAACAAATGGAACGAAAGAGACCACCACACACAAAAAGTTCGAAAGCCATACACATACAAACAAAATGAAAGAAATCAACTAGAAAAGAAAAATATCTCAACCGCATTCTTTAATTCCATACACACACATATATACAAAGTTAAAGTGAGAGATCTTGAATCGAAACGGCACTTGAGGGAGTCCAACGAGTGATGTTCCCTAAACCCAGGAGTGCTTTCTCCCATGGTCTTAAATTTTCATGAAATTGTCGAAATTTTTGTTGAAATTTTCGGTTTCCATTACCCTCGAAATTGAAATGACAGTCAATTTTTGTCATGCATAATTTTCATTGAAATCTCAACAAATCATATTGAAATCTTGAAATTTTAGCAAAATTTATCCAAATTTTAACTCTACAGTGAAATTTCCTCGAAATTCAAATGAGAGATTTAGGAGTAAAGTGAAATTTCTATCTTAATTTATTTAATTTATGTTTTATCGAAACAAAAGATTATTACAAGTGTTTTTGAAATTATATGAAAAATAAACTTGCAAAAACTTTTATTTAATCATTCATGTCTAAGTTATCATTAGTGCTTTTGAAATTATATGAAAAATAAACTTACAACAACATTGTATTTAATCATTTATGTCTAAATTATCATTATTTGCATAATAAATAATACTTAAATGATGTATGAATTTCATTTGTATTAGCTTAATATGTTTAAGGTATATTATCTTACAAATATGTTTGATATGCATACTATATTATGACTTTTCCACCTCATACACAACATAGATGTATTTAATTTATAATATATAAGTACTAAGCCTAACATTATATACGATTAAAGCATAATAATAATAATAATAATAATAATAATAATGGTCATTAAGTTAATATCAATACAGAAGTACTTTTCTGTAGGATTCTTGATTTCATATTTGATGCCTAAAAAAGACCTTATCTTAGCAAGTGCTCAGAGACCATTGTGACTCAGTTACTCCCTTGAGGTCGGTCTGGTCAAAATAGAATTTTATAAGATAAATAGGATAGATACTGTTTGTACACTTAAATAAATACATATACATAAAATAATATTTTGATAGACATAATTTGTAAAAATATATGATAAAATAATAATAATAATAATAATAATATAGGTAGGGCCCACATGAGTCTCAAAGTCATGTAAGGTCCACATGAGTCCCGAAATTATGTAAGACTCATAAAATCGTGTAAGAATTATTAGAGTTACATAAGACTCACTTAGATCTCAAAGTTATGTGGGGCTTACATGAGTTTTCGAATTTCAAACTTAATTCTTTTTCAAAAAAAAAAACTAAAATATAACTTAAAAATAATAACAATGATAATAATAATAATAATAATAATAATAATTTAAAAAAAATTAATTAATTAAAATTTAATTAGATGTGAGTGTCGGCAAGTACTCTCATTTCTCCCACATAACCTCCATCCCCATCCCATATCTAACTCATACCTAACACATCTATGCTCATTCCTTAATTTTAAAAAATTATAATTTCATCCCTCTCCCCACACTTTTATAAATTCAATTTTGTGCCCCAAAATTTTCCTATAAATAGGAAGCTCTCAACATTTATTTTTCACAAAAAAATTTTCAAATGAAGAGAATAATTAGTGAGTGAAATAATTAGTGGTGAAAGGAGAATTTTTGCTATAATTAAAATTCTCACTCACCCACTCTTTTCGACCTCATTTTTTTTAAGATATTCGTTGTGATCATAGTATAAGGTTAAGTAAAAGGTAAGTAAATTCGATTATGTTAGATTTTTATTTAAAATTTTTACCCAAATTTATTTGTAAGTAAATTTTGATTATATTATATTTTTATTAAAATTTAAACCTAAATTTATTGGTAAGTAAATTTGTTAGATTTTTATTTATATCCAAGTTTATTTGTATGTAAATTTTGATTATGCTAATTATTTTAATAAAATTTTTCCAAATTTATTTTTATACATGTTTAATTATATCAGTTTTATCTTTAATATACTTGCATTTATTTTTGAGTTAAGAAATATTCTAAACTCCTCGGGTATTTTACAGTATTAATTTTTATTCAAGAAATTTTTTTTAACACGAAAATTATATGGCATGAGTTTATTTTTACGTTACATATTTTACGAAAAAATAAGTAAAAATGACATGAGTTATTTTTTTTTACGTTACGTATTTCACAAAAATATGAGTAAAAATAATATTTTTAATGATATTATTGTAATTTTATAAATTCTACAATAAGATATTTTTAAAATCCCTTATGATACAAACGATCCAGAAAATTACGAATGTTTCGGTACCACAGTTTAAAATTTGAACGGATTAGAATGCACCCACACTGTTTGTAGAGTGATTTTATATGATAGTGGATTTCTCCTAAATGTACACCTAGGTTTGATTAGGATTTAATAGGGAAAATTTCACTTAATGATGGTGATGTATGTTGATTTAGTTTGGTCAGTCAGCCAGTTGTTAAGTCCAATTTTCGGACCGCACAACCTAGTCATGGAGGTAAACATGACTTACGATTAACAGGCCTGAAGGTGATTTTTATAATATATGTATATACATATTTAATTACGTATACAAAATTATTGATGATTTGAAAGTAAAATATAAGTTTATATGAATATAACCATTATTGTACCTAAATGATGATCTAAAGGAAACGTAAAAGGAAAAGTATATACATGTATATAATAAAAATTATAATTACAGTTTTTAAAGTTAAAAGTTTAATTTAACAGTTATAGTATATGATTATAAAATTTTATTGTTATAGTTGATGACAAAAGTTTTTATGCAAAAATTTTTAAATTTATATTTATTTTAAAAGCATATTTTGAAGTTATAGTATTAAATATTATTTTACAAAATTATGAAAGTTCATTTTTGCCACACACTAATAATAATTTTATTTACTTACTAAGCGTCGTCTCACCCCAATCATTATTTTACATTTCAGGTCATTTTGAAAAGTAAACTAGAAATCTAGCGTAACAAGTGCTTGAGCGGGAATAATACAATTTAGAATATGTTTATGTATTTTCGAATTTTAAAAATTTACATTTTAATAGTTGAGACATATATTTGTAATAAAACTACTTAATACTCTGGTAATAAAAATAATTTAGATTTATTTGCGTCGACTAAAAAATTTATATGTAGGATTTCACTTGGGTTCGGGTCCTTACAGGCCACCTGATTTTTAAGGGCAAATTTGTTTTATTAATTTTTTTTTAATGGTGTTAAGTTTCTGTAAGGGGGTGTGAATGTGATGCAAATGTAAGGAATAGCTTGACAGTTTTCAAGGTCTTTGTCTTCTTGACAAATCTAGGGGAGATCATATCTTTTACCCTAATATTTTTAAGGCAATAATTGCTAGAAGTCTAAAGTTTTAGTCATTATATTTAAATTTTAGATTTTCATTTAAATAAATTTAGGTAAAATAAAATATAAAATTATTTAATTTCATTTGAATTTATGCTAATTTAGATGCAAGACTTTAAATTTATATTCATACATATTAAATAAAAAAAATTATTGTTATGTTGATGGATTAGAACTTGAAAGAGATATTATTTAAAATGAAAAAGAGTGACTTTTGATTCATACAAAATAAGACCAAGTTGTGATTGTTAAGTGGAAATTTATGATTTATGGAGAATTATAATTGTCTTTGGGATTATAGGAAATATACAAAATCACTTAAATAAAAAAAATTATTTAGTCATAAATTTTATTTTTTTTTAAATAATAATAATAAAAAACATATGGCAAATAGTGGCGAGTGGCGACCGTACACACTGCAGACACACTCGCTCAGCCGCTCAGTGCTCTCCTCAATCTATATTCGTTGTGCCACTTGAACTGAACTTTGGGAGGATGTCGCCGCCGCCGCCGTCGTCGTCATCGTCGCTGTCATCAATGGAGTCCCTGATTTTGCAACTCCACGACATCTCCGCTGTGAAGTTCGGCAACTTTAAGCTCAAATCGGGCATTTCCTCCCCCATCTATATAGACCTCCGCCTCATCGTTTCTTACCCTTCTCTACTCTCCCAAATCTCCCAAACTCTAATCGCCTCCCTCCCCTCCTCAACCACCTTCGACCTCCTCTGCGGCGTCCCCTACACCGCCCTCCCCATCGCCACCTGCGCTTCCATTGCTCAGTCCGTGCCCATGGTTATGCGCCGCAAGGAAATCAAGTCCTACGGCACCGCCAAGGCCATCGAGGGCCACTTTCTCCCCAACCAGACCTGCCTCATCATCGAGGACTTGGTCACCAGCGGCACCTCCGTCCTCGAGACCGCCGGGCCGCTCAGAGACTGCGGGCTGAGGGTCACTGACGCCGTCGTCTTGATTGACAGGGAGCAGGGCGGCAAGGAGAATCTCGCTGAGAATGGGATCACCTTGCACGCGATGATTAAGTTGACGGACATGCTCGTGATACTGCGCAAAAACGAGCGGCTTTCGGAGGATATGGAGCGGACCGTTAGGGCATTCTTGGAGGATAACAAGAGAGTGGCAGCGCCGGCAGTAGCGGCGAACCCGAGAGTTAGGGCTGCGGTTTGTTCGTATGAAGAGAGAGCGAAAATGGCGAAGAATGGGACGGGGAAGAGGTTGTTCCAGATGATGGTGAAGAAGGAGAGTAACCTTTGTTTGGCTGCTGATGTTTCCACTGCCGCCGAACTGCTTGACATTGCAGAAAAGGTGAGAACAGTAGCCCTTTTTCTCTCTTTTAATTTCTGAACTATAGGTACTTTTTTATGGCTAAAATCAGTCAATAATATTGAAACCCAAACTGCTCGACTGTCATGCAGAAATGGTGAAAATAGAGGCCCTTCTACTTTCTTTTAATTTCTGCATACATAGAGCTTTGTGCACTGGGCTGTCCTTTACAGTCAATATTATGGAAACTCTAGAATAGGAACATTTATGAAATAAGGCAATAAATAAAACCAAAGAGACTGTTTATAGCAGTGACAACAATAGAAATGGCAGGTAAGGTGGCCTGGTGAAATTTCTTAGAAACATTTTACTAGCAAAATAGGAGCTCCACGTCTGCCTGGTTTGTCATTCAGCTGAGGGAACTGTGGAACATGTCTTTTGATACTGTGAATGCGCCAGAGTCACAAGATTTACATCTTATTTAACTTTTTGGAGTAATCTGTCTGCATTTTCCTCCCAAGTAAATATTTTTTTGGCACACTTGGAAACATAGGAAATGCTGTTTTGAATCGGGAAACTTCCTTCCCCCATTATCACTCCAATCAAGTGGGATTTCATGGAATATGTTCAACCACAATGACTATATGATCATCAGATGCTAACTTGGAGGAATTGCCACCAACCGTGCCTTGGGGATAGGATATGCAGATAGAGTCGGTACTGCTGTCTTTGTTCAGGATTGAGCTGGTAACAGAATTATAGTGCAGATAATCACTCTTCATCATGTTGATATTATTCTGGTCTATCACTTATGCTCATCAATGTTGACTACTAGGTTAAAGATTGCTTTACGCTTCCAGAAAACTGTGGGCAAACCATTTTCCTTCTATGCCAAGATACCAAAACAAGGAAGCCCTTCCGCTTGATTCCCGAGAGACCAAAATGGATTATATGGAATCAGTGTTACATTTTCCTTAATGATGCTGATCAGGGGGGAAAAAGATGTCTTTTCATTCTTAAATTTGCAAGTAATGCCAATGATACTTGCACATCAAGTACGATGCAATAGAATCACTCCGCTAATCCATCGTATAAAATAAGTATTTGGACCTTGGAAGGAAGGAAGAAAAGGGAAGGAAAAGAAAATGAGGCCCTAAAGCTTAGATCGTGAAAGTACCGCAGAAAATACGAGCTACATTGTACAGAAAAGGTAAAGTACCTGGAACTAGGAGGCCTATAGATTATATTAATAAGCAATTAGCTTGAGCCATGCTCTTCCATTTTCTTTGCAAGTCACAAATTTCCTTTGAGCTGGGCTTATACTAACACCCATAGCAAGTGCAAAGGTAACATCAAGACAGAAACTCAGAACTGACTCTGTTTCAAAATTTTGGATTGTTAGAGAGAGAGAGATACTGAACAAGGATATCTTTGAGCAAGGAAATGGGCCAGACCACCAATGAAGAAAAATGTCTATGATAGATGAATTTTACATGAAAGATATGGGAGATATTATGGCATTACTTTCTGATTGCCTTTTGTGCATGAAATGGAAGATGTTGTGTGTGTGCATGTTTTTTTGTGTGTGGGCATGTGTGTGTGTGTGTGTGTGTGTGTGTGTGAAAGAGAGAGAGAGAGAGCAATTCATTCATGAAATAGAGGAGAAAATGGAATTTTTTCCTCATCACAATTGGTTGTAGGAGCTTAAAAAAGTCTTCTTTTTATTTTTTTGCTTTGAGAGCAGTAAAACATTTCAGTTGTCATTCATTGATCATATGATAAAATTCATTGAGTGCTTTATTTGCATGGCTGTGCATGCTTGTATGCATTTTTGTGTGGTTTTGTATCATGTGCTGTCGGCACACATTCACTTAATTTTCATGCTTTGTTTTTCTTTCTTAAAGTTTGTTTGAACTAATTTTAAATTAAAAGAAGCAGATATTTTTTTGGGGATCTTGATGCTCTTTTAATATTTATCCAGGTGGGACCAGAGATCTGCATGTTGAAAACTCATGTGGATATACTGCCTGATTTCACCCCAGATTTTGGTTCTAAACTTCGCTCAGTAAGTTCCTAAAGTTGTACAGTGGTTTGTATTTTTGACTAATAATTCTTTTGCCCTTTGATTTCTCTGTTATTATGTAATGTTTTACTTCTTTTTGTTAAGAGAATTCATATGATAGCTAATTTCTTGGTGTCCCACGATGGAATATTTGACCTTTTCTTTTGTTTTGATGAACATGAATTCTATGCATGTAACAAAACAACATGTTTCCTATCTCTTATAAAAAAAAAAGGATGTTCCTACTTAGCTTTATTATTATTATTTAAAAAAGGTGGATTGTCTTCTTGGCTTCATAGTTTGGTGCATGGCATTTAACCCTCTGTTACATGAGGTAATGTATGGTGCTAATGAAATGAATTGCATTCATTTTATGAACTCTATACACATAGTAATAGTCTTATGCAATTATATATAATGAGCAAATGGCATTATTGATGTTTCACAGTTAGTATGTATTTGGTGATGATTGCACAACATGTACTTGATCCTTATTATTTTTTATAAACACATAATCAATAATTATAAGTCTATACTATGCATTAATATTTGTCATTGTTTGTGAAAATGTAGCCTATCAAAAAAATATGTCATTTTTTCTATAAAATGAGGTGGGTTGTCTCCTTGGCTCTATGGGTTCAACGTGTAGTGTTTAACCCACTATATACAAGGGGCCATGTATGATGCTCTAATAAAATGAATTGGTTTCATTTTATGAGATCTGAACACATAAGTAATATGGCCTTTATGCCTTAAACAATTATCTAGAATGAGCAAATGCATGTTTGATGTTCACAGTTCAGTAGATATTTGGTGATGATTGTATATTGTATACATGATTTTTTTTTTTATAAACACATACTCATTAATTATAAAGTCTATGCCATGATTGATTGTTGTAATTGTCTGTAAAAATATGAGATCTCAGAGAATTATAGCTGTCTGCGATCTCTCTTCAGTTCAATTAATAATGTGAGATCTCAAGGCAGCAGAAGCATAACATTCAACTACCCAATTTATCCATTTAAACCATGATTCATTGTGCATCTGTGAATTCTTGTATTCCTTAAACTTGGGAAGATGGTGTATGTCTCCTCAATTCCGACTTGTGAAGTGCGCTGAATTGTCCACCTAAATAAAGCAACAAAGATGCTGTTTTGCTTAAAATTCCAATGACTTTCTGTAAAATTTGTAACACAAATCATGTTAGAACCTCCCATACAATGCGATACTGGCAATCTGATAGTGGACTTCATGTCTTGGTTTCTTTTTGTTGCCGTTGGGCATTCTTCTCAACTACCGAGTGAAATGGAAGTCAGGTTTGAAGTTTTGTTGCGAAATATCTTCTTTTTTATTTTTTCTGATTTTTACTTGGAAAATCATTCTTGATCTTTGACACTCTTTTTTATCCTTTAGAATTTAGAGATTTTAGGATAAGTAATATATGAACTGTAATTTGAAGGAATACTAGAGAAAATATTTAACTTGATAGTCAAGAAATTAATAGCCCTTGTAGATTTTGATGTCTTGGACCTGTTATGCAAGTGGAAAGAGAAATCGAAGAGGATGTAACACAGAGCAAATTGAGTAAAATGGATGAATACATGAACTGTAACACATAAGTAATATATGAACTGTAATTTGAAGGAATACTAGAGAAAATGTTTAACTTGATAGTCAAGAAATTAATAGCCCTTGTAGAATTTGATGTCTTGGACCTGTTATGCAAGTGGAAAGAGAAATCGAAGAGGATGTACACATAGAGCAAATTGAGTAAAATGGATGAGTGCTTCAGGCTTGCCATGTTATCGTAATACCTTTAAAATTAAAAGGAAAGTTCTATTAGACGACTAGAAGACCAATCATATTGTATGGATCATAATGTTGGGCAACTAAGAAGCAACATATCCAAAATGTAGAAGTTTCTGAAATGTGAATGTTGAGGTGGATGAGTGGTATTGACATTAAGGTATAAATTAAGGAACGAACATATTCACGATATGTTAGGCATTGCACTAGTAGAAGATAAGATAAGAGAGAGACGACTTAAATGGTTTGGGCATTTGCAATGCATGCAAAATAATACACTAGTGAGGATGTGTGAACTAATTACTGTGAATGGTAGTAGAAGGGGCCGAGGTTAGACCTAAAATAAGAAATGAGATAGTGAGGAAGGATTTAATAGCTCTTAAGCTTTCTAAGGAAAATGTTCTTGATTGTGTGAATTGGTCAAAAAGGATTCATGTAGCCAACCCTATCTAGTGGGACTTTAGGCTAGGCTTATTGTTGTTGTAAAAAAATTCTTTATTTTCTTGTGTGTTTGTGCACGCCTATATGGTTTGATGGTTTTTGTAATTATTTTTCTATTCTTCTATTGAATCACTTCTCTTCCTCGGTCGGTTTATACTATACTCAAGTTAACAAAGTCATATTTTTTTTTTCAGGGTTTTGACCGCTAATTGGAGACTTTTATTTGATTTCAACTGAATATAGAAGAATAGCTTAGAGCTTGTCTGGTTAAGGATTCAAAAACGAATTTTTTTATTATTGTTCTTGAAAATGAAAACAAGGGATTGTATCATGTATTTTTTATCCTAAAAAACGCGTTTGGTCAACTGTTATCTATATTTGTTCACAGAAATGAAAATAGTAAAAGTACATTTGGTTAAGGTTGATCCTAGTTGCAATTTTTTAATAAAATAGTAATAATGATAATTATCATTATTGCTATTATTATTGAAAAATGAATTTATGCCCCTTACCTATGTCTTCCGTTGCATCCGAAAAACTATAGCTGAAATCACGGAAAACTCCTTAAGTCGTCCTAAAAACCTGTATTTTTTAGTGATGTTTTTGGATACATTTCTAAAACAGTTTTTGAAAAACACTTAACCAGCTCAAATTTTGTGTATTCTTTGTATTTGAAACCTTAACAATACAAGCCCTTTGAAATTCATCGAGTCTAATAATCTTAATTATTTGTGTGATGATCAGTATCTGAAATTGGTGACATTTTACTATTTGGAAGCTACTCATTCTTTTGTTAAATGACTATTTGACTGTATTCTTCAGTATTTCTATAGGGTTATTGTCAATTAAAAATATCCATACTATATTAGCTAATTTTGCCTAAATCCATTGAAGATTGCAGAAAAACACAATTTCTTAATCTTTGAAGACCGCAAGTTTGCTGACATTGGTAACACAGTGACAATGCAATATGAAGGGTGAGAAATAGCTTTTTCCCTCACGTGTGCCCCAGTTCCTTTTTATATTCCTTTCCTCAACCAACCTTGAGGACTCTTGGCTTTACTTCTTGTAGGGGCATTTTCCGTATATTGGATTGGGCAGATATAGTTAATGCTCACATAATCTCTGGTCCTGGAATCGTGGATGGGCTGAAATTGAAGGTATGCATCAACGAATTTTCTTAATTTCATGGTGGACCTGTGCAAGGCCAGGGAACTAATCTATTTACAACACAACAATGACAACAATTAGGGAAACAGTTTTATCCTCAAACCCGACTCAATTAAAAAATTTTGAGCTTGAAGTCAACTTGAATTTCTTCTTATAATTGATGAACTCAAGCTCAACTAATTAAGCTTAATGTAGTTATGAAATAATATTAACGTGTGTTGATGCATAAACTATTTAATGTATAACTTATATAACATAAAAATAATAAAATAATAAAAATCTTATTAAGCTCAATTAGATTGACGAGTAGCATTGTCGAACTGAAACAACTTATCAATCTACTCAAACTTTATGGAGCCAAGTGATAGAGGAGTTGAGTTGGGAGTAATTCATGAGCCATTTTGATTCACTAACACAAAGACAAAGCAACCAAACCTTAAGGGCGACTACTTGAGAGGGAACTAATCTATCTATTGGTGTTCAAATAATCTTGAATTGTAGGGATTGCCCCGTGGGCGAGGCCTGTTACTGCTGGCAGAGATGAGTTCATCTGGTAACCTTGCCAAGGGAGACTACACCGCAGCAGCTGTGAAAATTGCTGAGGATCACTCAGATTTTGTGATTGGCTTCATCTCAGTGAACCCAGCATCATGGGCAGGGGGACCTGTGAACCCTGCACTTATCCATGCAACTCCCGGAGTTCAAATGGTGACTGGTGGTGATGCTCTGGGCCAGCAATACAACACCCCCTATTCCGTAAGTTTCCACACAGTGATGCAAGTCATTGTTACTGTTGAAACTAAAGTGTGGGAGCACAAAATTCGAGCTTTATATTTGAGCTTTTGTGAAATTGATCTACTTTCAATACAATTTTAGTTTGAATTTTGGTCAAATATATACAACTTCAAACCCAAATCAGATACATGATCATTGTGGTGGTGGTGGTATTGCAGGTAATCCATGACAGAGGAAGCGACATAATAATTGTCGGGCGTGGAATCATCAAGGCTGCACACCCTGCGGATGCAGCTCGTGAGTATCGTCTTCAAGGATGGGATGCATACTTGGCTAAATGCACTGAGAACTCGAGTTAGTTGCTTTCCCCTCGTCTGATCTATTTAATGCAACGATATGAAACCAGATGAGCCTAAGGTTTTTTTTTCGGTTCACGTTGTATTAGTCAACAGATATTTTGCCTCAATAAATGATTGTTTGAGGTTATTATTATTGTATTTGATGTTTTGACGCCCAGCTTTGTGTGTGGGCGTGAGAAAAGTTGTAAGCAAGAGGGGAAATATAATCTCAACAAAGTAACCTACCCAAATCTGCTTCAACCTGCTCATCAGTCTCTGTACAATTTAAGACTACAAGGAGTGAGTTTTATGATTTAGGCTGTCGAGTTGTTAGCATGGCAAATTAAAATTTCGTATTGTATGATGATTACTGCAATAAATCTGATAAATAGACCATAAAAATGAATTTCAAAAAGGAAAATTGATATTCCGAAACACTGGCACTTACCATGGACTTCTGGCGTACATGTATAAGCTCTGAGTAAATTGTTCTTCTGTGACTAAATTTTGAATGATATTCACTTTACTCTCTGTAGTTTGGAGCATTTTTAAACTGCTCGGGGATTGTTCTTAAATGTGCAAAAATTCAGTTAAACCATCTGAATTTGATGTATTAAAAATGTCAAGATATTTTTAAAAATTGTACATAATTCATGGAACTAACAGTGTAATTTAAAATTATTTACTTTAAATTATGTTTCTATTTTGTCTCTGTAGACTCCTGAAGTTAGTAACATGTTCAGTCGACCTAATCTTAAACAGGTTATGTATGACTTTTTTAATGGTGAAATCATCATAAGCAGGTAACAAATTTAGTGGACTTAGTTTAAGTGTAAATTTTTGAACCCATAAAAGGAAGGGGGCTGAAAAATGTTGAAACCCAAAATTTTCTATTTTTAATCTTTGATTATGTAGATGTTCTTTAAAAGTTTTTTTTTTTTTCCCTTACTTATTGCAATTTACCAAAAAAAATTTTAAAATATAATAACTAAGATTACAGCGCGAAAAATAAACATACTGATTTGAATAGTAATTAATGTAAATATTTTCAAAATTCCAGAAAATAGAAGTACCAATTTTTTATAAACTATATTAATAGTCTCCAAACGATGATGATTCATCCCAAATAGCTTGCTGCAATTTACTGATTTTTTTTTTTTTTAAAGCTTGCTTTGTTGAATTTAGAAGAATCTCCCAAGGAAGGCCCCTCTGTCTCTCTCTCTCTCTCTCTCAACCATGAACGCTTCAATCTCTCTCCTGCGCGGCACCTGCCCGCCCAACTCAAGAAGCACCGTCTTCGCCCGGCTGCCGGCGGCGCGTGACAGAGTGGTAGACTTCGGAAAGCACAAGGGCAAGAAGCTGGGCACCCTCCCATCCACCTACCTCAAATGGGTCTCCAACAATCTCAGAGCGCGCGACTTCCGCGAGTGGGCCGAGCTTGCGGAGGAGGTCCTCCGCGACCCTCTCTACAGAGACCGATTGGAGTGGGAGCACGCCCAGAGGCTCCTGAACGGTGACATTTTGTCCTCTTCTTTTTCCACTTCCTCGAGGCCTGTGAGTGATCAGCACGCCATGGATGCTTTTTTGGAGATAAGCCAGAGGTTCGGGTGGGATGTTGAGGATAAGGTTGGATGGAGAAAGGTCGATTTTGATCTCCTGGGGACCACCAATGGGGGAAGAATACCCAGGCTTGGCGGGGACAGGGATGGAAATAGGGGAAAAGGTTTCGGGTATTTGGGGAAAGACGGTGCACAGAAGGTGGCGATGGCCGTGGAGGGGAAGGGTAGAAGAGAGAGGAGAGTGAGAGTGAGAGGGAAGAGAGAGAGAATGCAGGAGAAGTTGGTGATTAAAGGGCAGAATGTGGGTGATGATGATAGTGCTGATGGGTGTAAGAATGAATTAGGGTTTCAGAGGAATGGAATAAAAAATCAAAGAGCGAGGAATTACAATCCATTCCCTGGGCGCCAAACATTCGTCAAGAAAGTGCTCAGCAGGGAAAGATTCTTGTAATCTGTTTTTTTATTAATGGGTTATTTGCAACTTAGTCGCCCTCATGCAAATTTTCAAAAATACAAAAATGCTGGTTTGCAAGAATGCAATTTTTAACAACTTCAAGCAAATTCTTGCTTTCAGTTTTTCCGATGGTAAGCTCAAATACAGGACAGTTCTAGATCAAGTGTTTTACCATCCATGCATGAAGCCAGATAAATGGCAATTGGCTATATTACACTTTATCCTCAATATCTAAATCTCTTCATGATAACAAAGCAGTGCGTTTTCCACTCATCTGATGAATGCATGGACAAGCAAAGAGCCTTTGCCTCTCCTCCAGTCCCAAAAAAATACACTCTCGTAACTCGCATTGCTACTACAGAGAGAGATACTAACCTACCTACGATAGCATTGAAGGTAACAACATAGGAGAGAAGTTACATTAGGGGGAGAGAATGCCATCACTGTTCTTTCCAAATCCTACCAGTCACTCTAAGCTTCAATTCCTTCCGGTCTCCTCCCGAGAAAAAGAGTGCCATGTTGCGTTGGATGATGAGACCATCGAAACTGTCACGAACCTTCCGGTGGCTGTCCCTTATGCTTCTTGGCACCCCTTGCCATATCATCTTTCTCCCATTCCCTCCCACCTCTAGGCTGTAGCTGTAATTCTTTGCCTCGTTGTCGTCACCCATGAACCGCAAGAATGCAATGTAAACAGGGGACATTCCAAGCTGAAAAGCTTCAAAATGCAAGCAGAAGTACTGACCAAAGCAACTGAAAACCTGGAGACGCAAGGAAAATCTCAAATGTCACCTACCTATAAAATAAGAGCTTACTTTCCCCTACTTCCCCCACCCCACCACCCCCCACATTCAAAAATAAATAAAAACCCAAATATATATGCATAAAATTCTGGGTCATGTTATGCAGTGGCAAGGTTATTTCGTCATTAAACATACAGGACACTGGTTTGGATTGATCACCATCCTATTGACAGGCCAAGATCCTTGTTCCATTATAAGCAACAAAAAGCGAATTTGAGTTCAGTTTCACATGTATTGCCACATTAATCAGATACAAAGGATGTTCAAAGCAGCAATATAAATGTCAATCCATTCTTTCAAATTCTGTAGTGGATAGACAAAAAAATCACATCACTGATCTGGGACTGAAATTGAAAAAGTAAATTTGATGACTCCTCTTCTACTAGGGAAACAAAGTAAAATAAAGAGAACCAAGACAAGGATGGAAGTAATACCGTCAGCATCCATGTGGCATTTTCAACTTCATGCGGATTCGACTTGACATACCGATGGTTGAAAGTGCAGCCATTGTGCATGTCAACTTTGTGATCGTCTTTCAGGTGGGCCACCAGATAGGGAATATCACCAACGACAGTGCATTCTGATCCAGCATAAGGGCAGTTGTAGGGTCTAAAGACGCATTGGGATTCATGCTTTAACTTGCTGTAGTAAGGATATATGCCCACGCACCCAAAATTATGATATTTACAAGGAAGCTCAAGGGATGCAGCCACCTTCTCCAATGCTAAACATCTAATATTGCCAAGTTCATGTCTACAAGTGGGGCAACGATTGTGCACCCTGGGCTTGCAACCAGAGCACAATGTGTGACCATTTGAGCACTGCAATCAAGAAAATGAAGGTAAATTCTGATAAGAAAGAAAACCAACTATACCTTTAGAAAAGGCTCACACAAGGTTTAATAAACAATGATTATACCAAGCAATAATAATAATAATAATAATAATAATAATAATATATGTGTGTGTTATATTTGTGGGGAAGAAAGAGTGGGGCGGAGAGAAGGAGAGAATTGACTTCAGTTATCAATCCATTGTAGAGAAATATATTGAGTGATCGCTAAACTAAGCAACATGAACAGATTCTCATTCAGTAAACCCAATGAATTGCAATTGCCTAGCTTGCCACGTTTCAACCTGTACACCAGCCGCTTCATGGTAATCTTCAACTTAGCCAGGCTTGTCTGCCAAATTACAAACTGTTGCCTAACCAAATCAACTCGTCACCATAGTGAAGCAAAGCCTATAGTGGTTCAGATAAGGATGAAACTGCAATATGCGTCATATCAAAGCCTTATTCACAGTTTTGATTCGCTCTTCTGCATATAGCTTGCAACACCCTATATTTGACCTGATAGAGCTTGGAATCCAGAAAGTAGGATATGAACCCTGATTAGAGCTGACTTCAAAATCTCCCTTGCATTATTTGTCAGATCATCAGAGGTTGTCAATTTCTTTGAAAAAAATATAGATGCATAAAACGTTCTCCATTACTGTCTCAAAATATTCCAATTTAAAATGCCAATAATTACCCTCCAAAAAAGTGGTTGATAAAGGAATATTTGGAGAAATATATGTATAATACCCAATCTCTGTCACCTTAAATGAAGAGGGACAGACCACTTAACAAGGATATTCAGAGAAACTATCATCTAGCCTGCAATTATACTAACCTCAGTAATGCTGTGGGCATATTGAACACCTAATTTATCATTTAGAAATGGTATAGTTTTAAAAAAGGCTCAATTATGATGAGGTCCATGTTGGACACACAATTCACATACTAAAATTGACAATTGACTAGCCCCTTGCCTATTGGGTTGTTGCAACACAACAGAAAGAGTTTCCACTCAATTACGGTACAAAACTCATGAATGCAGCATTTAAACCTTGCTCCTCTTTTCTGTTTTAGCAGCACAACACTGGGTGTTTATGCTAGGAGTATAGTGACTGTACTTGGGAAGATAGTACAGCACATAAATATCAAGTATTTTAGCAGTTAAAAGAAAATCAAGGAGAAAAGAGTGAAATTAAAACATTTATAATCGAGAGACACTTAACCATTGATGTAATTTTCTAATCAAGTGAAACTGGAAAAAAAAAAAAACAAATGTATAAACATAGAAGTATGTCTGCAAATATAAATGCACTTGCAAATTAATGGAACCCTGCATAAATTATTTGTTTAGTCTTATGATAAAACACATCAAGCCTTCAAAGATGAAAACAGACTGAGTGCAATCTATATAAATAAAATTTAAAAATTAAGGATTCTAATAAAATATAGTATGAACACCAAAAACATTCATACTAACAAATTTTTGGAAGGCAAACAAGTAATCAAACCTGATGGATAGGAGGATACATAGCATTTAAGCACACAGGGCACTCCAACAGCTCACGGACACTACTGGAAACAGTCACATTAGATTTTAGAGCATTTTGAGCAGGATCATTCACATGTTCACTGACATCCAACATGTTTTCACTTTGGGGAGGATCAATAACCTCAGGCTTGCTCCGCATGTCATCAAAATAAGCATTTGCAGATGCCATTGCTATTATGGCCAGTACTTTAAATCTAAAAGCCAAAACAAAATGCTTATTATCAAATAACTCGTAGAACAGAACACAATACAAGATTAGTTTCAATATTATTGAAGCATGGACCAGATGATGCTACAAAAGAGAAACAGCAGCAAAAGCTCCTTGCGTTCAGGAAAAGGAGAAACACACAACCTTCAATAATTATCTTTGTCTGTTCTAATAACTATATTAATAAATCGTGTGCGCAAGGAAAACAAATTTTGTCTTGAACAAACAAATTAATTTATTCACCACTATAGTCTGTTCGCCACTAGCAAGTGGCATTAAATGATTTTCCATTCGATTCAACATTCTAAAGAGCATTTTTTTTCACAAATAGTGAAAACAACTTTTTAATGTTTCCTAAAAACGGCATGTGTCCAAGGCCCCAATTTCTGGGGTTCGTCTTATTTAAGTGGAAGGGTGTTTAACCACAAGGAAGCTCCAACACAGCTATGATATACTACTATATTTTTAGGTGCAATAAAAAGACTTCCAAATTATTCTCATGTGATATTTATCATGATATGCTGCACTTCTGCCACCATTTCTCTTTCTCTAGCAGAATATTACTCCACAGTTTTGAAAACGGTGGCGGACTACACTGTCACCAATAATAATTGATAGTTGGGTTAGAAAACCTATTTGATAATATTCTCAGAATCTCATTGATGAAACTTACCCTAAAAAAAGTCAGCCTTTTCAAGCTAAGGAAATATTTTTTTACATCTTTCAAAGTCTTATTAAATTTCCTAACATAAACTACATATTGTATCCATTTTGAAGCATGTATTAGTACCTGTGGTCTATTAGGGTGAGACAAAGTTGGCTTCACACCTATTCATGCCTTATCCTGCTCACAAGTGAACAAAAATGTCAATTTGCAGCAATATTTTCCTCCAACCTACATATTCATCTTAGCCAACAAATACTTTGTCCAAAAAAATACACTAAAATTAATAATTCTCATTCTTTCATCTGCTCCAACCCTGGTTTTCCTCTCTTAGTTGAATCAATTTTATCATATGCGAGTATATTTTGTGTAACTAATAACCATCCTTTTATGCATATATGCATGCATGCATGTATTCACTATAATCATATAACCAGATGTTCCAGATCTAACATGATAGTGAGAGATCCAGGCCCAGACTACATCACCACCTTCAACCCCTAAGTAGCCTCCTGCAAAACACTAGCCGCTTCTGTTGAAGGCTGGAACCCACCCTCTTCACCTTGCCCTTCCAACTGACCCACATCAGTTCTAAACTCCTAATTGACTTCTGCTGCAGGCATAGTTCTAAAAATTGGTGTGTAACAGCCGTTATGGACATTATGTAACAGTATCGGTAGCTTTCAAGACCATTACGGGGCAGATATCTCAGAGGTGGTCCAATTCACAATTGTAATGGCCATTATGGACAATTACGGGCCATTATAGCGCCAAACTGGCTATGAATGACTAAAATAGGTTTTTTTAATTTTAGTCCCTTTTTTTTTGCATTTTCAACTCTTTTCCCTTTAGAAACTCAATTTTAAGTTGGTTTATTTAGTTAGTGATTTTTAAATTAAAAAATAAAATCATTTTTAGGTTTTTTTTCCTTACATTTAGTATGTATTTTTTTAATAACTACCATTCAAATAAACCCAACTTTTTCTCTCATTAAATTACATATGTTCATCTAAGTTCTTTCAATTTTATTTTTTCCTGTTTTTCTTACATCTAGTTTGGAGACTAAAATATGTTCTATTATATGCATTTTTTTTGTTCTTGTTTAACATATGAACATTCTATATTTTATTTTTGGGATAACAAAAATTCCAATATAGACTAAAGGAGTACAAAAGATGGCATTCTATATTTTATATTTCTTTATATTTGTCATTTCTTAGTTTAAATTTCATTATAATCAATAAAGTAGTTAAAAGTAGCAAATGCATGCTTCTTCTCACCAAAAGCAACCACAATGACATCCAATACTTATAGTACATGTCATGTTTAAATTGCGAAGGAGGATGGTTTCTCCTCTTTTTTCCTGTAAAATTTTCCCTTCTCTTGCATTAGTGAAGGTTTTCTTGTAAGAAATGGTTGTATTTAAATTGATTAAAATTTATTAGAAAAAATTTAAAACATTAGTATATAGGATTTTGTGATCAAAACATGTGAATCTATATGGTTTAAGAAATTTGCTTATGCAAAAAATCAATTCACGAACGCAATGTCTTTTACCCATAAACAATGTCCACAATGGCTGTGACTGTTACACCATGATTCTTACCATTATGCAGACTCTTACCATTACTTATAACCATGGCTGCAGGTTCACACCACAGTTTCCACAAAATTGCTCTTTCCTCGGCAATACAACTTCCTTCCGGGAACAACGAGCTTGCTGCCCTGCACCAGAAGTTCCAGTCCCCTTACACCTATATTCATTAACTGAATCCACCGCCAACACACAAAGTCCCCTCACAAAACTCCGCCAGCCTTCATCACTAGCACCACAACAAACACAACAACAACAAAACCAAGCCTTAGTCCCACTAGGTTGGAGTGGCTATATGAATCATTTTCCGCCAATTTATGCAATCATGGACCATTTCTTTTAATAAATTCAAGGATATTTAATCCTAACTCACTCATCACAAGCACCACCAGGGATGCAAATGGAGAATCTTTTCCGATTGCACTGCAACCCTAATTCTAAGAACTTTCCCTTCGTCATCAATCTAACAACCAGCTATTAATCCACCCCCTCCCTTATCTTGTTCTAAGAAAGGAACTCTCCACCACCCAAGAGATGAGGACAGACCATCGACAAACCACCTCACTGCTGCCAAAGAAACCTTTATCCAATTATGCAAAGGGGGTTCCTCCTTTCAAGAAGAAAATGAAACGACCCTCCCCCCCTACTCCCTCTATATGCAGATTGAAGGGCCCTTTGATCTGTACTGTCTGATAAGAGCCACCCCCCTCCCATGGAAAGCAGGAGCCATGATCGAACCAGAGCGTTATGAGAGAGGAACAAGAAGAGGGGCAAGCACAACAACTATCAAGAGAACTATCATGCAGTATATTTAATGCCTTACCACCATATGGTATTTAAACACAGTATATTCTGATCTCAAAACTAAAAAAATTTTCCATTTAAATTAAATATAATATCATAATTTTTTATGTATGATGTTCCTTTAACCAGCAAAAATATGGGCCACATGGTTGTATTTAATTAATACTAATCCCTTAAATTTTACTTTATTTTCACAAAACTACAAAAATTCTCATCCATCCATCATCAAAGTCGCCCATCCAATCGTCCAAGTTGAGTTGGACTTGTAGTTCTACTTGACCACCATCTGAATATTATCATTCCAAACACTTCTTCTTTAACAATTAACATGACTTTCTTTAACAGTCATAATCAACTATTTTAGGTAATCTAAATATTTTTTTATAATGAGAGGTCATCTATAAATCTCCCATTATTGTATTGTTCTCTACTTTCTCCATGCTCTGATGATACTCACATAATCCCCTATATGTGGGCAGAAATTCAAGTTGCAAATATCCAAAATTCCTAACAAACTTCAGCCTAAAGCTCAAAATTGCGATTACCATCTCAAATATAAGCACCAAACTGACAAGTCTTTGCAATTTGCATGAATGTCCACCAGGTTAAGGTAGTCAATTTTTGTTTGTTCGACAGATTGATCATCAAGAGGTTTTATTAAATTTCAAGTAATTCAACGGCTCCATGACCTCGCAAATTCCCTTAAAAGTTAAAAGTACTCTATATGGCTAGGGGATAATTATTACAATATGATTAACCAAAAAGAGTGTCCTTCCTAGCTGCATCCAAAGAAAAAGATTTTCCAGAGAGATGAATCCTCTCAAAGAGAAAAATATTAAAAAGGGCAAAATCCAAGAAGCCGAGCTAGCAATGAAACAGTAACACATATGCAGCAGATAGGCCCAATCTAACTAAGAAAATTATCGAGGACAATGAATAGGAAGATAGAATGTTTGTTTGTCCTATAAGTATGATCATCCCAGTCATATGATACTAAAAAGTTGGGTGACTCTTAACACTGAAATGGATGGCCTCAGGACAAACAAAATAATTCTGAATTCCACATCCCTATCATGGTTAAAAGGCACAATGGATTAGACCTCCAACAATTTCACATATTACTTAGCTTGAGGAAAAAGCAATTATTTATGCAACGATTACCCTTTTGCCATGAACTCAAAGAAACACTAGGCCAAGGAGATGAGCCAATACATTGTGACCTAGAATGTGGAATGCTCCTGTTCATGGAATGGGAATGGGATTGTGGTACCGTAGATGCTCTAAAATGTGGAATGTTAGTAGTATACTTCTATATATTTATATATTGGTGAAAGATATGCAATGGCACTTGTATTTTTTGGGGAGGATGTTGAAGTGTTTCAAAATCAAAAATTTTCTTTTGTGAAATATATAAATAACGAATTAGGAAGGAATTATTATGTGATAATTCTCCATTTAACTGAAAAACATAATATGTTTTTAAAAATATTCAATTAAAACTTAGAATAGTTAAATTTAACATTCTCAAATAAAATTGTACTGTGTCTCAAAATATTTGTAGCAATACATGGTTCACTAGGGTATTGGCATTTTATGGTAACTATGGGCATATGTGGTTGCTTAACGCAACTAAGTTATCAAACTTCAAATACTATAAATATTTATTGTAAATAAATATAGAAATGTCATTTAATGAATGATGAATAAATCACAATTATTAGGGGGGTAGGGGGGGGGGGAATTATTTAGAGCTGAGAGTAAACTGAAAACTGTATAAATAGACTAAAACCAAACCACTTTTATAAACAATAATTTTTTATAAAAAATCTATTATGCTGTTCACACACCCCAACACGCAGATAAAAATACCAAATATATAAATCAAAGAGGGAAATCCTCTCATTCCCTACAGGTAAGTCTTACTGAAACTAGAGGCATATGCATTATCATTAGTTTTCGTCCAGGCAATTACCTCATGTCTATAAAAGAAACTTACAAATATGGCAATATAATCTCATCAGTTCATTTAGTAATTACCATCTCAAGCGCTCGTAATAAAAATAAAAAACAAAAACATACAACTAACAAATTCAATCCCTTCTCTATAGACATCGTAAATAACCTCCACCAAATGACAACTGCTTCCCATTGTAATCATTCCGAACGGAGTTCTATACAACTATAGTCGTATATTATAAAAATATAAGCATGAAAGCAAAACAGTTACACAACTTGAATTTGAAATTCTTATGAAAACTTTCATATATATTTTTTTCAAAATCCAATGATATGGGTGTCAAATGGAAGGAAATTGAACAGCGAATCATGTTTTGTGGCACTAATAGTGCAGTTTCAAGAAAATCATACACACAAAAAAAAAAGTAAAAATAAAATAAAATATAGGAACATAACGTGCAACAGAGTCGCGTTTAAGCCCTCGCAAAGCATACCCGCTTGTGACATTGTTCACTGGAAAAAGAAATAGTAAAAATGCCCCATAACTCAAAAACTTAATGATCAAGAAGATCGGGGCAAGTACAACACACGGGGAATATTCAAATTCTTTTCAAGGAAAAAACCCTAAAACATTATACCCAGAGAAAGGGTCAAATCAAAACCCAAACGGATCTAAAATATTCAGTCACAGAAACAAAAGAAAACTTCTTCACCAGAACTACATTAACGCACACAAACTCTGGAGAGAGAATGAGAGACGGGTACCTGGAAACGACGGCGTCGTCCAAATCAGGACCGCATGAGAGAAAATTTGGGGCAAATCAGAAACGAGTAGAGAAATTTGGGGTCGTCGGTGTATGAATTAATAGTAAAGACGAAGTTGTGCGTCTGCGAGCAGAAGAACAGTTTCAAATTAAAGCCGTCAACAGAGAGAGAAAGAGACAGAGTGCGAGAGGAGCGGAGGAGAGAGAAAGGAATTGAGGTTTCTCGAGAAAATACAAAAATGGACAGATTAAAATAAGGGACCCATCTCTCTCTCACTCACTCACTCACTCACTCTCTCTCTCTCCGTATTTTTCAAAATTCCTGGCGTCTCTCGATAACGGATTCAAATCGCAGAATTCAAATCACAAACCTTTTCGCGAGAAAAAGAGAGAGAGAGAGAGAGAGAGAGAGAGAGAGAGAGAGAGAAGCGATGGGCGCCAAATGCTGTTTGGTTAGAAAAAGTTCAGCAAGCACTGACGAATATATGAGAGAAGCATTAAATGCAACGCGCTCTGACTGCGAACCGGACTAGACGGGGCTTGCATTGACCCGGTCGCCGACCCGGCCACCGGTTCCCAGTTTGTTATTTTTTTATTTTTTTTGTCTTTTTTAGAAGGCAATGGGTCTTGCATGTAGGGGGGATTTATTATTATTATTATTATTATTATTATTGAAATGACTATTGAAATCAAAATATGAATAATATCTAGTGCCGGTGGCACATTTGGAGGGATTTGTTTGAATTTGAATTTTAAATTTTGAATTATTTGTTCATGTTAAATTAAATTTTTAATTTTTTGATAAAAATAGTAATAAAATTAGTAGATTGCATGTTTTATCTTTTTCTAAACTAATTTTATTTTATTTTTATTTTTATTAAATAACATTAATCTATGTTTCTATTTATACTACGTCATCTATTATCACTAGCCATTATTACACAAAAATAAAATAAATAACATAAAATGAAATCAAATTTAATATTTTATAATTTAATTTTTTACTTTATTCGACTCCAATAATTATTTATAATTATATTCTAAAGGTAAGCTAGAATAAATTTGAATTTTTTATGGCTACTTGGTATCGACAGTACATATGAAAAAGTATTTGAATATGAATAATACCTTAGAATTTTTTTCATAAAAATATATCAACGCTGTTTATTAGACTTCCAAAGCTTTAGTGACATTGCAATTGTTTTGATTTTTAAACCAAAAAATATTAAGCAGCATGTACATGATAATTAAAATTAAATATTATAATAACAAAATATTAACCAATTCTAATTTACTTTCTTAGTAATTAAACAATTACTTGTTGTAAGGATATTGTAGAGACCCGGAGAAGGAAAAATAATAATAAATAATGAAAATGGTAAAGAAAATGAGGGAAGTGGGTTTGGCACAGGTCAAACCGTTGATGGTTTTCTAAACTCGAAGAAAATAGTCAACGATTTTGAGTTACTGAGGGGCAGTAAGGGTAAAACGGTGAAAAAATGGCTGGTTAAAACTAAACCGTCGATGGTTTTTCTCTAGCCAACAGCCTATAAATTGAATTCAAGTCTTTTTTTTTTTATGGTTTTCTCAACTCAAAGAAAATAGTCAACAGTTTTGAGTTACTGAGGGATAGTAAGGGTAAAACGGTGAAAAAATGGCTGGTTAAAACTAAACTGTCGATGGTTTTTCTCTAGCCAACAGCCTATAAATTGAATTCAAGTCATTTTTTTGTAGACAAAATTAACTCTCTCTCCCTCTCCCTCTCTCTCTCTCCTAGGGTTGTGACCCTCTTCTTCTCTCTTTGATTTCTCACCCGGTATAAGCTCGAATTGAATGAGGAACGTCATTTCGAGATCCTGACGACATTTCTCTACAGTTTAACCGTAACAAATTAGCTGTTTGGGGGTCCTAGGCACCACACCAAAACTAAGGTAAGGAAGATGTTTTTAAAAATTTAATCAATTATTGGGAATGTGTGGGCCTAAGAATGTTAAATAGTTTATGGGATTGAACTAATTAAACTAAGTATATGAATAGAGGGTTTTGTACGAATGTCGTAGACACTGTTTTAGGATCCTTACGAGAATATTCTCAGTAAACAAGTAAGGGGAATAAATTATGTCGGGCATTTTGAAAATCAACTGATTAATTAAAAGCATGAGAATATGAAAATATTGAATATGATTTCCCGATGTATCATACATTTGAAAATACTGGTTTATAATTGTTGGGAGTTTCAGCCCGGAGTATATAGTCTAGAGGGGGGGTGAATAGACTTTTTTTGCGGAATCCGTATTTTTCTACAAAATAAAAACTCTTGGTAAGATACAAGAAATTATATTTCAATATAAATATAAATCATGCACAAGATATAAAATAAAGAGTGTAAGGGAGAGAAAAAATAACACCGGTATTTTTGCGTGGTTCAGCACCAAGTCTACATCCACGCCTTAGCACCAAGCCAAGGATTCCACAATCCACTATAATCGCTTCTTCCACAGCAGAGCAAGCCTTACATGTAACGACCTCAAATTCTTAATATAGAATGTAGCATAATAAATAGAAAAATCAACCCGAACCTGTGGGTAGTGGGGATAGCCTGACATAAACAGCAGAAACCTAAGCAGCAGTAAAAATAAAATCTCAATCATCCAACCATAAAACATAATACCAAAGTTTACTACATCGTCAAAATACTCTCCAAAAAGTCAAAATAACACTAGGATCATACAACAAAAATCTCCTGATCCTAGTTCCACGCTTACCCTTCTAGTAGGGAAGCTAAACCCACTCAAAGGCGGCCTTGACCCGCCAGTCCCTCTAGGTTTCCTGAAAATCATTTAATGTTCGGGGGTGAGACACTTCTCAGTAAGGGAAAATAAACTAAATACAGTTGTGTGGCAACATGAATATATATAATGCAGTTATACATATACAATACATTTCATATATCTATGAACATACATCATAACATACTGAATCAACATATACTTTCATATTTTTCTAGTAACTCATATCATTCATAAATCGTCTGTTATATCTGATAATACTAAAAACATACCCAGCATGAATAGTTAGCTGATGTTATGTATTACCCCCCATAACGGGTTGTGCAGCCTGAAGGCAGGACCAGACAATGGTTGGCCGACCACTACCTAGTCAAAAATGTCTATAAGTATAATGGGCCCGCCGCACCCTGGTCTGGACTGCCAGTGGACGTCTACAACTCTACACTGAAAGTCACATCGACTATCCATCTCCCACCCCCTCGTGGGGTGGTTCATCTCCCACCCCCTCGTGGGGTGGTTAGCACAAGTCTTAACATAGATATCTGATCTATATAGCTACGGTACCGAGCTCTTGCACTGAACTAAACTAACATTCGGATTCTGATAACATATAATACATGATATTATAGCATATTTCAGAATTTCATAAATACAGCCTCGCACCGAACATTTCATAATTACGGCCTCGTGCCGAACATTTCACAATTACGGCTTCGTGTCGAACATTTCATAATTACGGCCTCGTGCCGAACATTTCATAATTACGGCCTCGTGTCGAACATTTCATAAATATCAATTTGAAAATAAAACAATTATCATGTATTTTAAAATCATCATATACTGCATTATTACGTAATTTCTGAAAACATGCTTTACTTGTAAAATCTTCCATATCATAATACTTTTTATGAAAAATAACATTCACGCCATACAAAGCTGGGTAAATCATACATTTCATTCTAAAATCATAATTCCCATTCATCAGCAGTATTTTCCCAAATATGCATTTATTCCATAATATTCAAATATCGTACATATTTTTCAGAGAATCATTTTGTTCATAAACAATAGTAATTTGCGTGAAAAATAACTGCTTTAGTTTATTCCCTTACCTGACTACTAAGAAAAGCCCCTAAAAACTCTGGTCTCACACGCGTAGGATTTCCTACTCAATACCCTAAAAATGAAAACTCTCAGTACTAAATTTCAGTATTTTCATGTGTATATCATTTCCTATAACTACTGTAATACCAAATTTGGCTTAAAAAGTCTTACCTCAACTCAAGGACGAATTTCAACTCAACTCTACTGACGATCCGCTTCGGCAAACATGGAGAGAACTTCTCCAAGAGCGTCATAGTGACTTCAGATCGTCGAACCGACATAAATCCGGCCCGAAATCGGAGAAAGAGAGAGAGAGAGAGAGAGAGAGAGAGAGAGAGAGAGAGAGGAGAGAGATTTCTTAGTTTTGAAGTTAAAATTCGAGTTTTTTATATCTATAGGACTGGATTCGTCAACGAGCCATGTCATCTCGTTGATGAGTCCTTCAATAATTTCGTCGACGAAACCCACTCCTCGTCAATGAAATTCAGACTGCTCAAAAACCTCTTTCGGTATTTTCTCATCGACGAATCTTGCCTTCATCGATGAGGTCCCCTTATACCCTCGTCGACGAATCTCTTGTATTCGTCGACGAGACCCTGATATTTCCCTTGGTTATTATTTCCAAAATGCATTGTCGTCGAAGAACACGGAGCTTTCGTCAATGAAACCAACTTCCTCCTTCTGTCGCTGTTTCCATTTCCCTTCCTCTTCATTATTTAAATCTCATTATTATTCGGGTTGTCACATTACAAACTCGGGGAACAGATCCCTACAGCTCACAAAGAGCCTTTACCGATTCGGTTCACAAAGAACCTTATAACTTGGTTCACAAAGAACCTTATAACTTGGTTCACAAAGAACCTTTCACAAGAAAATGAAAGATTACAAAGAATGCTCCTTACGATAAGCAAATGTGATTTACAATTCAAACCTCACACTATTCTCTTAAGAATTAAATCAAACACAGTAAGTGAGCAAGAGAGAATGAGCAGATGTAATGAAGAACTAATATGCAATGTGTTATGTTTTGTATAAAATGATGTTTTTTACTAACAATGATCAAAGACCTTCAAAACCATGTTAATACAAGTCTAATAGTTTGTATTTATAGTTCAAGAGCCTTAGGAGCCGTTAACTAGCCATTGGGGGGGGGAAGAAAAGATATTTTATTTGGTAAACTAGTCGTTTTCTGCCCGTTAGCGTCATTCTGCCGTTGAACTCGTCGACTAGGCCCCTGCACTCGTCGACTAATCATATATTGCACCTCATCGACGAATAGTCGACGAATCCCCTGTGTTCATCGATGAGGTCCCTGAATTAGAAAAAGTCATCGACATGAAAGTTGTGGCATTTTTTCTTAGCTTTCCAAGGACACCAAGATAGTCCCATTTGGACTTTTCTAACAAAAAGTTATACCCAAAATACCGAAAGGTGTTCAAGACTCAAGGCTGCACTACGGTAGTGACGATTGCTTTGTTTTTCCTTATCAAAAAGTGTTTTAATGACTCAAAACATTCTTGGACAAAAGTATATGAAATCTATTAAGTCTAATGAAGATTAAAACTTATCCAAATGAGTTTTATTTTGAATATAAAATATCTTAATTAATAAAACACGTTTGAAAACCCATTTTGATATCTTATATGCTTAGTATGTCCTTTCATAAATATACTTGACTTTCTTTGAACCTTTAGGACACAAGACTCGTTTTGATAAAACCGGGACTAAGTATGAAGATGTTCAAAATACTAAGATGTTTGAAAACTTGTCTTTTTAGAAAAGATATTTGAGTTTAGGATTCATTTAACAAATTCCTTAAGTTTAACTTTGAAAGCCATGAAAGGTGAGTTTAGTGCAATCCTATATGCTCACGTGTCCTAGTATGCTTATACAATGGCTCAACTCTTACTCATAAATCATACAAGACACACACCGCAAGAGTTACAATACTCACTCACTCACACAACCCTTATTACAATTAATTTATACACAATAAAAACTTTAGGATGTGCTTTGGTGCTTTTGAGTCAGCATCCTTCCAATCTTTTCTATTTGATGTCTACTCGGTCCGATCTTTGCTTCTAATTTGGTACCTATGTGTATCCGACACTTTGTACCTGTACTAGATAAAATCTGTAAGGATGGAAAATACTAGGAACAATAAATAGGTTAATATCATCAAAACATATAAACCAAGATAGTGTAACTGTCAGGGCTAACAATAATTATAATATATTTATCTAGGTAATTATTCTTTTATTAAATATTAATTAAAATTTGTGTGGCATGAGAAATGATTTTTTTACCGTATATTAAACATGTGAGAATCTTTTATGATGAAATGTAATTTATACTTGTATATAGGAAATCTTGAAAGTATAGACACGATATTTTGATACTGAGAAATGTGATTTTTACAGACATGATATTTTTTATATTGAAATATGTGATGATGGTTTTATACCGAAATACAAACATGATACTTTTGATACCGAAATATGTGATGACAGTATTATACCGAGAAATAAAATAACAGAAATAACAGTTTTTATACTGAGATGTGGAAATAAGAACCCTTATGGACCAGTGACGTACATGAGAGCACGGTACTGTTGCTAGGAAATGAGTCAGTGCAACTACACTGCTTGGGAAGAGTGTTGGTACTGGAAGTCGATTGGGCCTGCGGAGAGATGTTGACCGACCCTAGGTCCGGACCAGGTTGCGGTGGGCTAATCGTACTACAGACGAGATTTTTTTTGACTTAGCCTAGTAGGTCAACCATGACTAAGTCCCGCCTTCGGGCTTTATAACCTAGTCATGTGGGATGATTATATGGCGATGATATATGAATGTCCACTCAGATTGGTTCCTCATTATAGACATGATGAATCTACGTAGTTTCAAAACCTCCACAAATGACTTAAAGTTATACATGCAAAGAATTGTAAATGCATACCCACCAAGCCACTTTCCCCGGGAATCTCGAATAACTCCCCCAATGCCTGCTAATTTGGTGCTCCTCTAACTATACCATCAATATTTACTTGAACCCACCTAATATTAGTTCCCATCATGTGTTGATTGCTCCATTAATCCTCTAAGTACTTTCCAAGTCGTATAATATCGAACATCATGAATAACATATATCAATTGGAGTTCGGAATCATTTTTCCCAGCAAAGATCAATCCAAGTATCTATAGCACTGCTAATACTAACCTCAATCCAATTGTGAAGATCTCCATTGCAATATATTCACCTATTAGAACCATGACTAATCCAAGCCAAATTTTATTAACGATTGACCTCACAATTGCACAAGACATAAAAGAACATCTTCGTTCCTTTATCATGAAAAATACATCCAACATTCATTGTAAAATTGCTCTTCCAAATTTTGCTATTTGTTAATTTTTTTTCCTATGCATTATTTGTCATAGGAAGCATCCTATTCTTTTAGGTGTCTTAATTTCAATTTTTTTTAGGTAACATTTTTGCCTATGGTGGTGGGTCCTATCTTATCATCCAAAAAGCACTGTTCGCTAAAAACCAAATTACTAAAAGTACCTCCCCATGCCAATACTCACACCCAAAGTAAAATGAATAGTTGCCATCTCAACCATCTCAAAATCCAATAATATAATCCAACACCATCCAATGTTTTCATCTTAAAGGTCAACTATGGTTTTTTTTTTTTTTTTTTCTTTTTTCTTCTCATTGCCTTAATAACCATATTTCTTATTGCAACACAAGAAGTGATTGATTCAACAATCATGGGTCTAACTAGAACATGACAATTCTTTCATTACCAGTATTCCATTTGGTGCATTTCCAAAGCACACAAAGAATTAGACATTCCTCTTATAGTATGAAGGGATGAGTTTTCCCCCAGCCCTGGGGCAACCAACATGAACCACATATTTTCATACTTAATCAAAGCAATAGCTTTCAATATTCAACTTTAGCAATGTTGTCATCTATCTTCTTATGAGGCACCTGATATACCCAAAATATAAAGCTCGCCAAAGGTTGATCGACATTTTTGACTGCAATAGCGCCCAATCAAAACATGCACAAGTAGGCATCAGTGGAATATTTGTTATATTTGAAGGTTCTTTCATGACTTCCCACACTATTATTGCTAGCATGATAACATTTGCTTGGTTCATTGAACAAATCCCAATATCTCCACTATCCTTTAAGTTTATAGACTTCTTCCCATCAATTCAAGCTTTCTAGAGTTGGCCATAGATACCAAATAAAACATCTATGCTACTTTTCAATTTGAAAGCACAAATTTAGGAAGAAAAGCCATTTGGATAACATAAATTAGGATTGAAGAAGTTAGCAATTGGACAAATAACAACTCTTCCAACAAATGAGATGGTACGTGCTTAATTTCCAACCAACTAATCAGTTTTAAACATTCTCAAGAATAAGCTTGAAATTCAAGTCTCAAGTTGGAGGGAAGTCAACTTCTAACTTTATTCAAATCACTATCAACAATTTTAGAAACAAAGATCCTCAATTTTTGCGACCCACATTTTGCTCCAAACTAGTTCAAAAATCCTCCCAACATTTTTGAACCAACAGAATTTGATCTATAAAAGTCTTTACAAACATAATGATATCATTTGCAAAAGAAGAAGAAAAAGAAGAAAGAAGTAAGATCATACCTTCTCTTAGATAATCTAATGGGAGTCTTATCCACATAAATATTGTAACGACCTGCTTAATAAATTGATTTTTGATTTTTTTTTAAATGGCAAATAACATACTCTGATACCATGATATTAACCTATGCAGCAAGAAGCAGAAGCATACAAACATAACCATTATATACAATACAAAACCAATACCAGAGTACTACTGTGTTTCCCAAAATATACACATATAACTGTTTTTCAAAAATTCCCTCAACTATACTGGGATATACAAAAACGCTCCTAAAAATGATACCCACTCTCTGACAGGGCACTACAGACGCCCTATTATTTGCGAGCCTGATCTGTTCGCCTACCTGGATCACCTGAAAAAAATATTTCAACACTGGGATGAGCCAACGCTCAGTAAGAAGAAATATGTTGTTACTAGTGTATGGCAAATGAGCTACTATATATATATATCATGAAATCTGTTTCATATAAACATGAATAGCTGAGTACAAAAGTACAGCACAAATAATAAAGTACACCACCCCTTTTCCCTATTGCTTGACATATCAGTATTATGGTTATAATTCAAAATACTTCTAATGTATATAAGTAGGATCCCCGATTCTGTAAATCAATACGTAAGTAATAGTAACTGAAATTGTTCCCTGTGGCTATCTGTGTCATGACATGCCCCTCATGACGAGGTTGTGCGGCCCGTAGGCTGGATTTACCCTAGCTGGCTAACCAGGAATAAATCACTGAACTCCATCAGTCGACCTGCCCACCTCAACCCATATCTGGATGGGAAGCCTAACCTCTTCAAGGGCCTAGGTGGTCGACTTTACCACGTATATCTGAATAGGTGGTTGCACTCGTAAAGTAACATAGTATCTGTAGCAACGGTACCGTGCTCTTTAGCTGCAAGTCCAACAGGGTCTGATATCATATAATATTTTTCTATACATATTTATCTGATTTACCATGATTCTAAAGTAATCATAATAACCATGATGCTGCAAAACGTACTGAAATCTGAATAATCATAACATGGAACTGTATATTCGTAATACTGAAATTCGTATAATTATGGTACTGAGATTGGTATAATCATGGTACTAAAATCCGTACAATCATGGTACTAAAGTTCATGTAATCATAGTACTTAATGTAGTAACTGGGAAAAAAAAAATATATATATATATATATATATATAATAATAATAAAATAATAAAATAAAATTAATTAATTAAATTAACAAGTAAAATGAATAGTATGATAAGGAACAAATATATATATATATATAAATATTAAAGCATGTATATATATATATATATATATATGTGTGTGTGTGTGTGTGTGTGTGTGTGTGTGTATATATATATAAAGTATAAAAGCTTCTTCAAGAAGCTACACTTTAATAAATGTTTACTATTATATATATATATATATATATATATATATATATATATATATATATAAAATAACACAAGCTTCTTAAAGAAGCTTTGAGTTCATTCTCTCTCTCTCTCTCTCTCTCTCTCTCTCTCTTCTCCCTCTCTCCTACGACTCTCTCTCTCTTCGATTCCGGGCTAGTTTACACCGGATCGACAAACCGAAACCACCACGACGCTCCTGGCGAAGTTCTCTACAAGTCTGCCGGAGCGGATCGTCAGGAAAACGAAGTTGGATTTCATCCTAAATCCAAGGTAAGACTTTATATTCAATATTTGGATTTTTGACAGTTGAAGAAAGTGATATACGCGTAAAAATACTGAACTTTAATAATGGAAATTTTCAGTTCCAGGGTATTGATTGGGAACGTTGGGAATCATCCCTAAGTTGAGGTAAGACTTTTTAAGTCGAATTTGACTTAGTGGTAGTTATAAAAAATGTTGTACGTACAAAAATACTAAACTTTAATTCTGCGAGTTTTCATTTTCAGGGTATTGAGTTGAGAACCTTGTGGGTACGGGGAAGATTTTCTTAGGGGCTTTTCAGGAATCAGGTAAAGGGATAAACTAAGCTAGTTTTGTTTTGAGAAAATGTATGTATATATATAGCATCTGGTTTCAGGAAAAATAAATATATTTATATTTGGAAAATACTGTTTAAATGATGATATGTTGAATACGTAGAAAATTTGTTTAGTGTGGCATGAGTATAAAAATGTTGTGAAATACTGTTTTTTTTTTTGGAATGGGGATGATATGGATTTCTATGATGAAAAACCGGCGTACGGGCCGAGATATTTTTATATGTATATGTGATTTGCCGGCGTATGGGCCGTGCTATGTGGATGAGATTTGCCGGCGTACGGGTCGTGCTATGTGATTTGCCAGCGTACGGGTTGTGCTATGTGATTTGCCAACGTACGGGCTGTGCTATGTGATTTGCCGGCGTACGGGCCGTGCTATGTTAAAATGTGTAATACCGGCGTACGGGCCGAAGATTTTTATGATACACGTATATATGTGAAATGATATGATTGATGTGAAAATAAATGATATGAGATATTTATGTATCACAGTTTTAGTATATGTATATGATATCAGAACCTAGTTGGTTTGGTCTAGGCTAGCACTTGCACGGTACCGTTGCTATGTGTCCATGGTCCTCGTGATCATGATATCTGTGTTAACGCCGCTGTACGGAGTGGTGTGAGATTGGATGGTCGATGTGGTTATTTTCAAGAAGTGTGCTGTTATCGCCCCTGGTGTACGGACCAGTCTGGGTAGACCCATCGGACCTACAGACTACTGTTTGACTTGGCAGTGGTCGGCCAACCATTGTCAGGTCCCGCTTTCGTGCCACACAACCCAGTCATGTGAGGGTAATACATGACAACAGCCAGCTAACCTACCAGGGTTGTTCTTATGTTATTATTATTATGATATGAGATGAGAAATGTTTATGAAAATGCAGTATATTCTACCATATTTTGATATGCATATGTTTTCCCAAATTTGATAAACAACATTAAATATGTTATGTATGGTATATGTAGAACACAGAATACTCATGTTGCCACACACTGGTATTAGTTTATTTCCCTTACTGAGAGGTGTCTCACCCCTAAATCTTATACATTTTTCAGGAGCCCCTGATAAGAGAGCGGGAAAAGCCCCGCTGATCTAGATCAGTTGTTTGCCCTCTTTGGAAGGGTAAGTTTTTAGTAGGGACAATTAGGTTTTGTGGGGGATTGTCCCTAGATTTCATTTTTGAGATTTATATACTGTGAGATAGTAATTGTAGTGACTCTGGTATGTGTTATGCACATTATGATGAGATGTATATGATTTTATACTTTCTGCTGCGTAGGCTTCTGCTGTATGTTTTGTTATATCCCTGGTGCCCACGGGCCCAGGTGGATTGTGACCTACTGAGTTGGAATGTATGATGTGATGATAATTTATTTATATAAAAAAAATATATATATGTGAAAAAGGAGCAGGTCGTTACACTTAAATCCGTAAAATCATGGTATTGAAATCCGTAAAATCATGAAACTAGCATTCGTAAAACATATACCTGTACCATATTCATATTCACAAGCCACACCATACATAAATACATAATTTTCATAAATAAATAAGTTGTATAATATTTTAAGAAATACCTAGCATAGCATATTTCCCTTACCTTAACTCTGAAAAGCCCCTACTGTACTCTAGCTTGATACCCGCAAGGCCTCCTATACAACACCCTGAAAACGATATTTGTCAGAACTAAACATCAATATTTTTCTGCCTACATCATTTCTTATAACTGTCAGGAAGTCAAAAACTGGATAAAAGTCCTTACCCTAAATTTGGGATGAAATCCAACTTTGCTTTCCTAACGATCCGCTCCGGCAGATTCGCAGAGAACTCCGTCAGGAGTGTCGTGGTAGTTTCGGATCGTCGATCCGGCAATTGGTGGGGCCGAAAATGAAGAGAGAAGGGAGAGAGAGAGAGGAGAGAGAGAGCGGCGAGAAAAATGAGAAATATCCCGGGTTTCCACTATTTATAGGGCCAGGTTCGTCGATGAGCCCTTCACAAAATTCATCGATGAGGCCTTGTGTTTGTCAACGAAATTCAGAGTAGCCCGAACCGTCTCTCGGTATTTTCTCGTCGACGAAGCCCTGTGTTCGTCGACGAAGCTGGGCAATTTCTGGAATTTATGATTATTTAATATTATCTCCAAAATGCAATGTCGTTGACAAACGCTCCGCGCTCGTTGACGAAGTCTACAACCTCCTTCTGTTTCTGTATCTATTTTCTCTCCCTCTTATTATTACTAAAATGTTATTATTTTTTGGGTTACTACAAATATAATCTTCCTTAGTATAATGTCACTATAAAGTTTTTTTCACAAGGTCATTGCAATTAAGTTTGTTAGCCCTGACAGTTACACTATCTTGGTTTATATATTTTGATGATATTAACCTATTTGTTGTTCCTAGTATTTTTCATCCTTACTGATCTTATCTAGTACAAGTACAAAGTGTCGAATACACAGAGGTACCAAATCAGAAGCAAAGATCGGACAGAGTAGACATCAAATAGAAAAGATCGGAAGGACGCTAACTCAGAAGCACCAAAGCACATCCTGAAATTTTTATTATGTATAAATTAATTGTAATAAGGGTTGTGTGAGTGAGTGCGTACTGTAACTCTTGCTATGTGTGTCTTGCATAATTTTTTGAGTAAGAGTTGAGCCAGTGCATAAGCATACTAGGACACATGAGCATATAGAATCTGCACAAAAGTAACAAACTCACGATTCATAGTTTTCTAAGTCAAAACAAGAGTTTGTCAAATGAATCCTAAAACTCAAATATGTTTTCAAAGGGACAAGTTTTTAACATCCTAATTTTAAGAACATTTTTATACTTAGGTTTGATTGTGTTAAAACAAGTTTTATGTCCTAAAGGTGCAAAGAAAGTCAAGTATATTTATAAAAGGACATACTAAGCATATAAGATATCAAAATGGGTTTTCAAAGGTGTTTTATTAATTAAGATATCTTATATTCAAAAGGAAACTCATTTGGACAAGTTTTAATCTTCATTAGACTTAATATATTTCATATACTTTTGTCCAAGAATGTTTTTAGTCATTAAAACGCTTTTTGATAAGGAAAAACAAAGCAATTGTCACTACTGTAGTGCAGCATTGAGTCCTAAATATCTTTTGGTATTTTGGGCATAATTTTTGCTAGAAAAGTCCAAATGGGACGATCTTGGTCTCTTTGGAAAACTAAGACAAAGTGTCACAACTTTCATGTTGATAACTTTTTCTAATTCAGGGACCTCATTGACAAACACAGGGGATTCGTCGATGAGTTGTAGTATGTGATTAGTCGACGAGTGCGGGGGCTTAGTCGACGAGTCCAACGGGCAGAATGACGCTAACGGGCGGAAAACAACTAGTTTACAAAAAAAAAAAATATTTTCTTCCCCCCCAATGGCTAGTTAACGGCTCCTAAGGCTCTTGGGTTTTTTATACAAGCTATTAGACTTGTATTAACATGGTTTTGAAGGCTTTTGATCATTCTTAGTGAAAAACATCTTTTTATACCAAAACCTAAGCACCTAGCACTTTGTATTGTTGTTCTTCATTCACAAGTGATCATTCTCTCTTACTCTTTAATTGTGTTTGATTCATTACTTGAGAGATAGTGTGAGGTTTTCTTTGTATTTAATATTTGCTCATTTGAGGAGCATTATATTGTATTTTCATCATCTTCTTGTAAAGGCTCTTTGTGAACCATTTGGTGAAGGTTCTTTGTGAACTGAAGAGGCTCTTTGTGAGCGGGTAGGGATTTGTTCTCGAGTTGTAAGGCTTCTCCGCCGGTGAAGGAGTTCCTTAGTGGATTGTGGAATCCTTGGGTTGGTCTCAAGGCTAGACATAGGCTTGGTGACGAATCACGTAAAAATACCGGTATTAATTTTCTCTACCCTTCTCTTCATTCTATTTGTCTTGTGCATGATTTATATTTACTTATATTGTAATATAATTTCTTGTATCTTACCAAGAGTTTTTATTTTGTAGAGAAATATGCATTCCGTGAAAAGAGTCTATTCACCCCCCTCTAAACTATATACTCTTGGGATTGGGACAACTAACAAGTGGTATCAGAGTAAGGCGCTTGCATTTTCGGAGTAAAATCTAGAGCATGAAAGATCAAATGGAGTATTCAGTGAACACCTCTTCATATGGACGATCCATTTATCAACCACCGATGTTCAACGGTTCAACCTACCGTGCATGGAAAAATCAAATGTCCATGTTCATTCAAGCATACGACTTGGATTTGTGGGAAATCATCTTCAAAGGAGACTTCTCAATCACAAAGAAAAATGAGGATATTCCAAAGGCTTTATTGGAACAATCACCAAGCCAAAAAAGGTTAGTTGAACTAAATTTTAAAGCAAAACATATTATTCTTTGTGGTTTAAATGATGATGTACATAGTTTTATTTGCGAATGTCAAATCGCAAAAGAAATGTGGGATGTACTTGAAAACTTATATGGAAACACATCACAAAATGAACAATCAAAAATATGCATGCAACTAGTTAGAGAATATGAAATGTTTAAATTAAATGAAGATGAAGAAATTTTATCCATGCTTACTCGGTTCACACATCTCATAAAAAATTTAAAGGCACATGGTAGAGTTTATTCATTGAACGATTATATTCAGAAAATTCTCCAATCTTTACCTAAGTCATCAATAACCATTGAAGAAGTTAGAAATCTAGAAAAACCTAAGATAGAAAATGGCCTTAGATACACTTTGTGCAAATTACCAAAAAATAGGTGAGGATGATATTGCATTCTTTACAAGAAAACTTAACAAAATCTTAAGCAAAAGAATGCAACAAAAAGAAAAGGAAGAGTTATGCATTGAATGTCATTTTTGGAATAAATCTAGGCATGATATGATAAATTGCCCCTTAAATCAAAATGAAGAAAATAATCTAAATGGAGATCATAATCCCATGAATGATGCTACTTGGGATCAAATCGATGGATTAGCCACCGATGATAAAAATGAGAAAGAAGCTGTAATTACCCGGGAAAAAAATTAATTAAAAAAATTAAATTAAAAAAAAGTTAATTAATTAAAATTATTAATCATTAAATAGTTAAACATTATTAACTTAATATATAAAATAAACAAGTAAAAATAAATAGTATGAAAAAAAATTAAGAGTAGTTATTAATTAATTAATTAATTATTATTAAATTAAGTAAATAAATAAATAAATAAATAATAGTAAAAAAAAGGAATAAAGATATATATATATATAAATAAATATATATATAAGTTTATTATAATATGTTTATATAAGTTAAAGAATAGATATATATGTGTGTGTGTGTGTGTGTGTGTGTGTGTGTGTATAAGATTTAATAATATAATAATATATATTATTTATATAGGAAGTAAAAACTTCCTGAGGAAGAAATCTTCCTTAGGAAGCAGCATGCTCTCTCAGTTTCTCTCAGTCTCTGTCTCACTCCTCCGTTTTCCTTTTTCCTCTCCTCAATTTTGTTGGTTTAACGAGCGCCGATCAAAAAACGGAAGGTACCGTTGGGTTCCTAACTCCGCCACCGACATTTCTACCGGAGCGAATTTGTCGTAGGAGCAGCGTAAGTATCATTCATGGGGAAAGGTATATTTCCTCTAAATCTTTAACTTCTCCTTAAGTCTACCATTAAATCGACGATCAGACACCACTACAGGGTCCTAGTCGCGATCGTCGTCATTTTGGCATGAATAAATTTCAATTGGGATTTTTTAGGTCCCACTCCAAAGCGAGAGTGAGATTTGGGAAATTAGATAAATTGGTTATATTTGAGAGTATAGCTATTTATTTGGAATTTATGACCTTAGGAAATATTAAAATAATATTTTATTTAAGGTTGATTTAATTGAATTAGGATTTTTGACTTAGGTTCCGAGTGAGCGCCGCAGGTATTTTTCAGAGTCCTTGTTGACGTAGTTCAAGAAATTAGGTAAGGGGAAACAATATATATTAAATCAGAATTTTTATGAATTTAATGGAAAATGAATTGTGTTATATACGTGTGTATAGGTTTCTGTATGGGCTTAAAATGCCAACCATTTAAATTATGTTTTTCTGAGTTTAGGGCTGTTTACTAGATACGTATATGCGAAAATAAACTGATGAAAGTGGAAAATATTTCCAGGATAATTATGTAAGAAATAAAAGGTATTTTCAGTATATAAACATTAAATGTTGGTTGACTTATTTTACAGGCAGTGTATTAATTTTATTACTAAATTGTGTGGTATGAATAAATGTAAGTTTTGTACAAATATATGTTAAATGTATGAGATGCAGGTTAAGTAAGTAATGCATTGAAAATGAAATATGATATGAATTATACTACTTGTGTGTGTTAATGCAACCATGCAAACAGCTGAAAGATGTTGGGTAAAATAGCTGAAAGATGTTGGGTAAAACAGTTGAAAAATGTTGGGTAAAATAGCTGAAAGATGTTGGGTAAAACTGTAATGACTCGGAAAATACTGATAATTAAATATTAAAGAGAGAGGAAAATGGAAACGGGAACAGAAGGAGACAGTAGACTTCGTCGACGACATCGCATTTCGGAGATAATAATAATAATAATAATTTCAAGGAATTGCCAGGAAATTTGTCGGCGAATACAGGGTTTCGTCGACGAGAAAATACCGAGAGACGGATATAGGCTGCTTTGAATTTCGTCGACGAATACAAGGTTTCGTCGACAAATTTAATGAAGGACTTGTCGATGAGGTGACGTGTTTCGTCGACGAATCTGGTCCTATAAATAAGGAAAAATCATATTTTTATCTCATTTCAGCGCCCCTCTCTCTCTCCTACAACCCGCTCTCCTTCTCTCTTCGTTTCCGGGCCTATTTTTCACCGAATCGAAGATCTGAGCTTACCACGACGCTTCTGGCAAAGTTCTTTACAAATCTGCCAGGGCTGATCGTTGGAAAAGTTGGGTTGAATTTCGTCCCAATCTCAGGGTAAGATATTTTATTCAGTATTTGTCTTTCCCTCAATTATAAGAAATGTTGTGTAAAAACCCCAAAAAGATATATAAAAGATTAGTGGAATGATTTTCAAAAAATAAAAAATAAAAATAAAAATAAAATAAAAATTAATTAATTAATTAATTAATTGGATTTAAAAGAAAAAGAAAACAAATAATTAAAATTTATTTTTATTTTATTAATAAAATATATTATTAATATTAATTAAATATTTTATTATTATTATTATTATATTAATATATATATGTTAAACCACCTGAAGCTTCAGAGAAGCTTCAGGTGGATTCTTTGAATCATGAAGCTTCAGGTGGATTCTTTAAAATTGATTCACGCCCCCTCCCCCTATTTTCTTCTTCTTCTTTATCTTATTTTCTTTTCTTTTCTTTTCTTTCACTTTCCCTGCGCAGTACTGAACTCACTCTCTCTCTCCTCACGTTCTCTCTCCCTCTCTCCTCGATTTCGTGATGGATTTTTGCCCAATCAAAAATCCAAAAATACCACTCGACTCCATTCGCCGTTGCCGTTATTTCTACCGAAGCGGATCGGTGTTAGGAGCGGCGTAAGCGTATTCCCTGGGGTAAGCTATTTTTCCTTTTTTCTTTAATTTCTTACAAAATATAAGTCCAATTAACGAACGAACACCACCATGAGAATCTAGGGATGATTCTCTACAAGTCTAGTGGGACGAAATTCTCGTGGGGGTGTCGGGCCAAAACCCCAAATTTGGGATGCAGGGGTTATTAAGGGGCTTATTTTTAATTAATTAACATTAATTTAGAGATGCTAAAATATTAATCATCTAGAACTGAAGTAGGATTTCTGGAATTTAGGGCCTGAGTGAGCGTCGCGGGTGTAATTTTGGGACCCGCAGGTAAAATTTAAAAAATTAAGTGGGGATGTTAAATAATAGTTTAAATATTAATTTGAGGTATATGGAGGCTAGGGAAGGCTAGATGAGTACTATTTTGGAGAAATAGGTTAATTAATCTAGGGAAAATGTAAATTGCAGGGGTTAAATTTTGGACGCCAATAGCGTATGATTTGGGTCCTAACGAATTTATCAGTAGTCAGGTAAGGGAATAAACTAAAACAGTAATTTTCCATACAAATTATTATTCATTATGAGTAAATTTATTTTCAGAAAAGCATATGTTATATTGTGTATTACGAATGAAATGTACGATTGGAAAAATACTGCTATGATGATTAAAATGTATATGTATGTATGAGATGTAAGGAATTCACGATTTTAGAATATGAAGGATGGCTTTTTTTTATAACACATGTGTGGCATGAATATTGTTTTACGTGGAATGTATTATGATTTGAAAAATTTTATGAACGAAACATGTTTTCAGTTATTATGAAAAGATGAATTATGTTGTGATGGTTTTGACGATTATATGTAAATGATGTATTTTTAGAATATATATACCTGAAACAATTTTGGCGTGAGGCCATATATTTATGTTATCGGTACGAGGCCGTATTTATGTTATTGGCGCGAGGCCATATATTTATGTTATCGGCACGAGACCGTATTTATGTTATTAGCGCGAGGCCATGTATTTATGTTTTCGGCACGAGACCGTAATTACTATATTTTCGGCACGAGACCGTAATGATGTTATATATATGATCATGTATTATATGTTATCACCACCAGGATGTTAGTTTAGTTCAGTTCAGGGGCTCGGTACCGTAGCTATATGTGTAGATCAGATATATACATCAGATTAGTGCTAACCATCCCACGAGGGGATGAGAGATGGATAGTCGATGTGGCTTTCAGTAGAGTGTGGACGTCCACCTGGCAGTCCGGACCAGGGTGTGGTGGGCTCATTATACTTACAGACATATTTGATTTGGCAATGGTCGGCCAGCCATTGTCGGGTCCCGCCTTTGGGCTGCACAACCCGTCATGGGGGGTAATACATGACACCAGCTAGTTATTCATCCTGGGTTTGTTTTCAGTACTACAGTTATAACAGATGATTTTATGTATGTTATAATTTATTAATAGATGTGAAAATATATGTTTACCTAGTACGATATGATGATGTTTATAGATTTATGAAATGTACTATATACGTATAAATACATTAAATATTCATGTTGCCACATAGCTGTATTTAGTTTATTTTTCCTTAATGAGAAGTGTCTCACCCTCGAACATTAAATGATTTTCAGGAATCCAGTGAGACCGGCAGGCTAGAGCCGCCATTGAGTGATTGGAGTTTCCCTACTAGAAGGGTGAGCATTGAACTAGGATCGGGAGTTTTTGTTATTTAATCCTAGTGTTATTTTGACTTTTGGAGGTTGTATATCATAACAGTATTTTGATGTTATAGAAAGCTCTGGTATTATGTTTTATGATTGGATGTTTGAGATTTTATGTTTAGTGCTACTAGGTTTTTCGCTGTGTTTGACAGGTGTCCTCGCTACCCACGGGTTTGGGTTGACCATTTTATTTATTATGTGATATTTTATGTTAAGAAATTGAGGGACGTTATATTTGGTATCAGAGCCTAGGATATTAGGTTCTGTAGACTCTAGAGTGCAGCAGTAATAATAGCAGAGTATAGGATAAGGGAATTTGAGGTCAAATTTTGTAGTCTAGATGCAGGACTTCCGTGGTGGTTTGTGTGATTTTCCTGAGGTGACGACTTCAGGAAATTCATTGTAAATTATCGTCGGGTTGGGTATCTAGGTTGCAGGATTGAACCTTGAATTAAGATTAAGAGTGACGAGTTAATTAGGAAAATATACCATATGAGTTGAGTGATATGTATAGAGAATGAGGTTTTGAGTTAAGTTACATGTTTTTCAGGATGGAACTTGGTGTCCATAGTGCCCACGCCAGTGCGAGTGAGGGTGCTGGACCCTCGGGCACTGCGGGTAGTGACTCAGATGCCATCCTACGCAGCGTAGCACAGCAAGTGATGGCAGAAATTGCCAGGAGTTCGAAGGAGCAGGGTGGTCCGTCTGTAGGCCATGGTTGTACGATCGAGAAGTTCATAAAGATGAATCCTCCAGCTTTCTCAGGGGGAACGGATCCTGCAGTCGCTAAGAATTGGGTGTAGGAGATGGAGAAGATATTTGCAGTACTGCAGTATTCAGAGGAGCAGAAAGTGTTGTTTGCCACCTATAAATTGACTAGAGAGGTCGAGAGGTGGTGGTCGGCGATGAGAGTATTAGAGCAGCAGAGGATTGTACCTGTAGAGATGACGTGGGAACAGTTTAAAGAAACATTCTTCGACAAGTATTTTCCAGCCTCTTCCAGGGAGGCTATGATTGTAGAGTTCCTGAATCTGAAACAGGGACAGCTATCAGTGCAACAGTACGCGGCGAGGTTCATCGAGCTATCTCGTTTTGCCCCGTACATTATTCCAGATGAGGCGAAGAAGGTACGACAGTTTGAAAGAGGCTTGAGGAGAGAAATTTACAAGCAGGTATCGATATTGAAGTTGCAGGACTTCACCGAGCTGGTTGACCGAGCCACTATAGCAGAGATTGGTGAGCGATTGGAGGTTGAGGAGCAGAGGCAGAAGAAGAGATCCATACCTTCTGATTTCTAGCAGGGAGTCGACCGTGCCGCGTGGAAGAGAGGTGGCTATTATAGGGACCGGAGACAGAAGACTGGGAATCGCAGTTTCCAGGGTGCACAGCCATCTCCCGCTTGCCCATCTTGCGAGAAGAAACACCTGGGAGAGTGTCGTGCTGGGCGAGGTGTCTGCTACAGGTGCGGGGAGTCAGGACATATGATGAGGGAGTGTCCGACACAGACTGGTACTGCTCCTAGACCTGCACTAGGAGGTTACCAGGCACCACGAGGAGGCCAGCAAAGGAATACGGCCCCAGCCAGAGTTTTTGCTTTAATGCCGGGCGATGCTGAGGCAGCAGGAGATATGGTGACAGGTACTATTTCAATACTTTCATTTAAAGCTACTATTTTGTTTGATTCTGGGGCGACGCATTCGTTTATCGCCCGGGATTATGTTAAATTATGTGGGTTTGAGCCTCAATAGTTAGAAATTAGTTTGTCTGTTGCTACGCTTACTAGGACCGTAGGGGTATGTAGAAAGGTACTCAGGGACTGTCCAGTGGATATTCAGGGGAGGTCTTTGTTAGCTGATCTAGTGGTTTTAGACATGCATGGGTTTGAGGTAATCTTGGGCATGGATTGGCTAGCTGCCCACTATGCTAGCATTGATTGCCATCAGAAAGTGGTAGTGTTCAGACCTCCAGAAGGACAAGAGTACAAATTCGTGGGATCACGTGTGCGCACCCCACCTCAGTTATTATCTGTTATTCAAGCGCATAGATGGCTATTAGAAGGCTGTTAGGGATATTTAGCCTATGTGAAGGCTGTATCAGAAGGGGAACTGAGGGTGGAGGATATCCCATTGGTGAGGGATTTTCCTAATGTATTCCCCAAGGATTTGCCGGGACTACCTCATGATTGTGAAGTAGAGTTCGTTATTGATATGGTTCCAAGGACAGTGCCGATTTCGAAGGCGCCGTATAGAATGGCACCGGTAGAGCTGAAAGAATTGAAAGAGCAGTTGCAGGAGTTGTTAGATAAGGGGTTCATATGGCCCAGTGTGTCACCTTGGGGAGCACCAATTTTGTTTGTGAGGAAGAAGGATGGCTCGATGAGGTTGTGCATCGACTATCAAGAAATAAATAAAGTAACTATCAAAAATAAATACCCGCTCCCGCATATTGATAATTTGTTTGATCAGTTACAGGGGACACAGATCTTTTCGAAGATAGATTTATGCTCCGGGTACCATCAGGTGAAAGTCAAGGCGGAAGATGTTCCGAAGACGGCATTCAGAACACGGTATGGTCATTATGAATTCCTAGTTATGCCGTTTGGATTGAAGAATGCTCCTACAGTGTTTATGGATCTTACGAACAAGGTTTTTCACTAGTACTTGGATCGGTTTGTGGTAGTATTTATTGATGATATACTGGTGTATTCGAAGAGTCCAAAGGAGCATGAGGAGCATCTGAGTATAGTGTTGCAGGTGTTGCGAGAGAAGAAGTTATATGCGAAGCTCAAGAAGTATAAGTTATGGCTGGAATAGGTTACCTTCCTTGGACACGTTATATCCAAGGGTGGTATTTTTGTTGATCTGAGTAAGATTGAGGCGGTAGTTGACTAGGTATGACAAAAGAATGTGCACGAGATCAGGAGTTTCCTGGGATTGGCTGGGTACTACCGCAGGTTTGTTGAGGGCTTCTCTAGATTGTTAGGCCCACTTACCCGATTAACAAGGAAGGGAGTGAAGTTTGAGTGGTCTAATGAATGTGAACAGAGCTTCTAGGAATTGAAGCAGCGACTCATCACTGCGCCTGTATTGACAATTCCTTTAGGAGAAGAAGGGTTTGTGATTTACAGTGATGCGTCCCACAAAGGGCTCGGATGCGTGTTGATGCAGCGGAGGAGAGTGATAGCCTATGCCTCACGACAGTTGAAAGAATATGAGAAGAACTATGTAACAACCTGCTCCTTTTTCACATATTTTTTTTTATATAAATAAATTATCATCACATCATACATTCCAACTCAGCAGGTCACAATCCACCTGGGCCTGTGGGCACCAGGGATATAACAAAACATACAGCAGAAGCCTACGCAGCAGAAAGTATAAAATCATATACATCTCATCATAATGTGCATAACACATACCAGAGTCACTACAATTACTATCTCACAGTATATACATCTCAAAAATGAAATCTAGGGACAATCCCCACAAAACCTAACTGTCCCTACCAAAAACTTACCCTTCCAAAGAGGGCAACAACTGATCTAGATCAGCGGGGCTCTTCCCGCTCTTCTATTAGGGGCTCCTGAAAAATGTATAAGATTTAGGGGTGAGACACCTCTCAGTAAGGGAAATAAACTAATACCAGTGTGTGGCAACATGAGTATTCTGTGTTCTACATATACCATACATAACATATTCAATACTGTTTATCAAATCTGGGAAAACATATGCATATCAAAACATGGTAGAACATACTGCATTTTCATAAACATTTCTCATCTCATATCATAATAATAATAACATAAAAACAATCCTGGTAGGTTAGCTGGCTGTTGTCATGTATTACCCCACATGACTAGGTTGTGTGGCCCGAAGGCAGGACATGACAATGGTTGGCCGACCACTGCCAAGTCAAACAGTAGTTTGTAGGTCCGATGGGTCTACCCAGACTGGTCCGTATACCAGGGGCGATAACAGCACACTTCTTGAAAATAACCACATCGACCATCCAATCTCACACCACTCCGTACAGCGGCGTTAACACAGATATCATGATCACGAGGACCGTGGACACATAGCAACGGTACCGTGCAAGTGCTAGCCTAGACCAAGCCAACCAGGTTCTGATATCATATACATATACTAAAATCATGATACATAAATATCTCATATCATTTATTTTCACATCAATCATATCATTTCACATATATATACGTGTATCATGAAAATCATCGGCCCGTACGCCGGTATTACACATTTTATCATAGCTCGGCCCGTACACCGGCAAATCACATAGCACAGCCCGTACGCTGGCAAACCACATAGCACGGCCCGTACGCCGGCAAATCACATAGCACAGCCCGTACGCTGGCAAATCACATAGCACGGCCCGTACGCCGGCAAATCACATAGCACAGCCTGTACGTCGGCAAATCACATATACATATAAAAATATCTCGGCCCGTACGCCGGTTTTCCATCATAGAAATTCATATCGTCCCCATTCCCAAAAAAAAAAACAGTATTTCACAACATTTTTATACTTATGCCACACTAAACAAATTTTCTACGTATTCAACATATCATCATTTAAACAGTATTTTCCAAATATAAATATATTTATTTTTCCTGAAACCAGATGCTACATATATATACATACATTTTCTCAAAACAAAACTAGCTTAGTTTATCCCCTTACCTGATTCCTGAAAAGCCCCTAAGAAAATCTTCCCCGTACCCACAAGGTTCTCAATTCAACACCCTGAAAATGAAAACTCGCAGAATTAAAGTTTAGTATTTTCGTACGTACAACATTTTCTATAACTACCATTAAGTCAAATTCGACTTAAAAAGTCTTACCTCAACTTAAGGATGATTCCCAACGTTCCCAATCAAACCCTGGAACTGAAAATTTCCAGTATTAAAGTTCAGTATTTTTATGCGTATATCACTTTCTTCAACTGTCAAAAATCCAAATATTGAATATAAAGTCTTACCTTGGATTTGGGATGAAATCCAACTTCGTTTCCCTGACGATCCGCTCCGGCAGACTTGTAGAGAACTTTGCTAGGAGCGTCGTAGTGGCTTTGGTTTGTCGATCCGGCGTAAAACTAGCCTGGAATCGAAGAGAGAGAGAGTCGTAGGAGAGAGAGCACTTCCAAAAAAAAGATCTAAGCAAGCTTCTTGAAGAAGCTTGCACACCATTTTGTATATATATATATATATATATATATATATTAATATCATAATAATCATTTTACTTGTTAATTTAATTAATTAATTTTATTTTATTATTATTTAAAAAAAAAAAATTGTTTCCCGGTTACTACAAACTACCCTACCCACGATTTAGAGTTGGCGGCGGTTGTTTACGCGCTAAAGATTTGGAGGCACTATCTATATGGGGGTAGGTGTGAGATATTTACTGACCATAAGAGTTTAAAGTATTTCTTCACACAGAAGGAATTGAATATGAGGCAGAGGAGATGGCTGGAGCTAATAAAGGGTTACGACTGCACTATTAGCTACCACCCGGGAAAGGCTAATGTGGTTGCTGATGCTTTGAGTCGAAAATCAGTGGAATCATCTATATCTGCAGTGGAGATTCAGCATCCGATTCAGATGGATCTGGAGAGGTTCGGTGTGGAGCTGGTAAAGGGCGATCACTAGGTGTTCATTGCTGACTTGGTTTTGCAGCCAACTCTACATGAGAGGATTAAAGCAGCTCAGAGGAATGATGCAGAACTAGTAGAGCTTATGGGAAAGGTACAGGATGGTCAGGAACCAGAGTTCAGCATTTCAGATGATGGAGCCTTGAGGTTCTGTACCAGGTTATGTGTTCTTGCCGATCCTGAGATCAAGAGGGTCATTCTAGAGGAAGCGCATCGGTCCCTATATACTGTACATCCAGGTAGCACTAAAATGTACAGGGATCTTCGATAGTCCTTCTGGTGGAGCAACATGAAAAGGGAGATAGCCCAGTATGTAGATCAGTGTTTGACGTGCCAGCAAGTGAAGACTGAGCACCAGAGACTAGCGGGATCGTTGCAGCCACTCCACGTTCCTGAGTGGAAGTGGGAGCATATAGCGATGGATTTTGTCTCAGGATTACCGCCAGCATTGCATGGACATGATGCTATTTGGGTAGTGGTGGATCGATTGACGAAGACTGCCCACTTTTTGCGGATCAGAGTTAGCTACTCCATGGACAGATTGGCTGAGTTATACATCCATAAGATAGTTAGACTCCACGGCGTCCCAGTGTCCATAGTTTCAGATAGAGACCCACGGTTCACATCTCATTTTTTGGAAGAGTCTGCAAGGGGCCATGGGTTCTCAGTTGTTGTTCAGCACAACTTTTCATCCTCAGACAGATGGACAGACAGAGAGGACGATACATATTCTGGAGGATATGTTGCAAGCATGTGTGTTAGACTTTGGAGGTCGTTGGATGCAGTATTTGCCAATGGTTGAGTTTGCGTATAATAACAGCTACCAGGCCAGCATTGGGATGGCACCGTATGAGGCATTGTATGGCAGGAGGTGCTGATCCCCGTTGTAGTGGGATGAGGTTGGAGAGAGACAGGTATTGGGGCCAGAGCTGATACAGCAGACTCAGGATAAAGTCAGACTCATCAGAGACAGGATCAGGACAGCGCAGAGCCGGCAGAAGAGTTATGCTGATACTCGTCGGCGAGAATTGGAGTTTATAGGAGATCACATGTTCGTGAAGGTGGCACCGCTGAAGGGTGTTATGAGGTTTGGGAGGAAGGGTAAACTGAGCCCTAGGTATATTGGACCATTCGAGATTCTTGAGAAAGTGGGTCCAATTGCCTATCGTTTGGCATTACCACCGGTCCTATCTAGGATCCATGACGTATTCCACATTTCTATGCTAAGGAAATACGTCCCAGACCCCTCCCATGTGATTAGATATGAAGCACTGGAGTTGGGCGATACTTTAGTTTATGAGGAAGTGCCAGTGCAAATTCTTAACTGGAAGGAACAGGAGCTACGCACGAAGAAAATTCCACTGGTAAAAGTTTTGTGGCGCAACCATGCCATTGAGGAGGCTTCTTGGGAACTAGAGTATCAGATGCGCTAGAAATATCCGCACTTATTCAGTGGAGTTTAGAGCTGAGCCAGTCATGTGAATGGAATAGTATTGTAGTTTTTATTTGTATAGTGTAACGTAAAATAGATAGAGCTTTTAGTTTTGAAATGTGAATGGTTTTGGGAGAATTTTGAATAGTTGTAATCTCCTAGAGCCCTCATTGTAACCACGGTATTCTTCCGCCATATGTGAGGGTAATTAATAAAAATTGGAAGTGTTTTCGCTAAGGAAGAGAAACAGAGGAATGGCAAATTTCGAGGACGAAATTTTTATAAGGAGGGGAGAATGTAAAAACCCCAAAAAGAAATATAAAAGATTAGTGGAATGATTTCCAAAAATTTAAAAATAATAAAATAATAAAATAATAAAATAAAAATAAAAATTAATTAATTAATTAATCGGATTTAAAAGAAAAAGAAAAAAAATAATTAAAATTTATTTTTATTTTTTTTAATAAAATATATTATTAATATTAATTAAATATATTATTATTATTATTATTATTATATTAATATATATATATATGTTAAACCACCTGAAGCTTCTGAAGCTTCAGGTGGATTCTTTAAAATTGATTCACGCCCCCTCCCCCTATTTTCTTCTTCTTCTTTATCTTCTTTTCTTTTCTTTTCTTTTCTTTCACTTTCCCTGCGCAGTACTGAACTCACTCTCTCTCTCCTCACGTTCTCTCTCCCTTTCTCCTCTATTTCGTGACGGATTTTCGTCCAATCGAAAATCCAAAACTACCACTGGACTCCATTCGCCGCTTCCGTCATTTCTATCGAAGCGGATCGGTGTTAGGAGCGGCGTAAGCGTATTCCCTAGGGTAAGCCATTTTTTCTTTTTTCTTTAATTTCTTGTAAAATATAAGATCAATTGACGAACGGACACCACCATGAAAATCTAGGGATGATTCTCTACAAGTCTAGTGGGACGAAATTCTCGTGGGGGTGTCGGGCCAAAACCCCAAATTTGGGATGCAGGGGTTATTAAGGGGCTTATTTTTAATTAATTAGCATTAATTTAGAAATGCTAAAATATTAAGCATCTAGGACTGAAGTAGGATTTCTGGAATTTAGGACTTGAGTGAGCGCCGCGGGTGTAATTTTGGGACTTGCAGGTAAAATTTGAAAAATTAAGTGGGGATGTTAAATAATAATTTAAATATTAATTTGAGGTATATGGAGGCTAGGGAAGGTTAGATGACTATTATTTTAGAGAAATAGGTTAATTAATCTTGGGAAAATGTAAATTGCAGGGGTTAAATTTTGGACGCCAATGGCGTATGATTTGGGTCCTAACGAATTTATCAGTAGCCAGGTAAGGGAATAAACTAAAATAGTAATTTTTCATACAAATTATTATTGATTATGAGTAAATTTATTTTCAGAAAAGCATATGTTATATTATGTATTACGAATGAAATGTACGATTGGAAAAATACTGCTATGATGATTAAAATGTATATGTATGTATGAGATGTAAGGAATTCATGATTTTAGAATATGAAGTATGGCTTTTTTTAATAGCACATGTGTGGCATGAATATTGTTTTACGTGGAATGTATTATGATTTGAAAAATTTTATGAACGAAACATGTTTTCAGTTATTATGAAAAGATGAATTATGTTGTGATGGTTTTGACGATTATATAATAAATGATGTATTTTCAGAATATATATACTTGAAACAATTTTGGCGCGAGGCCATATATTTATGTTATCGGTACGAGGCCGTATTTATGTTATTGGCGCGAGGCTATATATTTATATTATCGGCACGAGACCGTATTTATGTTATTGGCGCGAGGCCATGTATTATGATTGGATGATTTTCAGGAAATCCAGTGAGACCGGCGGGCTAGAGTCGCCATTGAGTGATTGGAGCTTCCCTACTAGAAGGGTAAGCATTGAACTAGGATCGGGAGTTTTTGTTATTTAATCTTAGTGTTATTTTGACTTTTGGAGGTTGTATATCATAACAGTATTTTGATGTTATAGAAAGCTCTGGTATTATGTTTTATGATTGGATGTTTGAGATTTTATGTTTACTGATGCTAGGTTTTCCATTTTATTTGGCAGGTGTCCCCGTTACCCACGGGTTCGGGTTGACCATCTCATTTATTATGTGATATTTTATGTTAAGAAATTGAGGGACGTTACATGTTGTAGGTAAGAAAATACTGATATTTTGTTCTGGGGGATTGTGTTTTCAGGATGTTGAGCTAGGAACCCTGCGGGTATAGAGCCAAAATTTTATAGGAGCTTTTCAGAGTTAAGGTAAAGGAAATATGCTATGCTAGGATTTTAAGAATATTAACAGAGTTTTCATAGATACATATGTATACCAGTTATTATGTAGATTTTACAAAACAAATGTTTTAATGTTACGTGGCCTGAATAGATATTTACGTGATGTAAAATTTATACAGTACTTCAGCATGATATGTTATAGAGCATGTATATATATAGTTATTCACAGATGATTAACAGAGAGATTTATACAGGTTTTATTCAGTTTAGTATATCATAGTTTATACAGAATGCTATATTTTCCTAAATACCATAACACACAGTTTATAACGACAGATTATACAGCTATAGCATCGAGATGCTACAGTTATTCAGATTCTTCAGTATTTACAGCAAAGAATTATAGTGTTATGGTTATTTTGGAAACATAACAAAAACAATAGATATATACATAGATGTACTTATATAGTATCAGATCCCTGTGGAGTTATTACAGATAGATACTGTAACGACCTGCTTTTTTTTTTTCACATATTTTTTTTATATATATATATAAATAAATTATCATCACATCATACATCCCAGCTCAACAGGTCACAATCCACCTGGGCCCGTGGGCACCAGGGATATAACAAAACATACAGCAGAAGCCTACACAGCAGAAAGTATAAAATCATATACATCTCATCATAATGTGCATAACACATACCAGAGTCACTACCATTACTATCTCACAGTATATACATCTCAAAATGAAATCTAGGGACAATCCCCCACAAAACCTAACTGTCCCTACCAAAAACTTACCCTTCCAAATAGGGCAAACAACTGATCTAGATCAGCGGGGCTTTTCCCGCTCTCCTATTAGGGGCTCCTGAAAAATGAATAAGATTTAGGGGTGAGACACCTCTTAGTAAGGGAAATAAACTAATACCAGTGTGTGGCAACATGAGTATTCTGTGTTCTACATATACCATACATAACATATTCAATACTGTTTATCAAATATGGGAAAACATATGCATATCAACACATAGCAGAATATACTGCATTTTCATAAACATATCTCATCTCATACACTAATAATAACATAAAACAATCCTGGTAGGTTAGCTGGCTGTTGTCATGTATTACCCCCACATGACTGGGTTGTGTGGCCCGAAGGCGGGACCTGACAATGGTTGGCCGACCACTGCCAAGTCAAACAGTAGTCTGTAGGTCCGATGGGTCTACCCAGACTGGTCCATACACCAGGGGCGATAACAGCACACTTCTTGAAAATAACCACATCGACCATCCAATCTCACACCACTTCGTACAGCAGCGTTAACACAGATATCATGATCACGAGGACCATGGACACATAGCAACGGTACCGTGCAAGTGCTAGCCTAGACCAAGCCAACCAGGTTCTGATATCATATACATATACTAAAATCGTGATACATAAATATCTCATATCATTTATTTTCACATCAATCATATCATTTCACATATATACGTGTATCATAAAAATCATCGGCCCGTACGCCGGTATTACACATTTTAACATAGCACGGCCCGTACGCTGGCAAATCACATAACACAGGCCGTACGCTGGCAAATCACATAGCACGGCCCGTACGCCGGCAAATCACATAGTACAGCCCGTACGCTGGCAAATCACATAGCACAGCCCGTACACTGGTAAATCACATAGCACGGCCCGTACGCCGGCAAATCTCATCCACATAGCACGGCCCATACGCCGGCAAATCACATATACATATAAAAATATCTCGGCCCGCACGCCGGTTTTCCATCATAGAAATCCATATCGTCCCCATTCAAAAAAAAAACAGTATTTCACAACATTTTTATACTCATGCCACACTAAACAATTTTCTACGTATTCAACATATAATCATTTAAACAGTATTTTCCAAATATAAATCACATATATAAATATATTTATTTTTCCTGAAACCAGATGCTATAGATATATATACATACATTTTCTCAAAACAAAACTAGCTTATTTTATCCCCTTACCTGATTCCTGAAAAGCTCCTAAGAAAATCTTCCCCGTACCCACAAGGTTCTCAACTCAACACCCTGAAAATGAAAACTCGTAGAATTAAAGTTTAGTATTTTCGTACGTACAACATTTTCTATAACTACCATTAAGTCAAATTCGACTTAAAAAGTCTTACCTCAACTTAGGGATGATTCCCAACGTTCCCAATCAACACCCTGGAACTGAAAATTTTCAGTATTAAAGTTCAGTATTTTTATGCGTATATCACTTTCTTCAACTGTCAAAAATCCAAATATTGAATATAAAGTCTTACCTTGGATTTGGGATGAAATCCAACTTCGTTTTCCTGATCATCCGTTCCGGCAGACTTGTAGAGAACTTCGCCAAGAGCGTCGTGGTGGTTTCGGTTTGTCGATCCGGCGTAAAACTAGCCCGAAATCGAAGAGAGAGAGTCGTAGGAGAGAGAGAGAGAGAGAGAGAGAGAGAGAGAGAGAGCACTTCCAAAAAAAATACAAGTAAGCTTCTTGAAGAAGCTTGTGTTATTTTATATATATATATATATATATATATATATATAAAATAGTAAACCTTAATTAAAGTATAGCTTCTTGAAGAAGCTTTCATACTTTATATATATATATATATATACACACACACACACACACACATATATATATATATATATATATATATACATGCTTTAATATTTATGTATATATATATTTGTTCCTATTCATTTTACTTGTTAATTTAATTAATTAATTTTATTTTATTATTTTATTATTATTATTTTTTTAAATTTTATTTTTTTTCCCGGTTACTACAGATACAGTTTACAGAGCATGGTACCGTTGCTATATACAGATAGAGTGCAACCACATATCTCAGATAGTGTGTGGGTCCGTCTAACTGTGCTCGGAGAGGATGCAGCTCCCTAGTACACTGGGTAGAGGGGGTTGGTTAGACGAGGTGGCAGCCAGTCCCGCGTTTAGGAGTGGATGCAATTTGACCAGGTTAAGGTAGTATAGAGTATGATGACTTACCTGGAGGGCTGACCAAGTTAAGTCCCGCCTACGGGCAACACAACCCTGTCATGAGGGGTCAAATCATGACGTACAGAGTCCCAAGAAAAAGAACACAGTTACATATCTATATACGTATACAGATTTGTAGTTTTCATTGTATATAGTATGTTATAGCAGCATGAATAATAGAAAGCTCAGATGATACAGATGTTTTAAGCTTTTATACATGTGTTTTATAGATATGCCAAAACATGCAATTTTTAAATATTATTATTATAATTTTATGACTTGGTCGCCACACACTAGTAATAGCATATTTCCACTTACTGAGCGTCGACTCACCCCATTACATTACCATTTTTCAGGTGAGACAGCTAGGCGAGCATATCAGGCTCGCGAATAGAGAGTATATCAATTACCCTGGTTAGAGGGTGAGTTTTGCGTAGGGTTTGTATTTTTGTGTAGTGGGCACTGGGAAGAGAGATGTATTGTAAAGCTATGGTTGAAAATACTAAATTCTTGTATTGTATATACATGTATGTGTGGTTATGAAATTTATGTTTTTCCGCTGCATAGGGATGCCCATTCATGCAGATGTTGGAGTAATTTATTATTATAAAAAAAAAAAATGGTGAACATTTTTAGGATGTTACAAAAACAGTTGAAAAATACTGAGTAAAATAACTAAAAAATGCTGGGTAAAACGGTTGAAAGATGTTGGGTAAAACAGCTGAAAGATACTGGGTAAAACAGTTGAAAGATGTTGGGTATGTAATGAAATGAAATGGAAATGGAAATGAATGAAACGAAAATGAAATGTGAAATGTGAACAATGTAAAATGGGAAAGAGTCAATTAAAATGAAATGAAATGAAATGTTAAAGTTATGAACATGAACGTAGGTGAATGGTTGAATAATGACAAAAAGAATAATGTATTATGATATTAGAAGTATCTATGCTCGTAGAGGCGTACTCTTTGTCTGAGGGCTTGCTGGGAAAGGAGAGTGCACTAGTAACTTCAGATGTGGCAGTAGCTGCATAACGTACTAGGGCAGAGGGAACCTACTTGTATGGGCGGGTAGATTTCCCCATCCTTGGGGCCTTCGCTAGTAAACCATTGTTTGAATTGTGTGAGTACGAGATCAATCTAATACTTGAGGGCTTACTGAGTAAGGTGAGTACCCTGGTATGCTTCAGCAGCGACCCTAGGGTTGCCTAAGTATCAGAGTAGAGGGGTGCTACTTGTATGGGCGGGTAATCACCCCTATCCTTGGGTAATCTCGTGGGTTAAATCTTTTGCATGTGATTGATTAGGTTTAAGGAATGATTTCAGAAATTATGTTAACAAATTTCAAATGTTAAATATTATGTTGTTATTTAAACTCATGTTAGTCACACACTGTTTTAATATATTGTTTATTCCCTTACTGAGATGTGTCTCACCTGAATATGAATTTATCTTTTTTCAGGATTTCCTTAAGATCGAGCTTAGAGAGTTCAAGATTTTATAGCATTTTTGGGAAATAGAAAGAGAAAAGGGTATATTTTAATGTTAATTTTGAGATGTATATTTTATGTTTTATGTATTGAAGTCTTCAGATAGATGAATAGTTGTGAATATTGGTATTTGCGAATAATGTTTTGGAGACGTGTATATATATGATTACAAGTGGTGAATAGTTAATTTGGATTAAGTATAGGAATAGTAAACTCCGGTTTTATATAATTAAGGATCATAGTTATGTTTTTCGCTACGTATTTGTTATGATTGATTAGGTTTTTATCAGATTTAACGCACCGAGTAAGTTCGGATGAGAAGGATTATGCACCTTTGTATGATGAAATTGTGAATAGTTGTGTTAAATTGTTTGATGAATTACTTTTAGTAAAAAAGAAGAATAAAAATGTTGAGAAAGACCTTGTTTTGTCAAAACAAATGGAATTTTATTTGAAAGAAGAAAATGAATCCCTTAAAAGGAAAAATGAAGAGTTTGTTTTAAATTCTCAAAAAAAACATGAAACTTTAAAAGAAAAGATAGAATATTTCGAAGGAAAATTATCAAAATCCAAAGGCAAGGAGCCTTGTCTTTGTTCTATCTTGAAAGAAGAAAATTGCTCCTTAAAAAGGGAAAATGATGAGCTTATAGAAAAGGCTCAAAAAGACCATGGATCTTTTCAAGTTGAGGTGAAAATTTTGAAAAATAAAATTGAAAATGTTTTGAAAGAAAATACTATCTTGAAAAAGAAAAATGAAGATCATGACAGAGTAATAAGAGGAAAAGAAAACTCCAAGAAATCTTTAAGAGTTAAGAAAAATAATGTTTCCAAAAATAATTCAAAATCCTCTCATAAAGCATAAGGTTATGCCTCAATAAATAAAAATAATGCAAATAAGTCATGACTAAAAATAATTCAAAATCCTCTCATAAATCATAAGATTATGCCTCAATAAATAAAAATAATGCAAATAAGTCATGACCCTCACATGAAAATAAGATTTGTTTATATTGTAAAAGAAAAGGGTCATATTAGATATTTTTGCCCTTATAGAGGAGAAAGAGGCAAAGAGAAGATGGAATAAGTTGTCAAGAAAAGAAACCCATTGGGACCCAAAGAAGAGTGGGTACCCAAAGTTACCTAGTCCGGTTAAATTTCGCTTCCTTAGAACCTAGGATCAAGAATTATAATTTAGGTTGACCTCGGTTAAAAGTTAAAAGGGATATGGTGACTAAGTTTGTGCTTAAAATCTTAAAATCCTACCCTATGCATTTTAAACTGTTTAAATTACTTTATTGTGAACTTTTGATATCTATGCCAATATTGATCTTCAAATTTGAAAACCAATATAATGCTTTAATTGCATATATCCATAGTTGTTTGGTTTATTTCATTTTGAAATATTGGCTATTGCTTATGAGATGAAATAGCATGCAAAACTTGTTATTTAGAAATAATTTTTTTTGTGATAAATGACAAAACCTTGTTCTTCTCATGTGAATTACTAAGATTTTAAATATAAAATTTCTAAAGCTCACATGTTAGATAAGTCCATCTCTTATGAAGAAGAGATATTTTCTTAGTTACATAACTTGTTTTGATGATATATGATTGTTTGGATATACACTTAGAATATTTAGATCATAGCTTTCATGAAATTAATTTTTAGTAAAAAACATCATAACAACAAGTGGTATTCAAATGAAGTACTAACATGTAATATCTTTATAACATATGTTTTGAATACCTTCCCTTTAGTGGCAATTTAGGAGAACATGTCTCCTAGAACATTATTAAGTTAAGTCTAGCATACCCCTAATACTCTTTGCCAAGTAGTAAGGACATACTTACTATGCTTAAAGTACAAGTCATCTTGGACTTAGGATTATTTACCTCTACCTGGGATAAAGTAGCATGCACACCCTCACAATCTCTATAGTTAGGCTTGTCCTATAGGATTCGTAAAGAATGAAACAATATTTGCTATTGTGAAACATTAGACATCATTCCTCCAAAATGCAAGGCAAAGGGACTAAAAAAGCCTATTTTTGGGAAAAAAGGTAGAAACCTTTAATTTCTGATATGAAAAACTTAGGCGTTAAATAAAGGTTAAGGAGCATGCTAGTAGGTAGATCCATCTCATATGGACAAGAAATATTCCTTAGTTACATAATCTTTTTTTTTTATGATATATGATTAAAATTTAGAAACATAGTAAGTATATCTAGACTATAAGCATATTTTATCCCTTTATAAGAAGTTGAGTGTTAGGAAAATTAATTATAACAAAATGGACACTAAGGACCATCCAATCCTAAATTCATCTAAATATGAGTCATCACTGAGAAATCAAACTAGTAAAAAGTTTCTAGAAACAATCTCTAGTGCTTACCAAAAGATATCCCCTCATGATCATTTAGAAATATCTACCTAGGGATTCTTAGTTATATTGACTTGAAGATAGAGTATTCCCTCTATGGTTGATTTAAGAGAAACTTTTTAACCTTTGTTAATGCAAGAGTTGTAACAACCCCGACCAGCCACGTGGGCTCGAAGTGCTACTTTAGTGACGTCAATGTACTTGATACCTTATTCATCAAATATAAAACACACATATGTAGCGGAAATAAAATATAAAATCCTCAAATTACATTACCAAAGTTCTAACTATCTTTATACACAAATATATCCATTTTCATATAATTACATCCCATAAAACTAAACAAAAATAAAATTTCTATCTACACACTACCTACATAAAATTTACACCACTAGCCTGGCTCCTCAAGCCTGCTAGACCTGATCTCTAGGATTCCCTGAAAAGACAGTTTGTAAAGTAGGGGTGAGACACAACTCAATAAGGGAAATACTAAGTTAATGTCAATGTGTGGCCAACATGCATATAGTAAATAACCAATTCACTAAGCAAATAAACACATTTATGAAAACATTCTTATTTTACACTCACACACACAATTAACCGAGGATAGGGAAGATTACCCGCCCATACAAGTAACTTCCCTCTGCTTTAATACCATTACTGCTACTAGGACACTCGCCTTTCTAAGTAAGCCCTTGAAATTATCTTATTAATTATTCATATTCACATAAATTAACAGATATGCATATAAGACACTCCCTGTGACAAACATGTCATTTACTTCCCTATGGCACGGGTTGTGCGGCCTGAAAGCTGGACTAATGTCATAGGGGATCCACCCAGACAATAATCATTTGTACTCTCCACTAATATACTCCGCGGGTCTATCCAGCTCCAACTATTGGTTCGATTGCCCTCACCTAGGGGGTGCATTCACCTCACGTAGGCAAATCGGATGAGGCCACCCTACACCTCTCAGCACAGGTGTGGGTGCACACGACCACATAACAAATCTCTAGCAACGGTACCGTGCTCACAAAACACTGGTCCCCAAGGTTCCTAAAGTATATCATGCAATTTAGATAATAGAAAATACCATTTAAAATATTAATTCACATATATTCCCTGTTATTCCAAAACCTGGCCCTCGGCCACAAAATACAACCTGGCTCAAAGTCGTTTAAACAAGACCCTAGCTCTCAGCTGTCAAATCAAAGTCCAGCATTTTTCACAAGCAGTTCCAATATTTTTCACAACCATTCCAGTATTTCTCAAACAATCCAGTATTTCAAAATCTCAAATCCAGATATATAATAATCCATACAAATTAAATCATCTGCCACACAATTTTCAACATTTTAACATATCCATATAAATAAACAAGCTTTCCACCATTCATTTTATTCAAAAATACCATACCATATATCCTAAGTTTGTAAAATCCATTTCAAATGGCTGGTTTTCAAAATAACCATTAAATTCCCAAATAAATAAATAAATAAATTTATATAAACATAACAATTAAATTGGTTCAAATTTCATAAAATTACTGACTTAACTTAATCTTCTTACTTGATTCCTGAAAAAAAAAAAAAAAAAAAAAAAAAAACCACTAACACTTCGGCCTACGTCCCAGGTGTTTAAAAATCCCTAAAACCCTGAAATTCAAATTTCACTACATTACTCATCACAATCCCTAGAGTAACTTTCCTTAAAATTCCCCTAGATTCTGAATACCTTAAATAGCCTAATAAAACCTAAATTATTAAACTTACCCCCAATTTAGGATTGGTATTTCGGAACTCCAATTCAAAAACCCGCTCTGGTTAGATTGTAGAAAATCTCCCCATGAGTCTCCTAACAATTTTTGTTCGTTAATTAGGCTTATAGTTTAAGAGAAATTGAGGTAAGTTTGAAAATTGGTCTTATCCCAGGAGATATGCCTACGCCGCTCCCACGACAGATCCACTCTAAAAGAAGTGTCGATGGCGACGAGCAGAGCCCAATGATATTTCCAGAATTTTGATCGACCGAATATCGGAGACGAGATGGAGGAGAGTGGGAGAGAGGGGACGAGGAGACATCCTGCGCTGCCTTTTCTTTCAGAAGGTTGCTTCCTTCTGGCTTCAGGAAGGTTATATGTATAATATATATATATTATTATAATATTATATTATTATATTAATTAATTAATTAATTACTTTTTTAAAATTTAAATTTAAATTTAATTTTTTAATAATAATTTTTAAAATTTTATTTTTTATTTTTTATTTTTAGGATCACTACAAGAGCATTCCCTTCCCCAACAAAATGCTACCATAGAAAAATACTCCATGACCAAATGACACACTTACCATGTTTAAATCTCGAGCATGAATTCTTCATAAGAAAAATGTCAATTTTGATTGTTTTGGAACAATTTACTGCATTGACATAATAGCTCTTGAGTTATACTCAAATTTGATAAGCATCCCCTACAAAGGGATGTATGACTCATTATTTGGATACAAATAAAACCAAATTAATTCAAGATGAGGTTTTCTTGACATTGGAATTATCTACCTCTTATCTTAGATTTACTTTGTTGAGATATTTGCTTAAAAAAAGTTTCAAGTGCTCAACAAAAGTCTTAGGAAAATTCAATATCATATATTAAAGCTACTAAAATGCCACTTAATTCAATATCCCTTACCTTTAAGAGGAAAATTTGTCCTCTACAGTGGCAATAATGGAAGCTTCTGATTAACAAGTGATGAACTGATTAGATCTTATCCTTAACTCACTTGAATTAGGTCAAGCATCGCTTTGAGAATTAAAACTACATACATATATATATCCAAGTCAATATGATGAAAAGAAATTTTTTGAATAAACTGGGAATTCATCTTATCATTACCTCAAAGTAACAATGGGTTCTCAAAATGAACATTCATTCTTATCTAGGAAACCCACACCCAACCATGAGCATCAATGTGTTTGTGATATGCAATTTGGTTTCAAGCATTCACAAATTTTTTTGGTTGGCAGAAAAAGAAGAAAGTTTCTTCTTATACTCTTATTCATCCATTGTTTAATTATCCTTTAATATAAGTGTAACACCCCGACCCTCTAAGTGGGCCTGGAGTGCTACTAATTCATTCATTAACCTAATAATCCACATTCTAATATCATTTATGTAACGAAAAATATAACTATAATCTTCCAACAAATATAATACTAGAGTTTTCTAAATCTATCTACACATCATAATAAATTATGCTTCCACCTGTATTCACATATATACAGATCTCCAAAACATAACCTACACTTCTAGTATTCACAAATACTAGTATGTTTCAAAACCATCAATTTCTCAGAAGACTTAAAACATAAAACATAAAACGTAAAACGTAAAATATTTACATCCCAAAATATTATCTAAATTATACCCTTTCCCTCAAAAGTGCTATAACAACTCGAGCTCTTTAAGTTCGATCTCGTGGAGGTCCTGAAAAAGATATATTCATATTCAGGTGAGACACATCTCAATAAGGGAAGAAACAATATATTAAAATAGTGTGTGGCCAACATGAGTTTATATAACAACATAATTTTTAACATTTGCAAATCGTCAACATAATTTCTGATATCATTTTCTAATCCTATTCAAACACATGTAAGATATTTTACCCATGAGATTACCTAAGGATAGGGGTGATTACCCGCCCATACAAGTGGCACCCCTCTGCTCTGATACATTAGATAACCCAAAGGTCATAGTTAAAGCATACTAGGGCACTCACCTTACTCACTAAGCTCTCAAGCGATAGATTAATCTTGTACATACCCAATTCATACAAAAGTTTATCGGCGAAGGCTCCTAAGAATAGAAAAATCTACTCGCCCATATAAGTAGTTTCCCTTTGCCATAACACGTTATGCAACCTACCGCTACACCTGATACAGCCAGGACACTCACTTTTCTAGCAAGCCCTCAGGCAAAGAGTACGCCCCGCCCAAACGTAACATGTTTTACTAGTATAAATACTAATAGTACCATAATACATTATTCTGTCTGTCATTATTCTGTAATTCATATATGTTCATCTTCTCAGCTTTGACATTTCATAGCGTTTCACTTTACATGGCTCTTTCACATTTTGCATTATTCACGTATCACATTTCATTTCCATTTTGTTCATTTCCATTTCATTTTCATTTTCATTTTCATTTCAATTCATAAAATACTTGACATCTTCTCAGCCGTAGTTGTTTAGTCTCGGCATCTTTTCAGCCGTGGTTGTTTAGTCTCGGCATCTTTTTAGCCGTGGTTATTTTCATAGTTGCATTAACACTCAATGCAGCATATTTCATATAATATTTTCATTTCAGTTCATTTCCTGTATATCCCGCATCTCATACATATAACATAATTCCACACGACATTTATATTTACTCATGTCACACTATTTAGCAGTAAAATTCACATATATTTCCTATAAAATAAGTCAACCTACATTTAACATTCACATACTAGAAAAATACTTTTAATTTCTTACATAATTATCTTGAAAAATATTTCACTTTCATCAGTTCAATTTCACATATAAATATCTAATAAAACAGTCATAGATTCAGAAAACATAATTTAAAGGGTTGACATTTTAAACCTAAACCGAAACATATACATGTATATATAAGACAATTTATTTTTCATTAAATTCATAAAAATTATGGTTTAATATATATTTTTCCCCTTACTTGATTTCTTGCACTACGCCAACAGGGACTCCGAAAAGATGTCTGCGGCGCTCACCCGAACCCTGGTTCAAAAACCCTAGTTCCATTAAATTATCCTTAAATAAAATATTATTTAAATATTTCATAGGACCATAATTTTCAAATAAATAGTTATACCCGCAAATATAACCAATTTGCCAAAATTTTCAAATCCCACCCTCGCTTTGGAGTGAGGCCTAAAAAACCCCAATTGAAAATTTACCCATGTCAAAATGACGACAATTGCGACTAGAACCACGTGGTAGTGCCCGATCGTCGATTTAATGGCAGATTTAAAGAGAAATTGATAAATTATGAAAAAATTACCTTACCTCAAGAATAGTGCTTAAGCCGCTTTCATGACAAATCTACTCTAATAGAAATGTCGGCAGCGGAACCAAGAATCCAACGACACATTTTGTTTCCCGATCCGCTACAAATCCATCGAGAAATTGAAAGAGAGAGAGAGACGGAGACGGAGGTGTTGGCTGGCGCAAGAGAAATACTTAGGGGGGTGGCGACCTCTGTGTTTAAAATCTTTCAATCCTTCCTGACTCTTCAAGAAGGATTGTTAAATTATATATGTGATATTATATTATATAATTTAATTAATAATAAAATATATTAATTATTTTAATTAATTTTTTTAAATTTAATTTAATTTCATTATTTATTGATTCATATATTGTATTATTTATTTATTTTATATATATTTTTATTTTTATTTTTATTTTTATTTTTTGGATCACTACAATAAGAGTATTCTACCATATTTTAGTATCAGCTCTCAATCTTTAACAAATGGTAATAAACCTGATAGATTATCATTCGTGAGTAAGTAAGTAAGCCAATCTAGGCACTTCAACTATTATAATTTAGCACCAATAAATTGGTTATTATATATTTAGCACATACTCACCTCACCACCATGGAAACTAGTCTTAATAGGTTCTTAGAGTGTTTTTAAGATAAATGATTAGCACCTCTCTTTTTTATGATGATCAAAGGGGGAGAAGATATTTAAAGTTATCCATGGGGATAAGATTTATGGTGTTATATATGTGAGGGAAAACATAATGTATGTGTGGGGGAAAATATGCATAAACTTTCTATTTTATGGAATGCTTGTTAAAAACTCAAATGAACATGAATTGTTTTTATGCCTCATATGCATATAGTAAGGGGGAGCAAATTATAAAATCACTTAACAATATGCATATGAAGGGGGAGGGCATAAATTAAGAGGGAGCTTTAAAACATACCCCATATAGAACACCAATGGTTTGCCATCATCAAAAGGGGAGAGAATATTAGTCTTAGAGGCTACGTATGCTTAATTGTCTTGTTTTGATGATAACAACCCATTAGTGGTTCTAAGTAAGATTATCTTTACACAATAAGCCTTAGTAAGAACAAACACAAATGCAAAGATTAAGTAGATTCTTAATAGGTTAGACATCATTAAAAAGGGGAAGAATGTTAGCCCCGACAGTTACACTATCTTGGTTTATATGTTTTGATGATATTAACCTATTTGTTGTTTATAGTATTTTCCATCCTTGTTGATCTTATCTAGTACAGGTACAAAGTGTCGCATACACGAAGGTACCAAATCAGAAGCAAAGAGCAAGCCAAGTAGACATTAAATAGAAAAGATCGGAAGAACGCTGACTCAGAAGCACCAAAGCACATCCTAAAGTTTTTATTGTGGATAAATTAATTGTAATAAGGGTTGTGTGAGTGAGTGCGTATTATAACTCTTGCGATGTGTGTCTTGCATGATTTTTGAGTAAGAGTTGAACCATTATATAAGCATACTAGGACACATGAGCATATAGGATTTGCACAAAAGTAACAAACTCACGATTCGTAGTTTTCTAAGTTAAAACAAGAGTTTGTCATATGAATCCTAAAACTTAAATATGTTTTCAAAGGGACAAGTTTTTAACATCCTAATTTTAAAAAATATTTTTATACTTAGTCCTGATTGTGTTAAAACAAGTTTTATGTCCTAAAGGTTCAAAGAAAGTCAAGTATATTTATAAAATGACATACTAAGCATATAAGATATCAAAATGGGTTTCAAACGTGTTTTATTAATTAAGATATCTTATATTCAAAAGGAAACTCATTTGGATAAGTTTTAATCTTCATTAGACTTAATATATTTCATATGTTTTTGTCCAAGAATGTTTTGAGTCATTAAAACGCTTTTTGGTAAGGAAAAACAAAGCAATCGTCACCACAGTAATGCAACCTTGAGTAGTAAACACCTTTCGGTATCTTGGGCATAACTTTTTATAAAAAAGTCCAAATGGAACAATCTTGGTCTCCCTGAAAATCTAAGACAAAATGTCACAACTTTCATGTTAATAACTTTTTCTAATTCAGGAATCTCGTCAACGAACATAGGGGATTCGTCGATGAGTTGTAGTATGTGATTAATCGACGAATGCAGGGGCCTAGTCGACGAGTCCAAAGGGCAGAATGACGCTAACGGGCAGAAAACGGCTAGTTTACCAAATAAAATATATTTTCTTCCCCCTAACGACTCCTAAGGCTCTTGGGTTATAAATACAAGTTATTAGACTTGTATTAACATGATTTTGAAGGCTTTTGATCATTCTTAGTGAAAAACATCTTTTTATACCAAAACCTAAGCACCTAACACTTTGTATTGTTGTTCTTCATTCACAAGTGTTCATTCTCTTTTACTCTTTAATTGTGTTTGTTTTATTACTTGAGAGATAGTGTGAGGTTTGCTTTGTATTTAATATTTGCTCATTTGAGGAGCATTATATTATATTTCCATCATCTTCTTGTAAAGGTTTTTTGTGAACCGTTTGGTGAAAGTTTTTTGTGAACCGTTTGATGAAAGTTCTTTGTGAACTGAAGAGCCTCTTCGTGAGCGAGTAGGGATTTGTTCCCGAGTGAAGGTTCTTTATGAGGGTGGTAGAGATTTGTTCCCGAGTTGTAAGACTTCTCCGCCGATGAAGGAGTTCCTTAGTAGATTATGGAATCTTTGGGTTGGTTTCAAGGTGTGAATGTAGGCTTAGTGCCGAGCCACGTAAAAATACCGGTTTTAATTTTTTCTACCCTTCTCTTCAGTCTATTTGTCTTGTGCATGATTTACATTAACTTATATTGTGATATAATTTCTTATATCTTGTCGAGAGTTTTTATTTTGTAGAGAAATAAGCATTCCGCGAAAAAAGTCTATTCACCCCCACCTCTAGACTATATATACTCCCGGGACTGGGACAACTAACAAAGTTTTCATCATTCCCTCGAGGAATGTTTGACCCCATAGCCACATTCCATAATTATATAAAAGCCCCTCAATTTCATATTCCCAATTCATAATAATGGTAAAGAAGTTATAAAAAAAAAATTTATTATTGTGGTCAAATTGAATCCATTTAAGTTTGTATTTTTCAAACCAAAGGATCTCTTGTTGCAAAAGATCATAGCATTCAAGTCTCTCTTAGACTTATGCCCAAGATGAATTAATCCCTTTGTGGAAACTAAAACCAAAGCTATTTGAACACCTCCAAGTTTGGCTAGAACCTTGCATTTTACCATTATTACTGCTCCTAATCACAAAGTAGTCCCATTTTGGAAGAGTTTAGAGTAATAATAACATCCAATAAATTTACATATTTTCTCTTAATTGCCTTAATAAAATTTTTTGAAAGTCACAGTGAGCAAGCCAAATTGCCTGAAAATGAAATGGGCGAGGGATGGATGAGGCTGATGTAGAAAACAATTTAGTTATTTAGTTGTGAAAAATAAATTTTATTTTCTATTTCTAATTTTTTTAATACTAACAAAAAATACCACGTTACTTTTCAAATTTCTAATATTTATATAAGACATCTAAAGAATAATAAAAAAAATATTTTCAACTCTATAAATAAATTTAGAAAATTGAAAGATAAAATATTTTTTTGTAATTATTTTAAAATTTTGAAATAAAAATAAAACTATTTTCCACGTATAATCAAACCGTAATTTTTGACTACTTTGAAAAATGATACAAAAATATTGAACCTCCTTTTAAACGAGATATTTTTATATATAATTCATAAGCATCATAATAGATGGGCAAATAAAAGAAAAAAAATTCAACAAAAATCAAAAGAATAATATAAAATATCCACAACATTAATTAAAGGAGGATGAGGCATTTTGAATCTATATTTTCTTCTTTCACTCTTCCTAAAATGTCCCCAATTTTACAATTATCTTTTAATTATGTGCATAAGGTGTGATCATAATCAGAATATTTATATTAGAAGTCTATAAAATTTAAATAATGGAGTTTATGGGCCATTGGACCATCTTCTTTTGTAACAATGCGGGTGCGGGTTCCAAACAATCGGGTTGTTCTTATTCAAACCACGACCCGAATTCGATCTCCTTAACCCAAGTTCACCGCGCACTGAAAACCCCAACTGTTCTCGCAGACCGCCAGAAAGAACCATCACATGCATCTTCGATCTCTCCTGTAAGTAATACACATATATTGTTGTTCGTAATTCTATCATTTATCGATGCAATCCGGGGAGAGCTCCCTCGTTTCGATGTTTGTTTACCGAGAAAACGGAGCTAGGAAGGGCAGGAAAGAAAAAAAGTTATAATTTTTGCGTACTTGTTTGCTTTCGAAGAATTGGAAAATCTAATGAACCTCGACGAGGAACTGCCTCATGCAGAGATTAGTAATCCTAAAGGTTTAAGGCAATTGAAAGTCCAAACTTTTGAATTTTCTTCTCCCACATTTTTATTAGCTGCCAAACAGGGGAACTCGAACTTTTTCATTTATGTAGAGGTTTACTGAATTGTGTTTTGTTAGATTTTTTCCCCCGACCTTCTTATTAGGTCAGGTTTTATGAGTCAAAGCTTAATCAAGCTTTATAGTGTTAACTTGTAAGTTGTAACATACTTGATTGAGTAGAGGTTTTCCTTTTATTTATTATTATTTTTTAATATTGGATTGTTGCAATCAACAATATTTGTGGGTTCAAGTTATTATTTCTCAGCAACCATGTAGAGCATCTGTGATTGTTGAAATGATACATCTTTTATTTTCTTTTTCAGGTAAAAGTCGTATATAACTTATAATCATGCCAGATGTGCAGGCACTCGTGAATGAGTTTGTTAAGAAGCTTAAAAAACGGTGAATTCCACTTTATTGCTATGGGACTGTGCACATGCTACCCAAGGATTCATTTGTAAAGTTATGAACTCATTTTGTTTCTTGGTGGCCTTGTTTTTTTTTTTCCTGTCCTTTCTCTATGGGGGCAGTAAGATTGAGGGCTCACAGGCTACGGCGAGGCAGACAGCTGAATTGCTTCGGTCAGTAATTTCACAGCAGCGAGTGCCATACACAAACCAGGCTGGAGCTCTTATCAATGCGGTGAAGGCTGTTGGGGAGCAGCTGATTGCTGCAAATCCTGTTGGTATGTGCTCGATTAGATTTGCTGGTTCTTCACTAAACTTAACCACTACTCTTCTTTTTCTGTTTTCTTGCGAGTTGCGAGTTCATGTATTGTATATTCAATATGTGATATTGTGCTGCGACTTACCATGGTTTTTGTCTTTTTGAACCTTGTTTTTTTTGCTTTGTCTTTTGAGACCATGGTTTACAAATGAAACTTTGTAATATTTTCTTTCACATGATGATCTATTTCTGAACTTATAAAAAATTATGAAAGTACTAATTATTTGGGAAAATAAAGCCAGTAAAAAGCTAGCAAATTCTGCTGAACATCTGGGAAAATCACCCTTTGTTGGGTAAGGTTGCTTTAACATTTTGATAGTTTTTGCTGTCGTATAATGGTTAATCAAGGGGCAATAATTAGGTGAATGGATTTATTGTTTACTAATGGAGTCTATTGATATAGTGAATTCATAATAGATGTGATTCTGAAAGGCAGGTCTTAATCAAATAAAAATTGCTTTTTGGCATAAAAATGAGTCTGAATGTATGCGTTGGCAAAGTAGAGAGTGGCCAGTGTCTAAAGTTATGCTTGAAAGAGCCTGTTGGCTCAAATTAAAATGCTGCCATTTCACAACAGGAGCTTCAGACAAGACAAACTTTGGGCTGAGCAAGCACAACCTTTTTTTGGGGACAAATTTTCTCTTCAGGTTGGCTTCAGAAGGGTGATTTTCCCAGACGTTCAACAGAATTGGCTAGCTTTTTATTGGCTTGATTTTATTCATTATATACGTTTTTTCTCCCCACTTTTTTCTGCTTCTGTTTGATCTTAACAGTAGGATACCTTGTCTTCCCTATTCTATTTCTCCTCTCTTAATAAATTTCTTTGTGTAAAAATAAAAAAAAAATCTTTTCTTACAAATGGTGCTATGATACATATGTATAGCTATTTTTTTATTTTTATTTTTTCAAATTTGGTAAACTTCTGTTTTGAAGGAAGATAAGGGGGGATGAGACTGAATTAGATATTTAATGGATTATTATGAAGAAAAATTTATCTTTACTGATTAACTCTTCTCTCACATTGCCAAATCTATAAAGAGTGGAAACTACGGAATATTAAGAAGAAAGCTTAGCCAGACTAAAATTGTGAAGCTTTAGAGAAATTGACATAAAGCACTAAAATCCCAAATTTGAGTGTTTATGGTGAAGCTTTACAGAAACTAACATGTCATGCTAGAGACTTTCTGAAGAGGTTTTTGATGAAGATTTGCAAGTCAATTGTCTTTCCTTAGTCAAAGAAGAATATGGATTTTGGGGGTGGAAAGTGGGGTACGGTTAACACTTCATTTGATTAATAAACCTCTTTACAACAATACAATCTACTAATATATATAGGAAAACGAACATTAAGAAAATTGCAAATTCACTCTCAAAACATGCACTTACAAACATAAGCTTAACTAATTAATGCAAACAAAAACATATGTTGTTTAGGAGTTAGGATCTAACAAGCTTTTGGCCCTATCCTTTGGAATTGGCCCCAAATAGGGCCAAATCAATCCATCCAATTGCTAGCTTCCTGTCCTTAATCAATTAGAACAAGGGGGAAGGAAAGAGAAGAGAAAGCCAAGAAGAAGTGGAGGTGAAGAAGAGATGAATATGAAGGTGAGGAAGAAGGAAAAAGGAGAAGGTTGAAGGATAAGAAGCAGTGATCGTGAGAGAGAGATGAGGGATGCTTTTGATTCAAATAGGGTCTAATTGATCTGCCTCATGGCTGGCTTCCTGACGTACACCAATAGAGGCTTGTATTTAGAAACTGCAATTGTCATAACTTAAAAAGAGAATGGAAAGCGAAGAAAGCTCTAATTGAAAGAGAAACTGCAAGTGTCTAATGTTAATGATGAGAACTGGCACTGTTGTAGATAGATTTTATTTCTTTCGCATTATATGTTTATTTGAATTGTGTAATGTGCTCAATATTCAAGACAAGATGCTATTTTTATTTATGAGCTTTTTAATTTTAGTTTATTAATGCTTATTTTGATATTTGTGATGTAGACTAGATCTTGATTAATTTACATTATGTGTCTCTATGGATGGTGTGTTTTCTTTAGAATTTCTACACACATTAACCTATTCTATCCAGAGTCGGAATCAAATTGCATTTGGTGTAAAACTTTTTACTTTTTAAACTCCTCTCCATGGCATTCATTTGGAGCCAAATCATTTATCATGCCAGTGCTGGTTTAGGTATCATCCATGCCTATCCATGGCAAATCTAGTTGATTAGATATAAATGGTTGTCTAGAGCTCCAATATTTGAGCTTACATGTTTGTGAGAACTGTAGATGGAAACTCTAATTTGAATGGTTGTAAATGAGGTAGCTCTTGATCTCTAGTTGTCTTTGACAATGTTTTAAAAAGCTAAGGCTCAGCTCAACCCTTGGCATGTCTAAAATGCCTTGAGGCATTGTCTAAAATACTGAATCTCCAAAAGACGAGCACATTATACACTACTGCTCACACATATGTAAGGAAGGCACACCTTTTGTGCCCTAGTTGAGGCTTACAAATTTGGGATGTGTGAACTTCAAGTTAGATTTGGCTAGGCAATTTTAACAATACTTTTATACGAAAGAATGTTCTATAAGAGTTGATCTCTAGAACTCTTGAACCTCAACCTTTCCAAAAATAACTGGGAGTTGTATATTAGGTAATGAAGAAATTTGAAATTTGCAGTGTCATAACTATCTTTTGGCATGATCTACTTAATGAATTTAAGTTGGTATTCTTAGAATGTCCAACATGTAGTTTACAAATTATGTGTTATTTATTTTTTAATTTTTTTTTACAATTTTCTTAACTTTTTCTTTATTTTTTATAAAAATATATGTAATTAATTAATTTTCATATTTTTGCATAAAAAATAAAATTCTCAAAAGGGTTACATCTCAATGCGTTAAGGCTTATGCTTCGCTTGTAAGAGTTAAAATGCCTGCTTTATGTCTTTGACTTTCAAAATAATGATCTTTGATATTTGGCATGCACAAACATCTAGTTCAATGGTGGGTGAAATTAGCTAGTAAAACACCTGGTGTGACTTGATCTTGCTAGTGTGTGTTGGCTCTTGCGTATGTGTAAGTGCTACCATGGTTCTGAATTTGCACACATTAACTAATAACATGTACTAAAGTTACACACACTAGAGGATGCATTATTGCAGTACTCTTCTATCTATGGATATGTACTGAAGTTATCTCTCTCTCTCACACACAGACTTGTATCACAAAATGCAGTATTGTTTGTTTAACCCATATTGTTTGTAATTGTTGGCTTCGAACAGTTCAACATGTACAATACTATTTTGGGATCTTGTGTTTTTTGTTTTATTTTTTTCTTCTTTTTTTGTTTTTATTTGTTGGATTCCTTGTCCCCATGTGTTGTACCTTCTGTTCTTTCTATCTAATATACTTTCTTTTGTTAAAAAAATTACAATAATTGTGGTTAATTCATTTTTATCAGATTACTCGATGTATTCTTCGGGAATATTGTGAATTGTTGAGGCTTATTTGCTGTTTTCTGTGATGTTGTTCAAATGGGAATGCAGAGCTTGCTGTTGGCAATATCGTGAGGCGTGTCTTGCATATTATTCGAGAGGAGGATCTTTCTCTTGCGACAGATGCTATTGCTGGGTTGAATTTATCAGCTGTAAGTGATGATGAAGATGATGTTGATAGAGCTGATCACCCAGTTTTATCAGCTGCTGTTGTTGCTGCAGCTGCAAGAAGCACTCTGCGTCCACCTTCACTGCAAACCCTCCTTGAGGATGTGCCTGACTCAGCAGCTGTTCCCCACACTTCTTCTTCTGGGGGTGATTCTGAGGGAAAGAGCAAATGTGAGCTCTTCATTGTTTAGTCTTTAGCAAACTTCTTCTAGCTATGTTATTTTTTTTGTTTATTTATTTTTATGATTAAATTAGAATTTTATGATCAGTATTCTTTGAAGATAAATGTTTTTAAGGTTGGATGTTGGTTAACTTGAAAGTTTTATAATGGAAGTGGTTATATGAGACTTGGCATTGTGCAATTTAAGTGGTTTATTAATTTTGATATTAGGATGTGTGCTCCTTTGCAGCTGCTGATAAAAGTTCAAGGAGTAGGAAGCTAAAGCATGATGTTATCGAGGCAGTCAATGAACTTATTCAAGATATTGTCACCTGCCATGAACAGATTGCAGAGCAAGCAGTGGAGCATATTCATCAAAAGTACCTTTCTTTGAACTTTTAATATATGTTTTGTTTCATCTTTTCACATTGTTTTATATTCTTAGGCCTATGTAGAAATATTATATGTTTACTCATGTGCTCAACTTGATTTAAAAAAAAAATTTATAAGATATTTTGAATTTTCATTCCTACTTAGGTTTTGGGTATGGAATCTTAATGTGTACCTCTGCTTTAGGAATTCTTCACAAGCACAACCACCTTTTTGCGTGCCCCCATGGGCAATATTGAATACAATATTGGATACAATATTTGTCTGAAGAACGAGTAAAATGTAATTATTCATTTGGAGAGGTGGAGGGTGTGGCTTGTCAGGTTTTTAATCTATTTTCCAAATCTTCTTCCATCATAAAAATTATAAAACTAATTCTAATTGAAAATGTGAGCTTCTGAGTTTCAACTGTAAACTGGAATATCTTTTATAATTTTACTGAATAATAGTTGTTATTAAAGAAAACAATTTTAAAAGATTACAAATTGTATGATTTTTGATACCCTTGATTCTACCTTGAATCCATGATTATAGTGTAAAAGTCCCTAATTTTTTATTTTTTCTTTTTTAGTAGATACTGCATCAAAACCTACATGTAGCCTACTGGCACATAGTTTCCTAATTATTTTTTCGCTGCCTGCTCATTTATTTCTGAAGTCATTGTTGTTGAAGGCATAAGGTGTGCTAAGGTGACAAGGGGCACCGGAGACATCAGGCAGAAGGTGTAAAGCGTAGGCATGTGCCTTCAGAAGGCATGACATGGATCCATTATGCTTGTTTATAGAAGGAATATACAATAAAATTTTAATTTGTGTGGTTGTCCCAAATTATTAACTATTTAGACAAATGGTACATGTGAACCTTGCAAATGGTGTAAAGACTACATGTGAACTATACAAGAGTTAACTCTCACAAAATGTTAATCTAACTCTAGGTTTAGCATGGAATAATCATTTAACATGGAATAATCAGTTAATCCAATTCACAATAATCAGTATATATATTTTGAAACTTTAATTAAAGAGGAAAGATGTAATAGGAGGACAATAAATCCTCCTATAAAAAACAAATGAATATAAACAAGGGAAAAAAAAAACTAAAAAAGTATCAAGCTAATACTGCCAATTAACGTCAGGGTAGAAATATGGCTTTCAAATTAAGTTCCCAAATTAGTGGATGCTGCCAAAGTGAAGCTCAGACGACCTTCAACAAAAGGGTATTTGTACCCTAAACCGACATAGGTGGGTATAAAAAAAAAAGAATGTACCGTTCGAGTATTCCAAATTGCACGATCTTGCAGTCAAGCTCCCGTCTGCCTTTTCACTCGAGGGCCCTTTTTTGATGAATAATATGGTCCAATGATTTCAGCGACGAATACAAAAGGGTCTGGATATTGATACAAGTCATCTAATTGTTCTTTGGAGTACAATACTTCAGAAAATTTCGCTTAAGCCATGCACCACTTGTGTCCGCGTTCCTGTAGGCACCCCTCTCTTTCAAGAGGATTCATGGCATAGATTAGGCATATAGGCATTCCAACCCATTTTAGTGCAAAGCCACCTACAGACGCTTTATGCCCAATCATTCCAGATAACGCTTGCATCCTCTATAGTATCGTGAATAATCAGGAAGTTAAATTGGTATTTTATTGGCCTGAAATTAATTTTTTTTGGTTGATTAGCTTACTTCCTAGCTTTGAAGTATTGGAGATTTTTTTACTACAGGTAGTCAATATGGGGTTGACTGAGGCTGGAATTTATCTATGATCCCTATGTAATTGCAGTTTGGCTAAAACCGTTGAGAATTTCCTTGGAAATAGTTTTCCATGAATTTAATCTTCTAATTTTTTTCATGCTAAATTATATTTTGAACTTTTGATTTTAAGGCATTATCCCCAAACTTGAAAAATGAGAGAATCAAATTGCACTAGATTTTTTATTTTTTTTTTTAAATTTTCAGGAATTTTTGAAGTATTTTTATTGAATTCAAATGGGAGTATTCCATTTTTCACATGCAGGATCTTAAGTAATAAATACATAAATGGGTTTACATGTTAACAAACTGCAAGTGAATAAACAACTGCGTATGGTGGAACAATATCACATTTTGAGAAGGTGCTAACCATTCTATTCAGAAGGTGTTGAGGTTGAATATTAATTCTCTTAAGAGTGGAATTGTGGGAATAGGCATTGACCCAAGCTTTTGCTAGGATAACAGATTGTGGTGTTCTGAGTTGGCCTATTACCTACTTAGGAGTTCCTTTAGGGGGCAATCCTCCTGCTAATTCTTTATGGAATTCGATCTGTGAGAGAATTACTAGGAGGCTGATGGGGGGAAAGGAGTGTTTTCACTTTTTTAAGGGGTGGTATTACTCTTATCTGTGCTTGTCTTTCTTCTTTTCCCATGTATTATTTATCCCTTCTTAGAACTCTGGTGAGAGTTACCGTTGTTAGAGAAGTTGATGAGGGTTTTTTTTGTGGTTAGGTGCTGGCGAGTGGGAGAGATTGTTTAGTTGGTTGGAACATTGTGGGTAGATCTGAAAGGGGTCTAGGTAATTTGGAATTTAAAAACATTTCCTTGGTGGGGAAGTAGTTATGGTGCCTTCCTTTAGAACCTAACTCTTTGGCACGAGGTAATTTGTAGTAAATTTGGACTTCTATGAAATGTGTGGGATGCTATTGTATGCACGAATCCTTAAAAATTTGTGTCTTACATGCTTCTGTCTTTATATTTTTCGTTATAAAGTGGGTAATGGGGAGAGAATCCATTTTATGGGAGGATAATTGGATTGGGAATGTGCCTTCCCTCGTTTTTTTGTTTATTTAATCAAGTCTCCTATTGCTGTCTTCCTCATTTTGCTAGAGGATGGCCATGCTTGTGATTTTCATTTTTGGAGGAATCTTAGTGAGAGAGAAACTATTGAGCTTATTTCTTTGACTCTCATGCTTGATCGTTTCATGTTCAATTGGGTAGTGATTAATGTGTTTGGATTCTTGATTCTTCTGGGGATTTCTTGTTCAAATCTTTCCTTTCTCATTTTGTTCGTGATCCTAATGTTAGCCCCTCCACCCTTTATTCTGTAATCTAGAAAGGTAAAGACTATAAAGTTCCTTCAAAGATCAAGGTCTCTTCTTCAACTGCTATTCTAGAGAAAATTAATACTAAGGATTTACTTCTGAAGCAAAGGCTGAGCAAGGCCCTGTCTCTCGATGTTTGTCCTTTTTGGAATGATTTGTTTAGGATCTTTCATGAAATTAGGTGTACCTGGCTTTAGAGCATTTTTTTGTATTATTATGTTTGGAGCTTTTGGTAAGAGGAAATAGAGGAAAGTTTCTTGGCAATGTATTGCTCTGGGTATTATTTGGCGCATTTGGTTGGAAACAAATTCTAGAATCTTTAAAGGTGTTCCCACTTCCAGTTGTATGCTTTGGAGGAGAGTGATCATCCTTGCATCCCTTTGGTGCGTAGTAAAATGGTTTCTTTAGTCATTTTTCTTTGGAAGACATGGAGCGGGATTGGTTGATGTACTCTATTAGATTCGTCTTGTATTTAATTTTTTTTTTCCTGTTTAGCCACTTTCCTTTTGTAATGTGAGGATAACTTGTTCTCCTTGTTTTTTTTGTTTTTTTCTTTTCTTTTTCTTTATTGTAGTTATTCTTTCTTCTTTATTATGATTTTTTTTTTAATTTTTAAAATCGCATTTCTTTAATCATATGCATGCCATCCTAGGATTAGATTAAATGATGAAAAAATAAAACAAAACTAGAAGACAATATGCATCAGGCATTCATTTCTTGTACCCTGGCGAGATGTGTGCACTTGACGTAGGTTTTTGCCTTGCCTTAGGATACTTGCTTAGTGTGGCTTGGAACTTGGCATGCTTTAGGCCGGCTTTAAGAGCTATGCCATGGTTCTAGAGATAGAGGGTGGCTTGGGTCTTGGAAATTTGGTGTCTGAAAACACTGCTCTCTTCTCTAATTGGTTTTGGTGGTTCCTCTTAGAGGATTCATCCCTATGGCATATTGTCATTAAAAGTAAGTTTGCATTGCATGTGAATGGTTGGGGTACTAACTAGGGATCTATATGTTCTTCCAAAAGTCCATGGGGATCATTCCGCATACCAAGTTTGTTCTAGGCGAGGGTTCTTGTATTCATTTTTGGGAAGATATATGGGTGGGAATGTTGCTTTGTCCACTTCTTTTTCCTTGTCTTTCTCACTTGAGTTTGGCGCATAATGCTGCTATTACTTTTTTTTTTGGTTGTTGTTTCGGATGGCCCTGTGCCTTCTTGATATTTCACTTTCGCAGATAAATGTCCATCTCACTTTCGCAGACAAATGTCCATTTCACTTTCGCATAAGTGTTTTAGCTTATTGGGATAGATTTGGGTTTGCCCGTTCACAGTGGAGAACCTCTTGGAAACTTCCTGTTCTGATTTTGGTAGGGAAAAAAAGGATGTGGTAGCATTATGGGATGCATGTTTTTGCAGTGCTGTGGGGTTTTGTTGTTATGAGAAAAGTTTCATTATTTGGCTTCGCTACTCTGTTGGTTTTGGGTGCTTTAAAGGAGTTAGCTTCTCAGATATCCAGTGGGGTTGGCTTTCTTTCTTGGTTTCCTTTGTGTTTTCTGCTTTACTTTTCTACTTTTTGTTTTTTTTCTTCCTGTTCTTTTTAGGAGGATTTCTTTTCTACTTTTTGTATCTTCTTCCTTCTTTAATGAAACCTTCTTCCTTTGCTATAAGAAAACAACTATGTCTAGAGTATTGGTAAGAATAGGTGTGGAATGGACATAGTGTTGATGAAGCTATTATTGTTTTGGAAGAAAGTTATTTTTCTGGACCTGTTTGAATTTATTTGGTGAAATTGATATATTTGAACATTTTTGTTTTTCTTTTGATTAGTAAGAGCTTTTTGTGTTGGGATCCCATGTCCGTCTCACATGCTCTTTGCTGTTTTCTTACTTGGGCAGAAGTATGAATATTTTAATCATAAAATATCTTGGCTAGTTTTAAGAACTGTTGATAGCATATTATGATGAATGGAGAAATTGTGTTAAATTTTAATAAACGACTCTGAAAAATTTTATATTTATAAATGCTAACTTTACATGGTTGGTGAGAGGTGCTAGAGCAGTGGCAAGTAGGCTTGATAGATTCCTTTTTTACAAGGAGTAGGATGAGTTCCCTAATCTCTCTCAATTTATTTTACGTAGACCCACTTCTGACCTCTTTCCCATCATGTTGGAATCAGGGAAGGTTTCTTAGGGTCCTACTTTTTTCAGGTTTAAAAAGACTTGGTTGGATCATGATTCCTTCCATCCCTTAGTCAGGATTCTTGGAATGAGGAGGCGGAGAGGGGGTGGGAAGGTTTTAGATTCTGGAAAAAATTGAAGAGGTTAAAAGTGAAGTTGAAAGAATGGAATAGGGAGGTGTTTGGAGATTTAAGGTTTAGAAAGGCTAGTGATTAGGTCTTTCTTATCATGTGATCTACTTATCATGTGATCTATTGGTGGACGTAGTAGTGGAAAAGCTAATTTGAAGCATTAATTAACAAAAAATTCTTGGGACTCTCATGTAATTGTTTTTCCTTTTTATGGTTTTTTTTTTAAACAAAGATTAACTCTCATGCAGAATTATGTTTCATTTCAGATGGGACAAACTGGTCTCTGATGTATTGTTTTTTTTTAAAATAATTTTTTTATTTATATTCTTGAATATTCTGTAAGTTAGGGAATGGAATGGCACTGAAGTTTATGTATATCTCCGTACAATACGTCCATAAATGCATTGGATTTTGTAATGCTCTTATTTGGTTCATTAGTTTCAAGGCTTTCTTAATTTTTCTTGAATTTTTTAATTTGGTTGATGTTGACTCTTGAAGTGTCTTCTCAGTGAGGTAATATTAACTTTAGGCAGTTCGAAAACAGTGATGGAGTTTCTTTGTGCTGCAAAAGAGAAAAAAAGATCTTTTCGGGTATTTGTTGCTGAGGGTGCCCCGAGGTTTGTATTTTTTTTGCAATGCAAAGGAACTTATTTTTTAAATAAAATTTTAACTTTCTTTTTGTAATTGTGTTGTTATTACTTTAATACAATTAGGTACCAAGGGCACATTCTTGCAAAAGAATTGGTTGCGCGAGGTTTACAAACCACATTGATCACTGATTCTGCAGTATTTGCCATGATTTCCCGAGTGAACATGGTATGTAACAATTTTTATTTTTTTGCTTTTGATAAAATATTTTTTGAGTTGTTTCTGCTTCATATTGAAATTTGAAATTTAAAGGTCATTGTTGGAGCTCATGCTGTCATGGCCAATGGTGGGGTCATAGCACCTGTTGGATTGAATATGGTAGCACTTGCAGCTCAAAGGCATGCTGTCCCTTTTGTTGTACTTGCTGGAAGTCACAAGGTATTCTGGCATTATAATAGCTGTTCTTTATGGTTTTTTCAGAAGAAAATGATTAAACTAATTTGTCAAACCATGTGCATAAATATGTTCTAAAATTTATTGGTTTGTTTATGCTTTGAGGTGGAAGAAAATGTCATGTTTTTTTCTTTTGGAAAGGATTGTCAATTGAGTGTAGATGTAATAGTTTTTGATAGTGAATAAAAGTTGGTGTTTTATTTATATCTGTAATGCTACACAAACAAAAAAGTTGCTTAAAAGTCTTTTTTACAAATGCACATGGTAATAAGTCATTTATGCAAATAAAAAAAAATTGTTTCACATTTTTTGTTTTGTTAAGCATTTCCCTGTTTTGATGATTTTGTATTTATGTTCTTTGTATACTTTTGAAATTATGGAAGTGGTAATCCTTCAAGTTTTAAGCAAGTGAATTCAACCTGTAGCCTTTTTGAGTTATGTTCCTTGATGGTTTATTTGCTTCCTATGATATTATTTTGGTTTATTAAACTAGTTTAGTGCAATATATATTTTATTATATTTTATATTAATTTATTGTGTAAATTATATTTTTTGATAATGGCTTGCATAGATTGGCCAACATTTAGCGACATTACTGCCATAAAAAAGATATTGACCCACATTTGGCTCAAATCTTTTAAATGTGATCCCCTTATACCTAGGTATGGATTTCATTTTCTTGAACACCCAATTTGATTCTTCTCTCCTGAAATCCAATGAAAAAAATATTTTCATCCCCTGCAAATCCCAAATATCTGTGATGAAAGGGGAACCTGACAACCCCTGAATGACAAGAGTCAAGAGGCTCATACTAACAGCTCGCAGGTAGGTTGACTGCTGAACAAATCAGAACATACCTCATTGCCATAAGAGAACAACTGCCCTATCCAAACTCTCATCCTCATAGGCTACTTCCTTCACATAGCCCAGGCTGAAAGTCTGACCAGAAACCCAGCAGCAAAGCTCCTTGGCCTATTTATAGCAATTTGTCTTTGTTTCCAGCAGTTACATCTTCTGGAGTAGGTATATTTACTACCTTAATTATTGCTTTTAACTACTTAATATCATAGCTTAAAAACCCGGACCAGACTGGCCAGACCTAGTGGGTTGGAATGGAAGTAACCGATCCTTTTGCCATTTGCCACTGGATTTGCAATGGACAAGGATCAACCTGGCCAAAACCAAGTGACTTGGACAGACCGGTAACCCAGTGATCCAGCTGGGTTTCAGCACCTCACAGAAGAAAAATTAAAAACTGCTGCTAATGAAACTCAACCCAGGGATGTCTTGTAATTAAGAGTAATAGTAATAGTTTACCACTGCACTTGTTTAAGGTTAGTCTAATTATATTGAAAAATAATATGCATACTCTATACTTTGCATTTATATCACTCTTAACTCTTTTATTTGTAAATAAGGCTGCACTTGTTTAAGGTTTGTCTAATCATATTGAAAAATAATATGCATACTCTATACTTTGCATATATATCACACTCTTAACTCTTTTATTTGTAAATAAGTTTTAGTTTAATAAAATATTCTATCACTATTGTCTAATAATAATAATAATAATAATAAATAAATAAATGAATGAATGAATAAGTTTCTAGAATGTTTAAATAATAGGGAAAGTACTAAGTAGTATAAATTTGTTTAGGCTTTTTTCTTAATTGTTCTTAGTTCTAATGAGCTTTATAATTTATAATGAGCATTTTTGTAATATATTCACGATTGCTTTAATAATGAATGAGTAAATAGTATAATATTGTTGGCTCTAATTGGGTATTATATTTTATATATTGTGTGTATGTATATCAACGGTACAACCGCTGATCTGACCAATCTGACCAAGCTGGTAGCTTCACCAAAGGCATTGGTTAATAGTATGTTGATGCCTTTGCAGAATATTTTTAGCTTTTCAAAGTTTCCCAACACTTGTAGTTCAAAATGTGCCCCTCCCTCGCCGCGCCCCCCCCCCCCCCCCGGGGGCGCCCCCGGCACCCCTAATTTCTTTTTTTAAATTTCACTTGTTACAGATTTTTTAAAAAAAAATTATTTATGAGAAGTTCATAATACAATCATTAATAGATGGGGTGCAATAGGAATGTGTTCAACCTCTTGTTTTTGGAATAATATATTGCAGTCAAAATGATGACTAGACCTGGTATTAAAGCCATTATGCATTTGGTTCTTGTTACGAAAAAAAAAAAAAAAAGCAAGAAATTGCAGCCTGGTTTTTGAAAAATATTGACCAAGTTTAATGGTTATTGTTATATCATGTGCTAAACATGCTACTTTTAATAGGTGAATGTCTTGCATATCATAGCTGAATCTCACAAATTGTTAACCATCTAAAATTTTTCTGCCTCTGATTTTATTGTGGTGCTTTTGTTGATTGCTGTTTCTCTGCATGACAGCTGTGTCCCTTGTATCCACACAATCCGGAGGTCTTATTAAATGAACTGAGATCCCCATCTGAGCTCCTGGATTTTGGGGAATTCTCAGATTGTTTGGATTTTGGAAGTGGCACCAGTTCCCCTCTTCTTCATGTTGTCAATCCTGCGTTTGACTATGTGCCACCAAAGCTTGTTAGTCTGTTTATTACCGACACGTAAGTTTACTTTGTTGTAAAAGAATTCCCTTTCTACTATTATTATTCTGACATATTCTCACAACATTTGTAAGAAAAAAACTAAAGATTTCAAGAAAACAGTGTCCATTTTACATCTCCCTCTGCGTCAAAAAACAAATTCTATGTGCATATTTTGGTAAATTTCTTAGATGTTTTAACAGCAGGGAGAATATTTAACTTCAATTTGTATCTAACAGATAGTTGAATTATAGACCAACACGGATGTCCATTTTTATTTTGTTTAGTTTCACACAATCACAACATTTTTTATTCTCCTCGTTATGTTTCGTGTTGAATTAGTTTCATATTCTTGCAATTTCTGGAAAGTTTTAGTAACTATTCTTCACTGAACAGAGGAGGGCATAACCCATCATACATGTACCGGCTTATCGCTGATTATTACTCTGCTGATGACTTGGTGGTGCGACGGCCACCAGCTTCTTGAAATTGAATTTAGATTTCTCTGTTTTTAATATCTATTGAGTAAGTCATTCTGATAATTTAATTTTACCTCTTGTCTATTGCTGGTTGTGCTTAAATTCAGTTTTCACTTACTAGTTTAACTGCTATGTACTGCAGTCCTGCAACATAAGTTTTGGTTTTGTATGTTTTATGTTTTTATTCCTGTGAAAAGTCAAGCCCATACTTTGTCTGGGTTTGATGAGCTGTGATATATTATATGAGATTCTTGCATATGTGAACATTTTATCGATTAGTTAAAATTTTACAGGGAGGGAAATTTTCAGCAGTCTGATCTTCTTGTGAACCTAGGGCATTAATAACATTGTCTTTTTTTTTTTTTTTAATAAATAAATGAAGATAAAGAAAACTATGGAGAGTGAGGAACAGAGGAGCCTTTGATGGAACAGCTATGTCTGTTGCTTTACTTCTCTTCTTAGTTGGTTTAGTGGATTGTATATTTCTGATATTTGCACAGTACTTGATTTTTTGATTACTCTGTCATATGGGTGATACCATATTTTCTTTTTGTTTTCCTTGTTCGGACAGTGTCTTTTTGTTCGTAATTGGGTGGCACCCTTTCGGTGCCCTTCAAAATGAATTTTCTCTTTGCTGATAAAAAATAAAGATGAAGAGAACTAATTTCCAAGTGAAAACTAGCCCCTTGGAATCTTGAACTGTCTCAAACATGAGCAGGACAAGAAAATACCTCTTTTGCAGCATTGGTTATGAGACAACAGCAAAGCATGTAGTTCTTCTTGCATAGAATGCTGCACTTTCACATTTTCTGATAATCATGATAGCCGATTAAGAATGGACATTGAAGATTGGCTGGATAAAAATTATCCTCTTTAGATGCCGGGGGCTAAAGGTGTCGGTTCTTTGATGGCATGGGAGTTCTTTTGGTCCAAAGAAAGGTGCCCTTAGTAGATATGTAGAAACTAGTCCAATAAATTATCACTTTAATTTAGTTGTGTCCGGCACCAGGTTTATTCTGGTGAGTCAATGTTGTGACTTTTTAGGTTCTTTTGTTTTTGTTTTTTTTTTTTTTTAAGATAATGGTATCATGGGTCTTAATTGGGTCAAGTTTCGGATTTGGACCTTTAGTTATAGTTGGTTTCTGTAGTCTTTAGAATTTGTTTGTCAAAACTTGGACTTGTTTGCTTGATCGACTAGAAGTTCTTGGACCTCAAGTTTTTTCATGTAGCCTTATAGAATTTGATGTAATTAAGACAAAAGTTGAATGAATACTTGAGGGCTTGTTTGGTCCTTCTCTATCTCTCTCTCTCTCTCTCCCCTACATTGCTCTTGGGTTACAGTTTACAGCACATCAGCACATCCTTCAACCTTGTTTTTTCTTTCTCCCTCCCTCTGCCTGCCTAATCAAAGCCCTTTCCTTATACCTTCAACCCCCAAACCCCAGTGTCTTCCAGACCTTTTTTGACTAACAAAACCTCCAATTGTACCAACTAAACCCCAATCTTCTTGAAAGTCCTGAGGTTCCTGCAACCTATCTCCTTGCTGCTTGTCACTAAGCTGCCCCTCTTTCAGCCTTAAATGCCTTCCCTCATTCACCCTAGCAACTCCCTTTACCTCTTGCCATTCAAACCCACAATAATTCTATTGCAGCTTAGGTTTGCTTAGCTGTTCTGCACCAGAGACATAGGACATAGTTTCAATATGATATTGCACACAAGGATACAGTAAATTTGAAAAAATTATAGGGCATGTATGGTAGGAACATGGCAATTTATGTTAACTATGACAATGGTGAGGGTGTTGCATTGAAACCTGAAGGTTTGAGGTACAAATCATGAAAATACTCTCTAATCCAAAGATATGTTAATATATTTAAGTATATTATCTATTACAATGGTGAGGGTGTTACATCAAAACCTGAAGGTTAGAGGTACAAATCACGAAAGCACTCTCTCTAATCTCGGAGGTAAGATTGCATATATGATACATCATCCCCCCCTCATACCCCGCTGCTGCAGGAGCCTTGTGCCACAATTTGACATCGGACGTGTACTAGGGAGATCTTGGGCTTATAAGGATAGTTTGGGTTCCAACCATGTGGGGTGCCTTTTATGGGACAACCATGAGCTCAGTGGGCCAAAGCAGATACCTCACTGGATTTGGGCTGAGATTGTTACACCTTGCACACTAGGTGTTACATTTTGAAGGTGAGCCTTGACTCAATAGTAAGGTCAAAGATTCAGATCATGGAAACAGCCTGTCCGAGGGTAAGAGTGCATGCATCTTGCCCCCACTAGACATCCAATGGCATGGAAGCCTTGTGGATTGGGTGTTACATTTGCACAGCTATGACAAATATTAAGTTTTTAGTATTGATATAACCTATAAAAATAAAAAATCTTAATATCAATGCTATGCTTCTTCCTCTTTGATCTCCTTTTCAAGGAATCCTTATTATGTTCCTCTGTGATTGCCTACAAGTTCATTGCATTTTTTTTGGCAAAATACACCGTCTTCTCCTGAGTTCTGTGAAAAAAAAAATAAAATAAAAAATAAAATAAAAGCCTCTGTTGCACTTACCACCCTTAGCATTTAATTTGTTGACCAATTATTACCCTTCCATTAGTAGGTTTTAAGAGCTGGCAGAATCTGGTGATATCTCAATTTTTTATATAGGATCTTTACCCTTGCAGATCATCATATGCCCAATCTTACCTATCCATTTTTCTCTTGATCTCGTCTATCTATGTTTTTTTCTTTTTTCCCCTCTCTCACCACCTTACCAACTTGATTTAGGTGGGTTATGAGCTCAAAGAAAAGGCACCCAGCTTGTTACACACACACACATCCCTTGGTTCAAATGGGTCGCCTGCATGTCAAGATGGCTGGAGATAAATGTGATTCTGTTGGTTTGGCGGTGGCAGCATCCATTATTTTGGAAAATTTAGGTGAAATGCTGAAAGCTGATGAGAAATGGGAAGAATGTGAAAGACTGCTCTTCAAATTGAGTAAAATATGGCTACTTTGGGTGTAGTGTAACTGAGTTTGATAGCTGGAGTAGTTATTGGTGTTTTCTTTAGAATTTAGTGGAAATATAAATGATGATGATTGGGTAAGGGTTGTTGCTTGTGCTGAATGTCATGACGGGAAGGTTGGAAAATTGGAGAATGTGGTTGACAAACATCTTGTGTGTTGATCAAGTTAGTGTGATAATTTTTATTGATTATTTTTCCTAGTGTGTTTGCTTACTGAGAATATTTGGAAAATCAGATGAGCTGTTCGTATCAAATTTGATGTTGGTGAACAGTGCTGGATTCGATATTCATTATGCAATTTTGGTCCCCCATTATCTATCTAAGCTTGATTCTGTTCAATGGCATGATCCTTATGTCCATTTTTGGTGATGAAGGAATTGCACTATCTTAATTTTAAAAGAACAAGTTCCATGGATTGATCATAAGCAATGAATCATTCACTAGCTCTCCATCTTTGCACCATGGCTTGATTTGCATGATTAAATATAAGTGGAGGCGATGTTTGCATGTAAACATGGTTCTCATCGATGCTAAGCACACAGGTGATGGGCGAGAATCTTCCCCTCCCCTCTTTTCTCTCTCTCTCTCTCTCAGTTGGTCACCAGAATTAATGATGGAGGGCGATGAGTGCGCTTTTACGTGCTGGTGGTGGATATCTCCAAATTTTGGGTGCATAAAGTTTTAGTTATTTACTTGCTCAAACAATTTTGTTTTAGTCAAACCAATTTATTCAATGACGTTGTTTTGTTATCCCGGATGTGTCATCTAAAAGCAATGGGGCCTTTTTCTGTAAATGGATGCAAAAATGTCGAGAAAAAATTATGTTAGCTCCATTTACTAGATGTAACTGAAATATGCTGTGTGCGCGCTTTTTATTTTTTATTTTATTTTTTAATTTATTTTCATTGACAATTGAAAACACAACAAAGTTGCATTACAATGCGTCATTATTACATCTAAAGCATGTTGAAGAAGTATTGGGAAAGTGCCATGGAGTGCCTCAGGCATGTTGAAGAAGTGTCTGAAACTAAGAATATTTAAAATTGTTTGATAAGTTAATGAAGAGTTACATAAGCGTCCACTGCAGTGTATTCAAGGAACATTGATGTTCTACACACACACACTGCCCTTATCAAAGTCTCCATGCTTTACATAACAACAACAACAACAAAACCAAGCCTTAGTCCCACTAGGTGGGGTTGGCTATATGAATCCTTTTCCGCCAATTTATACGATCATGGACCATTTCTTTTGATAGATTCAAGGATATTAAATCCTTACTCATTATCTGCTCCCAAGTTATTTTAAGTCTACCCCTACCCTTTCTACTGCCCTCCACAGTAATTAAGTCACTCTTCCTCACAGGTACACTATGTGGCCTACGTTGCAGGTGTCCATTCCATGCTTTACATAGAATGATGATTATTTTGAGAGCTTCTAAACCTTTTCTAGGGCAGTTGTCAAATTGAAGGAGAAAGAAGTTTGGCCTGTGCTGGTTTTCCATGACAAAGAGATTGCAGTGCTTTCACTGTTGAGTTAAACCTAATTAAAGGCTTGGTTTTAGGGAAACAAAAACTCCTTTAAATAAACAAAGATTCTGACCCAATCACTGCAGTTCAAACGTCTCCATACAAATATTCAAAATTTCAAAGTTCTAGGACAGAATAGAAGACATAATACGAGGACCTATTATTTCCCCAAGAGACTAAAGACCTATTTTTTTGAGGTGGGCATCTCTGGTCAGTCCAAACTGCTCAAGAGCTTTAGGATGGAAGTGCTAGAAATTTCTTGAGTCAGAATATTTTTCTTCTACACAACAATTTTTTGTGATGCTGGTGCTCCCAGTTGTTCTCCCAGATGATCTTCAGAACAAATTGAAGCAGGTTTAAGTTGCAATAGAATTCTGTCTCAAATTCCTATTTTGTAAGCTTTGAGAAGTTAAAATTACCGTTTTCATCATCATTTGTATGATGAGTATCTGCTGATGTTTTGTAATTTTGCAGTTTTCAGGTAGTTAAATACAGAATCCATCTGGGAAGGAGAAATGAAATTCAAATGGTGCTGGTGATGGGGCTGCAAGAAACTTGTGCCAAAGCAGTCATAGAGTTTTAGGTAGGATGTGAAACAAAAAGGTGAGGAAGACGGGCAAATGGAATGGTGATTTTTGGAACTCTAATGAGTGTTGAGGATGAAAGCTGTAATGAGATGAATGGACAGACGGGAGCCAAGTGATTTATGTTGTGATGGGAAGTGGACGAGAGCTGAAATTGTAGCAGAACAGACAGAACTAAGTGATAAAATGCCTGGAAATTTCAGGTTTAAATTATGGAACAGAAGTTGTGTTGCTTTTGTTTGTATAACTTGGTAGCTGTCTGCGTTTGAGGATTCTGGGAAGATAATTTTTTGTTTTCGCTATGGAACAGTTCTATCTAATACAAGCACTACAAATAATTTGTCATCTATTATTGCCCCGTGATTCCTTTTTGCCAGAACAGGCTATACGCCTATATGACTTTCTTTGATATTTGGGCAATGCAGCAAGATGTTGGCTGCAATTTTATTCCATTCATCTTCACACAGTAAGATTGAATTTGACAGGATGTTGTTTCATTGCCAGGGAAAGAAATCTCTATGGCTTGTTCACCAGCAGAAATTGAACTATTAAATTTTGATTTATAAAATAATTACAAAATTTCATCTTCTTTCTAAGATTAAAAAAAAATTTAAAATTTATAACAAAAATTTGAAAAGCATAAGCAGAAAGTTGAAGGCGCGTTGACTGCACCCAGTTATTATTGTTTTGCCCTTATTCTTTATGGGGAAAACGAAGGTGTTTTGACAGTAGGTACAGATTTTCACCATTGCAGGAGAAATGGAGCTCGAGAGGTCCCCTGGCGCCCAAAAAAAATATATGGCAATTTTACATGTACTTTTGCAAAGAGACAATTTCATTATATTTTTTGGTAAATTTATACCTTTTAGTCAAATTTGAAGTTGGAATTGAATTGTATGATTTAGATGCAATGCTGAACAAAATTGAATTTTTTTCCCCACAATTCCAGACCTTAATACAAAGCTTTAACTCCATATGCCCCATATCAAATATATCACTACAAAAAAGAAGATACAATAGTTAATTTCCTACAGGATTTGTTAGGAGCCTATGAAAGCTATCTTTTTCTCGACATAGTTACTCCAGGCAACGTGCTCGGAGGGGAACTTTTTAATTGCACGAGTAAGGATCAACATAGCCATACAAGCCATAAGCTTTTGAATGAATTCTTAATTTGAAAAATTAATGAGGAACCAAGAAAACTGTGCAAGCATTAGAAACTTTTGGATGAATCTCAATACAGAACAAAATAAAAACATAGTAAAACTACCCTCCACAAAGGGGTTACAGAAGCTTGTAAATGAACTAGAGAACCATAAAGTATACAACTCTTGAATGAGAATCAATACAGCACTAAATACAACTCCTAACTGATTTAAATAGTTCAATAATATCCAATAGCAAATAATTTTACAGAGATGCTGAGGAAAATACTACAAATTATCATTGATGCTCTACATCAAACCAGAAAAAGAGCGAAGTTCGAGCATAAAGGACTCGCACCCGCTGCAATGCCAGGGTACCACTAGTCAAAACAGCCTTAGTGCCACCTTCAATCCGAGTTTGGGAAACTGAAATGCCGCTACCAAAAGTCTTCATTGAGAATGGTAATGCCTCTGGGCCATTGGCAGTAGCATTACAGATAATTGGGAAGGAAAGAAAATCCAAGGGGTTCGATTCACATTGAAGTATACACTTGTCTATGGTCAGCCTTCCGCTCCTATGAAGCAAGCAGCAACCGAGCTCCGCCTTAACAGTCAAGTTCGTCACTTTGCAGGTAGATAGGAATTCCAGCGCACTGCTCAAATGCAAGCAAGGGGTGCATACAATTTTTTTGTTTTCATTGAAAACAGTAGGGATGGATCTCCAGATGCCATCTCCAAACTGTTGGACAACATGGCTACTTTCATGGTGAATGGCTTGGCAGGGGAACCAATATTCTTTCAAATTTTATGGAAGATTAGCAGCAATGTACAATGTGCAAGAAATTATAATAATCCCACCTACGCACTAAGTGCACAAAAAAGAACATGTTGATTTGATCTCTTAGGTGTTTGATGTCATTTATATATGTAAATGGTCCATAACGGTTAAGAGGTTATCAACTAAGAAAACTACATACCAGAAAATTTTAAATGTCATACAGTACTATGTAACATAGAACAAAGTTTTCAGAGATTCACAGGAATTTTGCTGAAGTCAATGACTTAAAATCATCAGTTCACAATAAAAACTGTAATTGGCAGAAAATGGTCTCGAGCAGGTGAATTGGTGGAAAATGATTATGTAGCCGAGTTCACCTGGTGGGACTTGAAGAATGTTGCTATTGTTATAGTTCATAATAAAAATTGTAATGGTTAGTAAGCTTAGCAACACTATGCATAAGATGGTTGTAGGGGTCCTTGCAACCTCATGTGTCTCAAAAGGACATGTCTCCTTGGTGAATGCATGTTCACATGCATAATACATCCAACAGTTTGGAGGTAGCTCCAGCATAACTTGTTTGGTGAGACAACACCGGTAAGATCAACAGTCAACAATTAAAAACATAATAGACTGGAAATTTGCAGACCTGTCTGAACCCCGTGAACAGATAATTGTTGTGTCATCGGGAAGCTCACCAGCTCCAATCTGAACAAAATTGAGGTAGAAAACAGCAAATGGAAATATTTGTATTATTTAAAATATATGGTATCCCCCTAAAGCAAGTTCAATGAAAGCAAATCGGGCACCGGCAATTTTAATGCCTTCACACTAGTCAAAAGGAGGTAAAAAAGGATCAAAAAAGAAAGAGATAACGTGCTTAACACTGATTTGAACACAAGTTAACATTATCGATTCCCATTAACATGCAGAAATCATCTAGTTGGGGGCTTTCGTATACTATTTTACACCTTAAATTGTACCACATCTGTTTTTAAAGAAGTTGCATTCTCTGAATTCATCAAAACAGTTTCCTCACAGCAGGTTAAACATGGTATGTAATCACGTTACACAGTTCCTAGGGGAGGAGTCAATCGAAGATTAACATCATCAGTGTCTCAGGATTGGACTCCAATAATGCAACTTAATTAAGAAGCAACAATAATGTATTCCTTATAAGGGTGTAACAAAAATTACCAAAAAACTGAAAATCAAATCAAAACTAAATTGAAACCAGAAAAGTTAATATTTAAAAAAAAAAAAAAAAACACAAGTATAGAGGAAAGGGGGGAAAATTGCAGAAATGTACCCAAACCGACTTTTGAAAAGTCGGTTTGGGCTTTAAAAAAAAAAAGGATGTGGGATGGGGTGGCTGACTGGCACATGCCAGTCAGCGTACAGCCCCCAAGGGCATGTCAGCGCGGAGAGAGGGAGGGAGTAAGAGGCTTGTGAGGATTAAAAAAAAAACAAAACAAAACATGCAGATGGGATATTGACTGGCATGCGCCAGTCAGCGCACGCCCCACAAGGGACTGTCAGCATGGAGGAGAGAGGGAGATGCTGCTTGTGAGCAGCGTGTGTTAGAAGGAGAAATTTTTTATAAAAAAAAAACGTACGGGACCCCCAAAAATAATAAATTGGGCTTAGAAAAAATGATGCAAAGATGGGACGGGCCACCCAAGCACAAGCATGCATGTATGCTTTTGAATGTAAATAGTGACCAAACCGACTTTCCAAAAGTCGGTTTGATCTTCCAAATAAATTCACCCGACCTCCTACATGCATGAATGATGTATTTCCTTGTCCATCCAAAACATAGACAAGGACGAGCCAGTTCGTTCGCTCGGACCGGTGGTTGCATCCAAGTAGTCTATGACATAACATCTACCAGTCCTGCTGTGTCGTGCCTGTAACAGCGTCGCCATCGACTGGTAATCTTGTGATGATGGCAACATCTTGCAACGCTATTGTCGCTTCTTGCAAGGAAAATGAAATGCGTGCGTCTTAGACCTCCTGCGCTTCAGCAATGCACTGATTAAGTGGTGGTCTAGCTCAATGTACTGAATTTGGTACAGTAGATAGAACCCTACTAGTTGAATACACAGAATGCTTCTGGGATGAGCATGCCACATAGTTTCTAATATGCGCACACACTGACGCCCTTTAAAGGCGCCAGCATGATCCTTCTCCCATGTCCTGCAGGAAGGATGTAAGGTCCTCAATGTCAATACGGAAGAATCAATTGGACCAAACTCCATGTCTAAATGTTAAATATAATGGAAATCTAAAATGAATGGCAAACTATAATTTATGGATGTAGTAGGGTGCGTGCAGGATGGACTTCCATGCAAGACGTTACAATATATATATATATATATATATAGGGCGTTGGGGTGAGCATGCAAGGGGGTGTGGGGGGGGGGGGGGAGCGTGCAAGGCCGCGTGCAGGGAGGGGGGGCAATGCTACAAGGCAGCGTTCTTGGGGGGGGGGGGGGGTTTGCCTTTACAGGTTTTTATTTTTATTTTTTAAATTTTTTTCCACGTGTTGTTAGGTAGGGGCTTATTGTGGTGTCGACTAGGTTTTTTTTTTTTTTTCTTTCCTCCTTTTCCGTGCTGTCAGTTTAAGGGTGTCCCGGGTTATGACACGTGGTAAAATCGACTTTCCAAAAGTCATTTTTGGCTTCTATTAGTTTTTTTTTTCTTTTCCTAACACGCTTATATTTTTGGTAGGCTCTCTCCTCTCTCCTCCGCCCTGATAGCCCCTTGGAGGGCGTGCACTGATTGGCGCATGCCAATCAACGTTCCATCTACATGCTTTATTTTATTTTATTTTTTATTTTTAAACAAATTTTAATCTTAACAAGCCTCCTACTCCCTCCCTCTCTCTGTGTTGAGAGACCCTTGGGGCTCGTGCGCTGATTGACGCATGCCAATCAGCCGTCCCATCCCACGTCATTTTTTTTAAAAGCCCCAACCGACTTTTGAAAATTCGGTTGGATACATTTATGCAATTTTTCCTCCTTTCCTCTATGTTTGTATTTTTCATTTTTTATTTTTAATATTTCCGTAAAAAACTCTGTTGACTCACGTGCGCCAGTCAGTGCACACCCCCCAAGGTGCTATCAGCGCAGAGAAGAGAGGGAGATCAGAAGGAGAAATTTTTCTTTTAAAAAAAAAAAAGGCGTTTAGGATGTTGGTGCACGCCCTCCAAAATAATAAATTAGGCTTAAAAAAAAAAACTGCGAAGATGGGATGGGCCACCCAAGCACAAGCATGCATGCATGCTTTTGTACATAAACAGTGACCAAATCAACTTTCCAAAAGTCAGTTTGGTGTTCCAAATAAATTTGCCCGGCCCCTTGCATGCATGAATGATGTATTACCTCGTCCATCCATGATATAGACACGGACAAGCCAGTTTGTCCGCTCCGGCTGGTGGGAGGGTTGCATCCAAGTGGTCTATGACACAGCATCTCCCAGCCCTGCTATGTTGTTCCCATAGCAGCGTCGCCATCGTTAGGTGTAATCCTGTGATGATGGTGACATCCTGCAACCTTATTGTCGCCTCATCGTAAGGAAAATAAAATGTGTGCATCTTAGGCCTCTAGCACTCTAGTAATGTACTAATTAAGTGATGGTCCAAGGGAATGTACCGAATCTGATACAGTGGATAGAACTCTGCTCGTTGAATCCATGGAATGCTACAAGAATGAGCATGCCATATAGTTTCTAATGTGTGCACACACCGACGCCCTCTAAAGGCATCAGAATGATCCTCTTCCCATGCTCTGTAAGAAGGATGTAGGGTCCACAATGTCAACATAGAAGAATCAATTGGACTAAACTCCATGTCTAAATGTTAAATATAATGGAAATATAAAATAAATGGCAAACTATAATTTATGGATGTAGTAGGGAGCATGGAGGAGAAGGGTTTTAGATGGACTTCCATGCAAGACATTGCAGTATATATAGGGGGTTGGGGGGAGCACGCAAGGGGGCGGGGGGGAAGGGGTAACGAGTTAGGGGGAGGGTGGAGCATGAAAGGCCGCGTGCAGGGTGTGGGGGGGCTATGCCTTTGCCTTTATAGGTTTTTTTTTTTTCCCTGTGTTGTCAGGTAGGGGTATTGTGGTGTCGACATGTGGCAAAACCAACTTTCCAAAAGTTGGTTTTGACTTTTATCAATTTTTTTTTCTTCCGCTTTTATCATTTTCTTTGTAGCTTGTAAAGAGAGATCCAATCACGCATGCAAGTGTGCCACATAAAATTTGAGGAAAGAGACCGAGGGGGCCCACTCAACCCATCTATGTTCGATGTGGGACAAAGATTCCAGTCCACAACTCATAATTACAACATGCCTTCCCCATTAGAGTTGATGTCCATCGTCCCTCGTCCCACATCAACAAGGGAGGAAAGTCGGAAGCTTGTCCCTCTCACCTCCCTATAAAGGCAGCAGCCCTCCTTCCTTCCATCAATTTGTACACCAATTGCTTGAGCCTGTAGCAGCTGCTGGGCTATAAACATGCGCTATTTCCTTTGTCTATTTAATTTTGCGAGGCAAACCTAATCGAACCAGGAACACCTGTGTTTTCTCCCCTATTTTTTTATAGAAAAAATTTCAGTTCACTGTTTCGATGTGGTTTGTAAATTTTAAGATCCGACCCCTTCGGTTTGGTCTCTGAATTTGGGCAAAACCAAACTGAAAATAACCGTGTATGCCCCTACTTATATGAAAATGTATATCCACCAACTGAATGAACTAAAAAAAATTCCGTTAGCATCTAAAGAGAAAAAGTACAAATTAAATGTGCAAAAGAAAGAAATAGAGGACAACTGACCCATACAAGGTACAAACAGGTCAGCCATATGGTAAAAATTAAAGAAGACTCAGTGAGGCCAAGTGTTCTTTCTAAACTCATATTAATAAATATCTCTCAGTACAAAACTTTATGCTTGTCCAAGTAGGCCCTAGTCTTAATGAGGAAGTAGTTAATAGTTATTAACTAAAAAGATTACAGATTTGGATTTTTTGGATAAGCTACAGATTTGGATTTTTTAGATTAAGTGAACACCCTTCTGTGTTTTTGACAGCAAAAGAAGATGAATTCATTAGATAAGAGAGAATATACAGAAAGGAGAATAAGAAATCCTCCTAAAAATAAAGGAAGAAAAAATAAAATAGATAAAACAACCAAAAAGAAACAGAAATCCGACTTAAAAAGCTAGCCAATCCCATTGGATATCAAAAAACCTCAACTCCTTTAAAGTTACCAGCAGAAGCACACAAAAGGGAGGCTAAATAATCAATCTTCTCACATAACAAAAAGGAATTACCTTTTGTTTAATGATACAGGGGAACGTTAACTGATTTTTGGCCTTTGTATAGGACAGGCAACCCATTATTTGGGGTATGTACAAAGGGACTATCCTTGAAAGATGGGGAAAAATCTAAGCAGCATGCAATAGCTGCCTTCATTTTCACAAAGTAACTATCTGACGGCAATAACTAACACAGAAATAGCATTTCAAAGGATCTACATTGTACCAGGCAAAGTGGTTTCTTAATCTGAATATTGGAGACATGATGACTTCCACCAGCTGCAATTAGAATTGTGTCACCTGGCCTAGACAGCACAAATTTTGATCAGGTTTTCATAGCATAATACATTTGCAGAACAAAATAAAGAGAAATGTAAGAATTTACTAGCCTTGCAGCAGAGACAGCTGCTTCAATGTTGGGGAAAGCTCCAGGTTCAGATAAATCCTGGACAGACCGGTCTACTCGCAGCCATAGGCGAGGATGACATGCCAGGTAACACCATCTGTGGCAAACGAGGGCTGTGTTATACCGATCTGCAAACTCAACAGCAATTTGTGACAGATATTGACACTGTTTTGCAGGACAGGTTAATGCAGCTAGCATGAGCAATAATTCCAAACATCTTTAAATCATCAAAATAACACTAGCAAAGTACAAATATGATTTCATGAAATAAAACAATTCTATGGAAGTTCATTGAGCTGCAATACGGTTGAATTTTGCCTAATTTTCCTCGACACTATCAAGTTTCACTCATCTGCACTAAATTCCCCTAGTAATCACCACTCTCATCCTCATCTAAAATGTCTACACTATATTATGAAATGATTTCATTTAACTTTCAAGAGCAATTCAATCTCAATCTGTTTGTTTGCAGGGTCCATTTTCTAACAACTAAAGCTGTTTGAGGCAAATAGGTAGCTTAATAAAGTATCAGACAATTGTGTCTGTTTTTTATTTTCCCTTTTTTCTCGAGGCCCCAAATTGTTGCCTGTTCTCCTATTTTTGCTTTCCATAAATTTTAATTGATTTTACCTTTCTATTTTTATTAGTTTTAATATAAAAGCGTAACATTTATTTTGTTAACAAAAAATTAATATCTTTTTCTAGTTATAGGAAGCAGCCTTAGCTTAATGCCTATTCTTATAATCTCTGACAACAATTTCACAGCAACAATAACAAATACACAGTAAAGCAACTTAATCATCAACAAACCTTTGCACAATGTTCACCAAACCTGTAGAAAAGCCACGACAGCTTCAACATAGTGATTTTACAATGGTAGTTCCCAGACAGTTAGAGTATCAACATTCTTTGTCATGCTCTAGGAGGCCAAACATCATCATTTGGCACTGTGCATGCACACTAATATATATATGGAAAATGTAGAATGAGATGAAGGAATTGCAATTTTGGTAATACTACATTCCTTATATTTCAACCAATGTAACAAAACTTCCTGCAATTTGAGACTAACGCAACTCTGGTTCGGTGGAGCCCAAGTCAGCTAAAAATTATCCCAAATTCTCTTCATCTTATTGTTGTAATTGAAAAAAAAAAATAAAAAAATCTTTATTCTTATCAACAGTCTCCTCAGCAAACAAAAAGAATGCAATGCGCTTCTTTGTCTTCTTCTGTTACTAGATCAGTTGTATTCGCCCGAATTGATCGAACAGATGTAAGATTATTAGATTAAAAAGTTCTACTATTATTTTCCCACGCTTACTCAGCAACCGAACATTAGGAGAACATATAAAAGAAAACTTCGCCCCGATCGATGACGAAATGAGCAATCGAATTACGACAGAACCGAATCGAAATACTCAATTTTTTTTAAAAAAAAAAACGCTGGAACAAAAAGGAAATAGAACATTCAATATACGACTAAGAGAATTAGGTTTTGACCTGGGATGGGGGACAAGAAGCTGAAGATGTGCATGAGACAGCCGTCGTCGAGATTGTTGATGGGGGAGTAAGCAGAAACCGAGGGTTTGCGGAGGCGCTTCCCTCTTGGATGGTTCTCGGCGGACTCCATCGTCTCCATGTTCGATCTGCTAAGGGGACTGTTTTGAGGTTACAATCGTACAAATGGCTTCGGCTTTCCGAGTGTGTGGGGGAGAAAGAAGAAGCGCAGATGAAGGGGACGATGGGCTGGGCCTGAGAGCAAGAGCATCCGGTCTTGGCCCAATAGTCAATGACGTGGGAACCATAATTTGTTTATTATCTATTTTTAAATACTTGCAAAAAATTTTAAAAATCAATTTATTATTTCCAATTATGATGTTTTAATATTTAAAATTAAAATTTTATACATATTTCCTAACTAAAATTCAAATTAAATGATCATATTAATTTGAAATTGTAGCGACCCGAATTTTTAAATGAAAAATTTAAATAATAAAGAAAGGAAAATTTGAAAAAAGGAAAAAGGGAAGTTGCCAAGCTTCGTCGACGAACACAGCGTTTCGTTGACGAAGGCTTTAAAGATTTCGTCGACGAACACAGGGCTTCGTCGACGAGAAAATACCGAGAGGGGTTCTGAGGCAGTCTGAATTTCGTCGATGAATATAAGGCCTTCGTCGACGAGACGAATCTCGCTGCTCTATAAATATGAGAATCCGGGGAAAAATCATTTTTTTTAAGTTTCCTCTCTCTCTCCTTTTCGGCTCTCTCACTCACTCTCTTCGATTTTGGGCTAGTTTTATGCCAGATCGAAGATTTGAGGCTACCACAACGCTCTTGGCAAAGTTCCCTACAAGTTTGTCGGAGCGGATCGTCGGGAAAACGAAGTTGGAAATCATCCCAAAGTTGAGGTAAGACTTTTTAAGCCAAATTAGACTTTATGATAGTTATAGAAATTGACGTAGGCATGAAAATATTGATGATTAATATTGGGAGTTTTGAGTTTCAGGGTATTGAGTAGAAAATCCTACGGGGGTCAGGCTAGGAAATTATAGGGGCTTTCTCAGTCGCCAGGTAAGAGAGTAAACTAAAGCAGTTCTTTTCCATGCAAAATATTATTGATTATGAGTAAATTTATTTTCAGAAAAACATATGATATACTTGTATATTATAGATGAAATGTATGTTTGGGAAATACTGTTATTATGATGAAACGTATATGTATGTATGAGATGATAGAAAAACACGATTTTAAAATATGAAATATGACTTTTAATAGAGCATGTGTGGCATGAATATTATTTTACATGAAATGAGATAAGATATGAATGCTTTTACGAGTAAAACACATTTTTAGGTATTTTGGAAAGATGGGTTATGTTATATTGAGTTGACGAATATATGATAAATGAGTTATTTTCAAATGTAAATACCTGAAATGTATTCGGTGCGAGGCCGTATTTATTATGTTATCAGCGCGAGGCTATTTTTATTATGTTATCGGCGCGAGGCCATATTCATTATGTTATCGGCGCGAGGCCGTAATATTATGTTATCGGCATGAGGCCGTATCTATGTCTTCGGCACGAGGCCGTGTTGATGCTACGTTTGTTCATGTATTATATGTTATTGCAACTAGGATGTTAGTTTAGTTTAGACTAGGAGCTCGGTACCGTAGCTATGGGTTGATTTTTGCACGAGGCCTTATTAATGCTACCGTCCCACAAGGGGATGGGAGATGGATAGTCGATGAGGCTTTCAGTAGAGTGTAGACGTCCACCTGACAGTCCGGACCAGGGTGCGGCGGGCCCATCGTACTTATAGACATATTTGATTCGGAAGTGATCGGCCAGTCATTATCGGGTCCCGCCTTCGGGCTGCACAACCCGTCATGGGGGGTAATACATGACATTAGCTAGCTATTCATCCTGGGTTGATTTTCAGCATTACGAGTTATTACAGATGTTTATGTATGTATGTTATGATTTATTAACGAATATGAGAGTACATGATTATCTCGTATGATATTATGATTATTGCAAAGTTTTGAAATGTATTGTATATATATAAGCACTTAAAATATTCATGTTACCACACAACTGTATTTAGTTTACTTTCCCTTATTGAGAAGTGTCTCACCCCCATCATTATTAAATTTTTCAGGAGCCCCTGAGAGACCGACGGGTCAGGGCCACCGTTGAGTTAGAAAGATTACCCCGCGAGAAGGGTAAGATTTTTGTACTAGGGTTAGAGTTATTTTGTGTGACCCTAGAGATATTTTGATGTATATAAATATGTACAAGTGTACAGTATTATAATGTTATAAAAACTCTGGTATTATGTTTTATGGATGGATGTATGGATTTTTATGTTTACTACTACTAGGTTTTTCGCTGTGTATGATAGGTGTCCCCGCTACCCACATGTTTGGGTCGACCATTGTATTTATTATGTTGCATTTTATTGATGGACGTTACATTTGGTATCAGAGCCTAGGATATTAGGTTCTGCAGACTCTAGAGTGCAGCAGTAATAATACCAGAGTATAGGATAAGAGGATTTGAGGTCTGCTTTTGTAGTCTAGATGTAGGACTTTCGTGGTGGTTTGTATAATTTTCCTGGGGTGATGATTTCAAGAAATTCATTGTAAACTATCGTTGGGTTGGGTATCTAGGTTGCAAGATTGAACCTTGAATTGAGGTTAAGAGAGATGAGTTAATTAGGAGGATATATTATATGAGTTAAGTGATACACGTAGAGAAAGAGGTTTTGAGTTAAGTTACATGTTTTTCAGGATGGACCTTGGTGGCAATAGTGCCCACGCCAGTGGGAGTGAGGGTGCTGAACCCTCAGGCGCTGCGGGTAGTGATTCAGATGCAGTCTTACGCAGCGTAGCACAGCAGGTTATGGCAGAAATTGCCAGGAGTTCGAGGGAACAGGGTGGTCCATCGGTAGGCCACGACAGTTCAATAGAGAAGTTCATTAAGATGAGTCCTCCAGCTTTTTCAGGAGGGACAGATCCTGCAGCTGCTAAGAACTGGGTGCAGGAGATGGAAAAAATATTTGCAGTGCTGTAGTGCTCAGAGGAGCCAAAGGTGCTGTTTGCCACCTATAGATTGACTGGGGAGGCCGAGAGATGGTGGTCGGCAGTGAGATTGTTAGAGCAGCAGAGGACTATACCTGTGGAGATGACATGAGAGCGGTTCAATGAGATTTTGTTTGACAGGTATTTTTCAGCCTCTTTTAGGGAGGCTAAGATTGCAGAGTTCCTGAATCTAAAGCAGGGACAGCTGTCAGTACAGCAGTACGCGGCGAGGTTCATTGAGTTATCTCGCTTCGCCCCATACATTATTTCAGATGAGACGAAGAAGGTACGACAGTTTAAAAGAGGTCTGAGGAGAGAAATATACAAGCAGGTGTCGATATTGAAGTTGCAGGACTCGCTGAGCTAGTGGATAGAGCCACTATAGTAGAGATTGGTGATCGGTTGGAGGCTGAGGAACAGAGACAGAAGAAGAGGTCCATACCTTCTAGTTCCCAGCAGGGGGGTGGACGTGGTACATGGAAGAGAGGTGGCTATTATAGAGGTCAGAGGCAGGAGACTGGGAATCGTGGTTTCCAGGGTGCGCAGCCATCTCCAGCTTGTCCATCTTGTGGGAAGAGACACCTGGGGGAGTGTCGTGCCGGGCAAGGAATTTGCTATAGGTGCCAGGAGCCAGGGCATATGATGAGAGAGTGTCCGACACAGATTGGTACAACTCCTTCTCCTAGATCTACACGAGGAGGTCACCAGGCACCACGGGGAGGCCAGCAGAGGAATACGGCCCTAGCTAGATTTTTTGCTTTGACGCCGGGCAACGCTGAGGCGGCCGGCGACGTGGTGACAGGTACTGTTAGCATGTTTTCATTTAAAGTTATTGCACTTTTCGATTCTGGTGCCACACTTTCGTTTGTGTCCTTGGGGTGTGCTAAATTATGTGGGGCAGAAACGCAATCATTAGATGTCGAGTTATTAGTGGCTACACCGACCGGGTCAGCGGTGAGATGTAGTAGAGTACTCTGTGGTTGCCCAGTTGATGTTCAAGGGAAAATTTTATCTGCTGATTTGGTGGTGCTGGATATGCACGAGTTTGACATTATTTTCGGCATGGATTGGCTAGCGGCTAATTCAGCTATTATAGATTGCCGTGCTAGAGAAGTGATATTCAGACCTCCAAGGAAACCAGAATTTAGATTTACAGGGTCACGAGTGCAGTCCTTACCTTAGATGGTCTCCGCAGTTTAGGCGAGGAGACTGCTCCAGAATGGTTGTCTGGGATTTGTGGCTTTTGTGAAGGAAATGTCAGAGAATGAATTAAAGCTTATCAATACGCCTGTAGTGAGAGAATTTACAAACGTGTTCCTAGATGAGTTACCAGGTTTGCCGCCTGATCGTGAAGTAGATTTTTCCATTGATCTACTTCCAGGTACAGCACCGATTTTTAAAGCATCGTACCGAATGGCGCCGACAGAGTTGGCAGAATTGAAAGACCAGTTGCAGGATTTACTTGATAAAGGCTTCATACGGCCTAGTGTATCTCCATGGGGAGCCCCAGTGCTATTTGTGAAGAAGAAAGACGGGACTATGAGGATGTGTATAGACTATAGAGAGATTAATAAAATGACTATCAAGAACAAGTATCCTCTACCCCATATAGATGACTTGTTTGATCAGCTCCAGGGTACACGGGTGTATTCGAAGATTGATCTCAGGTCGGGTTACCATCAGGTGAAGGTGAGAGTAGAAGATATATCAAAGACGACTTTCAGGACCAGGTATGGGCATTACGAGTTTCTTGTTATGCCATTTGGTCTTACGAATGCTCCAGCGGTATTTACGGATTTGATGAACAAAGTCTTCCACCAATACCTAGACCAGTTCGTAGTTGTTTTATATTGATGATGTGCTGGTCTATTCGAGGAGCTATGGGGAGCATGAGACGCACCTGAGGTTGGTTTTACAGATGCTCAGGGAGAAGAAGTTGTATGCCAAATTTAGTAAGTGAGATTTATGGCTTGAGAAAGTTGTGTTTTTGGGGCATGTCATCTCAGGAGACGGAATTTCTGTAGATCCCAGTAAGATTGAGGCGGTGGTGAACTGGGCTAGACCGAGGAACGTCCAGGAGATTAGGAGTTTCTTAGGGTTAGCCAGTTACTATCGTCATTTTGTTGAGGGGTTCTCAGGCTTATCAGGGCCTCTGACGCGACTTACCAGGAAGAATGCCATATTTGAGTGGGACGATAGCTGTGAGCAGAGCTTTCAAGAGTTGAAGCAGAGATTAGTCACAGCGCCGGTATTGATCATCCCATCTGGGGGTGAGGGTCATACCATATACAGTGATGCGTCCTTAAAGGGACTTGGTTGTGTGTTGATGCAGTATGGTAGGGTAGTAGCGTATGCGTCTAGACAGTTGAAAGAGTACGAAAAGAACTACCCTACCCATGATCTTGAGTTGGTTGCAGTAGTACACGCATTGAAAATTTGGAGGCATTATCTATACGGCGAGCAGTGCGAGATTTTCTCTAACCACAAGAGTTTGAAATATTTCTTCACCCAAAAAGAGTTGAATATGAGACAGAGAAGGTGGTTAGAGTTGATTAAGGATTTTGACTGTACTATCAGTTATCACTCAAGGAAAGCAAATGTGGTAGCTGATGCACTGAGCAGGAAGTCTGGAGTATCAGCGTTAGCAGCTATAGAGATCCAGCATCCGATCATGATGAACTTGGAGAGACTTGGCATTGAGTTGATGGAGAGTAATACCCTAGTATGTATTGCCAGTCTAGTAGTACAGCCTACTCTATAGGAAAGAATTAAAGCCGCTCAGAAGGAAGATCTAGAGTTAGCAGAGGTGATAGACAGAGTACAGAGTGGGCAGGGGGAGGAGTTCAGTATGGCAGACGACGGAGCTTTGCGGTTCCGTTCCAAACTATGTTTTCCTGCTGATGTTGACATCAGGAAGACTATTCTAGATTAGGCTCACAGATCCTTGTATACAGTTCACCCTGGCAGTAAGAAAATGTACAGGGATCTGCGAGAGTTTTACTGGTGGAGTGGAATGAAGAGGGAGATTGCCGAGTATGTAGCCCAGTGTTTGATGTGCCAACAGATAAAAGCTGAGCACTAGAGGCCAGCAGGGCAGTTGCAGCCGTTATTTATCCTAGAGTGGAAGTGGGATCATATATCCATGGACTTCGTGTCAGGATTGCCGACGGCATTACATGGCCAGAATGCCATCTGGGTGATTATTGATTGGTTGATGAAGACCGCCCACTTTATACCTATCAAGATCAGCTACTCCCTCAGCCGTTTAGCGAAGATTTACATTCAGGAGATAGTTCGTTCTCATGGAGTGCCGGTATCCATTGTGTCAGACCGAGACCCACGATTCACGTCACGATTTTGGAGGAGCTTGCAAGAGGCTCTGGGGTCTCAGTTATCGTTCAGTACGACCTTCCATCCTCAGTCAGACGGGCAGACTGAGAGGATAATACAGATACTAGAGGATATGCTCTGAGCATGTGTTTTAGATTTTGGGGGTAGCTGGACTCAGTTTATGCCACTGGTAGAGTTCGCATATAATAACAGCTACCAGTCCAGTATTGGCATGACACCATTTGAGGCACTATACGGTAGGAGATGTCGATCTCCTTTATTTTGGGATGAGATAGGTGAGTGATGAGTTGTGGGACCAGAACTAGTGCAGCAGGCATACAACAAGGTTCGGCTTATCAGGGATAGGATTGGTGCAGCACAAAGCCGACAGAAGAGTTATGCCGACAATCGCCACAGGAACTTGGAGTTTGACGTGGGTGATCACGTATTTTTGAAATAGCTCCGTTAAAAGGAGTTATGAGATTTGGTAGGAAGGGTAAACTTAGCTCTAGGTTCATTGGTCTATTTGAGATTTTAGAGAAAGTGGGACCGGTGGCCTATAGGCTCGCTTTACTACCTTCATTATCCAAAATCCACGACTTATTCCATGTATCAATGTTGAAGAAATACGTCCCAGATCCTTCTCATATCATCAGTTATGATGAGTTGGAGCTTAGTGATTCACTGGGGTATGAGGAGGTACCAATAAGTATTTTGGATAGGAAAGTACAGGAGCTACGTAACAAGAAGATTCCTCAGATAAAAGTTTTGTGGAGGAATCATGCGGTAGAAGAGGCTTCTTGGGAGTCCGAGGAGCAGATGAGACAGAGGTATCCGCAATTATTTCAGGAAGTATAAATATAATTAGAAAATGTGAGTTAATATGTAATTTTCTTTTACAGATACGTGTATGGTTTTAGTAGTGTAGTATTTTAGTTTTAGGAGGATTTTTCTTTTGATATGTGTAATCTCCTAGAACTTGAGTTGTAACCACGGTATTCCTCCGCCACAAGTGAGGGTAAGTAATAAAATAAGTAGACCATTTTGCCTAATAAGGGATGATGAATTATGTGAATAGTAAATTTCGAGGACGAAATTTTTATTAGGAGGGGAGAATGTAGTGACCCGAATTTTTAAATGAAATTTAAATAATAAAAAAAGGAAAATTTGAAAAAAGGAAAAGAGGGAAGCTGCCAAGCTTCGTCGACGAACACAGGGTTTCGTTGACGAGAAAATACCGAGAGGGGTTCTGAGGCAGTCTGAATTTCGTCGATGAATACAGGGCCTCGTCAACGAAATTTGTGAAGGACTCGTCGATGAAGGTCGGGCTCGTTGACGAATCTCGCTGCTCTATAAATATGAGAATCCGGGGAAAAATCATTTTTTTTAAGTTTCCTATTTCTCTCCTCTTCGACTCTCTCACTCTCTCGCTCTTCAATTTTGGGCTAGTTTTACGTCGGATCGAAGATCTGAGGCTACCACGACGCTCCTAGCGAAGTTCCCTACAAGTTTGCAAGAGCGGATTGTCGGGAAAACGAAGTTGGAAATCATCCCAAAGTTAAGGTAAGGCTTTTTAAGCCAAATTAGACTTTATGGTAGTTATAGAAATTGACGTACGCATGAAAATACTGATGATTAATATTGGGAGTTTTGAGTTTCAGGGTATTGAGTAGGAAATCCTACGGGGGTCAGGCTAGGAAATTGTAGGGGCTTTCTCAGTAGCCAGGTACGAGAGTAAATTAAAGCAGTTCTTTTCCATGCAAAATATTATTGATTATGAGTAAATTTATATTCAGAAAAGCATATGATATATCTGTATATTATAGATGAAATGTACGTTTGGGAAATACTGTTATTATGATGAAACGTATATGTATGTATGAGATGATAGAAAAACACGATTTTAAAATATGAAGTATGACTTTTAATAGAGCATGTGTGGCATGAATATTATTTTACATGAAATGAGATAAGATATGAATGCTTTTACGAGTAAAACACATTTTCAGGTATTTTGGAAAGATGGGTTATGTTATATTGAGTTGACGAATATATGATAAATGAGTTATTTTCAAATGTAAATACCTGAAATGTATTCGGTGCGAGGCCGTATTTATTATGTTATCAGCGCGAGGCCATATTTATTATGTTATCGGCGTGAGGCCGTATTTATTATGTTATCGACGCAAGGCCATATTCATTATGTTATCGGCGCGAGGCCGTATTATTATGTTATCGGAACGAGGCCGCATTGATGTTATTGGCGGGAGGCCATATATATATATTTACTATGATTTTGGCATGAGGCCATATGTATGAGTTCGGCGCGAGGCCGTATCTATGTCTTCGTCATGAGGCCGTGTTGATGTTACGTATGTTCATGTATTATATGTTATTGCAACCAGAATGTTAATTTAGTTTAGGCCAGGAGCTCGGTACCGTAGCTATGGGTTGATTTTGGCACGAGGCCTTATTAGTGCTATCATCCCACTAGGGGATGGGAGATGGATAGTTGATGAGGCTTTTAGTAGAGTGTAGACATCCACCTGGCAGTCCGGACCAGGGTGCGGCAGGCCCATCGTACTTACAAACATATTTGATTCGGAAGTGGTCGGCCAGCCATTGTCGGGTCCTGTCTTCGGGTTGCACAACCCGTCATGGGGGGTAATACATGACATTAGCTAGCTATTCATCCTGGGTTGATTTTCAATATTACTAGTTATTACAGATGTTTATGTATGTATGTTATGATTTATTAACGAATATGAGAGTCCATGATTATCCCGTATGATATTATGATTATTCCAAAGTTTGGAAATGTACTGTATATGTATAAGCACTTAAAATATTTATGTTACCACACAGCTGTATTTAGTTTACTTTCCCTTACTGAGAAGTGTCTCACCCCCATCATTATTAAATTTTCAGGAGCCCTTGGGAGACCGGCGGGTCAGGGCCACCGTTGAGTTAGAAAGATTACCCCGCATGGAGGGTAAGATTTTTGTACTAGGGTTAGAGTTATTTTGTGTGACCCTAGAGATATTTTGATGTATATAAATATGTACAAGAGTACAATATTATAATGTTATAAAAGCTCTGGTATTATGTTTTATGGATGGATGTATGGATTTTTATGTTTACTGCTGCTAGGTTTTCTGCTGTGTATGACAGGTGTCCCCGCTACCCACGGGTTCGAGTCGACCATTGTATTTATTATGTTGTATTTTATTGACGGACGTTACAGAAATATAATTAATGTAACGCCCCGAACTCGAAAATCTGGTCTAGTGCATTATACCTGATTAATTGTGCTTTGTGGCGCCCTGAACTCGCCTTGTGGGACCCGGGTGCCATGTCATTCATTTTCCTGTACCTGTTATTCCATTAATAATTATGCAATGGAAAACATAACTAGAATCTTCAATCAGTATAATATCAAAGTTTTCTATATTTATCTATATTTCAACATAAATCATACATCCACCTGTATCCACATATATACATAATTCCAAAAACATAAATCACAACTTTCAGTATTCACATTCATCAATTTCTGAGATGACTTAAAACATAAAACATAAAACATAAATTTATACAACCCAAAATATCATCAAGTTTATACCATTTTTCTTCCTCTCTTTAGCTTAAAAATGCAATAATAACCTCGAACTCTCTAAACTCGATCCCATGGAGGTCCTAAAAAAGAATAATTTGTATTCGGGTGAGACACATCTTAGTAAGGAAAGAAATAATATATTAAATCAGCACGTGACCAACATGAGATTATAATTAACATAATATTTAACATTTTCAAATCTTAACATAATTTCTAAAATAATTTTCTATGTCTAATCAATCAAATGCAAGATATTTTACCCACGATAAAACCAAAGGATAGGAGTGTTTACCCGCCCATACAAGTAGTACCACTCTACTATGATACTTTAAGTAACCCGAAGGTCACAATTGAAGCATACCAGGGCACTCATCTTACTCTGTAAACCTTCGAGTGAAGAAGTAATCTCGTACTCACATAGTTCATATAAAATTTTACTAGCGAAGGCTCCCGAGAATAAGGAAATCTGCCCACCCATACAACTAGTTTTCCTCTGCCCTAGTACGTTATGCAGTCTACTGCTACATTTGATACTAAACAGGGCACTCGCCTTTCTTAGCAAGCTTTGCCCTGCCTAAATGCAACTCATTCTACTAGCATAAATAATAATACTACCATAATACATTATTTTGTTTGCCATTATTCTGTATTCCTCAACTGTTCATGTTTTTATCCTTTACATTTCATTTCATTTCATTTTACTTTGCATGGCTTTTCCCATTTCACATTGTTCACATTGCATAATTCATTTCCATTTCATTCTCATTTTCATTTCATTTTATACCCAACATCTTTCAGCTGTTTTTGTGTTAGTCCCAATATTTTTAAATTGTTTTTGTGTTAGTCCCAACATCTTTCAGCTGTTTTTGTGTTATTCCACATAGAAATGTGCTAGTCTGTTACCTAGTATCTTTCAACTATTTTTGTATTAGTCCCAACATCTTTCAGCTGTTTTTGGTTCCATGGTTGCATTAACACTCACATATAAGATATTTCTTATAACATTTTCATTTTAATTCATTTCTTGTTTATCCTGCATCTCATACATATAGCATACTTCCACACAGAATTCTATTTTACTCATGCCACACTATTTAGTAATAAAATTTATATATATATATATATATATATATATATGTATGTATATATACCTGTAAAATATGTCAACCAACATTTAACATTCATATACTAAAAATATACCTTTTATTTCTTACATAATTATCCTAAGAATATCTTTCACTTTCATTAGTCTATTTTCACATATACATATCTAATAAAACAGCTTTGATATCAGAAAACGTAGTTTAAATGATTGGCATTTTAAATCCATACAAAAACATATACACATATTTATTCAAAACATATTTCATTTTCCTGTTAATTCATAAAAATCTGGTTTAATATATATTTCTCTTTACTTGCTTTCTTGAATTACGCCAACAGGAATCCCCCAAAAGATACCTATGACCCTCACCCGGACCCTAGTTCAAAAACTCTAATTTAATTAAATAAACCTCAAATAAACTACTATTTCTACATTTTCTCAGCTTATAAACATTAAACAAACTTTTAAAAACCCAAAACTGAGAATCTTAACCCTTACCTCAACTTAGAAGCGTTTTCCAAAAAACCCAATTTAGAAAACTACTCCATTATATGTGTAAAGAATCTTCCTTATAACACCGTAGTGGTCTTCGATCGTTGATTCGGACTCAATTTGGGCCAAAAAGCTAGAGAGAAGGTAGAGGGACTTTTAGAGAGAGAAAGAAACAGAGGAAATGTGATTTCTTTGCGTGAAAGCTTCCCTAAACCCTCTTATACTTGACTTTGTCACGTGACCTTGTCGACAAGTAGAGAGGATTCATCGACGAGTCACGAAAGGATCTTCATCGACGAGTCATACAACCTGAAATTTGCTCATTTGGGATCTTCTCGTCGACGAGAAACTAAACTTCATCGACGATCTTTTCAGAACACTCGTCGACGAGGACATATAACTCGTTGACGAGGTCTGTTGTTCCCTTTCTTCCAAAATTTTCCCTTTTCCCCTTTATTCCTTATTTATCTTTTTCATCTATTATTTTCCTAATTATTTAATTATTAAAATTTTCCCGATCGTTATTATTTCAATCATATTTTTAAATTATTGTTTTATTTAATGACAAAAATTGAATATTTATTTAATCAAAATTTTATTTTTTTTAATTTTTAAAAATTAATCAAATAGGTGGCCGATTTTTTATTTTTAATTTTTATTTCTTATTTTTATTTACATACTTTTAATAGTGATATCAAATAATCCGCTTAGGGGAAATGGGGGAAGAGAGAGATTTGGAATACGTGACAAGGATAAATTTTACATTACATTTTGTGTACATTTATACAAAAATAAATATAAGGTTTGAATTTCATATTTTCAATCCCAAATTATTGTGATTCTGTTTTTGAATGACATGGAAAGTTTTTTATTTCATGATAAATTCAAATACTCTTGAAGAATATTTTTAATTGTGTGACCAATATGTGTTGCAAAAATTATTTATTAGTATTGTTTTAAGCCATGATTTGGTGCTACTAGTAGTAGAGTTTGACACAAATGCATAATAAGAGATCTCTATATCCCCAACAAGGGGAAATTTGTTTGATTTGAATGACTTCTAAATAGAGGTGATCTCCGAACTGATTCACTAAGTAAGTGAACTAGTAAGTTTGATGACAGTTCTGATTTTTTTTTTTTCAAATTTCTCTAATAGAATCAGACATGAAAATATGTCTGATATATATATAGATGTCCATTTTTCAATTATATTTCTTTAAAAAAATAAAAATAACAAAAAACTCAATACCCAAGTTATTAAAATAAAATAATATTTTTTGTACAATAATAAGTTATATTAATTTTATTTGTAATTATTAATAAAACATATGACAAGAAAATATTATTTATGTTGAGTTAACAACTTTAACTTATGCAATTGCTCATTAATTTTGTCAAACATTTACCCCCTCATTTATTTTGTGGAATCATGTTTGAAATGAAATTGCATTCTCGTATTTGATATGCAAAATCAAGAGAGAAATCATATTGCAGCTGGAATACAATTCCTGCAAATAGGGGAATCACAATTTTAATCCAGATGAGCAAAAATCGATCTTCATTCCATAGAATTAGACTCATTTTATGATAAAAAAAAAATTAAAATAACAACAAACACTAACAATACTAATTATTATTACTAATAATAAAAATAACAATAACTAATAATAATTGCATTAACAATAATATTTATTATTATAAAAATAATAATAACAACAAGAAAAATGTTAATAAAAAAGATAGAAATAACAATAATAATTATTTTAAGGGCAATTATTATTATAAAAATAATAAAAAATAATAAAAAACTAATAATAATCAAAATAAGAATAATATTTATTATTGAAAAATAATAACAACAATAAGAATAATTAGAATAAAAGAAAGGAAAAAAATAATAATTATTATTTTAAAGATAATAATAATTATAAAAATAATAATAATAAATAGTAGTAGCAACAATGAAAAACAATAATTATCCTAATAATAATAAATATTGTGAAAATAACAAAAAAAAGATGATAATCAAGCAAAAAAAAAAAGCAAATAATAATATAATACTATTTGTTATTATGATTATTATAAAAACAATAAAAACTAATAATAATTACAATAACAACTAATAAAAATATTTATTACTTTTAAAATAAGAATGACAAAAATAAAAATAACAATAAAAATGCAAAAATATTAATTATTTTTATTTTTAGGGAAATACTTGTTTTAAAAATAATAACAATTAACAATAATTATAGATACAACAATATTTATTACTAAAAAAAATAGAGACAAAAATAACAATAATAATAACAAAAGGGAAAAATGATAATAATTATTTTTTGGATAATAATTAGTATAAAAACAAAAAAATAATAATAACAACAATTAAAACATAATATTAGCACTAATAAAAATGACTATTATAACATAAAAATTAATACTACAAAACTAAATAATTAAAAAAAAGAACTTATTCCTCATTCCATTATAAATAGTGATGGAAGAATATAAAATGTTAGAAAGAAATTCAAACCAGATTTGTACATTCATTCCATGCTATTAACAAACACATTAATTGTATTTCGAAAACAATTCTATTTCTATCTTGATCTTCTCTCAATTATTTTCTTACTTCAATTTTAATATGCAAACCAAATAAGGGTTTATACTCTTAAGTGTTAAAAATGTTAAATTAAAAAATAACATATAGTTAGATATTAGATACCATACAGTCAAAATAGTTCATATTTCAAATTTAGTAATCAGTTTAAGTTCAATTATTTGCAAAATCAAACTTAAATTCAATGTTCAACATTAAAACAACTTATGAGACAATGTGATAAAAAAAAAATTGAGGAAATGAAACTTGGAGAGAAATATCTCTTCACTTTAAACACAAAGCCACCATTCCTTTTCTCTCAGCCAATTACATAAAGAACAATCTTTGTCACTATTTTTTTTTTGGTTCTTATAATAGTTATTATTCTTGTGCTTGACATTCTGAGGTAGTACGAAGACAAATACCTTTTTTCTCCCTGTGTTACAACTAATTTTGTGTATATAGATCCTGTATATAACTTGAAAGTTTGTGCTTACAATGTCATAAAATAAATGAACTGCTAACTATCAATGTTTTAATGTTACACATAACTAACAATAAAAAATGTATAATTAATATATCAACGATAATAGAAAAGCAATAATGAATATTATCTTATAACGTGGTCGGCGTATAAATTTTTTATTGTTTGAGTGTCTTTTACTGTTTGTCCAATAATTGCTAATACATTTTTGTAATTGAATATTTCTACAAGAAGCATGCTAGGCATACATAAAATGTAAATTAATATAATGGTATTTTATTGTTAGGATTGCTGGTGTGGAGCCGTCGGCAGCCGCACCAGCCCAGCCACCGACTTTGACATTGAAGAATGACGGCCACCTACTCTGTAAACTTTGCTGAAATTGCAAGCCACCATCTTTGATTTTTTGCTCCCCCTCCTGTATATATATATATATATATATGAGAGAGGTGTGAAGTTGTGAGTGTGTGTGGAGAGCTTTGTATGCTGTGAGAGTGTTGTGCAGTGCAGAGAGTTGAGGTGAGAGAGAGAGAGAGAGAGAGAGTTGAGTAGAGCAGTGAGGCTCCTCTGTATATTTCTCCCAGTTTATAGTGCAGTGGTGTGTGCTCCCGTGGATGTAGGTCAGTTTGGACCGAACCACGTAAATCCGGTGTTCCAGTGTGGATGTGCTTGTTTATTTTTCTTCGTGTGTGATTATTGCTCCAAGATTATTCCCCAACATTTATGTACTAGTGTACAATCATTCAGTTATAACTAGATATTAATCTCCTTCATTTTGATATATTCACTAATTACTAATATAATAAAAAAAATACTTTTATTAGAAATTTAATAACAATATATTAATTATCCACCTGCCATTAAAATAGTTTATGAGGGCATTTATATAGTAAATGTCCTTTTGTCATTAGACAATCAATTTAATTTATTATGAGCTTTAGGATATTTGTTATTATGTAAAAAAAAAAAAAATTGTACTTGGTTATAAGCTCAATGCTTGGTTTGTTTAACTCATGTTGACCTATTAGACATTGAATGATTTTTCTCGAGAAATATAGGCATATGAAATACATTCTAGTATACTAAAATGCATATATTAGTATATGATAATTTGATAGTCTGGCACACAAGTTTTCTTTACATAGTTACTTTTACCATCAATATAATAACATAAATTCGACGCGCGCGCGTGTACACATACACACACACACACACACACACATATATATATATATATATATATATATATTCATATTCTATAAATAGAAATATTCACGAACATACCTCAAGTCTAAGCTTTTCCACGAAAAATAATGCAGACGTACTTAAATATTTAGACTTAATATTCACTATATTTGAGATTTTGACATTAATAAGCGCGGAGATTACCCCAAAGAAAGACATTATAGAGTAAATCTTCATTACAAACCTCCATTAAAGAAAATGCTTAAATGATCAAACCCTTTATCAATAATTTTAATGAAAATTCAAATTAATAATTTAAATATTATTATTTTAATGCACATGAAAAATACTACTAGACTATTTATTTATTTTTTATTTTTATTTGTAAAATAAAAATTGATATAAAATAATGAATGTATGATGGAGTTTTTTCCCGTTTTATTATTAAAATGAAATAAAATATTAAATTATACTCTTATTGGGAAAAAATTTCCCAAACTAATGTTTATGTAATCTCGCAGCACCAAGATGGGAGATTTAAAAGTTCAGTGAGTGAGAAGTTGACGCGTGACACGGTTGCAAAGAAAATCTCGCAGCACCAAGTTGCGAGATTTAAAAGGCCAGCGAGTGAGAAGTTGACGCGTGACATGGTTGCAGAGAAAATCTCGTAGCATGAAGCTGCGAGATTTAAACGCTCAGTCCAACAGGATGGTGACGCGTGGCATTAAGGATTAAAAAGTACTTATTTGTATTTTATTATGAAAGTGTTTTTATATATTCAATTATTAAGAAAAGCGATTATCCAATAATTAATTATTGCCAAATGCAACCTGATCAATAAAATAAAAAAAATCCTCACATAAAAGAAATTATTGATTATAAACAAGTATTTTGTCATAAAAATTTGGATAAAATCTAAAAAAAAAAATTCAAAATATGACTCTAATCCCTGAATTTTCAAAAAAATACTAAAAAGTTTCTTATAATTTAATTTTATTGACGAATGAATATTTTGTTAGTCAACTATTAAGTGCATGTGGAATAACAAAATTTGTCCTTAATAGAATTATATTTTAAAATGACATTAATTTAGTAAAATATATATATATATATATATATATATATATGATTAATATAATGATTAAAGTCAAATAAGTGGATTAGAGACCGAACAAAAATTTCGAATTGACTGCTTTGATGCTTTGGGTCAACTAATTATATAAGTATGACAAAATAATTTGTATTATTTCAATTTTTTTTAAAAATACAATTGGAAAAAATAAAATTTCTCAATAAGTTATAAAAATGGCTAGTAATTATAATGCTGGAAAATGTTTATTGGATGTAATATTTAAAATTAACAATAAAACACATTATAAAATAAATAAAATATATTTTAATATTTTTAGAGTCAAGTAATGTATCAAATATAGTATTAAAAAAATGTAAACTAAAATTTCACTGACTTTACCAAAGTTACTATGTTATTTATGGTCTTCAACAAGACTAAAAATAAGAACCAATCAACCGATGCAAACTAATTTATTCATAATGATAAACTATTATCGTAAAATTGGAGTATTAATAAAAAGAACGTGATATTTACAAACATTTTAAAAAAAGAAATTAGAAGATATTGATAGATAATCACGAATCTAATTTTACTTACTAAATTGGTCGTAGTTAAATAAAAATGAAAAAAAATTATTTCGACTTATCTGAATGGGTAAAATCCTTAAAAATTATACTTCACTCGATCTAATATATAGCTCATACTCCTATTATTTTGAAAATAAATTTTTATATATTATTTGTCATTAACTCATAAAAAGATCACATTATTATTTGTTTTATATTGTCAACATAAATTAAAACCAAATTTATAATTAGTATACAAACCAATCAACAAGTAGTAATTAAATGATCTAAATACACTTAGCAAAATAATAGGGTGGTACCAATTCTATAAAATTAAAGTGAGTATTATTACCTCTAGCAATCTCAGACACTTGTAGATGTTGCGATACCATTCAAATTTAAAATAACAAAAAATTGTTATCCATTGTCATTTTGAGCGAAGGTTTCCGCACTTTGCATGTTACAACATATATATAACTGTTATGTGTCATTTTTTACATTTGACAGTATTTAATTCTTTGGAGCAAAGGTCGAATTTTTCACTGTTTAGTTAAATAAAAATTATTTTATTCATCTCAATTTAATTTGAAAAATTATATAAATAAACTTCAAGAGTATGAAGTGTGCACAAGACACATGACTATACAAATGAAATGAAAATAATCAAATATTATACAAGTGAGATGAAAATAATCAATGATATATACAAAAGAAATAAAAATAATCAATACTATACAAATGAAATCAAAATAATCAATGATATACATACAAATGAAATGCAATGAAAATAACGCTAAACTACTCTGTGCCGCAGCAAGGTCGTCTCTGGGGTCGTGGTGGCTGTCGTCTGCGTCTGCTCTCTCCCTGCTGGTCATCTGCATCAGGTGTCCTGTCCCATCGTCCTGGATGTGGATCATCTCCGCCAAGAGGTACTGCATAATCATCATCCATGTGGAGCGCACGCGGTGAGAATTGATATGATGTCTTGGGATGAGAACGAGGCGGCATAGTGGGTGCATCGACCTCCTCCCCATCGAAAAGATTGTCCAATAAAAATGACATCGATGGGGTAGCAACAGAGTTAGATAGAGCGTCAGCCGGTTTACTCGCCGGTCCGACAATATTAGTTGTAGTGGAAGGTGCATACGGTGCTGACGGGCCGAACACGTACTCTGCCTGTACAACCGGTGGCGAGGAGATGGGAGTCACTGGACAACTAGAGGAGGCATGTTGTCCTCCTCGTACTGGAGCTGGTCGACCTCCTTATGCTGGTACATTAGGTCGACCTCCTCGTGCTGGGATCCATCGACCATCCTCGTGGACGAGGTCTAGTGCAGCACTTATCAATTGGTGGATCGCAGGATCGGACGAGATCTAGTCTGCCTCAATGACTATGTCAACCTGTAGGATATGAAAATATTTGATTAATGCATGCAAATCGTAACGTATATATATAACAAAATGAGTTGTGGGTTAAAGTCTTCTTACGAGGCTCAAATATACAACAGCGGTCCTGTCGACGAAGCAGCGTGTGATAGACCTATACCAAGTGAAGTATGGGTCATCTAGACGCATTAGACCGTCCTCCGCCACTCCTGGTACGATGTAGTCTCGCCTATGCTCCCACGCAGTGACGAATATCGCGTGCGTAGTCGACCAGTCTGTGACCCCTCGACCGTGCCCATCCATGCCGTGGAGGTCATCCCTAACCATATTTACCCCGATGTCAGAAATCGGTTGGGAATGCCCTGTTGATACCCAAACTGTCGCATGACTCGATCGGGGAGATACCACTTAATAATATGAAAGCATATGAGTGACACTCGAGCTACCCACAGGTCACTCCCGTCTGCATAGTTAGGTGGCAGGTCGGCTAGAATCTTAGCCGTGTAGGGCATCCATAGAAACTGCACTTAGACATAAACAAAAGTTAAGTGAACTATAAATAACTGAAAGAAAGAAAGAATACCATATGCTATACTTTAATTGGTTTATACCTCATGCTCCCGGTGCATGTCCAACTCGAACCTGTATCAGGGCAATGTGTGAAGTGCAACCATCAGTGCCCTCAAGTCGTCCCTCCATCTGTATAAGATGAAACGTAAGTTTCCGAATGTAACGACTAGTACATACTACAAATTAGTATTCGTAGTACTTATAGAGTGAATGAGAAGGGATAGATAATGTTTTTATTAACCGATATGCGAGTGGGAGTGGATCAACCGAATGACCGTCTTGACCCCTCTAAATTTGCAGGAAAGCTCACCGCGTAGATGCGAAGGAAGGAAATCTCTCCTAGGCCCAAACCTGGAGTAGGCGAAGGGGGCCAACAATCTGTGTCTTTGAGTGGTGAGCGGCACGACACATCTCCTTGTATAGCCACGCCAAAGTAGCGGACCTCCAACTGTATAAGTGACACGCTCCGAAGTCCTTAAGGAGTGGAAGGAACATTAGATGCGCATAGCTATCCGAAACATCAGAGAATATCACCCCACAGATCAAACGCAACAAGTGGGCTCGTGCATGGCATGCTATCGTCCGTGCATCTACATCTGCCAGGAGCTGACGAAACGCATCCCCCTTGAGGAACTGCATACTGATGCGTGCACCAACCAACTCGCTGTCAGGTGGAATGACCCCTAACAAACGCTCGCACATAGTACGTAGGGCGAGTCATCCCTGACGTTCTGTAGGTCCATCCACTGGTCTGGCAGTGCGACCGGTCACTGCTCACCAATCAATTGGCAACTCGAACAAAACAGTGTCGTCTTGTAGTGTGACGGTCGCCTCGCCATGAGGTAGGTGGAACGTGTCCGTCTCAGGTCTCCATCGCTCCACTAAAGTTGTGACGAGATGTCAATCGAGCTGGATATGGGCAATCCGATAAATACCATAAAATCCTACATCGCATATCAGGCGGATGATGTGGGGGTCTGCCTCCAACTAGCGCTTCGCAAACTGTGTGCCCCCTCGGCAGAACAAGGGGTCAGCGTGCCCATCAGCCCACGCTTGGCTGGCCCTGTGATCATCGCCCATCGTCAATATGCTCGGATTAGACGGCCCTGGATCAATCCTATAAAATGCACCATCGCATTAGAATAAGTATATACAAAAGAAGAAGGGTATGAATAAGTCTCAAACTGCCTACAAAATCAACACGACGGTCCAGCTGCATCCCCGGGTTGGGTCCTTCTCGGACACCTTGTGCGATTATGTCATTCTTGATGACATATATTGCACGTGCTCCTCTTCCTACCTTCCTTTGCGTCCATCTCATTGTGTATAAGGGAGCTCCTAGGACGACCTTTATGTTGAGCATACGCTAGATTTTCCTTTAGAGTCGACATCGAGGATGCTGGCCAGTACGCCTTGTGCATAGAAAATCCACCGCATATGTTGCATAGTGTTAAGCGGTTCTCCAACATGACTCAATGTACTGCATAACATTCAGTCGTGTTTCCGCACATGCAGCGAGAAGGTGGGAGCATGGAAAGTGTAACGCTTGCTACTTCCCACATAAGCATTCGTGCATATCCTAAATGCGCAGAGTTTGCACGTTGTTTCCTTTATGAGGTCCCAACTGCACAGTCGTGATGCTAAAAGTACCCCTAGACCGGTTGAACTTCGTCACGCGATGTCCGGTCGCCTTCAACTTCCTTCTTTCCATCACTAGCAATATATGAGGAGTGAATGCATTTCCTCCTACTATTGAGTTACGAGCAGCCTCCCGTCGGCTGTTGAAATAATATGCAACGCGATAAAATGTCAGTTGCACAAGGGTAGTGTTGGGAGGCTACAAGCGCCCTTCAGGACGACGTTGAAACATTCGATGAGGTTAGTCGTCATGTTCCCATACCTTCTGCCACTGTCGTGGCACTGAGTCCACATATGAGGAGGGATCTGATCAAAAAACGTCTTCCCGGGTTCCCTACCCTTATTGAATATCCTCTCCATCCACATGTTAAAATTTCTTACCTGATGCTCCCTTCCCGCTCGCTCAGCCATTCGCTTAAGATTGACACGGTGCACTTTCGTGCTAAAATTGTTGACCACGTGTCGAAGGCAGAGCCGGTGGTGGGCACATGGTGGTTGCCAATCGAGATTGCGATGCACTGCAGCGAGGATCCCTGAATGCCTATCTGATATAAGGCAAATGTCGTCCCTGTCGGTAATGGAACGAAGACAACATAGAAACCAATTCCATGTGTCCAAACTTTTCTCTTACACAATAGCGAATGCAAGGAGAAATATTTGCCTATTTGCATCCGGGCACATCGCAATAAGGAGTTTTCACTTGTACTTACTGTACAAGTGTGTCCCATCTACATATATAATAGGAGGACAGTGGGGCAAACCCTGAATAGATGCAGCGAACGCCCAAAATAATGATACAAATGTTGTAGTTTGATCGCTACCTGGTATAAGAGTCCACCTCCACTTGACAAATTTGCATAACCTTTCCACTGTCCAAGCTTCACAGTCACTTGCTTGGCAACTCCCAGAGTAGGCTGGGCTACAGAGTTAACTGCTTTCATACGCCCTGTATCCTTTTATAAGGATAAGTTGAGTCTCCATGCTTCCAATTGCGAAACAAAATTATGAGTAGCCCCCGTATCCACCATAGCGCGTGTACTCTTCCTATTTATCCTTAAGTCTACAAACATTAACCCTTTTGCTCGTGTAACTTTTGGTGTTTTTGCCTGATTTTCCAATGCACTCACCAATCGCACTGAACCTGCCCTCAAGGCATAATCCTCTTCCTCCTCGCTTTCCACCCCTTTTTTCGAAGTAGAAGCTTGTAAGGCATTGAGTAATCCCTTGTGTTGACACTCATTCACTCTATGAGATCCACCACACAAGTAACATGAAATTTTACTCTTCTCCTTTCCATTGGGTGTGTTGAACCCTTGAGATGACGAAACTTCCTTTGAGATTGATGATTTTGATTCGGCTCCCCCACTCTTGGGTTTGCCTTTCTTGAAAGACTTTCCACTATTTCCTTCTCTGCCAAACCGTTTGGACGAAGCAGCGTCATCACCAGCATAGTCAGTTAAGCGCTCTACAGCAGCTTGTGCAGTTGACAAGTCTTGAACCCTTTGCCTATGAAGTTTAGTTCTTGCCTATGGTTTCATCCCCTCTAGAAATTAGAACAACTTGTCCTTCTCCGACATATCCCGAATATCCAACATTAAAGTAGAAAATTGTTTCACATATTCCCTGATTGACCCTGTATGCTTGAGACCTCTCAGTTTTCTCCTTACATTATACTCAACATTCTTAGGAAAGAATTGGGCCTTGAGTTCTTTCTTCAAGTCTGTCCAACAATTGATTACACAGCTACCATTTTCAATTTCTCTGTACTTGGTACGCCACCACAATTTGGCATCACCAACCAAGTACATGGTCGTAGTATCCACCTTTGTCTATTTTAAGGCTATCCTCATAGCGCGAAAGAATTGCTACACATCAAACAAGAAGTTCTCTAACTCCTTGGCATCCTGGGCACCCCCATACGTCCTGGATTCTGGCACCTTGGTTTTGCTAACTCCCAGAGTGTTGGAGTTCCCCATAGTAAGAACCATCAGATTCACCTTTGCATCCATATCAGCCATCCGCGACTGCAAAGTTTCAACCGTGTGGTGAAATTCCTATAACATGTCGCCTATCAAACCTGCTTGATGTTTTTGTGATCCCATCACTTCATCAACAAGTTCTCTCATTTGGGCCACCTTCGCGGCCATAATATTGGTTGTTTTCTCAACTTGTGCTTCCAGCACGCTGATCCTCTCAGCATTGTTTGGTGCCATGGTCACTTACCAAAGCTTTCCAAATCCAACAACGAAGGTAACCGAATTCACGTAGCAACTCAACCTTGGGCTCTGATACCAAGTGTCACGGTTCGACTATTTTCACACCCTTGTGAAGGGCCGTGCGACGCTAGTTAAAGCAATCTTGTTTAACTAGTCAGCCTATCGTTTACCAACATTCATCCACGAAGCACTTTCATGAACATTCATTCAAATAGCAGCGGAAACAGTAATCAATTCATGAAAGCCGTGGCAAGCAAGCAGTAAACATTGAAGCAAACGTAATTCATTAACAACACCTCCGTTGACATTGTGTACTTAGCAAGAGAGGCAAGTAGGCTAAACACGTTGAAAAAAGCTAGTAAGTTTTACAATGACTGATGAACACTCATCCTCCCCTAAAGAGGTTTTTATGTAATTATCATCCTAGCATTAGGAAACATCAAAGTGGCCGAGGAGTCATACTGCCTTATTTGGCATACAAAGACTTTGCTTGTAGCGACCCTAGTTAACTTAACATGAAATGTAATATAGTAATGGAAAAGTCAACCCGAACCCGTGGGTAGCGGGGATACTTGTCATTCACAGCGGAAAACCTAGCAGCAGTAAACATAAAATCTCAAACATCCAATCATAAAAGATAATACCAGAGTTATCTATATTCCAAAATAATGTATTCATTTACATTCTTCCTAAATATCAAATTAACTCTAGAATTAGAGACAAAATGATTCTGACCCTAGTACAAAATCTTACCCTCCTAATGGGGTAATATCCCTACTCAACGGCGACCACGACCCGCCGATCACTTAGGGTCTCCTGAAAAATTAATTAATGTTGGGGGTGAGACACTTCTCAGTAAAGAAAAATAAACTAAATACAGTTATGTGGTAATATGAATATTTAATGCAATTAAACGTATACAGTACATTTCATATTTCATAAATGTTCATCATATCATACTGAAAAATCACATGCTTTCGTATTTTCTAGTAAGTCATATCATACATAAAACATCTATTATACTGATAATACTGAAAACATATACCCAAGATGAATAGCTAGCTAGTGTCATGTATTACCCCCCATGACGGGTTGTGCAGCTCGAGGGCAGGACCCGACAATGGTTGGCCGACCACTACAGAATCAAATATGTCTGTAAGTACGATGGGCCCGCCACACCTTTGTCCGGACTGCCAGGTGGACATCCACACTCTACTGAAAGCCACATCGACTATCCATTTTCCATCCCTTCGTGGGATGGTTAGCACTAATTTGATTATAAACATTTGATCTGTAAGCTACGGTACCAAACCCCTGAACTGTACTAAACTAACATCTTGATTGTAATAACATATAATACATGATTATACATAACATCATTACGGCCTCATGCTGAATATATCGTAATTATGGCCTCGTGCCGAACATATCATAATTACGACCTCGTGCGGTATACATCATAATTACGGTCTCGTGCCGAATATATCATAAATACGGCCTCGGGCCGAATATATCGTAATTACGGCCTTGTGCCGAAATCATCTCAGGTATATACATTCTGAAAATAAATCGTTATCATACATTCGTCAAAATCATCGTAACATAATATATCTTATCATAATACCTGATAACATATTTTACCCATAAAATCTTTCATTTCATAATATGTTCACATAAAATAATATTCATGCCACACATGTACTGTTAAAAGTCATACATCATATTCTAAAATCGTGATTTTCTGGCAACTTATACATACATATACATTTTAATTATCATAGTAGTATTTTCCCAATCGTACATTTCATTCGTAATAAACAGATATAATACGTGCTTTTCTGAAAATAGATTTACTTATAATTAATAATAATTTGCATGAAAAATAACTACTTTAGTTTATTCCCTTACTTGGCTACTGAGAAAGCCCCTGAATTATCCTAGCCTAACCCCCATAGGATTTCCTGATTAATACCCTGAAATTGAAAATTCACAGTATTAAACCTCAGTATTTTCATATGTACATCATTTCCTATAACTATCACAAGACCAAATTCGGCTTAAAAAGCCTTACCTCAACTCAGGGATGATTTCCAACTTTGTTTTCCCCAACTATCCACTCCAACAAACTCGTAGAGAACTTCGCTAGGAGTGTCGTGGTGACTTCGGATTGTCAATCTGGCGTATATCTGGCCCAAAAATGATGAGAGAGAAAGAGAGAGCTGAAAGGAAGGGAGAGAGGGCGAAGATGGCTTAAGAATGAAGATAAAAATGGGATTTTTGATATATATAGGGCCAGATTCGTCGACGAGATACATCACCTCGTCTACGAGACTCTGTATTCGTCGACGAAATTCAAAGCAACAAAAACCTCCCCTTGGTGTTTCCTTGTCGACGAATCCCTGTATTCGTCGACGAATTTTCTACTGCCCTCATCGACGAACCCCTATATTCGTCGACGAATCTAGGCAATTTTCTTTAATATTATTTTATCCCCCAAATGCAATGTCGTCGACGAAGTCTACGGCCTCCTTCTGTTTCTGTTTCTATTTCTCTCCCTCTTAATTATTCAAATTCCATTTTTATTTGGGTTGTCACACTGCTAGCAGAAAATAACCCTACACTATTATTTACATCATGGAAACCCATCCCAAGCATACGAGATAAGCGGTCACAGGCAAGATTATGCCTGTCTTAAGCTTAGCTCGTGACACCCACGTATGCTTATCCATATGCACGGTTGGTGTAGCAGATGCAGCAACTTCAAGCCCAATTTCGACCTTGATTCAGCTAGTATTTCTCAAAATTCAAAACATGAAAGTTGTAGAGTTTTTTCTTGGCGTTTCATATCATCTTGAATCATCTCAATCAAAGTTTGGAAGAGAGAGTTATGCCTAGATTACGAAACGATGTCGAAACTGTCCATAATTGCCCAATTAGCTTCGTTTTGCACTTAACGCCTCCATTTGTATCATTTTGCATGGCCCGCTTCACTTTTTAATTCCCAAAATTCCTTACAATAATTAAATACAAAAAAAAACTCATAAATTTAAGGTAAGTATAAGATAAAAAATTCAAATATTATAAATTGAGCTCAATATTGAAATATTGGACATAATTAGGCATTTAAGTGAAATTGCAATCTTTAATTCATGATTTTAAACACCTAATTATGCAACTTTGACGCGTACTCACCTATCAAAACTCGTACCATGATCCAACTAAAACAATCTAAACATGCTAATATGTAATCAAAACAAATAAACACAAACATGAACAAATTACTTGCAAAATGATGTCAATTACCTGCGAACAAAAACCAGAGGAAAACAGAGGAGAACCAAATGATGGCAATTAAAGAAGAAAACTTGGAATACTCATCTAATCCATACGAATGAGGCCTCTCATTTTATTCGACAGCACATCACCTACAAAATATCTCCTCGTGTTGCCTCCCTCGCCTTGATGAGCCAAGTAATCCGCCACTTGATTACCTTATCTAAATTGATGCTTTATAGAGAACTGAAGACCTTATAGCTCCTCCTCTAACAATTCCCAAAAGTCCCATAAGTACCAGGAGGAGTAAATTCCAGATGTGAGCCATCCCACCACCAATTCCGAGTTGCTTTCAATACAAATATTCTGATAACCCAACTCTTTACAGATGTTGTGGCTCGACAAGGTGTTATGAAGATGAATAGTTTGTTTACAAATAGTAGTCAACTTTCTGAAGTTATCAGAGGTTTGTATAGATTAAATAAGATGGGTACGACTTATATGAGTTATGTTTAGTTGGTTTTCTTTTGGTATTGGTATAGGTTTGTTTTCTTCTTTTGTTTGGTTTGATGTATGGGGTGATTTATTGGTTATTATGTAAACCCTAAGTGTCCTTTTTTTTTTTCCACGATATTCCTCTGTCATAACTGAAAGTTATTAATAAACTTGGGACGGGACTGCTATGTGGGTGGCTTCCGATTCTTTCCAAAAAAAAAAACTTGTAACTCCGCTCCATTATTAATACCCGACTCAAATTTTTCAGAGAAAGCGGCCTTAATATTACCTGATGAGTCGCGGATGATACCACCACCACCACAAGAACCTGAATTTCCTCTACAAGAGCCAACTATATTTAGCTTCAACCAACCTACTGGAGGCTTTTCCCAGACTACTTTTCGAGGAGTTCTAACCTTCGGTGTTATTGTTTTACTTGAAACTCTTCCAATAATTCTCATCTATAGAAGGCAAAGAACCCTTCACGTCTTCTATAATTTTTGCGAGTCAAAACCTCACAGATAACCAAATTGCATTCCCCAACTCATACTTATCTTCCATGCGGGCTTTACAATGTCGGAGCTATAGTCTTCAAGAAATTATAGTACGTATCAAACCAATGATCATACCTTTTTGGGTTGATTTTTTGGCGCATCTGAACCATCTACTAATTTTCACCTTCCATGGTTCATCATCAAAACTTAGAATTCTTAAGACAGACGCTGCTCTCTTCCATACCATACTTGCGATGGATCCCGTACTCAGAACATGATTGAGACTCATCTTTTTTATCCACGTTGTAGTTGCAATATGAGACTATATCAACTCTCAGTTTCCGCACTCTCTCATATATAGGAAGACATTGGAACATGGCTTTCCACATACACATCGATACTTTCTTATTGAGTAATTTATGCCAGACCCACTCCATCCATTGGTATAGCTCCCCTTTAATTCTTATCACCTTCCAAGCCGAGGCGGTTGAAAATTTTCCATTTGTGAAAGGCTTTGAAATAAACACATCAGGCTCCGATTTGTACTTTATAGATGACAACAAAATCTCATTTGTTTTGGGAACCCCTACCAATTCTTTCAGTATATCAAAATCCCAATTTTCAGACTCCCAACAGTCTTGAATCTTAAACTTAGGATGCTAGACCGTGTAAGAACACTCAGCAAGGGGACCATTGTTTAATCACTTATCAAACCAAAAAGAAACTTTTCCTTCTCTAACCTTCACATAAGCATTCTCATATATCTCTCTCGAAAATGATTTGAACTTTGTAATATTATGGCTAACTCTTGTCATAATTTGAGTAAGGAATTCAAGTAATGGCTAACAAGTAGTTTGCAAATTATATTTTATATATATATATATACACGCACACACACACACATTATATTTGTGATTTTTTTAACTTTTGGTTTGGCTGATTGCAAAAGGATTTTCCTCCCTTGGAGGGAAACACCTTTTGGCTTCTATGTTTGCATCTCTGTTTTATATTACCTTTGGATAGTTTAAGAAATATTTGATAAGGTATGAATCCAAGTCTCTTCTGCGGCATTTATGAAGCTAACTGGAACATAGTTTCAGAAAGAGGAGGCATTTTTAACATGTTCATATATGCACTTGCAATGTCTGCAGTGGATAAAAAGAGGATAGGACCAAACCGTGTCTCATTATTGATGTGTGTCCGATTGGCTAGGTATCATTTTCACTATGTTAATCTAAGCGAGGTCATCAAATGGCAAAGTAAAATATTCTATGGCTAAAAACCTTGCAACATGGCGTCCTTGTGCTTTTAACTGAGAAGTTTTTTCCTATTACTTTCATGCATCTCATTATCTTTGTTGTCTTCTTCAGATTACTGACTTATTGGTTAACATTGGGAAGCATGTTATTCAACCGAAGCTTGAGATACTGACTGTCAAAGAAAGACAAAACCCGTTAAGGAAATACAAGTTGGAAGACAAACAGGTTATTTAAATACAGTTTTTTTATTTTTTAAAATTAAAAATTGACTAAAGACTAGAAAATAACTGGGAAGGAATCATGTCTATTTAAGTAGAATGTTTGCTTTCATTGGTTAGGCGTCTCACTTGTGTGTGGATATTTTTGCAATCATCTTATTTCAAATATCATTTCTCGATTGAAAATGATGACATCATTTACATTTTTTATAGCCTTGCTCTGATGAATTCAACTTATTTTTGTATTTATTCCTTTTGAAGTAGCTCTATCATCTCATAATTGATAATAATAACAACATTCACATTTTTTAGTTGCTCTGTGATTGATTCATTATTGATTTATTTTCGGAAACAGCATTTTTTTTTTTTTACTTAACCATTCAGATGGATGAAATTTGTGCCTTCAATGGCAATGGAAATCAAACTGCCACTTACCAAGATCTTGTCACCATTTTCCATTCTGTCAAACTGATGGAGGGTTGTCTTCTTCTCTTTCCTTCTGTAAATTTCAGTTTCCTCAATTGTCAGAGAACGATGCAATTGTTCGCTACTATGGACTTTTGAGAAGGGGCAGCTGGTGAAAGTCACATATAGTGGTGGAATCCTAGATTCCCTTTCCACTTACCGCTGTGTTACATCATGATTCCCTAAGGTTTATGCACCATACCATGCAATTTGATGCCCATTGAAGACACTGCTAGAAGGACAAAACTATTTTCTTTTACATAAATTTTTAAGCAGGCGTATTTTCATATCTCATCCTGCTTGCAAATGTCATGGCCTCATGAACTGGCCTATCTCATTTGCATTGATGTTTGTTTATAATATACACAGTGCAGGTGTAAATGTCTTGAATGATTTGCACATAGTCTAGCCAAAAAAGGAAGAAAATGAAGTTCTGAGATGCCCATGGTCTTTCCTGCTTAGTTATGCTGCAGTGGTAAGATTTTTATCTGATTTGATCATGGGCTGTTCTTTTAGGTTTCCTTGGAACAAAAAATGGATGTCTTAAGATTGGTGGAATGACTGAGCATTTGCAGCAGCATCATGCGCAGTTTGCTTAACACAGTTGATTTATCTGGCCTAGCGGGCTGGATTGGATTGGGCATATTATTCACCAGCCAGTCAGTTCCCTAGCCTCATCAGAAAATCATTAGAAAAGTAGACTATATAATTAGAGGCATCAAAGATATTGCAACTGTGGACGAGGACAAAATCCAAGGGCCTGTTTGGTTGTAGAAAACAGTAGGTTTTATTTTCTGTATCAATTGATTTTTGGCTATTACAAGATTTATATTAAACATGTGGCAAAAAGAAGGTTTGTTTCGTTGTGGAAAATAGTTTTTATTTAAAACTTTAGATCAATAATTAAAAAAAGATAGAGTGTTTACAATTTCAAAAAATTATAGAAGACATAAAAAAACATAGAAATAATGAGAAGATGTTTCTATTTGCTCCATACAAATTTAGAAATTCGAAATAATGTGACATTTTTTTAAGCAAATAAAATTATTTTCCACAAGGGATTAGGGCCAAAATTTTTTATTTTTTTAAATTTCTAATACAACTGTTGCAAACTGAAAAATAAACTAGCCCAAGCTTTTGTGTGTTTTGTTTTTTTGGTTGATACCTTAGATTCAATAAATGATTTTCTAAAACCAAGAAAAATAAAATTTTAGAGTCTGTTTAGTTGTAGAAAATGGTTTTCATTTTTCATTATAGTTTTTCAAAAAATTACAAAAAGTTAGCTAATTTCTCACTCGTATAATATTTGAATAAAATAAATGAACAATAATAAACAATTTTGGCACTATTTACTTCTGAAAATAGTTCTATTTTTAGTTGTAATCTTCAAATAATTATAAAAATGCCACCTTATCTTTCAAATTTTCAAATTTATATAAAAAAGTTGAGAACATATATTCATTATCTTCCTACATTTCTAACTCTTACTTTACATACGAGCATAAAATTTGATCTTGAATTTTAATTCATGTGAATTGCATATAAAATTTCTTCAAAACTCACACAAATCCAAATTTAAGTTCCAAAATTCATGATTTCAAATATTACCTTATATACAATTTTAAAATTTGGAAAACAAATTATCTAATTTGTAACAATTTTTTAAATTCAAAAATAAAAAAAATATTTATTCACATTTAAACAAAATTTATTTTCTATTTCTTTAATATGAATCTTGAAAATTTTAAACTAAACTAAAATTCTTTATAATTATTTGGAAAAACTAAAAATTTAGAAACATAAAATATGTTTTACAACTAAACATGATCTTAGATGTAACGACCTGGAGAATAATAGTATTTAAATAATAAAAGAAAGGGAAATGGAAATTGGAACAAAAAGAGGCAGTTGACGACATTGCAGCATAATCCTGAGAAATTTTTCAGCTCCTCGTCGACGAACGTAGGAGACTTGTCAACGAGGGTATAAGAGGAGCTCGTTGATGAGGATAGGATTCGTCGACGAGAAGATACCGAGAGAGAGTTTGTGGAAACCTAAAATTTGTTGACAAGGGTTGAAGTTTGTCGATGAATTTTCTATAAGATTAGTCGACGAGATGACGTGGCTCGTCAATGAATTCCGCAGTATAAATAGGGTTAAACGAGAATTTTCAGTCATTTTCCTGCGTCGAATTTCTCTCTCTCTCTCTCCTCATACGGTTTCTCCTCCTTCTCACTAAGATTTTGGGTCGAATTTTTGCTGATTCGACGATCTGAAGCCACCATGACGTTCCTGGGAAAGTTCTCTGCAAGTCTATCGGAGCGGATCGTCGGTGGGGCTGAGTTGGAAACCATCCCAAATCCAGGGTAAGACTTTCTACTCAGTATTTGGTTATTTGACAGTTGTAGAAAGTGTTATACGCGTAAAAATATTGAACTTTAGTTATGAGAAATGTTGTTTTCAGGGTGTTGAGTAGAGAACCCTACGGGCACAGGACAGATTTTCTTAGGGGCTTTTCAAGAATCAGGTAAGGGGATAAACTAAGCTAGTATTTTATGAAAATATGTATATTGTTATAGCATTTGATTTCAAGAAATAAATATATTTATATATGATTTATATTTGAAAAAATACTGTTGAAAATGATGGTATGTTGAATATGCGAAAAACCTGTTACTGTGGTATGAGTAAAAATTGTTATGAAATACTGTTTTTTGGGACTGTGTGAATGATACGAATTTTTATAATGGAAAACCGGCGTATGGGCTGAGATTTTGATATATTTGTCGGCGTACAGGCCGAGTTATGTGTATGATTTGCTAGCGTACGGACTAAGCTATGAATATGTTTGCTGACGTATGGGCTGAGCTATGAAAATGATTTGCCAGCATACGGGCTGTGCTATGATTTGCCGGCATACGGTCCGAGTTATGGTAAAATGTGAAATATCGGCGTATGGGCCGATGAATTTTTATGATATATGTATATATATGCAAAATGATATGATTGATCTGATAATTAATGATATAAGATATCTGTGTATCACAGTTTCAGTATATGTTATATGATATTAGAACTTAGTTGGTTTGGTCTAGGCTAGCACTTGTACGGTACCGTTACTATGTGTCTAAGGTCATTATGATCATGATATTTGTGTTAACACCGCTGTATGGAGTGGTGTGAGATTGGATGGTCGATATGGTTTATAAGAAGTGTGTGAGCGCCCCTGGTGTACGAACCAGGTTTGGCAGACCCATCAGATTTACAGACTGTACTTTTGACTTAGCAGTGGTCGGCCAACCATTGTCAGGTCCCGCCTTCGGGCCACACAACCCAGTCATGTGGGGGTAATACATGACAACAATCAGCTAACCTACTAGGAATGTTTTTGTATTATTATTATATGAGATGAAATATGTTTATGAAAATGCAGTATGTTCTACCATGTTTTGATGATATATATGTTTTCTCAGATTTGACAAAACAGTTACTGAATATGTTCTGTATGGTATATGTATAACACGGATTACTCATGTTATCACACACTGGTATTAGTTTATTTCCCTTACTGAGAGGTGTCTCACCCTAAAATTTATAAACTTTTCAAAAGCCCCAAATAGGAGAGTGGGAAAGGTCCCGCTGATCTAGTGCTGTTTGTCTACCCTTTTTGAAGGGTAAGTTTTAGTAGAGACAGTTGGGTTTTGTGAGAAATGTCCCTAGATCTTGTTTTGGGATGTATATACTGAAATATAGTGGATATAGTGACTCTGGTATTTATGGTAATGCGATGGATGTTTTCATATTTATAATATTATGATTGTATGTTTCTTGCTGCTTAGGCTTCAGTTATGTGTTCTGATGTATCCCTGGTACCCATGGGTTCAGGTGGATTATGATCTTCTGAGTTGAAGGTTTTGATTTTGTATTATAAAAAAAAAAATGTGAAAATTAAGCAGGTCATCACATTAGATGTCCATGTTTTTGAAATTAAAAATGTTATTGCCAAGGTTTAAACTTCGATTTCCAATTATAAAAGTATTATTTGCCTAATGTTGTGATATGTAGCTCACATACTGAGTGGAAAGTATGCATAAAGGGAAAGCATGAAGGAAATCAAGGTGCGCCAGGGCAAACCGTCAACGGTAGCCTTGTAACCGTTGACGGTTTGGGGGCAATATCTGAATGAATTTTCATTCTATTTGAAGCTGTCAACGGTTTGGCTCGGGAATCCAACGCAGATTTCAAATTTGAATGAGGGGACGTTAATTTGGTTGGGGTTTAGAGGGAAAACATCTAGGAACCCTATTTATATATCATTTGTGATGTATTTGGTAGAAGGTTGATGTATTGTTCATGTCCTTTGGACAAGAAGATAATAAATTATTGTCGTTTGCTCTCGTGGACGTAGGCATCGCCGAACCACGTAAATCCTTGTGTTATTGTTGTTGTTGCTTTCATATAATTTTTGTGGTTTGTTTCTATATTTTCATCATAAGTGTTGCGTGTGTTTGATCCGATATTCCGTTGTGCAATTCGTTTTTTTCACAACAAATTGGTATTAGAACATTGTTGTAATGATCTCTAGATCTTTATCTGTGAAATTTGATGTTGTCAAGTTTGATGGAACCAGGAATTTTGGTTTGTGGCAATGAAGGGTGAAGATTTGTTAGTGTAGCAAGATATGGTGAAGGCTTTATACGAAATTCAACTGAAAGCATAAATGAAGCAAGTTGGGATGAAATGGAGGCAAAGGTAGTATCAACCATTCGACTTTGTTTTTTGCTAATGACGTGTTGTATTACGTCATGGATGAGGATTCTACGACAACAGTTTGGCGAGAACTGGAAAGTTGGTATATTTCTAAGTTTTTATCGAACAAATTGTTTCTTAAGCAAAGATTGTATTGGCTTAAGATGGTGGATGATTCGGATTTGAACCAACATATCAACACATTCAATCAAATTATGAGTGATTTGATACGTGTTGATGTAAAGTTCGAGGAGGAAGACAAGGCGTTGATGCTATTAAAATTCCTTACCTACGTCTAACTCGAATGAGAATTTGGTTACCACTCTGACATGGGGCAAAGAAAGCCTGAATTTGGAAGAGGTGACAAATGCATTGCTACGTTTTCATCAAAGAAAAATGGCTAGCGATGAAGTTTCACATGGTGAAGGGCTTGTAGTGAAGAGTAACCGAGAACGTGGGAGACACAAGTCCCGGAGTGGATCTCGGTTGCAGTTCGGGAAAAAGGACATAAGGTGTTTTAGGTGTGGGAAAATTAGGAACATAAGATTGGAATTTTTGGAGTGGAAGAAAGGGAATGCTGAAAATTAGGAGGGTCTGTCAACATCAGAAAATGTAGTGGAAGGAGACTTGGAGAGCAGTGATGGTGAAACATATGCGGTTAGGGCATATGGATGACTACATGTATTCAGATGTTTGGGAACCAGTAAGGACATCACGAGGTAGACATATGTATTTCGCGAGTTTATCACAAAAGACCTTGGTGTATCTCATGCGGCACAAGTCAAAGGTGTTTGCTAGGTTTAACTTGTGGTTGAGGTGGAAAACCAAATCGGGAGAAAGATCCTCAAGTCAGACATTGGGACTGAGTACACTAGTTTTGTTCAAGTAGGTTTTGTGAGTAGGACAAGTTATATGTAGGACTTGCAAGGAACTTCTTGGTGAAATCAGTGAGTATGACGCGTTTCTCATTTAACCGATTGTCAAAGGTTTCATTAGATGGGAGAGTTGCAGAAGAATTGTGGGCAGGTTTTGCAGTAGACTACTCGGGTTTAAGTGGATGTCCACAGGTGCTCATTTCTAGTGAGGTGAGGTCTAGGATTGATTTTATGTTTGGATAGTACATCTTTCTGGGGTATAAGAAAGGTGAGTTCAAGTTGGAGGATCCAATGGAAAACAAGGTGGTGATCAATGGAGACATGATTTTTGGTGAGAAAGTCATGGGACAGTGTACTCAAGTAAAGGAAGAGAAATAGATACCAAAAAACTGCACTAGCAATGAACATGTGATGCAGGTGGACTTACAGACTCAGTGCAGAGATGATATGGTTCTTATTGTAGGGAGTTATAACTTGAGATACTAGTAGGTTAACATGCTATTGGCTAGGAAGGCTTTGACTGAGGCTAATCAGTTGGGAACTCTGTTGAAAAGTTTTGACATGAAGGTTTTGGGTATGACCAAGAAGGCAAGGGTCTTGGTTTGAAGATTCGCAAATACAAAGTTGCAGGGAGATTAGTGTTATCTTAGGATGGCTTTATGGACAGAGTTGCAGGGAGATTGGTGTTATCTTAGGGTGACTTTGTGGACAAAATTGCAGGGAGACTTTGTTTGCCATATCAAGGGGGTTCTGTGGAGAATCAATGTAAAATGTCTACTACTTGATACCCAAGGACGGACGATGATGTGTGGGATATGTCAAAGGTCCCCTATGTTAGTGCAATGAGGTGTTTTGGTTGGCAATTGAGTAGTCCATCAGTTGTGAGGAATATTGATGTAGACTATGTAGGGGGCTTTAATGATAGAAGATTTACAAGAGGTTTTGTGTACACTGTTGTGGGAAGACCTTGCTGGAAGCCTAGGGCGCAGTCTTAGGTTGTTACATCTACAACTAAATCAGAGTTCATGACAGGAGTCGAAACTGCCATAGGTAAGTTCAAGCCTTGCTTGGACTTGATTTTTTTCTTTAGTTACAAGATGGGAGGCTGTCCCTACCTAATGTCCCAAGGTCAAGGGGGAGCAACAGGTTCATGTTTTCAGAGTCTGCTAAAGGGCGTATGTTCGTCAAGGTGAAGATTGTTGTGATATATGACTCGCATACTGAGTGGAAAGCATGCACAAAGGGAAAGCATGAAGGAAATCAATGGGCAATAGGGCAAACCGTCGATAGTAGCCCTGTAACCATTGACGGTTTGGGGTAGTGTAGAGACTTAAACTCGAAATAAACTGGGTTCGTTGACGAAGGAGTCACATTCGTCGACAAAGTCCTTCAGAGCCTCGTCGACGAAATTCAGAGCCTCGTCAACGAGTAAATACCGAGCGGGTCAGAGAAATATCCGGAACATGGGCTCCGCGACAAAAAGATGGCTTCGTCAACGAGCTGTGTAGTAGATTCGTCGATGAAGACGCCGCCTTGTCGACAAGTTGGACTTGGTCAAAGGCCCTATAAATATCCATTTTGGTTGCTTAAAAGCTAAGTTTCTTCCTAAAAACTCTCTCTCTCTCTCTACCAACGAAATTTCTCTCTCTCTCTCTCTACCAACGAAATTTCTCTCTCTCTCTCTCTAAGATTCTTCGCCGTTCGATGCCCGTTTCTAAAAATGAAAGTTCCTGTGCGGATCAGAGAAGGAAGTTCTACAACTTTATCAGATCAGATTGTTATTTTGAGGATTTTCGATTTTTTCCAAAAATCGAGGTAAGAATCTGATTTTAATTTCAATTGAATATTTTGATAGTAGTCGAAATTATAGTAAGATTATATTCTGCGATTTTTAGGTTTTGAGGGTCCAGGGTTGTCGATTTGGATTGTGTTCGTACGAAGTTTTGTTTCGAGTTTAAGGTAAGAGGAATTTGATTATAACAGTTATTTTGAAAAACTAAACCGCTAAAAAGTTAGTTTATACTTATATGTATGATTTAACTGCTTATTTGTTATTCTACCGAGTAGAAATGTCGATTTTACGATTTTTGGTAAAAATAAGGATTTTAGCGTATGATCTCCAAATTTTATGAAAAATACCTATTTGCATTTATACTGTAGTCGGAGATGCTTGAATCCTTTACTTTTACATTTAAGTGATGTTTACCGGATTTTTATCATTTAGCGGATTTTTGGATTAAACTCGTGTGATATATGTTGAAATGGAAATGTATGAATTTTCTATACTATTGATATAGATTATGGGAATGGAGTTCCAATTTGTTATATTGAGTATGTGGAAAATAGAGGCCGGTGATACACCGAACTGTATCATTAAACAAGAAAGGGTAAACTGAGTGGATAGGCACCAGTTTGAACCCAATGTGATTATCTGAAATTGTGAAAATACTGGAATTGCACAGGTTACTATATTTTTCTATAAATTGTATATATGATATTGAAACCACAACTTGATCAAAAGAAGTTGAAAGAAACTTCAGTAAAAGGGGTTGAAAGATACTCCAGTTCGGGGTTGAAATAAACTCCTAGGGTCAGGTACCGATGCTGGCAGTACAGTGCAACCATACATGACAAATCAGTATGGGTACATTAGATGGTCGACTTGTGAGGAGTTAGTAAGCTGCTGGTAAAAATAAACCAGGGGGCGGTCGGATTATAAAAGATGCTCGGCTTTGTCTGCACGAACATGACACTGTCAGAGGCAATCAGTGCACAACCTATGTCACGAGGTAAACAAACAAATTGTTATATAAAGCTGGAGGTGTTCTAATAATCATATGCATAATTTAAATATTTGATGTGTAGATAAATGTTATATGTTACAATATTATAAACAAATGTTTCAAACGTACGAGTTTGTATGAAAATATGCATATATGTAGTCATACAGTGTTGTAACACTCTCTTCCTTACTGAGAGGTGTCTCACCCTATCATACAACCTTTATTTTTAGGTCCATCAGTACGTCGGTCCTAGTAGCTAAAGGGATTGGGGAGATTGTAATTTGGTTTAGCTTACGTAAGCATTCGAACCATGTATTATACTTAGATGAAGGTTCTTTCTAGAGAATTGTAATAATAGGATTTATTCTATGTCTGGATTTATGTACTTGTGGATGTATTAGTAAGCTCTGGTATAAGTCTAGTAGAAATCCCAATGAATGTTTATATTTTTCCGCGACATTTACATTGTAATTATGTATGGTTTACACCCGTAGGTCCTTGTTTAGGGCGGGTTGTCTATGTATTTTGAACAGATATAGGTATTTTGTATGAGTGAGTGACACTTGGGTCTGTATAAAGAGGATTGGGTTGTTATAGTATCTGAATGAATTTTTATTCTGTCTGAAACCATCGACGGTTTCGCTCGGAGAACCCAGCACAGATTTCAAATTCAAACCATTGAAGATTTGGCTTGGGGAACCCAACGTAAATTTCAAATTTATATAAGGGGACGTTAATTTGATTGGAATTTGGAGGGAAAATCTCTGGGAACTCTATTTATATATCATTTGTGATGTATTTGGCAGATGATTGATGTATTGTTCATGTCCTTTAGACAAGGAGATAGTGAATTATTATCGTTTGCTTCAATGGATATAAACATTACCGAACCATGTAATTTCTTGTGTTATTGTTGTTATTGCTTTCATGTATTGGTAAAGTGCCACGTGTGTTTGATCCGATTTTCCACTCTGCAATTTGTTTTTTTCACAACACCTAACATTTTCTTGGCGCTTTAGGATTCCATCTTTAAATCATCTGCTGCCCTTACCGTCGCTTAATGATAAAATGTTAAGGCCAACATGAGTGACTCGTAACTCGAGTGGCTTTGAAAAGATTAGCTGGTGGTTGGGGGCATGAATGCAAGGCCTCTATTGTGACTTCTTTGTTTTTTTGTTTTTTTTTCTTCCGCTGTAATGGTGTCTCAGATTCTTTTTACATTTACAAATCCATAAAAATAAAAAACCCCTTGCCCCTTTATTGTTAATGTTATCATTAATAATAAAATAACTGATTGTGCTTTTTCATAGGTTCAATTTTATTGAGTGATCAGAAATAAATCCTCTACGGTTCTCTACTTCAAATTTTTCAGTTTTTTTTTTTTTTTTTTCACTTTTTTGGTTTTAAGAATTCAAATAAAGTTATAGACTATTGATAAAAAACAGAAAAGTGCAGGCTAGATATAGACCCAAATTTTCATTTTCAATTTCACTTCCACAAAATCATGAAAGAAAAACTAATGTGGATCTTGATATTCTTCAACGATAAACAGTCCTTTAATTTTTGCACACTAACAAATCATAAGATTGCACATCACTTGTGATAGTTTTCTTGTCATGAATAAAAATTTTCCATGCTCTCGAGGTTTCAAAACTTTTCATACATATTTATTCCTCTATATCCCAAAGATAATGCTTGGTTACAGAATGTCTACTCCTAAAGAATACAACAGCTATAATTAAAACTTAAATAAACCATGAAAAAAAACTGTCATGATAAAATAAATGATAATATAAAAAAATTTAGTAATCATTACATTAAATAGACAAAAAATAACTACTCCTAAATTTTATCAGAAAAATGTTTAAGGTGAAAACCCATGCATTGTAGGATATAAATAAACTCAAATGTTGGGATACTAACCTAGACTGATGATAAGCCCACAAATATTGGAGTTGATCAAAAGAAACAAAAACTTTAGCCGAAACCAACAATTTTGAAATTCAAACCTAATTAAAATCAAAATCTTATTCACCGAGTTCATAGTTTGTCAAGTATAGACACGTCTGAAATTGATCCAACTTATTTTCTATGAATTCAATCTGGCATATTAGTAATCACTGGCCAAGCAAAATAAACATGCTAAAGTTACCAAGTTTGACGTCAAGAAGTGTTGGCCCTTCATACAGAAGTAGTACAGACAAGTACGTATTCAATAGTCACTAAGTTTTTTTACAGACTACGCAGGAAATCTTTCAATAGTTGATACATAGCTATACTGACTTCTGTATTACACACGCATGTAAGCAATGTCTCCCATTTTTGTAGAGCTCAACAAGTCCCACTTGGTATTAATTTATAAGCCTCTGAGATCAATACTGCAGAAAGATCCAGTTGGCTGACAATGAAAGAAAACCTTGCATACCAGTACATCTGTGGCATTATATATGAAAACGAATAAATAGGAATAGAGAAGATAAAGGAAGGGATTACCCATTTGCAGTTCTGATTTTGTTTTTCCCTTTTCACCTGGAGGTTCTAACGTCCATAGCTCCAAGATCTGCAGGCTCATTGTTTGATGCATTCTCAGAAGTGTCAATGCTAGGGCTGCTTTTATAACGATCCACATGCTGAGGCTTGATCAGTGTGCAAGGCATTCTGGATGATCCATGAGGAGAGAAATTCTGCTTAGCTTTAGAACTCCTAGGCAAGCAGCCCATTGAACTAACTAAGCCGGGTGTTTTCTGTTCATGTTGAAGCTTAGAAGAAACAGGAGATTCAGTAGTTTCAGGACGTTTTCCAGACAAATCAAAAGGCCTGTGAAAGACCAACTGGGCCACGGTTCGGTCTATGGGATTTGTGTCTGTTTCCATATCAGGCATTGTAGTACATCTGAAATATCATACATTAAATGAAGGGGAAAAAATAAGAAAGAAAGAAGCAAAAAAAAATCTTCCAGTACAACTAGGTTGAAAACTGGAACTGTATTCAAGATGCAACATTTTCATCAATATCTGACAGAAAATCATAATTGGAAAGACAGCATGGGTTGTGTTCAGAAACCCTCATATGATATGTTATAAGTGTTGAACATTTAAGGAAGATTTTGATGCTAACAGAACTTTTTATTAGACTTTAATCTAAGATGATCATCTTCTATTGATTTAGCGTGTGCAATCACACTTTATTTTCCAACCAGTCAACCACTCAAATATAGTCACGTGCTATTTTGTAGTTTTAGGATATATTATGTATATTGATAATATTGTTATATAATCATATATTTTATTTATTATAAATAGATACACATATATCAGTTTATTTCGAGTAACGCTGATTTCTAATCATTAAAAACTGAAACCAAACCAATAACCAGAAAACATAAAGGGTGAACCAAAACAAACCAGAAATAAATGGTTAAATGAAATTTCAGTTTAGGGCTGGATAATTAGTTTGGTTCGTTTTTCAAATATTTTTTTTAACAATCTAGCATTGTGTGCTTTTATGCTTACAATATTTTGAAATTTAAAAAGGGATGGATAGTGACTTCACTGGGTGAAAGGTCCTATTTTATGCTTTACATGGTGTCAAGCTAGAAATTAGCACGTGTCTGTGTACCTGCTTTAAACAGTGGTTGGCTAAGTTGGAAATTGGCACTTGTTTGAGATGGTACTACAATGTTGAAATGATTTTGAAATGGTGTGCCACTTGCATGGCTTTACTTTTGTAAAGTGAATACTTAGAATAAGGAATATGTTCATGACAATTGTGTATATGCATGCATATAAAAGTTAATCTTGAAGTCATGTAGTCCTTATATGAATGAGGGTAGATTGAGGATGCCTGCTGAGCACATGGTTGCTCACTCTATTTCCTTAACCATAATAGGTCATATCTGGATGAGTTTTCCAAAAGGCTTTCTACCTTTATGGACATGTACTACAGGTTTGCATGCATGCGTTGTTTTGTTGTTGAACATATTTGGTCCAAAAAGTCTGTAATAGGACTAGTTTGGCATGTGGGAATGACATTGTACATTAAGTGAGTAAAATCTACTATAAAGATCCTAGCGAATTTAAATCATCTTTCGGTTGCATTGTGGAACACACACACATACACAAACACATAGGTATGTATCTTGCCTCTTAACAATCTTATCACTTGTACTTGAAGGATGCTTTTCGCAAATCTGTTTCTTTCCTAGGCCTAGTGCCTCCATTAGATTTAAGATCTTTAGTTAAGAAAGAGGTACCGATAATTTGAGTTGCATGTGGTTGAGTCACATGTAGGATATGTTTAGGTCGATTTAAGCATGTGCCTTCGTGTGATAAGTATGGTTGGGGCTATTGCTTAGTTAGGATTGTTTGAATTACAAATATTACATACGATCACATGTAATATATAGTGACTGCATTAAATCATTAAATCACTTGGAATTTTTACTACGGAGAATGCAATGAAGGGGTGTTTTCTACATCTCCTGCCCCATTAAAGATAGGGATCAACAAAGCTTCAGGTGAATCTCAGAGTTTAGCAGGAATTTATAGTCTTATTAATTAAACCCTCTCAATTTTGCAGTGAAGGTGAAGAAACTTCATTAAATGCTGAGGATGCCAGAGTACAGAATTATCATCATAGTTTCTTTATTCAAAGATGAGGTTTACCATGGTTGGAATTTGTCAAAAGAGTCGGGATGCTGGCACTACGAATTTTACTGATTTTGAAACAAATTTCAATAAGAAATGTTAAAGCATGATATACATTTTTCGTTCATAACCTAGCAGCTTAAGCTTTTAGGTAAAGAGGTAATCTAACATGGTATCACTGTATCAGAGCATTGATCTCCTTAAAATCTGAGTCATCTGAATTGGTTTTGATACTCTATTTTTTCGTTTTTTTCGTTATCCTCCACTTATCAATCCTCAAATCTTATTTTCTGATTGGTTTGAGAGTTGTTTAAGGACACCCTGCCTATGGGATAGGTTGTGCAGCATCCTTGGCAGGAAGCTGTGTGTCTTCATGGTGATTTGCTGATGTGAACTCGGTTAAACTCTGTTTCTTGTATGCAGCTGCTGCTGTTGTTGTTCCTTTGTCACTCTGTTTGTGGTTTACTGATGATGCTGTTTTGACGATGTGTATTCATGATAGATTTCTTGCAATCTTGTACCAAATTGCTGGTTAATTTTGATTGGTGTTCAAATATTTATTTCCTGTTCTTCTCTGTGTTCATTTCCAGTTGTTGCTAGTCGTAATGCTTGGAGCTGCTGCCAGGTTGTTTATTACATCCCTGCAGTACTTTGCAGTGATCTGCCCTGTTCTTGGTGGCTAAGTAATTTCTCCGAGGACATTGTAAGCTCAGTTCCGTAGTCATAGCTTCCTATTGAAGTTCAGGATTTTCTGGATTTTGGAGAGTTTGAAGCAAGGTTTTAAAACCCAGACTGGTGACCGACCAGGTAAAGTCACTGGGTTAGTCGAACCGGTTAGAACCACTGGTGGTTGAACCGGGTAACATGATATATATTATGTATAATTATGTATACTCATATGTATTATTTATAAATAATATTAGGTTGATGTGATATATATATTTTAAATATATTAGTCAAAATAATCAATTGCAATATACAATTAATTACTAGTAAAAAATTAAATAAATTGTAAAAAAATTTTTTTTTGATAAATTATTGGACCTCATTACTAATTTTAACTATTATTAATACTTGTCAAACAAAAAATTAAAATAAAAAAGAAGATTTTGAATGAACTAAAAATTAATCAAATTTACTTATATTGTTCTGTACAAATACAAGTTGCCTTTCTTTTAATGTATTATTAGAGCTTGGATAATCTTAACTATATAATATATATTTTGTGTGGCGTGTTCAAGCTACAGGAGAAGACAGGCATGGTGGTAACTCACTCTCTTATGGCAAAATAGGTACAAGGTTCAAGATTCTCATCCAAAAACGCATCATTAGTTTTTCATTAAAGACATGGGTTGAATTGCCCACAAACTTGATTAAGGCCGGGTTGCCCGGTTCAATCCTGGTTCTCTTCAAAACCAGGTCTGGAGAGGTAGCTGGACTGGTCTCCTGGATGGCTCAGGTTGAACCGGCGGTCCTGTCTGGGTTTGACAACCATGGTTTGAAGTGTTAAGTTCTGGTTGTTAAGTCCTGAAAGAGCTGTTTGTGTAAGAATGTGCTGCCTGACTACTCAAGCTCCTTCCCTTGGCAAGTCAGCCATGGATACTACCTCTAATTGTATTAAAGGAAATTTTTGGAGGACGAGGAGCTCGTCGTGGCAATTCTCACATCTGCACACATTGTGGCAAGGAAAATCATATCATTAATCGCTGTTGGGATCTCCTTGGGAAACCAGCTTGGGCCAATGTCTCTTGCATTAAGCAATTCTACTATTGACGCTTCAAATGCACCTAGCCACTCCACTGGGGAGTTGAGTATATCACCACTATGTCTCAAGAGGGGTTTAACAATCTTTTTCAATGGTTCAACAACTCCAACCTCGGTATTTTACATCTAGAGCTGTTATGGCCGATTATGAACAACCGAGCTTCTTACCTGTTCATCCTGCTCACCCTGGGTTATAGATTCTAGTGCCTCCTCTCGTATGATAGATAGTCTTGATTTGTTTAAGTCCTTGAACCCTACTACTTTACACTCTCTAGTTACTCTTGTTAATGGTTCGGTTGCACCAGTTTCTAGTTCTGGCAATATTCTCTCAATTCCTTGTATTCTTCTTTCATCTGTATTATATGTGCCTAAATTTCCCCTGAACCTGCTATCAGTTGGTCAATTAACTAAGTCTCATAACTGTTTTCTGACCTTTTTTCCTTCTCATCGTGTTATTCAGGATCTTTGGACAAAGAAGAGGACTGGTGGAGGGCTTGAGAAGGATGTCCTATACTATTTTGATGGGTGTCATGGTGGGTCCAATTCTTGTCATACGACTCCCTTAATTTCTACTGATGGTGTTTCTCTTGATTAGTGGCATGCTTGTTTGGGTCATTCATCCCTTAAAAAATTACAAGAATTTTTTCTCATGTTCAAGTCCGTTTCTCATGTTCTACGTATAAATTAGGAAAACATATCAGGACATCTTTTCCGTCTAGGGTCGAGTCGCATAGTTAACCATTGTTTCTCTTTTTCATTTAGATATTTGGTGGCCATGTAAAGTCAAGAATTTGACAAGCCATCAATATTTTATGTCCATTGTGGATGATTTTTCGTGCATAGTTTGGATCTATTTGTTAAAATATAGGTCTGAATTTTTGAATATATTTACTCAATTCTACTAGGAAATAAAAACTTAGTTTGGCATCGGTATTCAAAAAATATTTTCAATTTGATAATGCACTTGAATTTGTTCAAAATGAGCTTCAGTTTTTTCGCTTGGCCAAAACAATTATTCATCAAACATCATGTATGCATACCCCTTAGCAAAATGGAGTAGCTAAATGAAAAAAATAGACATTTACTTGACATAACATGATCTCTACTCCTTCATATGCATGTTCCTAGAACCTTTAGAACTAATGCTCTTCTTACAACCTAATTTTTGCTCAATAGAATGCCCTCAAGTGTTTTCTAGGGGGACAAATTCCCTTCTCCATCGGGTACCCAGAAAAATCCATGTTCTTTTTTTGTGCCTCATGCGCTTGGGTGCACATGTTTTGTTCATGTTCCACATACTGGTCAGGACAAGTTCTCTCTTTGTGCAATTAAATGTGTCTTCATTGGGTACTCAAGAACTCAAAAAAGATATAGATGTTATGATACCCACACTCGCAGGAAATATGTTAGTGTTGATCTCACCTTTTTTAGGAGACACCTTATTTTTCCAGTGTTGGATCCTCTTTGGATGAATCTATTTTGATTCCATCAACGATTTATGGTCCCCCCCATTTTGTGTTAATCCTCCTATGCCTACCTTTTTCCCTCTTAAGAAATCTCCTTCCTCTCTTCCAAATCCATTAACTTGTTTAGATAAATAATTGAAGGTTTATGAATGATGGAAAAGCAAGCACAGACATCACTACCACCATCTATGCAACTCCTCTACCCATCTCTAGTTCAACTACTGATTTTGGAGATCCATCTTAATGTGACTTGGATTTGCCCATTGCTCACCGAAAAGGTGCTCGGCAATCCTTAGTTGCTTATCCTATTGCTCATTATGTTTTAGTTCTCTACCTTCCTAGTTCTATGCATTCTTTTGCCTTGTCTATTTCCTCAGTTTCTATCCCTTACACGCATGTTGAAGCGTTTTCTAACCCTGGGTGGAAGCATGAAATGGATGCCTTGACAACTCGAGGAGCATGGGACTTGGTGGATTTTCCTCCTGCTAAATAGTTAAACAGGTGTCATTGGGTCTACACCATAAAAAATCTTCCTAATGTCTTTATCGAACAACTTAAGGCTCTGTTGATTGCCGAGGGGTACACCCAAACATATGGTATTAATAATTTTGAGACCTCCTCTTCGGTTGCTCTAAATTCTGTTTGTGCATTGATTTCATTGGCAATTAATTTTGATTGGCCCTTAAGTTGGAAGTGAAGAATGTCTTCTTGTACGAAGATTTGCAAGAGTATACATGGAGCAACTTCATGGGTATGTTGTTTAGGGAGAGAATGGTCTAGCATGTAGATTGCATAAGGCCATTTAGGGTCCTAAACAATCTCCTCAAGCCTAGTTTGACAAATTTAGTGTGAGGGTTTCTACATTTGGCTTCATTTATGCTAATCTGATCATTTGGTTTTTGTCCACAAAATAGAGGTGGGTGTGGTACTTATGTTGATGATATTATCATCACAGGAAGTGACCAAAAATGGGATTGTAGATGTTAAGCAATGGCTTCGAGCCAAATTTCAAATCAAGGATTTGGGTAGTTTGTGTTACTTTCTTGGTATTGAAATTGTACTGTATAGGAAAGGGTTAAGTCCATCTCAACAAAAATATATACCTTGGACTTGCTAAGTGCGACTAATTTTTTAGGAGCTAAACCAACTGATACTCCTATGGATCCTAACATGAAGCAGTCTAGGGATGTTGGATCGGAAGTTGAAGACAAGCGTAAAAGGCAGTTGGTCGACAAGTTGATATACTTTGATTATCACTAGAACTGACATATCTTTTGCAGTAGAGGGGTGAGTCATTTTATGGAAAATCTCAAAAATCCTCATTAGGACATTTTTTGTAGGATTTTGCAGTATCTCAAAGGCTCTCTTGGAAAAGGTTTGATATATAAATGTAATAAAAATAGTGAGATCATGGGATACTTTGATGCACATTAGGCTGGCTCTGTTGATGATCGAAGGTCTACTATTGCCTGTACATTCGTGGGAGGTAATCTTGTTATTAGGTGTAGCAAGAAACAAACTAGTGTAGCAAAATCTAGTGCTGAAGCAGAAACCGAGCTATGGCTCATACTGTGAGTGAGCTTATATGGCCAAGATCTCTTATGTATAAGATGGGGTTTCCAGTAATGAAGCCAATGGATATGTTTGTGATTATCAAGCTTCCATTTATATTGCTAGCAATCTAGTATTCCATAAGACGACATAGCACATTGAAGTTCATTATCATTTTTTTGAGGGATGTTGTACTAAAGCAGGTTACGAGGACTCCTTCAGTGAAATTGACAGATCAGTTAGCTGATGTTTTCACAAAGCCTACCTTGTCTAATGGTTGTAACAAGCTGGGGTTGGGTGATATTTACACACCTCCAGCAGGAGGGGAAGTGTTAGAAGAGAATAGGTTATTTTAGCATTTGGGTTAGGTGAGCTGGGGGTATTTTTGTCCTTAAAATTTTATTATTATTAATATATAAAAGGGCAGACCTGGAACTGTATGCAAGACTCCAGGGAAACTGCCGCTTAGTTCTTTACTCGATTTTTCTCTTCTCCCTCTTCTCTTCTCTCCTTCTCTTCTCTCCATCTCTAACTTTACAACATATTAGATTACCACTTCACTTGAAATCTTAAGCTGTTAGGTTATGGGCCAACAATGTATATCATGCTTTAAAACCCCTACGTGCAGCCCAATAGCACATAGAGAGATAAACAAAGGATAGATAACACCCATTATAGGGAATACAATCATTTTTCAACACCACACAATTAATGCAGGCAACAGGACTAGAACCCAGGACCTCCTGGTGACCAGATCTAAAACCATGTTGTGAAGTTAGAGATGGAGGAGAGAAGAGAAGAGGAGAAGAAGAGAAAAAGAGGAAAGAACAGAGCGGCAGTTTCCCTAGAGTCTTACATACAGCTCCAGGTCTGCCCTCTTATATATTAATAATAATAAAAGTTTTAAGGACAAAAATACCCCCACTCACACAACCTAACTGCTGAAATAACCTATCATCTTCTAAAAAGAAATATCTGCAAAAGGCATTTCAGGAGCCAAGTTATAGGAATTCATGCAATTGACCCAAAGAAACCTGTTCGTTAGCCAATATGAAAGCAAATCAGGAGAGTTACCATAGCACAAAAGTTGAAAGTCGAGAATTTGAAAGGGAACTGAAACCTAGTATTAGGTCTAAACTTGTGGCTCTATGAAACGAGAGTTTTGCAGAGAATAGTAGAAAGGGCTGCTTTGGCAGAACTAAACAATGAAGATACTTAGAAACAGAAGGATAAATGATCATCTAGCAAAGTAGAGTTATCTTGAAAGAAGTAGAAAATTTCTTTGGCTGTACAACAAAGTTCTTAAATTGGTGGTCGATTATGTAAGGTCTTAAAGTGTTATGGGGATGAACAAGATGGGCAGATAAGGAGGGAATGTCCTCAGTCCAAAATTTCCAATTATACAACAAAGACAGCAGCAAACAACAACTCAATTTCCTGGTTCTTGACCCTGATCTTTTCTTCACCAGGTTTGAGTTTTCCTCAATCATTAGTGCAACCAACTCAATTGAATGCTCTTGGTTCATTTAAGGATGAACTTTCATATAAGGGGAAGTACTTGGGGAAGAAGGTGCATCCAGAGTTCATACCATTATACCATCCCAACCTAGACATTTGATTAGAGAAGATGAGGAAGCGAGTAACGCTATGGTAGAAAGTATGATTCTTTTACAGAATACTGAGGCAAGAGTCTTACTAGATCCTGATTCTATCTACTCATACATCTCCGCATCCTTCTCTAAAATGTTAAATTTAGAATCTGAACATTTGCGCAGTAATTCATGCGTTGCTTCCCTTGTGGGGAAAACTATCAACGCAAACAACATATGCTAGAATGACATTTTACATATTTTTGAACATAGCTTCTCAATTGACTTATTATTATTCATGGATATTGTGATTGTGATGTAACCTTGGGAATGGAGTGATTAACTATTATCATTCATTCATTGATTGTTTTCAAAAGAAAGTAGTGCTTTTGAGGTCCATCAAAATCTTTCTATGGAGGCAAACTATGAAGTTATCATGTTTAATATCAAGGTTACCAAAAAAAAAATGAATTTTTTCAAATTCTTGGGGCTTGTAGTAGCAATGTGAGAAAGGATGCAAATGGAGGAGAACCAGACTACATTGCCAATAATGGATGAATTTCTAAATGTTTTCCCAAGATATTTGCTAGGGTTACCTCTAAACGAGAGAAGAGTTTAAAATTTATTCAATACAAGGTACTAAACCAATACCAATTGCTCCATGTAGAATGACTTCATTTGATATAAAAGAACTTAAGGTACATCACGACTAGGGATTCATTCGACTACTATATCACTATTACCATAGGTTACACCTACACTATCTGCTAAAAACAAGATGGGTGTTAAAAAATGTCTATTGGTTACAAGAAGTTGAATCAGGTTGCCATCAAGAATTGACCAATTGGCAGGATCTCAGTATTTTACAAAAAACTAGAGATCGGGTTATCATCAATTGAGGATTCGGGAATAAGATATTTCAAAGACTGCATTTCATACATGCTATGACTTATGAATTTCTTGTTTTACCATTTGAGATATCTAGGGGACCTGCAATGTTTATGGATATAATAAATCAAGTTTTCAACCTCTGATGAGTTTATCATAGTGTTTTTCGAAGATATTTTGATATATTCAAAAACTTGGAAAGAGCATGTGCAATACTTACGACTAGCTTTACAAACATTACGAGAACATCATTATATGCTAAATGGGAGAAATGTCAGTCTTGGACAACTAGTGTAAATTTTTTGCATCATGCCATACCAAAAATGGATTATTTGTTGAGTGTTGACCCTTCTAAAGTTAAGGCTGTATTAAGTTTAGAAAATCCTAAAAAATGTGGCCAAAAAATTCATCATTTTGTGGCATTGTGCAGAGTTTTCTCAAAGTAGTCAACCCACTAAGTTAGCAAGGAAGGGAAAAAGATTTAAATGGAGTGAAGAATGTGAAGCAGTGTTTCAAGAACTAAAACATGACAATTGCTCCAATATTAATTCTTTCTAATAGTGAGGCAAGGACTTCAATTTCGATTGACACGTTGAAATTTCAACCAAAATTTTGAAATTTTGGTAAATTTCGATAAATTCAGCATAGTAGCTTGAATTTTGAAGAAAAAGTTGGAACTATTTTTATATCCCTCAACTAGCAAGTATTGTAGCACCAAATCATTTGTCTCTCCCCAACCGCAGCAGGTGGCAAACAAGAGGATGGGGGGTTCATGCTCCGTGCCTCCTTGTGTTACTGTGCAACACTAGCACTAATTAAAATCATTACCCCTTCCATTATTCACTTACCAACCTTATAGAAAGGGTAACTTGTTACTTATTAGTTAAGAAATTATTATAAGTTTATAACAATTCCCACCATATGTAAATAAATATATTATCATCATTATTATTATGTAATTAAAATGCTAATCCCTCTTTATTATTTTGTCCCTCCCAATTCCCAATTAGTAATTGTATCATCATCATTATTATTATGTAATTAAAATGTTCCCCTCCCCTCTTCCTTTATTATTTTGTCCCTCCCAATTCCCAATTACCCCCTTATCCAACTTACCACTTACCCCATTATTTAGCAGTTTTAATAATACACTTATAAATGTTAAAAATTATGGTTACATAAACTGCAATGGTAATTGGTAATGCTATACATTTATTTATTGAAAAATAAAATAAAATATATTTTAATTTTTGAATAAACTACATCATAAAAATAATATTAAATATTTTAAGAACTATTATTGTAATTTAGCAAATTTTTTTATAAATTGCATCACCACAAAATCCTAAAGATATAATAGAAGAGATTATTTAAGCCACCTAAAAACTCCATGTCGTATTAAATATATGATACTTTTTTTGTAATTTACATATTTAAAATGATGATTTTGTAAGCTTAAATCACTAAATGAATGACTCATATAATCAAAACCGAAATAGAAATTTGCACGAATTTAGACATCAAATTTCCATCAAGATTGAAACTTTTTAAGTCCTGGGAGTGAGGATCCTTGTGTAGTGAACATGCATGCTCTACTTTAAATTGGCTAGTATTCCTCTACATACATTTATTGTCTACTTTGATAATAAGCACACAAATACCCTATGCCTCTTGAAGACGACTCCTCAAGCTGAAGTTGTATAAATATCACCGAACCCCAACTTGTTCGACAATTAGACAAGGCAGGCTTAAATAAGGCCTCTTGTAAACAATCTCGTAGTTCATAGATGACTTCACAAATGGGGCATTCACAGCCTTTTTCATCACGTCATTCCTCAAAAAGTTACAATCAACTTCAAAGTGCTTTGTTCTCTCGTGGAACATAGGATTTTTGGCTATGCATGCAACAACTTGATTATAAAAAAACATATCCATAATGTAACTTCCTAAACACGATGAACTCTTTCGCCATTTTGTTTCACCCCATGCCATCTTCCAAAACTTGTCTTCGCCTCTGATAATCTTTTGTCTTTTTTGGTCCTCTCGTCTCTTGCTTGATATTTCTTAAACCTTTTGACCATTATTCTTGAGTTTTCTACCCTTTTCCTTTTCATTCAAACTTTTTCAACCTTTTTCCTTATTTTAATACGTAGAGTAGAAACTGAGGTTATCATGGTTTTTCACTCTTCTTTCAAGGTGGAAAGAAAATTTTAAATTTTGATAGATTGGAGAATGATTCTATTAGTATATTCTAAGTTTGTGGGTAGCTGATTAACTTTTTTTGGTGCTGAAAATTTTTCAGTGGTTTTTCACTCCAATTAAGGATTTTTGGTCAGAGATTTGTTGTTTGGGTAAGCATATTGGTGGTTTGCATCTTGGAGTGGAAGGAAGTTCAAAAAAATTTACAGAGAAGGTATTTCATGGTAGCTCTCTTGTTGGAAGCTCTTCTGTGCTTTGAAGGTTTTTGTTGATCGTGGAGAGAGATTTTTGAAGGATTCAGGATTGATATTTTGTTCCGCTGATTGTCGTTCAACAAATATGTGAAGGATCAAGGAAAATGGGAGTGTTATGGCACTGAGAAGGCCAAATACTTCCTTTGCCAAAGCGCTTCGATCTGCTCCAAAAGAAGGATGCCATAGTGATCGGCAAGGGTGTATTTGAAATTGCAAGTACCAGAATGCAAATAATCTATGGTCTTCTTTGATAGCTTGCAAGGATTTGATTCAAAATTGCAGGTGCCAGATTGTGAATAATTTGGGATCATCTTCAATGGGAGGCGAGGGTTCGTTTGTAAATTGTTATCAAGGGTTTCTAGAGATTTTGTTTGTTTGTTGAGTAAAATGGTGGAAGGGGGAGGTTTTCAGGATAGGGTTGGGTTTTTAAATTTTAAACCAGTTCGGAAGTTAGATCCTACTTTTTACCGTAATGGGCCTAATGCTATTGGGCCTAATGAAGTTAAGAAGGCGGATGTGGTAAATCAGTTTGAGCCGAGTGCCATTAAAAAATGGAGTAGTAAAATTTGGCCTGTGGTTGAAAAAAAAAAGAACTCTTGATGGAGCTACTGGGATTAGTGAAGACCAAGTGGCAGAACATATTGAATCAGGCAAGGTTCATTCTATTGCTTAAACAGACAGCAGCTCTTTGACAAAAGAAGTGACTGCTGTATAAGAAAGCAGTAAGGCTGGAAATGATGATTTACGAGGGACTGTTTAAGTTGATACTCAAAGGGGCAATGAAGGATTTGTTGGAGAAAAAAATTATGCAATCTAATAATTCATGGATGATTATTCCTGTGCAAAAAGGCATTTCTTTGGATGGTTCTAAGAAACAAAATGATGAGCAGCATAAAATTTTATTGTTGAAAGAGGATGAGGTTGGAAAGAAAAGCTTTTATGATTGTGATGAATGATGATGATTTGAAGAGCTTATGTGAGTCTAATAAAGATTTATTGTGGGATCAGTGGATTGCAAAACAAAGGATAGGCAATGGTTTTTTGGATTATTCACCAGATATGTCACAACGTGAGATACCATCTGTCATTCCTAAGGTACCATCTGACAAATTCAATGTACTTACGTGATTGTTTCTTATGTGGACAGCATGAGGTGGGGGATGGAGCTTCTAAGGGACCTCTAAAGATGCTCAGGTTAGTGTTGACCATTTGAAGAGCATAAATAATCTTATAGAAAATTTTGTTCGAATAGGGAGTTTTGGCTTTTGTTTCTTCTAGTGATTGTCTTCCTGTTCAAATTGTTAATGAGTTTGCTGTAGTAGTTGAGAGTGGTAAGACTAAGAATGACCTTTCAATGAAGATCAAGGGTCCCACTTCCCAAGGAGGTATATTACCCATTTCTTGTTTTCTAAATTCTACTCTCAATTCTTTGTCCCAAAAGGATACATTTTACCAGGGAGGGGTTGTGATCACTAACTCAGTAGGGGATGAGAGAACCAGAATCCTCAAAAGCTCCTAGAGGGGATGTGAATTAAGATGGTCAACTCTTTAGGAAAAGAAATGAAAGTAGTAGTATCTTCTAAGACCTATGGGGTTGAGAAAAAAAAAAGATGCAAACGAATTAATCAAGTTATCTACATTGTTGAATTATGGAGAGAGTTGGGGTAGAGGTGTTTGGCGCCAGGGGGGGTGGGTGAAGGAACTGGCTTAGTTATAAAGACATTTGTTGTAATGTTAGGGGGTTATGGGTAGAAAGAGGGGCTTTATTAGGTATATTCTGAATATGAGTTCTCTAGATATGTTATTATTCAATAAACTAAACTTGAGAGCGTGGATGGTGGTGTAATTCGTAGTACTTGAGAGGGTATGTTTAAGGAGTGGGAGGTTCTTTCTTGTTGGGGCAGCTGGGGATATCCTCATTTTGTGGGACACTTGTTCAACTATTAGTTCGGTTTGTCTATTCTGTTGAAAGTCGAAAGGTAGGGGTTGGTGGTGGCTCTTGTTGGTTCATGGCCCTTCTAGACATACTCTTAGGTCTTATTTTTGGTAGGATTTATATGCTGTGTATGGTTTTTGTTATCCTAGGTTGGTTTTAATGGTGATTTATTATGGGAAAGAAAAGGGTGGTTTACTTCAAGCATAAATCATTTTTATAGTTTTATTAGAGATCGTGGATTGAGGGATCTCCTTTGGATAATGCTTTATTTTCCTGGTTAGTGGGGGTAAGAGGTTGCTAATCAATAGTTTCTTGCTTTCTAGTGAGTGGATGAGTTTCCTAATGTTCCTCAAAGAGTTTTATCTAGGCCAATTTCAGATCATTTCCCTATTAATTTAGAAATCAGAATCTAGTAAGTTCAGTTGGCAGCAAACTCTATTTATATCTAAAAATATGTGGCTCATTCATAAGTCTTTCCAATCTTTGGTTACGAATGTTTGGATTGAGAATGTTGAGAAGGTTTGTGAAGGCAGGTTTAAGAAAAAATCGAAGTGTCTTAAAGAAGAGTTGAAATTTTGGAATATTACTTTTAGGGATTTAGAAAGACAACATTTCAGGTTGAGACTGGTGGGGGGGGGGGGGGGGAATATGATTACTGTTAGAAGACAATATGTTATTTTAATAATTACTTCGTGTTAATGGCATTTACTTTTGTATTTCAGACTTTATTATTATTAATATTATATAAGAGGGCAGACCTAGAGATGAATGTAGACTCTAGGAAACTGCTGCTCAGTTTTTTCCTCTCCTTTTCTCTTCTCCTCCTCTTCTCTTTTCTCCTTCTCTTCTTCTCTCCTCCATCTCTAACTTTACAACATGATATTGAAGCTGGTTACCAGGAGTCTAAGGTTTTAGTCTTGTTGCCTACATTTATTTTGTGGAATTAAAAAAAAAAAAAAAACTATGGTATTATCATGGGTGTTATTTATTTCATGTTTATCTCTCCATGTTCTATTGGGCTGCACATGCAAGGGAGTGTTAAAGCTTGATATACATTGTTGGCCCACAAGCTAACAACATAAGCTTTTAGGTAAACTAGCAATCTAACATGGCAATTAAATTTTGTTTGTGTATTAATCTCATTGGTAGTTAATTTTGATAGGCCCTTATATTAAAATGCCTTCTTGTATGGAGGTTTGCAAGAGGAGGTATACATGGAGCAACCTCCAAGGTATGTTGCTCAAGGGAGGGGGTGGTAAAGTATGCACTTTGCGTACGCCCATTTATGGTCTTAAACAATCTCCTTGAGCTTGGTTTGATAAATTTAGTGTTGTAGTCTCCTCAGTTAGGTTTACCCAATGCTACTTTGATCATTCAATTTTTGTCTGTAAAATAGAGACAGGTTTGGTCTTTCTAGTAGTTCATGTTGATGATATCATCATCACTAGTAGCGATCATAATGGGGATTGCAGATGTTAAGCAGTGGCTTCAAGCGAAATTTCAAATCAAGGACTTGGGTATTATGCATTACTTTCTTGGTATTGAGATTGTACGGTGTAGGGTTGAACTATCTTAGTGAAAATATACATTGTATTTGTTGAGTGAGACTGGCTTGTTGGGACCTAAACTAGTTGATACTCTTATGGATTCCAATTTGAAGTTTTCTAGGGATGTTGGATTGGACTTTGAAGACAAACATCAATGTAGGCAGTTGGTTGGTAAGTTGATCTACTTGATTGTCACCAGACCTAATATATCTTGTGCAGCAGGGGTAGTGAGTCAGTTTATGGAAAATCTCGAACAACCATGTTGGGACGCTGTTTGTAGGATTTTGCAATATCTTACACTCTTCCGGCAAAGGTTTGATATATAAATATAATATAAATTGTGAGACTGTGGAATACTCTAATGCAAATTGTGTTGGACCTGTTGATGATCGAAAGTATGCAACTAGATATTGTACATTTGTTGGAGGTAATCTTGTTACTTGGAATAGCAAGAAACAAACTATTGAAGCAACATTTAGCACAAAAGAGGAATATCAAGCTATGGCTCATACTGTGAGTAAGCTTATGTGGCTAAAGTCCATATGTCTGAAATAGGATTGTTGGTAACGAAGCCAATAGATGTGTTTTGTGATAATCAAGCTACCATTTATATTGTTAGAAATCCAATGTTTCATAAGAAGACAAAGCATATAAAAGTTGACTGTCGTTTTGAGAGGGATGTTGTGTTCAACAAGGTCGTGAGAACTCCCTTTATAAAATATGTCCATCAGTTAGGTGATGTTTTTACAAAGTCTTATTCAAGGTATTAAATTTCGATTTTGACTCAAATTTCGAAGCTCTAAAAGTACGAAAATTTCGACGGATATTTCGATTTCGATTTGGCAAAATAATGGAAATTAGTAGTGAAGCATGGAATTCTTTGTGAAACTTTAGAAGTGGTTAACAAACATAATAATATAAGTTTTAGGACTAATATATTACAAATTAAATATATCTATGTTTTGTATGAGGTGGAAAAGTTGTAAAATAGTATGTGTATTAAACATATTTGTAAGATAATATACATTAAACATATTCAGTTAATACAAATGAAATTCATAATTCATTTAAATATTATTTATTATACAAATAATGATAATTTAGACATGAATGGTTAAATAAAATGTTACCATAAGTTTATTTTTTCATATAATTTCGAAGGCACTTGTAATAATCTTTAGTTTCGATAAAATAAATAAATTAAATTAAGATAGAAATTTCAATTCCTTAAATTTCTCGTTTTTGACAAAATTTTAGTGTATAGTTAAAATTTTGACAAGTTTCGCTAAAATTTCAAGATTTCGATAAATTTCGGATGATTCGTTGAGATTTCGACGGAAATTATGCAATACAGAAATCGATTGCCATTTCAATTTCGGGGGTGACAGAAATCGGAAATTTCGACAATTTCGTGGAAATTTAAGACCATGCCTTATTTAAGCTTGCCTTGTCTAATGTTTGTTACAAGCTGGGGTTAGGTGATATTTATACACCTCTAGCTTGAAGGGGAGTGTTAGAAGAGAATATGTTATTTTAATAATTAGGTTGTGTTAATGGAGGTACTTTTGTCCTTAAGATTTTATTATTATTAATAATATAAAAAATGCGGACCTGGACCTGTACAAACTCTAGGAAACTGTCACCATGGTCTTAAATTTCCACGAAATTGTCGAAATTTCCGATTTCCGTCACCCTCGAAATCGAAATGGCAATCGATTTCCGTCTTGCATAATTTCTGTCGAAATCTCAACGAATCATTCAAAATTTATCAAAACCTCGAAATTTTAACAAAATTTGTCAAAATTTTAACTATGCAATGAAATTTTGTCGAAATTCAAACGAGAGATTCAAGAGTGAAGTGAAATTTCTCTTTTAATTTATTTTTTTGAAACAAAAGGTTATCACAAGTGCTTTTGAAATTATATGAAAAAATAAACTTATAGTAATATTTTATTTAACCATTCATGTCTAAATTATCAATATTTGTATAATAAATAATTTTTAAATGATTTATGAATTTCATTTGCATTAAGTGAATATGTTTAATGTACATTATCTTACAAGCATGTTTGATACACATACTATTTTACGACTTTTCCACTTCATACAAAACATAGATGTATTTAATTTGTAATATATTAGTGTTAAAACTTATATTATTATGTTTGTTAACCATATCTAAAGTTTAACAAATAATTTCATGCTTTACTACTAGTTTCTGTTATTTTTTCAAATTGAAATCGAAATCGAAATTTCCATACTTTTGGAGCTTCGAAATTTGAGTCGAAATTGAAATTTAAGACCTTGATTGTCACTTAGTTTTTTCTTCTCTTTTTATCTTCTTATCTTCTCTTCTTTCCTCTCCTCCATCTCTAACTTTACAACAATTATAGGATTGGAACTAAAGGGAGGAGAGGTTACTACTGATTCTTCTTTGATTACTAAGGAGATAACAATTCTTTTTGCTAATTTGTTTAGTGAGGAGGATGTTTGTTGGCATATGTATAAGAGGTGAATTAGATTCCTCTTTGTAGTCATCATATGAGGTGGTTGGAACGGCCTATTGAGGAAAATGAAGTTAAAGCTATTGTGTTTAAGATGCAGACAGATGAGGCTTCTGGTTTGGATGGGTTTAGTATGGCTTTGTGCCAATATTGTTAGGATATTGTTAGAGAGGATTTAATAAAAACCTTCAATGAGATATTTTTTAATGGGTTTTTGAGTGAAAGCATTAATGCAATTCCATCACTCTGGTACCTTAGAAGATAAGAAGAGTAGGTCTGTTAAACTTGCAGATTTTTGGCCTATCAGTTTAGTGATTAGTGTGTATATATCCTCGCTAAGGTTTTAGTTGAGAGACTGAGTTTGTCATAAGGGATACTATTTTGGAGGCTCAAAATGCTTTTGTGGGGAGTAGGAAGATTTTGGATGCTATATTAGTAGCAAATGAGGTTGTTAAGGGCAGATTTTGGTCGCTATTTTAGTAGCAAATGAGGTTATTGATGATGTTTGTAGAAGGAGAAATGAAGGGGTGGTTTTTAAGGTAGATATTGAAAAGTCTTATGATCAACTTAGTTTGAATTTTCTTGATAAAATCTTTTTAAGAAAAGGATTAGGTCAAAGATGGCAATCTTGAATGAGGACTGTTTATCTAATGCTTCTTTGTTTGTTATTATTAATGGACAGCCTAAATCTTGGTTATGGGCTTCAAGAAGGGTTAGAGAAGGAAATCCTCTTTCTCCATTTTTATTTGTTCTTACGGAAGTTGTTTCTTTTCCTTTCGGCAGTCATAGCCTCTAAAACCTAGGCCTCACTGCCTTAACTCTGTTCAGCCTCCATTATGTCTGAAATTTTTGAAACTTCCACCATGGCTAGACCTGAATCTGTGGTCAACACCAATTGAAACCAAGGTAGCCCATACCGAACCCCATTCAGTCCAAATCACAAATATCCGTCTCAATGAAGCCAACTTCTTGAGATGTTCTCAGTCGGATCGAATGTATATCCGCGGGAGGTATAAGATTGGGTACCTTATTGGTGAAACCAAGGCCCCTGACAGAGCAGACCCATCATATGCTATATGGGATGTTGAAAGTTCCATGATTATGGTTTGGCTTGTGAATGCAATGGATGAAGATATTAGTGCTAATTACATGTGCTATCCTACTACAAAAGAACTCTGGGATAATGTTATGGAAATTATTCCTAGATTTATGAATTGCAGCAAAAAATTGGCAAGACCCAACAAGGGGAAGATAGCGTGACCAAGTATTTCAATGTCCTTAAGGGACTGTGGCAGGACTTGGATCTATTCAATGATTATGAATGGAAGAGCCCTGATGATTGCAATTACAACAAGAAGATGGTGGAAAATACAAGAATTTTTAAATTCTTGGCTGGACTCAATGATGAGTTTGATGAGGTCAGAGGGAGGATTCTTCGTAGACAGCCTCTGCCTCCAATCAGAGAGGTATTTTCTGAAGTGAGACGTGAAGATTGACATCGGAATGTTATGCTAAAGAAAAAAAGGGGCAGATGGAACAGTTGAGAACTCGACTTTGGTTGCTGCTAATCCTACTGTTTTGGTTACAGCTAATGCCTCTGTACACAGTCATATCCCAATCAAAAATCTCGAGTATGGTGTGACTATTGTAATAAGCCACACCATACCCGAGAAACCAGCTGGAAACTACATGGAAAACCAGCAAATTGGAAGAGCAGCAAACCTGGACCCGGAAACAACCAAGTGATTCCTAAAGCAAATGAAGCCTAGACCAATGTTCTAAGTTCAGAGCAGATGGATCAAGTTCTTTAACTGCTGAAATTCAATTTAATATCCGGTACTTGTATTGGTTCCTTGGCCCAAACAGGTACTATGTCAAGTGCCTATTTCAGCTCTTTAGCCTTTGCACCATGGATTATTGATTTAGGCGCATCCGACCATATGACTAGTATATCTCAATTGTTTCAATCTTATTATCCTTGTCCGGGTAATAAAAAGGTGAGGATTGCAGATGGGAGTCTTTCATCCATTACAGGAGCAGGTTAAATTAGAATTTCCGAGAAAATTGAATTAAAAATTTTCCTTCATGTTCCTAAACTTACTTGCAATCTTCAGGCTGTTAGTAGATTATCCCATGATTCTAACTGTCGTATCATATTCTTTGATTCTCACTGTGAAGTTCAAGACCAAAACTCGGGGGCGATGATTGGCAGTACTAGGATGATCGATGGCCTTTATTATTTGGATGATACCCTATTCAGCAATAAACAAGCTCAGGGTTTGAGTGGTAGTACTAGTTCAATCCCTGTGCGTGATCAAATAATGTTATGGCATCTTAGATTAGGGTATCCTAGTTTTTCTAATTTAAAATATTTGTTGCCTAATCTGTTCAAAAATTTGAATTGTACTACTCTTCATTGTCACATGTGTCATTTATCAAAAAATCATCGAGTTCCTTATATATATCAAAAGGCTACCGTGCATCAAAACATTTTTATTTGATTCATAGTGATGTTTGGGGTCCCTCTAAGGTTATTACCTTATGTGGGAAAAAATGGTCTGTGACTTTTATAGATGATTATACTCGGATTTGTTAGGTATATTTGATGAATATGAAGTTGAAATATTATTCAAGAATTTCATAGTATGATCAAAAATCAATTTCCCACAAAAATAAGCATGCTTCGTACGGATAACGGTACAAAATATTTCAACCAAGTTTTGGGGAATTTTTTGAAAAAAATACGGATTCAACATCAATCCACTTGTCGTAACACCCCACAACAAAATGGCATCGCTGAAAGAAAAAATCGTCATTTACTTGAGGTTGCGCGGGCTATAATGTTTTCAATGCATATTCTAAAATATATGTGGGGGGATGCTATTCTAACTGCTTGTTACCTTATTAATAGAATGCCTACCCGTGTGCTGCAGCATATCACTCCTTTGGCATGCCTAAAAAAATCCTTTCCTGATAACAAGATAATTTCTGATCTGCCTCTAAAAGTATTTGGATGCACTGTTTTTGTTCATATTCCAGCTCACCTTAGATCTAAACTTGATCCTAGGGCTGAAAAAAGTGTGTTTCTTGGATATGCTCCCAATAAGAGAGGTGTTAAATGTTTGAATCCAAAAACAAAAAAAAAATTCACATCAGTATGGATGTCGTTTTTATTGAAAATGAGTCTTACTTTAACCAAACTTATCTTTAGAGGGAGAAAGAGAGTAGTGAAGATCATTTTTGGCAAGCTTCTATACCAATGCCTAATGTTTTCCTTGACATTGACATCCCTCTACAAAACATTCAAGGAACTAAAATTTTAAATAGTGAAAAAAATGGAAATCCCAATCTGCCTGTATAAAGCATAAGGGAATCACAAACAGGGGGAGAATTGCTACAGAATAATCCCTCTTCTGAGCTTCATGTTTATACTAAAGGCAGGTATCATTCTAATCCACAATTTTAGAGCAGAATCAATCATCACCTCCAAAAACTGGTCATTAGGAAATCCGGTAATCCTTCTACTACACTTCCAGTTTATCAATCTACTGACGTTGATGTACCTATAGCCATTAGAAAAGGAGTTAGAACCTGTACCACACACCCCATTGCCAAATATTCATCATACCATAGACTCTCTCATAATCATAAGGCTTTTACATCCAATATTTCTCACCTATTTGTTCCAAGGACCATTCATGAATCTATGGATCATCCGGATTGGAAATTAGCAGTTCTAGAAGAGATGAATGCACTACGGAACAATAGTACTTGGGAAATTGTTGATTTACCAAAGGAAAAGAAAACTGTAGGTTGCAAGTAGGTGTTTACAATTAAATGCAAGGCTGATGGCAATATAGAGAGATCAACAAAGTATGAACGACATCTAAGAGATGACGATTCTTACGCTCAATGACTCCATTTTGTTGAGGGGTACAAGGAGAAGAATGCTTGGAAATGATCCTCTTTTGTTGAAGAAAAGTCTGAAAATAATGAGACATGTACCCCCCCCCTGAGTTAGAGCGTAAAGTTTTGAAACAAGTACTGAACTGTGTCTCAACAAACGCAACAAATTTTTGAAAGATAAAAAACACGTCAACTTTAGAGTGGAGAAAATATATCCAAGTGAATCGACTATAATCATCAATAAGTGTGACAAAATAACGATACTGACCATTAGAAATAACAGGACTCACATCCCAAACATTAGTATGCACAGTATGAAAGCAATTACAAGCACGACTACCATGCACAGGAAAAGGTAAAGTTTTTACTTTTACCAAGACGACAAGTAGCACAATCAAAAGATACAGGAGAAGAATAAAAGGAATCTTTATTGCCCAAAAAACCACGTTTCATAGCATGGGCCAAGACAACTGAATTAGGATGACCCAATTTCTTATGCCAGACTTCATTATTATTGGCAGTAGCCGTACAAGCAAGAGAAACAAAATTAGGAATAGAAAACTGTAAAGGAAAAAAACGACCTACTTTAGGCCCCTTCGCAATCACCATCCTTGACACCTAATCTTGCACAAGCCAAACACCACAAGAAAAATGAACATCACAGTTATTATCTACCAATTGTCCAACATAAATTAAATTGATAGACAATCTAGGAGAGACAAAAACATCGCAAAATGAAGAGCCCAAATTACCAACAGTAGTAATTGGAAGAGTACTGCCATTAGCAATCTGAATATTTTGTGTGCCTCTATACTTACGAACACCATGGAGATCCGTCATATTACTAGTCATATGATTAGAAGTGCCCGAATCAACAATCCAAGAAGTTGAGTTAGTAGTCGTAATGCCATAAAAGCATACACAATCATCTGCTAGACCATTGCAGAGCTTACAGTGGGTGACGTAGAAGAAGAAGAAGAGGACTAAACAGCAGCCCAAAAAGCTTGGGATTGGCGATTTTAAGGCTACACTCGACAACCTTTGATGATTTGGCCTTCTTTCTTGCAGTAATTACAAACTTTCTTAGGACAATTACAAGCAATATGACCAGACTCCTTGCAATTGAAACACTGCAACTTGTTCCTCCCTCTCCCTTGTGCTGCATATGCTACATTCACAACCTCAGAAAATGACTTATCAGAAGTCATACCCATCTGAGTGGATAACCGTTGTTCTTCACGCAATAAATCTCCCAAACAAATATCCAAGGAAGGAACCAGATTATGATTCAATAAATTAGCTTGAACAGGCTCAAATTCAAGTTGAGGTTTCATCAAAAAATGATCATGTTGACTCTCAACATGAATCGCTTGAAGAGTCACAAGTGCCATAAGGGGAACCTTAGCATGAACAATAGCAGAATACTCGTTCCAAAGATTAATAAAACTAGAATAAAATTGTTCAATAGGTAAATTACCTTGACTATAATTACTAATTTCCAACTCCAAGTGAAACTTCTGAGCACTGTGATCTTGGTGGTAAATACGGTGGAGATAATCCCACATAGCCTGAGCCGTAGTAAAACAACGAAGATTGGTCACAAGGTGAGACTCAATCATCCCCAACAGCCAGGAGATCACCTTAGCATCCTTGACCTCCCATTGTGCAAATTCCTTTTCATTAGTGGGAACTTGAGCAAAACTATCAATATGATTTGATAATTTGTTCCCTTTCAATAACATTTTAAATTGGAATTCCAACATAGGGAAATTCTTTCCAATAAATCGAACAATAGTCTTTTCAATAGATATGATGAAAGGCACTAAAATAAATAAGCCCAAGCAGTCAACCAAGTAAATGGCAAGCCTAACTCAAATTAGGTTCAAATCCAAATAATAAGAGGCCCACAGACACAACCAGATTACAAAAGCCCAGCAGAAATGAAAAAAAAAAAAAAAAAACCCCAGATCAAACACGGAAGCCTATCTTGAAATACCTGCCCTGTGTGAAAAACAACACAGCAAAGGAAAAAACACAGCACTTTCATCGATCACACCAGGATAAATTGAAGCTGCTGACCACCACAGAAACTGCCAAAAGCCACAAAGATGCCCAGCCACCACGAGAAAAACACTGAGATGAGTAGCCCGCAACCAAGGACAGCAAGCGCACCTTAAAAAAAAAATTCTGGAAGCCCCCAAACAAAAATCAAAACCACCAAAGTGGACACCAAAGAGAAGGCCAACGCCCATGAAAAGCAAGAAAGAACTTGCTGAAACTGAGAGAAATTTAAAAAACAAAAAAAAAAAAAAAAAACAGCGATGAGAACCGCACCCAGTGATTAAGACCAAAACGACGGAATTAGAAGAGGGGCTCTGATACCATGTTAATTTAGGTCTGAATCCCTTTCCATTGGGTTTGCTTTCATTATATATAGATTAAATTTACATAGTTTTTGCCTAATTTTCAGCACATTTACAGCGCCTAAATGCTGCCAAATTTTCGGCATTATTTACAGCCTAATTTTCTGCTATATACAATCTAAATATAAACTAAAATGTTTCAACTAAATTATTTACAGCCTAATTATCCTAAATTATCTCCATAACAATGCTCCCAATAAGAGAGGGTAAAAATGTTTGAATCCAAAAACAAAAAAAATTCACATCAGTACAATGTCATTTTTGTTGCAAATCAGTCTTACTTTAACCAAACTTATCTCAGGGGGAGAAAGAGAGTAGTGAAGATCAGTTTTGGAAAGCTTCTATACCAATGCCTAATGTTTTCCTTGACATTGACATCCCTCTAAAAAACATTTAACTGAAATTTTAAATAGTGAAAAAAACGGAAATCCCAATCTGCCTGTACAAAGCATGAGGAAATCACAAACAAGGGGAGAATTGCTACAGAATAATCCCTCTTCTAAGCTTCGTGTTTATACTAGAGGCAGGTATCGTTCTACTACTAAGAATCATCCCACAATTTCAGAGTAGAATCAATCATCACCTCCAAAAACAAGTCACTTGGAAATCCCAGGTAATCCTTCTACTACATTTCCAATTGATCAATCTACTGACCTTGATGCACCTATAGCCATTAGTAAAGGAGTTAGAACATGCACCACACACGCCATTGCCAAATATTTATCATACCATAGACTCTCTCATAATCACAAGGCCTTTACATCCAATATTTCTCACCTATTTGTTCCAAGGGCCATTTAGGAAGCTATGCATCATCTAGATTGGAAGTTAGCAGTTCTTGAAGAGATGAATGCACTATGGAACAACAATACTTGGGAAATTGTTGATTTACCAAAGGAAAAGAAAACTGTAGGTTGCAAGTGGGTGTTTACAGTTAAATGCAAGGCTAATGGCAATATAGAGAGATATAAGGAGAGACTCATTGCAAAAAGGGTTTACACAAACATACGGAATTGACTATCAAGAAACTTTTGCTCTAGTGGCCAAGATAAACTCAATCCGAGTGTTACTATCCTTAGCTGTATATTCTAACTGGCCCTTACACCAGTTGGATGTAAAGAATGCTTTTTTAAATGGAGATCTAGAGGATGAAGTGTTTAGGGAATTACCACTAGGTTTTGAAGGTAATCTTGGCAAAGATAAGGTGTGTAAATTGAAAAAATCATTGTATGGGCTCAAGCAATTTCCGAGAGCTCAGTTTGAATGCTTTGGGAAGGCTGTAAAGGGTCATAGTTACAGCCAAGGTCAAGCTAAACACACCATGTTCTATAAGCACTCAAGTGAAGGGAAGGTTGCTATTCTAATTGTCTATGTTGACGATATTATTTTGATAGGTAATGACAGCAAGGAACTTGAGAAATTAAAACAGATGCTTGCTAATGAATTTGAGATTAAAGACTTGGGTGACTTGAAGCATTTTCTCAATATGGAATTTACAAGGTCAAGAAAAGGTATTTTTGTTTCACAAAGAAAATATGTGCTTGACTTGCTTGGAGAAACAGGTTTACTAGGGTGTAAAGCAGCTGAGACACCTATAGAGCCTAATCTTAAACTACAACCTGCCAAGCCTAAAGAAGTAACCAATAGAGACCAGTACCAAATATTGGTTGGAAAGCTACTTTATCTATCACATACACGCCTTGACATAGCCTTTGCTATCATTATGGTAAGCCAATTCATGCACTCACCAGGGCCTGACCACTTTGATGCAGTTTATAGAATCCTGAGATATTTAAAAGGAACTCTAGGAAAAGGTCTATTGTTTGAAGACCATAGGCATCTACAAGTTGAGGTATACACTGATGTAGATTGGGCTGAGAGTATAACTGATAGAAGATCAACTTCTGGTTATTGTGCCTTTGTTGGTGGAAATTTGGTTACATGGCGAAGCAAAAAACAAAATGTGGTAGCAAGGAGCAGTGTAGAGGCAAAATTTAGAGCAGTTGCTCGTGGAATTTGTGAAGTGTTGTGGATTAAAAAATTATTGGAAGAATTGAAAATCACTAATCCACTACCTATAAGACACTATTGCGATAACAAATCTGCGATAGCCATTGCTTACAATCCAGTGCTTCATGATAGAAAAAAACATGTTGAAGTTGACAAGCATTTTATAAAGGAGAAGCTAGACAGTGGACTGATTTGTTTACCCTATATCTCTACTATTGAACAAGTAGCAGATATACTGACAAAAGGACTACCAAAGAGGCAATTTGAAAAGTTGAGCGGCAAGCTGGCTATGGAAGACATCTTCAAACCAGCTTGAGGGAGAGTGTTGGAAAGTCTCCAAATTTATCACAGTCAACTCTCTTTGATTATAGAAGAAATTTGCGTAATTATGTAAATATTCTTAGGAGATATTCTAGGATATATTCTTAGGAGATTTGTTAGCAATTGACATTCTTTCCTTTTATAATTTTTTCCTTTATTATTCTTTCTTTTTAGATTATCCTTGTAGTCTATAAGACATTTTAGATTGTACCTTATTTTAAATAATAAGAAATTCTATTTCAATTCTTCTCCACTTCTAGACCAATATACCTACATAACACATGCTAGCATGGAATTTTTCTACACTACCACTACTACTAAACATCATGGATGAGTAAATTCCCATTGCTTTCAGTGTCAAGTCAAGGTTAACATCACTCTATTCTTCTTTGCCACGAATGTTCTATCAAGTTAGCTTACTACTGTTCACAATCAAGCCATAGGCCCACAACACGTTTCAAAAGAGCAACACAAATTCACTAAAAAAGAAAACTCCAATTGTGCAGTATATAGCACTCGCCAAGATATTATCATAAAACTCAGTTATGTTATAAGACGTTTTAAATTAGAAATTAAAATCAAATCTGAAATTTGAAGATGGCACAGACGTATGAGAACATGGTCTTGGCAAGCATGACAAGAGATGCTTAAAACTAAATTTAAATATTCTAAGCCATGATCTCAGGTCAAAAATAGATAAAGTAAGATCATTTTACTTAGACATAAAGCAAGGCAACCACAACTCCGTACTAAACTAGCTATCTGTGATCCTTATTGTGCAACCCAAAACTGGAGAACCCCCTTCCAGCCGAGTGAATTCCTGGTTTTATTTGATTACTGCTAAGAAAGGACTACCACTCTACTATCCTCTAAAAAAAAATCTGCTGCTCATCAGCTTTACTGTTAGTAATACAGGAGGTATCCAATTAAGTCAGCATCTGATTTCCTTCTGAGATAATTTTTTAAGCCATTAACAGTCCATGTTTAACAAAATAGAAAAAGTGAGTTCATGAAAAATCACAAAAACCCCTTTCAGCCCATACAATGGTTGTCAGATTTAAGGTGTAAGAGGCAAGACCTGCATTTGTGCTTACTGACCTGAGATGACTATTGATTTCTTCCTTAATGGCAGCTCTGTGTTCATCCCTGCCAGTTTTATTGGTACTACAAGTATCACTAGCACATTGCCTCTGCACTGCACTTTGAGCCAATCGAAACAAGCTATCTCGTATACATAGCCTTATTCTGATGTCCAACTGCAGAATCTCATTGCTTTGTTAAAAAGATTGTGCTTGAAAACTACTTGAATTAGGAAAGATTCTACCATCAATCAAACTTACACTTAAAATAATGTCCTGTAGTCGATAAAATATTGTTTCCTCCACTGAATAATCATCAAGTGCTGTAGATGTTGTATTGGAATCATCTTGCTCTAAGGGGGAGTATGGGACAACAGAAGCAAGAGCACTCAGATTTTCTTCAAGTTCCGTATCAGTTCCCTCAACATGCTGAATTTGATTATCTTGTAGACACTTTTGAGTGATGGAGGGATCACTAGAAGAGATTTGATGATTAAACTGCTCTTGTTGTCTCTTAATAGCAAGCATTGCTTGCATTTGCTGTCGTCTCCTTAACTTTTCAATTTTCTCCTGAGGTGTCATGCTTAGAGGCTTCACAGGAGGTTCTGGTGAATCCTTGAAAGAATTTGCATTGCTTGGAGAAACTTCATAACCAGAAAGCATTGCTGGTTGATTATCTTCTCGAAAATTGCATGGCAACACAGGCCTACTGGAGCCTTTATTTTTAAAATTCCCACATGAAGAAGCCAAAATTGAGTTGGACATTTGATGGTACTGCAAAGACTCGGGTCCTTGAATTTTATTTTGTTGACCAAAGGCAGAAAGCGGACATGTTTGTAAGGTAGAGGGTGCAAATTGGCTTTCCAGTTGTTGGAATTGGTTCCCAGCAGATGACCAGGTACCACAAAAATCCTGCAATAGTTTTCCTTCATTCTTTTCTTCTGCCTTTTTACGACATTTCAAGGATTTCTTTTGCCTACCCACCTGCATATAACAAAAAAACCCAAACATTTTTAATCACAAAAAATAAAATTTCCAATTTAAACAATTGTCCATTAGTGTTTTCCATTTTTTTTATCATGTTTGCATTGATAATAATAACTGCTAAATTGACAACTATAAAAACTTTTTCAGTCCCTGCAATTTTTCATAGTCTTTATCGACATATTATGAAAGAAAAACACAATTTACGTCCTTCAAGAGGATGCTGATAGCTCATCCACAAATGGAAGTACACATTTGTGAAAAACAATAATAATAATAATAATAATAATAATAATAATAATAATAATGATGATGATGATGATTCCAATTCAAGTAGTCAGGATCATTTGGAAAGGCATACTGTGCATGCATTGCCTCTAATCATAGAAGCTACATGTACAACTCTATCAGTCATTGTGATGACACCGTATTCAGGGAACATCCCAAAATTATTTTTACTCCAAGACATTCAATACAATACAATTTCTCATCAAACATCTGATGTCATCCCCCAAACAGCTAACTTCTACTTGAGAAAAAGGTACATATCACTAACAATATTGTTTGCACATGCAATCCCAAAAAAGCTCTGCACTGTGTTTCATCAAATACTTCAACATCGCATGCCTTGTCATACACTGAGCTCTTAAAGTGGTATATAATTTCAGCCTTCCTAAATAAAAAATTACCAAAATCTCGAACCCAAAGCTCTGTGATAGCTTATGGGCAGTTGAATTATTAAAAGATAAAATAAAATTACCAACCTTTTCTGCAAATTCATTTGGAGTCACATTATTTTCTGCAGCAAGTTTAAAATCTGATGCTACAGTACTAGCACCTATGTCCAAAGCCATCTGAAAAAACAAATTAAAAAGTCAGTGCTCCCTTCATTCAACCAATTTAAGTGAAAAACTTGGCCATGCCAGCAATTGATCATGCTGCTAATCGGGCGTTCATACCTGCTTCTTTGCCATGGTCTTACATTTACTACCAGCATAGTCTGTCTGATCCATAATTGCAGGTGAATTCTGTACACCCCGATATGCAGCATCATTTATTTCACTATTAACAGGGATAAATGACTGGTCTTCATGTTGCACATGTTCTGTTTTAATTTCAAAATGCTCTGATGCATTCGCCAATGTTCCCTGACCCAAAGTTGGATTTACTGGGATATTACTTACATCTTTAGAAGATGACCATAACTCATCTGCATTATTGAGACTTACATTTCCAAACACAGGTTCATCATTGCTGCAAAATCATCACTCGTAAGGTTATTTGGTCAGATGGATCCATTATTCGCATAATAATAATTATTATAATTATAATAATAAAAATAACAATAATAATAACAGTAGGAACAATAATAACAATAATAAGAATAACAACGAGAACAACAACAATAATAATAACAACACAGTTATTAGAATGTTAAGATTCACAATTTGATTCATATGATTTGTCCAGACCAAATCGATTCGAATCTTACTAACGAATCTAAAAATAACTGAATTTTTGCCAAATCTATCAATTCACCTCATAAATCAAACGAATCAACTAGAATCCAGTGATTCGCATGATTCTAGACCTATCATATCCTAGACCCATCCGGTTCTAAAACCCAAAAAGCATAATTCTTTTTTCCTTTTATTGCTTTTATTTTTACACAACTATCTTCCATTCCTTGTCTACAACAGTTTTGTGCTACAAAATATAAGATAATAGAGCTTTAGTTCTGGTGTTGCCTTCACAAAACCATTTTTCACCCTTGGAGGAGTACATTGTTCTGCCACTCAGAAGCAGGGGCAGAACACTCATCAGCTATGGTGGCACTCATGTTTCATTGTGTTGTTAAGATGCAAAGGTTGGTTATTTTTTAGTAGTTTGTTCAATTATTATCAATTTTTTCAAGTTAATTATTTTTTTTCTTTTAACTCAAGAAAAAATATGCATGAAATATTATTTTTTTTCATTGTTGATAAACACCGAAAGTTAAGTTATTTTTTTTTTTTTTTTAAATCCCTTGAAACCTTCCCTTACATAGCATAAATTTCTATTTTTTATTAATATTTCTCAACTCATTCCCCTTACTTTTCATTTGTTTAGGGAAAGCAACACATGAAATAAGAATTTTTTTTTATTGTCAAAATTTAATCTATTTTACTATTTTTCTTCTTGTTCATATACCAACATATTAACAGAATGGTTCGAATTGTCCTCTCTTTTGAGAAGTCTTTCATTATATAAGCAAGACTGCCAATTATACAAGGAAACTTAAATTTGTACGTACTAATTACGCAGAGTGATCTTAGGAAGCGATATATGGTAGCTAGCTAATTTACATAGAGTGATTTTAGGAAGCTATACATGGTAAGCTAAATCTCCTCTCCTATTTATGAAAATATATACAGCCTAGATTAATAGCCATTAACAAGGCATAATTTATGGCCTTCTATTAACATCCCCCCTCAAATTGATGCGGGTTATCCATAAGCATCAATTTGTCTGTAAGAAAATTATGCCATTGTTGTGTGAGAGCCTTGGTGAAAATAGCTGCCACTTGAAGATGCTGAGGAGAAGCCATGAATCTACCACAAACATTACCTGACTTCTCCATAAGTACTGAGGCTATGACTGAGAAAACTAGGACTAAGAAGCAGCATAATGTTTGCCAGTGAATTCTGACACAAACATTATCTGACTTCTCCATAAGTGCTGAGGCTATGACAGAAAAAACTAGGACTGAGATTTCTTAGAGAATGGCTCTGATACCATTATAGAATGGTTCAAATTGTCCTCTCTGTTGAGAGAAGGTCTTTCATTATATAGGCAATACTGCCAGTTATACAAGGAAACTTAAATTTGTACATACTAATTACACAGAGTGATCTTAGGAAGGTATATATGGTAAGCCAACTAATTTACATAGAGTGATTTTAGGAAGCTATACATGGTAAGCTAAATCTCCTATACTATTTATGAAAATATATACAGCCTAGATTAATTACTATTAACAAGGCATAATTTATGGCCTTCTATTGACATTATTATTAAGCTCTCTCGCGGATATGTATTTCATGTGCGAAATTAGTTAAGTTTAAGGGTTCAGAAGGATTAAAGATAGATTTGCCCTTTGAAGATGTGGATTGGATGAAAGGAACACTTGTATTTTTAAGGAACGAAGACTTCTGGTTCGTTGGTTGGGATAGGATTCATTATTTGGCTTCCTGTTGCTGCTGTCTGTTTCAAGGGATTGTCCTTTCAGGATGTTCAGTGTTTTTGGTTTGCTGTTTATGTCTAAATTATTTGGTTTTTGATTTTTGTTCTTTTCAGGAGGATTTCTTAATCCCCAGCTTTGTACATCGTTGTTTTTTAATATTATTCTTTTTTTTTTTTCATAAAAAAAGTGTGGCATTAGTAGGATGTGACTTGCTTCTTCTTTTTTTCTTTTCTTTTTTTTTTTAAAAAAGGAGGATGGCACCTCTATTTATTTATCGATATGCCCTCACTTTTGGCGGAAGAATACCGTTGCTTGTTTATTCATTGTTCTTTTTGTGGATTCAATGCTTGGCTTCTCTTTGGGCTTATAGTGCAAGCTGCTTTGAGAGTTGCTGCTTTCAAGATGCAGCAGAGACTGGAATGCTTTATTTAGTTTTTAATTTTCTCTTCTGTTATTCTGTTTGAGGACTACTTGTTCTCCTTTCTTGCATCATCTTCTTCTGCTTTTCATAAAGGTTCTTTTTATTTTTAAGCAAAAATAATAATAATAATAATAATAATAATAATAATAATACTGAAACGAATGTAGAAGAAAAATCATGTCTCCAAGTCGCCCAATGGACAATGTCTGTTGTTGATCAGGGTTCAAATCTCATACCTATTCTTTTACCTAGAGGAAGATGGGAACTAAGGAAAGCCTCTCTGTCCGTGGATTAATTAGGACCCAAAAGGGATCCAGATAACATTGATTATGGGTATAAAATCATGCCACTAACTAGGCAAGCTCACCAAACACCGAGCAAATATTGGTGCTTTGTCTAAACATCACAGACCCTATTACTTTAAGACATTACATTAAAAAAAACCAAGAAATGCATAAAAAATAAAAAATAAAAATCCTGAGCACCCACATCATCAAGGATAGTATATAAAGTTACAGAGTTTAGTTGGAGTGGGTAAATCCATTAGATAAAATTTACTCAAAAGATGTGGACATCAAGGTTAAAGTTTTAGAAAAAATTTTCAACTTTAACAAGAGACTTTTGGGTTTGTCAGTCACAAAAAAATTTATGATAACTTTCTGTCAAATCCCAGAAAAAGAGAATAAGTGGAACATAATTTTTGCAAGCTTGCAAAAATACCACAGAGCAAAATATTAATAACAAATTTTAAGCTGCGAACATAGGATATGGATGTAAATGCATTACCTGAACATTCTATCAAGATCATCAAAGCTTCCTATGTTAGCCCAGTCATAGTCAGCAAAATCAGTTTGCTCCTTATCTTCAAGCTGATTTTGAAAAGTCCCTGGATTTTTACTTACGGGAGCTGTCTCAGCTGTTGAGAAAAAGCATGAAAATTATTAATGATAACATCATAAAATAAATTTGACTACCTATTTCTCTTATTGAGGACTAATATCATAGTTAGATTGTTAGACACTCCAGTACCCATGGAATCATGAACAGGCTTGGCAGCATCTGACAAAGATAAAACAGGCCATGATTCCATGCCAAATCCCGAGGCAGAAAGTCCTTCATTTGCACCAAAGCAGGAAGTGCTCTCCAGTTTGCACCCATAAGTTTTCTCTGTATGTGTCTTTGACTCAGTGTTAATGGTAGCAGCTTCTTGTTTCCACTCTGTCTTGTGATCTCCATACGTAACCTGAGATTTCTCCTCACTTCTCTCTGTGTAAGGCACAATATGGTCATCACTGTCACCAGCTTCGCCCCATATTATATTTGCAAGCTGAAAATTTAAAAGAATTAAACATGATATGATGGGACCAATAACAATGGGAACCAATTCAAAAATTCTTTTATGACAATTAGACAAGGAAACGTAAGTAACTATGAAACAGCTAAAACCCAAATGGAATGTGAGCATGTGCATATCTGACAGGTAAAGGGGGAAAGAAAGAGCAGTAAAACAATGAGGGCATTTAGTGTCACTCAATTGGGACAGTGGCAGCTAGACAAGGGCAATTTAATTATATATTATATACATAACTTTGCAACTTGAATTTCTAAGCATGCATGCTGATTTATTATGTATCTTTATGAATTATGATGACCATGAATCATAGCAGTTGGTCAGTTTTTTTAGATGCATTCTTTTACTTCATTCTATTCTATTGCTAGAGAAGACAATTTTTTATTAAATGAAAGTAAATTTCACTAGGATAAGGAATCCTCCACCAGAAAGCTTGGTATGCAGAGTACTTGCACCCCAAGGGTAGGGAGTGGAAGGGTCAAGGAAAATATCCTTAAACAAATTCAAGTCCTTCCCAAATTCCACTAATCAATTATGTCAAATTGGTACAAGCTAGGAAAAAGATGGCCCTGTTTCCAGTGTTCCCAAGTTTGGGCTTGAAAAATTAACTCAACTTGACCCAAACTCATTTTTTAACCAATCCAGCAAATTTGGTTAGCTCAGTCTAATTGAAAATCCTAAAACAAACTGGCTTTTGGGACAACAATAACCCCAAACCAGATTAATGATCAGGGATACCACATGTATTTTGGGAACACACACGCAAATGGAATTCATTTCTTATATGATTCATAACGATAACTAAAGTAGCAGGTCCAAACAGGCAAATGGTGAGATCCGTACAAAACTTGGACATTGGAAAAAGGACCACAGCAAGGCTATTCTGAGGGCTTTTGAACACTGCTTCCAAAGAGAGATAGGAAGAGATGGTGGAAAGTAACGTTTCTTGAAGACCAGCAGCGCATTCATGATGAGGACTAATCAACAAGCAAAGGTTGAATTCATACACACCAAAATTTACCTCTACCTCTAGGGAACAACAATGTTGATTACCCTTGGTGCACAAGGCTGGAAAACTAATGAACTACCCTAAGAAAAATGATGTGAATTTCCTGTCCTTGATCCTCTACCTTCACTTGGAATCATTTTTATCCAACAAATTCTCAAAACTTGAATGTATTGCTTTTGTGACGCAGGAAGAAGGAAGGAGAAAGAGAGACAGGAGAGGAAGAAGACCATGAAATTGTCCATTGGAATGTCTCAAAATTCTTGAACATCACTTGGCCACAGCTTATGCTCCAGTGTCTCTTCATCTTTGATGAGTTTGGGAACCTTCACAATGTCAATGTTCTCCACCTTATTTGCAATTTCATGCTCAGATTATGTAGGTAGTAACAGAGAACAACCTCTCTCTCTTGGTATATCAATTGGTATGATGTTCACTGCATTGTTGTATCAAAAATGTGATTCTTTTCTTCTTTAAAAAAGAAAAAAGAAAAAAGATGTGATTCTTTTCAATCTCACAATAAGAAACACCGGTTCTTGGATCCATGGGTAACCAAGCAACACATGTATGTTCTGCATAGGAAGGAGGAAAGAGTCAAATCAGCTGTAAAAATATCTCTTTGGAGGTAAACTGACAGTTGGTCCTTGTAATCTCATGGAGGTACTAACATAGTTCCTAATTTTTTTTAAAAACAATAAAGTCACCTAAATCTTTAAAATTTACACAATATGGTCCCTGCATTTTTTCCCCTTGCCAATTGCCAATTAGCATGGGCTATGTAGGGTTTTTCTCACTAAGAACCACTGGAAAGGTCGCGACTGTTAGCCCTAAGGCTTCACAATCTAATTTGTTTTGAATTTAAGATGGGCCTTAACAGATTTTAAAATCAGTTGAGTTGAGAGAGCTAAAAGATGAAGACTTAGCATTTAAATTTCTTTGCTATTACATTTTTGTGTAAAACATTTAAAATTTCATGCATAATTATCACCATATGGCAGTATACTTCTTCTTTTCTGATTAAAAAAAAAAAAAACATCATCACATGGCAGAAGGAAATCTTTTTACAATTTAAAAGAAGTAAATAGGAGTCTCTTGGCAGTTTGATAGGTTTAGAGTTGATTCTATTTTCTTTCTTTTTTCCTTTTCTTGTTTTTTATTTTCTAGCTATGAGAATTTCTTATCCTCTCCTCGGTTGTACTCTTTCTCTTCTCTGTCCAAATAAATTTCTTTTGTTATTAAAACAAAGGGGGAACTCTATTGGATTTAAAAGGGATTACATTGCCTAGTGACCATCCACAACCTTAGAAGTAAGAAGCAGTTGATCACCCTTTCCAAAAGATGGATTTTTCCTGTTTTTGTGATAGATTGCTGCTTTCAACCATTAATTACTAATTAAAAGGTACACTCCACCTTGTGCAAGGTCAAAGGGCTGCTCGACTAACAACTTCCAATGGACAAAAATGTATGGTTTGACCACAAAAACTACGAGTAGTACCCAAAAGCACTATTTTTGCTCCAATTTCTCCACCATGCCCTGAGCACCTCCATGGTACATAAAATCAAGTTGTTGGCGATGTCTTTTATTCAAAGATCCAACCTTTCTTGGTCATTCACTAGCGGCATGTTTTTAATGTGTCGGTCAAATTATATCAAGCCATAATGAGCCTATAATTAGCCTATCTATTTATGGCATGATTCTTGTATTATAGCTGTAACTGCCATGTAATTAGCTGCAGCCATGTAATTAGCTGCAGTCATGTAACTGCCATGTAATTAGCTGCCGCCATGCAACTGCCATGTAATTAGCTCAAACGTTGCTATATAATGAGAAGAACCCTCACAAAGAAGGGATTCAATACAATTGATATGGTATCAGAGCCTAAAACTTGAATTAGGTTTTCTGGGTTAATTTCTTTCGTGATTGTGAGGGTTGTTGAGTCACCTTAGGCAGTTTTCTTTGGTTTCGGGAATCTTTGGGCATTAAAGGTTCATTGTGGTGTGAGTTTTGTGGCTATCGGTAGTGTATGGGCATCATTGTGATGCTGCCAAGACATTCTTGGGAAAATTTTGTGGTCAGTAGTTTCTGGGTATAATTGTGGTGCTGTAAAGACATTCTGGTGTGAGTTTGTGGCTGTCTGAGAGACCTGGAGGTTTTCAGCTTGATCTGGAGTGGCTGGTTGTGCTGGACAGATTGTATTGCACACACGGTTGCTTCTCTTTCTAGGGCAGGTAATTGTTTTGGGCTTGTTTTCTTTGTGTTGGGCTTTGCTAGTTTAACTGGTTTTGACCTGCTTCTAGTGTATTAAGCAAGAGGGGTTATTTTAAGCCAATTGTTTTTGGGCTGTATTGGGCTTTGTGGTTTGTGCTTTGCTCGTTGGTGTTTTTCGCATTTTTAGTCTTGTCTTTTATTGTTGTGTTACGGGCATCATGACTACCAACTCAGATTCTTGTGGTGTGCGGTTCATGGGTAAAAATTATGGTACTTGGGAATTTCAATTCCGCATACTTGTTATGGGGAAGGAGTTATGGGGTCATATTGATGGCAGTGACCTGGCTCCAAATCCAACTGAGCTTCCTGATTTGGCTCAGTCGAAGGTCAAAGAAGCTAGAGTAATGTCATGGATCTTAGGATCTGTTGATCCTCAGATTGTCCTATATCTGAGGCCGTACAAGTC